>NC_138542.1:59354124-60052425 GCF_964234715.1 Podarcis melisellensis
CATCTCAGTATTTTATCAAAACCACATTCCCTAGCACTCAAGTTTTGACAAAGGGTCAGCATAAAATTCCAGCTCTCAAAATATTCTTCCTGTGCTGCCATAAAGAGCTGAAGTGAAAGAAATAAAAAAGCAATTTTAGCTCCATAGGCTAACCTTTCCTTTCCTTAATAAAAGAGCCATGTTTTACTGTTGGACTTCTTGGAACTCCTCATGTGGAATACACATTTCCAAAATTCCAAATTAGTCCATAGTTGAACTACATTTTACTTTTTTCCAAGTCAAGTAAATTTGGCTAAAATTGAGAACTACTAAGGCAGTACTCCCACATACACCCTGTGTACACTTTCTCAACCCTTAATGCTGAATCAAAATTTTATTCAGGATTATAGGGTGTGGTCCAATAGGGTGGGGGGGACACCTTTTCAAATTTAGCTGGTGGTGTAAGGAGAAGGCCAGCAATCCACACACATAAACACAACCCCCCCTTGCAACTATGTCAGATTTATAAAGCGATACCAACAGCTGGCAAGTTTACAAAGAAAGAGCCCAGGGCTACCTAATCTATTATGAGCTGGAAATTCCCAAGTGCAAATAAAACACTTGCATGACAGAGCAGAACCCACCAATCAAGCAACCTTAAGGGATTTTTATTGGACATCACAAGGCAGCTTCATTTAAAGCAAGAGTGGGTGGCCTGTGGCCACAGCATTCCTATTCATTTAGGCTGGTTGAGTGGTCCAGAAACACATGCTACCAGGGCAACAGGTTAACCACCTCTGCTGTAAAATTTGCTGCCTAATGTAAAAAGAAAACAGGAACAATTTTCATTTTTGAAATTTTACAAACAGCAACACAAATACATATATCAACTACTTGAATTAACAATGATCTGCTAAAAACTGGACAACAACTGGCTCTTTAGAGCCAGTTTCCAAGACAACTGGAAAAATGAAGCTGCTCCAAGGCTAGGTACCATGGGGCAATAGCAGCATACATAGCCAGAACTGTTCCCCCAAGCTAAGGTTTTTTTCACATTAGTGCAATTCCTTTCACTGATGCCCAAGAGTGATGTCCTTAGATGGGTTGGAGCACCTGCTATTGCTCATTAAGGCTTTGTAGTTTTATAAGTGATCCCAAACACTCCAATCCAGTTGGCAACTGGCAGAACAGAACATCTACCCTTTGCTCCAAGCTTGTCATTTGCAAGGAATGACGGACTGCTCCCGCCATGACCCCAAGAATAATAGCCACTTGCCTCCTGAGATGTAGAGCAGGACCAAGTATTTCAAGTAGAAAAAAAATGTCATTCATAATTCATACTTTAAAGCAAGGTAAGCAGCACAATGGAACTAATTACTATTGGTAAAAATTGCAAGCAAAGCTTAAAACAGTTCCTTATAACTGTTTCCTGGTTTTTTTTAAAAAAAGATTTTTTAAAGGTAGACATGTTGTGTTCCCTTCATTCACCTCTAGAAGAGAAAGAAAAGAGGGAGTTATGTTCAGTCCACTACAGTTATATTCAATGGTCCACATATTTAGGTATTTCCCAAAAAAGTGAACGCCAAAAGGCTTTTTCTTTCATACACGCCCTGCATGTATGAATAATAATAATAATAATTTATTCTTTATACCCCGCCCATCTGGCTGGGTTTCCCCAGCCCATCCTTTAGGGTCCAACTGAAGGCAGGTTCACATGTCAGAATACATATTGCCAACATGGCATCTCTGGACACACATGTGCCTGCAGCAGCCTTCCCTAACTCCTCCCTGCTGCAACTGAAATCTTGGAGTTGATGAAACAAGCTTCAGGGGTCTCTCTGTGTGTTGCTAACAATGTTTTCTCTGGTTTGCAAGCCCCCAAAATTTTGTGATCTTGGAAAGGCTAACACACCAAACAGAGTCAAAAATGCTCAATTTCCTCACCCTAACAGAGGAAACGTATGGAACTTCAGGCCCTTGGGATTTCCCCCAGTCCATTTCCCCTGTGGGCCCCCCTGTGCACCCTCAAGTCCTCTTGTCTGGCTGGAATGTGTCACTTGAACTGCAGTGACTGCCTCTTGCATGTGAGGATGCAAGATGGGGAGGCTGTATAGAAGTCATGCCCCATTGTTTTGTCTCTGGCCACAAGCAGCAGCACTTGCACATGGGCCCCAGTTGTGCATCCTATTCACACATGATGTAAAATCAGGGACCCAACAAACCCCTTTCCTACAACATTTCACACGGCCTGAATAACCACTCCTTTCCCCCCTAGCTTCCAAAGTAGGGCTGAATTATTCACTGGGCATGGAGATAATTAAATAGCAACATCTGGATTTTATTTTATATCACCTCAGGTTCCAAGTTGTTCACATAATCACGGAGGTTCTGGTTGATGTAGTTCACGGTTGTGCTGAACACTTGTTGTAGAAGAGATGGCACAGTGTTTGCTACTTTTTTGGCTAAAACCATAGCTACCACTAGCATGGCTCTCTCTTGCTCCATTTCCAAAGGCATCCTTCGCACAACTTCCTTCACTACTTGAGACAGGTGATTGGTTATTGCCTAAAAAAAAGAGAGGGGAAAAATGTACCTCTTTGAAATGCTGCCCTTCTGTTCCTCTCTACTCCAATCCCTCACAAATAAAACCTATTTTCTCTTCCCCCTTGTCCCCACACAATGCAAGGCATTTGGCAGATCTTTGTTTTGCTCCTTTGCTGTTTATATTACAATAGTTCCAAACATCAAAGATCAGCGTAACAATCATTAACATCCACCAACGATAGATTAATTTAAAAAAAAATCCAAATTATACATGGGTTCATTTATGTACGGATTTCAAAATTCAACAATCCAATAATATGTCAATAGCAAAGTAACTCCTCAAAGAAGACAAAATACTTTTAGATTATAATTTGCAGGTGTCAACTGTTTATAAGCCTTTACCACTGAAGCTTGAGTGGCATTAAGTTGCATTCTACTTTTTTATAATCATGCATTGGCCACCCACTTTAAAATAATGGCAGCCTCCTCCATTTATAGCCATATTTCTGGTGAGTAACCTAATGCAATTTATTGTGGGGGAGATCAAAATGGAAATACACCTTCTACATAAATGAAAGCAACCAACCCCGCCCCCGGCCAAATGAACCACAACACGGGGCAATTTTGCTTTGCTTGCTCCACACCTCCAACATCTGTTGTTAGTAGGCTCTCCTTTGCTTAACGGACAAATAATTCCTCTTAAAACAATTCTCACCAATAGATGAAAAAACAACAGCTGTACCTCTTCCATGTTTTAAATTTTCTTTAAAACATGCTCCCACCACAACAGAAGTACTGTTACAGATTACAGTCATAGAATCAAGATTCTCCTCCAATGAAAAATGATGTTCTGTTTGCAAGGTTGTGCCTGCTTCATCACACATATGGGGAGACTGCTTTTATGAGAACACCCTCGACATAAATAATGGAAGTCTGGTGACATAGCTCAGTTGGCAGAGCATGAGACTCCTAATCTCAGGGATGTAGGTTCAAGCTCCATGTTGGATAAAAAGATTCCTGCTTTGCAGGGGGTTGGGCTAAATGACCCTCATGGTCCCTTCCAACTCTATAATTCTATGATTCTACCTTCTAGGGGGAGGGACTTTTATCACCCCAAGGGAAGCAGTGGGAGCAAGCCTTGGACTCGCCTGCTTCGTGGAACACTCTTGTGCCCCAATGCCAGTTTTGCAGCTAAGTTGGCTGCAAGACTACAAGTCTAGCCTGTTGCTGGTGGACAGAAATTTCAGCTATGGAAATGAAGCTGAATGCCTTGTTGTCCTCTGTCCAAGAAGAAGCCATATCCCTGCGTTCCTGAAGTAGAAATCACTGCCTTTTAGCTCACGAGATTGTAAGAGAATCCACAGCAAAACATGCCTGAACTCTCTCTCCCAACTCCAATTTTATGTTCCTCAGTCCCAACAGTAAAGCTGAAGTAATTATTATACATCCCATTGACCAAGTCACCTCTGCAAGAGAAGCATGGACTTTGCAAGGGTTCCCAGAAAAATCACACAGCACTTATTTGGATCCAGGATTTCACTTATCATGGTAGATGAAACTCTGAAGTAAGCCTTAGATTTCATTCCTCTCAATCACCTCTTTGGACATGTTCTTCGCCATAAACTGCCGCACAAGATTCTGTATGAGTGATGGGTCAATCTCGGCAGCCAGCTGATCTCCGATTTCAGCCAGCTGAGCTCCAATAATCCGGAAAATTTCCTCTTCATCTGAATTTGGATATATGACTGAAAAAAGATTAAACAGAATGGAATTCTCTGCTCACTCTTCCTCTCTGAACTTCCAGGGCCTACTGAAGGCTTTTTTATTCCAGCAGGCATTTTAACTGATGTTTCGTTTTTTAGTGAAAACTGGTTGTTATTCTTTGTATTGCACCTTTGGGGAAAAAAAAATCACTGAAAGACTACTGTACCTAAGTGGTATATAAATTGTTCAAATAAATAAGGGGCATATCCACACCACATAGGTAAAGCACTACCCAGCACTCATTTAAAGCAGGACTTCCCCTAAAGAATCCTGAGAACTGTAGTTTCCCACTCACAGGGCCCTTTACAAACTACAGTTCCCTAGATTCTTTGGGGGAAGTCATGTGTTTTAAAAATGCACTGGATGTGCCCAAGGTTGAAGTTAGGTTCCAAACAGACAGCTGAGGAGGACAGCACAGAGGATTTGCTACAAGTGTCCACCGTAGCATGGTGGTTACAGCACTGAATTTATGGCCAGGGTTCAAATCCCTGCCACAGAGCTTGCTAGGAAACCTTAGGGTAGCCACTGCCTCTCAGCCTAATCTACATCGCAGGGCTACTGAGAGAATTATGTGTGCAAGGGGTACACTGCTCTGAGCTGCTTGCAGAAAAGAAAGGATAATAATGTATGTTTTTGCATGTGTGCTTTTAAATGGCCATAACTGTCAGCAGAGCTATTTTTAATAGTGTTATTTATTTAACTGTTCTTAAAATATTGCATATTTGTAGTTCTGTGTGTTTAAATTCATGCTGCACTGAGGGAAAAGCCAGGGTATCAAACAAACAAACAAACTTGTTTGCTCAAGATAAAATACCTACTGTCCTCAGGTTGCCCAAATCTGTTGCCATCTGTCTGAAGCTCGTCATCATCGTCCTGCTCTGAAACCAACTGGTTTTTCAAAGCACAAAGCTCTGAAGCAAAAGCACAGTCGGAAGACTTCTCCAGAAAGGAGTAGAGGAGAATCTTGGTTAGCTGTGCCTCCTGAAAGGGGCTATTATAATCACCCTATAATGGGGGGGAGAGAGAAACAGAACAGGTATTATTTATGATAGACAAGCATGCAGACAACTTCATTTAATGCTTATTTAAAATTATTTATAATAGCAGTTCTAGTGCATGAAATCCTGTATCATCTTGATCCAGGGGTTATGCATATCTATAATCTTACCCTGTGAAACCGGAGAATATCAGTTTATATTTAAATACAAAAAAGGGGAAGTTAGCAGCTCTTAAGATACTAAAAATACCAGGCACTGTCAAACTCTCCAGAGTGAGAGCCAAGTATGGTTTCTAGTGTCCCAGGGGCAGTTATTTTGTAACTCTGATGTAGTGCATTTCTTTTTCAACTCTGCACTGTCTTCGAATCACCATCACACCATTGCTAATAAGGTGATCTTGGCATCTTTTAATTCACACTTGATGTCTGAAAAATGAGATTAAGGACCAGCCTGACTGAGCCTTGTGCCAGCATTACTTTTCGTGGACTACAGTCCATTTCATCAGGCGATGTCTGTGGAAGTTTATGCTATAATAAACCGGTCAGTCTTTTAAGGTGCCACAAGCCTCTTTGCTGTTTTTTGTCGCAACAGACTAACACAGCTACTCGGGACTGAATTCTCAAGTGATTCTGAGCTACCTTACAAGGGCGGTGCTTTCCACAAGAAAACACTTATCTAAACATATGGGATCTGTGCTTGTGCACTGCAGCAATTTGTAAACTTTGAGAACTTGGAAGAGACGGGGACCTCCACTCCTAAGCAGGGATTCCCTATGTCTCTACATAGCTCAGGGGTGAGTGAGAGCCACAGCTTGCTCCTTTGTTCTGCTGAACAGTTTTAGGGGGAAAGGGGGCAGGGGCTTCTAGAAAAGGTGACTCAAAAATAACTTTTCTTGGACAAACAACTCAACATTTCTTCAGACGATACAATTATTTGAAAATAATTTCTGATCCAACCTGGTCCATTGCTGATGCTGAAGCCAGGTTACTTGTAATCTTCGGAAATCACAGGGCTTCTACCTGCAAAAGAAGAATTGCGTGTGACTTCTTTTCATCTCTTGGTTAATTCCCTCTCTGCAGCTCAAGCTTGCCAGTATATACCCAGCAATTACCATCTGAAGATCATAGAGGCCTCCTTGACAGATATTTCACACCAGAATTTTATATCTTTCCACAGACTGGGGGAAAGGGCAGAACTTCTCAAGATATTTTATTTGCACATACTGCTGCTGGTGTTTTCGTTGATGACAAATGGGTTTTTATAGAAATGTGTTTATTTGACACTTCACTGTGTGGGGGGATGGTCCCTGCTGCATTGAAACAGGCAGTGATGCAACAGCTCCTGAAGAAACCAGCTCTGGACTGGAACAACTACTGACCAGTTGCAAATACTCCCTCTTTTGGGGGAAGGTAGTGAAGAGGTCTGTGGTGGGGCAGATGCAAGCATTCTTAGAGGACCTTTGCAGATAGGAGGAGTGCAACCTTGCTCCAGCTTCTTGATCTCTCATCAGCAACCTCCTGGACCGGCTCCAGGGAATGGAAATTGGGGGCTGCAATCGTACTTCAGGACCAAGTCCAGAGAGTAGCATTGGAAGAGTGCCTTTTGGCCTCCTGGCAGCTACGCCATAGGGGACTCTCTTATCTCCAGTGCTATTTATTATCTACACGAAGCCATTGGGAGTGGTCATTAGAAGTTTCGTGGCAAGGTGCCGTCAGTGTGCTCATCACACTCAACCATATTTCTCCATAACATCTGAGCTAGGAAAGGCTGTGCAGTCCCTGGGACACTGCTTGGATGCAGTGGTGAAAATGATGAGGAAAATCATTCTCAAAAAAGGAAGTGGCCCAGGACTCAGTTGTAAAATGTTAAGGGCTTTCAGGTAGCAGAGCCCAAGGCTTGTGGGGCAGGCATAGGAACCAATACCGGGATAGATGGACCAATGGTAACAAAACTTTCACAAGTCAGAAGGAAATGCTGGGAATGATTTACTCTGCCCCACCCCTGCTATCAGGAACCCCAAAGCTTTTCATCTCCAAACTACAACACCTTGGGCTGGCTTAATTAACATATCTGCATGCTCCCTTTCATGCATAATTTCCAGATGCTCAATGCAGCCAGACAACAAAGTCACTGATGTTACATGGGATGGAAATGTTTTCAATGATTTATTTCTTTAATGGAAAATACCTTGAATTATTATTACAGGTTGATTACTGCTATTGGATGTATGGCAACGTAACAAATAAACCAGCCACAGGCAAACTTGCCCCTACAGATGTTTTGGGATTACAATTCCCATCATCCCTGGCCACAAGTCCTGTTAGCTAGGGATCATGGGAGTTGTAGTCCCAAAATATCTGGAGGGCCGAGTTTGCCTATGCCTGAAATAAACAGCTTTTTCACAAGCTAAAATTAGTGTTCGTAGGCCTCAATGCTTTCCTTTTCTCCCCACGTAAATTGTAACAATGAAAATCAATGCCTGCAGTCAAGCTGTCATGAGCTTAACTACTTCCATGTACTCAAATTAAAATTATTTCCAAGCAACACTCCAAGTTTGACTTTAATTTAAATATATATGCAGGGCATTCCTATGTATGTTTACTACCCAGGTAGGTGGTAACTTCCACACTGGATTATTGCACTTTCTTTTTTCTTTTACCATCCCACAATGTCTGCCTGAACACTCCACTGCAAATCTTGCTGCTCTTTGCCTGTGCAGTTTAAGCACAATTAAGCCTAGCTCAGACAAGGAGAATGAAAGCAGAGTACGAAGGAAGTGGGGACGCTGAACAATAAACTCCAAAGGGGAAACCTCAAAGGAATAGGAAATCACTAAGGCAGACCAAATTGTTTTAACTTGGCAATAAAAACCACAGGAAATAAGTATCGGTCTGCGGCTCAGGCTCCAATTATCCACTAACAACTGGAAATGTATTCTTATTATTATAACCAGTTTATGGCCTGCCCGCCCACCACCCTAAGTCCCAGCATGGGTTGCAACAACTAAAGCACCATGTTAAATATAGTTTAAAGCCACTTACAACCACAGAAGTAAGGTGCGTCCAAAAAGCATACATCTCAGGTGTCCAGGAGAGAAGTGTGTCACTTATCACCTACTGCAAGCAACCAGTGGCTGCCCTGATGCACAAGTATCAGACATGGTGGTCGGGCTCAATGGTAGCTGGAGACCAGCATCACCTGGAGGGATACAGCCTCTCCACACCTGCCTTAAGCAAAGCAAGCTGCAGTACTGTTGGTTAAGGTATGGCTGCCACGCAATCTATGTGACTGTTTTATACATGCTTTTAATATACTGTAAATCCCCTTGGGATGCTCCATGGGAAGCAATTATAAATGAATTACTACTCCTACTCCTACTACGAGTTCCCAGTCCAAAACCCAGGCTGCATATATTAATCTGTGGAAATATTGTAGATTTTATACTTCACAGAGCCTGCAGTGAACTTTAAATGAAGCCTTAAAGTTCAAAGCTTTGGTAAATCTGTTTGTTTTAATTTTTGCATGCGGGGGCAATCACAAAACGTATTATGTTGTACAAAAATTAGGAGCAATCCTATACTGAATGCAACGTGTGCAGAGAAAATGTTGGTCGAATATAAGAAAAAAGCTTAATTGGTTAAATGGAGATAACAGAACGTATGTAACCGAACTATAAAATGATTGCAATGCTTACTGGTGCCACCTAGGGATTGCCACCAAACTTCCAATACAAAACAGTGCAGACATTTGTCAGAACTGGGAAAGTGAAGTAGCTTTAGTTGCAGAGGTTGCAAAATATACCAAAGTATTTAATTCATAGATTGGCAAGGGGATACAAAACCCCCCAACTTTTTTGTGGGGGGAGAGAAGGCACAATAAACACTCAGAAATCAAATTTATATAAGGCTCCACTAAAGGAAAGATGCCAAAGAAACTGAATTTTCAAAATGCAAGGGAAGATAAATGCCTTTGCATTACTGATTCATTCATCCCATACTTTTGACTACACTTCTCCATCACTTTCCTAACCACAAAAAGTCACTTCCTTTTTTAAAAGTAGACCTGTTGCACTAGGGTGACTACTTTAACTGCTGAAACCTCAGGAAAGAATTCAAGAGAAAGGAAAGAATTTTAAGAGAAATGTTCCATCAGCACAAACAGTTCAGCATGTCAAATGGAATAATTTCAGGAGGTGGGCAAGGAGAGAAGTCCCATTGTGCAAGCAGAAATCCTCAGGGTGGGGTGGGGGGGGGCTTCTGCTGATGGGACACATTAGGTGAATCTCACCCTAAACTTTCTGGTACGCACTTGAATCGCCAAGTAAAGATATGAAGGGTGTCAATTATATAAGGACAACAGTCATCATAATATCATCGTCACAGCCATGGAAAAACATATGTTCAAGTCAACAACCTAAAAAAATGACTCATGTTGCAAAGGTCATATTTATTAAGGAAGTAGCTGTCAACATCAAATTCTCAGCTCCCAAGTTCCAGGAAACACAAAACATTGTACTTCCGGAAGCAGGAGTGAATGACAGTAGTTCTCTAGGTGGACTTTTTTGGTCAAGTTGAAAAGCAGAATACTACCTGGCCATCTATTAATATTGGATGTGCTCCCTTTTAAATTTTTTGCTTTGTAGGCAATTACTTACACTGATTGCTTGCTCACCTCAAACTCCAATAGTAAGAATGAAGTCTTTGGTGATAATACCCCTTAATTCCTTTAGTTGGGTATGATTCTTTTATTTTATTTTTAGCAGTTCTCATTGTCTGTTCAAGTTTCCAGCTGCTAAGTATCTGGGATGTAGGTTTGACAAGAGCCCTTTTTATTCCTGTTGCTTGTGGGAATTATCTTGTACCTCTAGCAGAGTTTGAAATTTCCCATGTGCCAGGCTCATTTTTCACCTGGCTATCGGTCACTTGTGACCACGTGAAGCTAGGAGCCAGAATGGCATCTGACGTCTCCACCCATCCTTGGATCTTGCCTGTTTTCACACACCAACAACACATCCTGTAGAATTCCGTCAGTTATTTTTATCTGCACAATCAGAATGAATTCAAGAGTTGCATTGAAAAATATGCTTTTGAGTTATCTGCCCCCTAAATGGCAACTAAACATTTCATTTTGGCGACTGTAACCCTGGTTTAAGGACCCACCTGGGTCCTTATATCTGAGTTTCTAACAGTGACTCTAGACTGTGATTTAGGGGGCTTGCAGTGTTGTTTTCATTTATGATTACATTCACAGTGTCTAATCACAGGCTCACTAGCACAGAGTTAATTGCTCACAGGAAAGAGACCTACCCATGTGAACCATTGAGTGAAGCCTGCCAAATGCGGAGAGGTGTTTGCACAGAGGACAGACAGCCTGAACAGCTCACGCGCTGCCAACTTGCAAAACGTTTTTTTTTTTTTTTTGCCTCAGGTAGTTTAATTGTCAGCTGCACACCTAAAGATAGGTGGTGGTGGAGAAACAGATAAGAGATATAGAAAGTAGATGCTGAAAAAAGTCTCACTGTTCCAAATGTAACAGAGACCAATCTTATCCAAACCCACAGGAGACTCCAGATTTTCAGAGGGTAACAGGAGCACACATGTGTGCAAATAATTCACACAAGCACGAAGTTCCTATGGTAAGGTTACCAGATTTTTTCCGATGAATCCAGGGACACTTTTCAGCTTCAACGGATTTTGTATGGGGACTGATTTGTAAATCTGGGGACTGTCCCTGGGAAACGGGGACGTCTGGCAACCTTATCCTATGGGTTATGGCCTCTATTCTCACATCCTGGCTCCAGAAGAAGCTTCTTGCAAGACACACCTGCCTCCAACCACAGTGGCAAAAGGGAAATATAATTGAGGCTTCTCAATTTACTCAATGGGTCACTGGCCAAACATATTATTATTAATAAAAAGAATAATATTCCAAGGTTGAAGTTAGACCCAAATTCACTTTGGAAAAGGAGGCCATTTCCTCCAATCATGAGCAAACCTGAGGAGGTCCGGCTGCAGGGGTGAGCTCGATTTTCCTCACATTTGCTCTTGTAATGGAACATACAGTCTCCAAATCAAACACAACAGCTCCCTCTCTAGTGCATCAAGCATGCTGTCCACATTGGTTTTTTATTTCAAGTGCCTTATGTGCATGTTTGTTTCATGCTTTAAAAGAAAAATTGGGGGTGGGGTGGTGGGTAGAGGAAGAAAATGTGGCTTTGTGACTAATACAAAGGCCAGACTATCAAAGTGGTAAAAATCTGGCTTCTGCTGAAAACTGCTGGTTTACTCCAACCAAAATGTGGTGAGGATACTTCCACTGCAGATTGGCTGCAAAAATGATGTACTTCTGTGCGCAAGCTACACTTCTGTGAAACCCACTATCAAATCCGAATGCATACAAGAATATTATCACGCTCTGAAAAGTGAGCAAACTCAGCACTGTTCAAAGTTGTAACACAAAAGTAGAATACATGCAACCTGAATCAGGTCCAAAACACTTGTGTGTATTCTTCGGCACTTACCCCTTTAAAATATTAGCAAGGTGGGAGAAATCCTTTCCTAATGCTGCTTACCTGCATTTTAGAGAAACAAGCGCCATATCACACACTTCAGACCCCAAGCAACCACTTATGGCCTCTATGGTGGATGGGAAAGAAACCACTCTTCCTATTTCCTTGACAAACCTATTCATCACTGAGGCTTCTGCAGCTGTTGTTATGAGAAGCAGGGACTGAATATGACACATGCAATGGCAGCAAGTGAAGCTGGGAAAATGCCTAGAACTCCCTTGCCTCCCAGTAATCTTGGCAGGCTCCGAGGTACTTTAGCTACAGAAATGCTTGTTCCCAACGTTGTCACATTTAGGTGTGACTGAGGACATGAACATTAAGATCAAGCTTGGGCCTAAACATTAAGATGAAGCTTGATTTGGAGAAAAAGCTCAGTGTCACCTCCCTCCAGCTGTGTCCCACTTTATCCTAAGGTAAAGTGAGTCAATTGTTGCCAGTCATCCTTATGGGTAAAGTATAGCACTGCATTCAGGAATGTGATTGTGATGCAATGTCTCACCCCATTCCACTCTTGATGATACAAGGTGGCCTTGCACCACTAGGAATATGGGGCAGGTGGGAACAGAAAGTGAGAGGATGTGTGAGATGAACTGCGCTTCCAATATTCAAGTTCTTCCTACACACACACACACACACATTGCCTGCCACAATAATTTTTTTTTTTTTAAGTTATAGAAACAAAACCTAATTTCTCGCTTCTTGTTGTTTGGTCACACTGCACTAGGAATCGAGAACCTGTGGCCCTCCAGATATTTTATTTATTTATTTCAGCATTTAGATACTGCTTAGTAAGTAAATCAAAACAGGGATTTCCTGAACTCCAACTCCCATTAGCCCCAGTAAACATGCCCAAAGATCAGGGATGATGTGAGCTACAGTTCAACAATACCTAAAGGAAGAGAAATTGGAGAACTGTCAGGGCTTTGGCGGGGTGCCAGTTAACTTTTTCCCTAGGCTGAGGTATTTATATTGCAACTACAATTGAGAAAAGAAAGGAGAGAGAACAACTGGAGGGACATGGGACTTTCTGGACAAATGGATTAACATTTGGCAAAGAAAGAAGAAAAATTATGGACAAATAATTACTACATGCAGTAGCAAAAGGATATAGATCTTCATTTGTGGACTAATAAATTATTGAATGTGTTAATACAAATAGAAGTTATAAACGTTGCAGCTGCTGAATGGATTATAGAGTAATTACGATTGGAATACAACTGGATTAAGTAAGACTTTGGAAGCAGATTTTTTTAAAAAAAAATCAAACCTGTAATTCTAGCACGCAGGGGGTGGGGGCACAAAAATTATACAATTGGGTATTTGATTTGGTATTGTGATTTGATATAGATATAATGAGGTGTATTTTGGATTTGGAAACTAATAAAAATTATTGTAAAAAAAAATACAGTTCTACGATGTCTAGAGCTGGGGTTCCCATGGGCACCCAAAAGACACCCCTGGTAACACTTGCCACGCCCCCCGCAACTCCCTATTTTATATATAAATACATATTAAAGGGGGAGGTTGTATGTATTTTGAGGCAGTGCAAATGTTTTTGCTTGTTTTGGCAGCTTATGCGAAACGGGTATTTTTTTCATGCTCATGTCTGTTTCTTAGATTTCCAAAAGTGCTTTTGGGCTAGAAAGATTGGGGACCCCAGATCTACAGGACCTGCAGTACATCCTCCTGTCTGCATTTGGCAAATGCAGCCAGGGCACCACAGCCATACAGGGTTCTCCCTCTGGACCCAACCAAGGAAAGTAAACAAGTTGCGGCAGCTGCTGTTTCTGCATCTCCTGGCTGCTGACTTTCCTGCTCCATCCATGCTTGCAGGGAGAGGGGCACTGGCAGCAGGGAACTTTGCCCCATGAAGGGAGCCCCCAAAGCCCAAGGTCCTGGCTGAACATGCCATTGTGGGCATCTCTCTAGCAGCCAATGAGGCCTCCTGTTCCCCCAGCTCGGCCTGCCCAGCCAAGGAGCCGACAAGGCGCCCCAGGCCTGCCCTACCCCTGACCACCATCACAACCACGGTTATTTTCGGACACCCCCAGTGGGGAATTTTTTGGGCAACGTCTGCCTGGGACGTGCGCGTGTCCTGCAAATACCTCCAAATGGGAGAAAAAATAGGAAAACCGCGCAACAAAACACGAGGCGGGAAACCCAGAAAGAGCAACCGCACCCACCCAATGGTAAAAACAGAATAATAAACCGAATTAATCGGCTGTCCTCTGTCTTTTCATGGCTCTTCGAGGAGTCTCCCTCAAAAGCGCACACACAAAAGCCCTCAGGAAGGGAAGACCAGACAAGGAGCGAATGCTTAAAAAAAACGGCGCGTTCCCTTCGGCAATACTTTCCAAGCGTAGCTGCGGGCTAATAGTCTTGCCACGGCTACTGAAGACGAAGAGCAACATTTGCAGCAACTATATGCTACTGCCACAGAATCGGGTTGCGCACACAGAGGGGGAAAAGCCACGAGGAAGCGCGGGGAGGAGGGGATTCCAGTCAGTGCCTTCTCAACATTCCCAAGCATTTTGGACTCTCTTTTTAGGCCGGAGATTTTTCGGCGAGGGGTGGGGGGTGAGGGAGGGGGCGCTGCCAACCGCCCGCCAGCAAAGCCCCCCCTTGCGACCACACCCTAGCGCGCGTCGGGGAAAGACGGGCTCTCCAAAGCCGGGCGCGGGAGAGGCGGGAAACCCCGCTTCTCCGAAGCCACTCACCATGCAAAGCGGCTCTGCCCAGCTCAGGTCCCGCAGCCCCGCCGCCTGCTCGCTCGCTCGCTCTCTTTCTTTTTTCGTCCGCTCCGCTCCGAGCAGCGGATTCGCCACCGCGAGACTGACTTCACTTCCTCCTCGCGCCGCTTTTCGCGGTGCGCTCCTCCCCTCCAAATCCCGCTTTTTAAAGCGCCACGGGCCCTTTTCGCGAGCGGGCCTTTCCCACGAGTTGCACCTTGGTCTAAGGAAGAAGTGCTGGCAGCGGGGCGGCGACGGGGATTACACATTTCTGATTCAGCGACGTCCAGCCAAGGCGCTGCTCGGCGCTGCTTCTGAGAACAAGCTTTCCAAGAAGCGACTTGCCCGTCGCCTCCCGTCCAGCGCGCCGCGTTATTCGGACTAGGGCGCGCTTGAAGGCAGCCTTCTGATCGCGGGAGCTTTGACCTTCTGGCCCAAGTTTTAAATGCCTCCTGAAACCTTTCCTGCTCCGCCAGGCCTCTGCAGTCAATTAAGAATCCGTCCTTCCACAGTGCTTAACTGACGTCTGCTTTTAACTTCCCTACGGTTTTTAAGCTTTATTGTTGTAAACTGCCTTGTTATATTTTTAAATGACACAGCGGTATATAATTTTTTTTAATATATGACCAAACATATGATTAATCAGATAATTCTGCATCAGTTTGCATAGTTTATTGCAGTAATGGTGAGGTGAGCCAGAATACCCGTTTTTAGGTGTCACACTCACAGTTATGGCCAGTGTGGTGTAATGGTTAGAGCAGCCTTCCTGAACTTGACGCTATCCAAAAGTTTTGGACTCTGCAGCCAACATGGCCAGTGGTCACGGAGAATGGGAGCTGTAGTCCAGCAACATCCAGTGGGCACCAAGACATGGGGAAGTCTGGGTTAGACTAGGCCTAAGGAGACCCAGGTTAAAATCCCCACAAAGCCATGAAGCCAACTGGAAGACTTGGGGCCAGATGCCATCTTTCAGCCTAACCTACCTTACAGGGCTGTTGTGAGGATAAAATGGGGAGGAGACTCACATATACCATCTTCTGCTTCTTGGAGGGGGCACAGGAAGTAAATGGTTAATGATGGGGTAAACTTCCCCCCTTTTTGTCAGTGGATTGCATTTTATTGATTTATAAGTTTTATAAACTGCCTGAAGGACTTAGTTGATGGACAGAATAAAAATGGCATAAATAATACTTTGAAAATAAACGAATGTTCACATAAAGCAATATATTGGAAGAGGCATTCCCTCCAAAGTGTGACATACGGTAATAATAATGAAACTCTTCTAATGCACAGCTGTCACCCACAGACTTTGAAGTAGCAGCAAGTTACTTTAAAAATGCCCAAAGTTGGCCTGCCATGCCTTATACTTTAACGCTATCTGCTCTGGAAACTTAGTTTGAAAACAGTTCTAAAAACTGTAATGAAACTGCCTGAATCATTGCAGCAGGTAAGCAAGGTGGGAGTGCTAATCTGCAAAAAGATGAGGCAGCCGGTGTTTTGGAGGCAGGAAGTGGTAGGGAAAGAAGGAGTGTACAGTGGTACCTCAGGTTAAGTACTTAATTCGTTCCGGAGGTCCATTCTTAACCTGAAACTGTACTTAACCTGAAGCACCACTTTAGCTAATGGGGCCTCCCGCTGCTGTTGCGCCGCTGGAGCCCAATTTCTGTTCTCATCCTGAAGCACTATTTCTGGGTTAGCAGAGTGTGTAACCTGAAGCCTATGTAACCTGAAGCGTATGTAACCCGAGGTACCACTGTATGTGAAATCTGCCTGTGTATCCTCAGAGCGGTGGACTCGTAATCTGGGGAACCGGTTCGCTTCCCTGCTCCTCCACATGCAGCTGCTGGGTGACCTTGAGCTAGTCACACTTCTCTGAAGTCCCTCAGCCCCACTCACCTCACAGAGTGTTTGTTGTGGGGGAGGAAGGGAAAGGAGAGTGTTAGCTACTTTGAGACTCCTTAAGGGGAGTGAAAGGTGGGATATCAAGCCCAAACTCTTCTTCTTTAGCTAGCCTTCTGCTCTCAGGTGACAGTGGCAACACTGGCATCACCAATGTAGAACTAGGATTTAAATGCCTCTCCAGTTGGGTATTGTACATGGAAAACAGCAAAATACGTTGTGAGGCTGAGAAGAAGCAGATTGCTTAAAGCGACCTGTTGAGTTGATGGCAGATAAGAGATTTGATTTGGTTTGTTCAGTTTGCAACCCTGTGCAGTCTTACGCGGGAGTAAGTTAGACCTGATCTCTGTTCATGTGATTGCTAAGGAAATGAAGCACCCTGCAGATGTTCTCTAGAGAACACAGGCAGAGTGAGAGTCTGGTGCTTCCTTATAATGGGTGCATTGGCTGTGGGCTCAGCTGTTTTAGCCAATGCCGTTTCCCCTTCCTGAAGACGGGTAGGTGTGGGCTCAGTGGGGAAGAATTTGGGAATTCCCCTGCTGAACAGGTGAGCTGGGACACTGGGGGAATCCTCTGTTTCTGCCCCACTGAAAGAATGAAACGTCTTTAAAAAGTAATGCAATGAGGTGCTTTCCTCACTGACTCATACTTTGTCTCGTGGTGCTGCAGGAGCATGCGGTTGTTATGCTGCATTCCCAAGACTGCCACACATGGAAAAGCAAAGGTGCTATCGATGGCTGTGTGCCTCTGGAGAGGTGGGGAGAGAGAGTTGCCATCTCTTCTCTAAAGTCACAGTTGTCAAAGTGTGCAAGAAGTGCAAGATGGACCCCAAGGTAACAAAGGCAGGAAGAGAGTTCTGCTTTGGTTTCTGCTTGTCTTTCTGCTTTTATCAAAGGAAGCCCCTTTTCTGAAGAACTAATAAAGCGTCTACATGACATACCTACCATCAAAATGACAGCCTGTACTTCCCACCCCTGCATATGTAATTATAAAAGGATGGGGGGGGGGAATGAGTCCTTTTAGGCAGGTTCTAGATCTGGCATTCAAAGCAGTTGCCCTAATGGTTTCTTATCTCTGCTAAGGAGAAAAAGTAGGTCTTTCAAATATACCCCCTAGTTTAATAAATCATGATAAAAATATAAAAACTGCTCCTTCTTAGGAATGCTTCTTTGTACACTGTGACATAGCAACTTTAAGACAAGGGACTGTGCCAGTTTTATCAGCATGTAGTTCAAAGGGTTCATTTGCTTGAAATAGAAAGGGGTGGGGCGAGAATGTGGCAGACTTGAACTGCAGATTCATACATTTCAAAATCTTCCCCACACTGTCTTCTGAACTTCCTCTTTCCTAGCAATAGAAAGTGAAACTGACAGCTGTTTTTAGCATGTCTGAACTGAGAAGTTATGAACTATGTATGTATGCTTCACTCCAACTCCTATCTGATAACAGTACTCACAACTGCCCTGCCACATAGGCTGTGTCTCAAGGTCACCCAGGAAGCATCAGGGCTATCTATCTACGAATCTGAACTTGGGTCTCCTTCAATACTTAGTGCCAATGTCATATTGCCTGAACTGGCAGTATATAAATGCAGTATATAAATGCATGCATATATATATATATATATATATATATATATATATATATATATGCCAATGTTTTAATTTTATTTATTAAATAGTTATTCTGTCCTTCCTCACCAGAGGAGACCAGGGAAGCAAAAACAGGCGATAAAGCCATAAAAACATCTTACAGCTCATTCCAGTACAGATGCAGACAGTGAAAGATCTCAACTTAAAAGGCTTGTTGGAAGAGGAAGGACTTTACTATTCAAGCGGAGGGGATTCCAAGGGTGGGTTCCACAACTGAGGTGCTGGAAACTGAGTTCCAGGGAGTTCCAGCTGAAAAAAAGCCCTGGCTCTGCAGATTCATGTATCCGAATATCCGGCTTTCTTACTTACTTTCTTGGTTGTTTCTGCTGTGCTGGTCAGTGGTGGCCATTTTCAGGCAACAACTATGGAAGAGGGGACTGATAGTGGACGAATCAGAGAGCGGGGGTGGGTGGGAATCAGACAAATCAGGGAGCAGGAGAAATCAGACAAATCAGTTTGGGTTTTTTTGTTTTCACTTTGTCTCTCTTTTGCTGATTGGCTGTAGTGATTTCAGGAAGAAACCATGGTCAGAGGGATGGGGTTGAGGAGAGACATAGCAAACCCTGCATTACAAGTGTTCCCATAAGAAATAATGGAAATTGTGGGCTCATTATGTGAACAATTTCCTGGGGACACATTGTGTTTGTTAAGCAGAAGTTGCATGTATATGCTATTTACATGATTTATTATATTTGTTTTGATATGCTCTGAAGGCAGCTTTTAAGTAAAAAATTGGCCATAGCATGTCAGGCTGCTCTGAAAACAAAATATTTTTTTTCAGCATCTTGAGATACATCCTCTTTTGCTTTGGGGTATTATATATATATAAATGAAACGTCCACCATGTTATAGAACTTAAGCCACCAATGAAACACTGGAAACACATCATACGAGTTGTGGTGGATAATTAGGAAAGCAATAGAAAATAAAATTGTCAATATGGTATAACGTCTTTATAAAAGTCTATGGTGCTCTCAAACTTGTAATACTGGGTTTGTGCTATAGTGGTGCTATTGACATTCTGCTCATGCAATAGGACTTCTAATTCCTCTCCTATCCCTGCCCCCCCCTAAATGAAAACGGTTCCAGATGGTTTGCCAACCCCCTAGAACAGATTTTTAAGGGGAGAGAAGGGGCAGTAAAGGTAAAGGTACCCCTGCCCGTACGGGCCAGTCTTGCCAGACTCTGGGGTTGTGCGCCCATCTCACTCAAGAGGCCAGGGGCCAGCGCTGTCCGAAGACACTTCCGGGTCACATGGCCAGCGTGACATCGCTGCTCTGGCAAGCCAGAGCTGCACACGGAAACGCTGTTTACCTTCCCGCTAGAAAGCGGTCCCTATTTATCTACTTGCACCCGAGGGTGCTTTCAAACTGCTAGGTTGGCAGGCGCTGGGACCGAGCAACGGGAGCGCACCCCGCCGCGGGGATTCGAACCACCGACCTTTCGCTCGGCAAGCCCTAGGCGCTGAGGCTTTTACCCACAGCGCCACCCGCGTCCCCTGAAGGGGCAGTACTGTTGCACAAGTGTAAGACTTGCAGGAGCAAAATGGCAGCATTGTGCACAACTGTGTGTACTGCTCTGCATCTCAAAAAGGATAGTGTAGAACTGGAAACGGTGCAGAATAGGGCCGCCAACAATTTGCTGTTGGTGTGAACCGTGAAGCAAAATCAAATTCCAATGAAGTAAGAAAAAATTAATGACTTTATTTTTTATTTTTATTTTTTTAGTTAGTTGGTGACCTGAGGTGCTAAACTCTCAACACCAACAAAGCAAGTGTGCATAAGAACGTACAGAATGAAATGCAACCAAAAATAGGAAGTAAAACGGGTTGGGATGTTTAGACATGAAAACAGGTACGGTACACAATTTCCTGTTACACTGCACACACACCAACAATAAAACAGTCTGAATATCAGAGTTCCCACCTGTCCCAAGGGGAAGATACCACAGTTCCTTGGGACAGGGTTGTTTCACATACATACTTCTTTATATATATATATATGTATAAAATTAAATTACTGCAATGCCATCAAAACATGACATCCCTTCCTCCAATAGCTTTAGTGACATTCTCATCTACCTTCCTTGCTTATGAAGCGCCACTGCTAGTGCTCTTGAAGGCAGCAGTTCTTTGGAAGCCTTCTGTCCTCTTATCATGCATCGAGAGAGAAATACCCTCCTCTACCTCTTCATATCAAACAGACTGTTTCGTGGTACATTTTTATTGCAAACAATCACAGCATTTTCTTTTTTAAACATGAGGTTGGAAAACTAATACACCACTTTCGTCTCAGGGCCCAAATGTAAACATTCTGTTAAATACATTTTCTTAAAACCTTGCGGGGAGGGTATCAACTTTTTTCTTTTTTTTGGCCATAAAAAGAATTTGTGCTACTGGGTCATGCAACTCTGGATATATTTGTCGATGCTCTAAAATGCCTTTGACCTGGATGTATTTTAAAAAACAGATTAAAAACCCAGAGGACGCAGCAGGTGTGCTTGTTACTTCTGTATTAGCACCGTGTCATAAAAGGAGGACCAGACACTGCATTTAAAGAAACCTCTTGACTGACAGCAGGATCAAGCACAATCAACACAACATATTACAGGAAATGTTAAGAGTGGAAGAGGAAATATGATTAATGCTGCTGGTGCTGTCATGGGCTCTAAAACCCCTCTCCTCTCTCTGCAAGGGAGTCTTAGCTGCCCCAAAGAAGTCTGGGCTAACTAGAGGCAGAGCTACACAGCTGCACTGGAGCTGGGAAGAACTTTCCCTTCCACTTTCTCAGACAGACTGTTCTACACTCATTCCACATGCAGCTATAGGCAGCTTAGGAAGAAGCTTAGCGTGTCAACGTTTTCCTACAGTGAAAAATTCAAAGAACAGATAGAAGTGAGTTAAATTACGACCACTTTACAGAACAATCCCATTTTCTCAGTTCCATTATAAATTGCACCAGGCACAGCAAATTTCGATTTGCCTCTTTCATGTGGCTAGACACCAAATTTTAACAACTGAATTCTAGCTCCATCCTAAACGAAGGGGAGCTTAACTTCCATTTTGCCATACACTCCCCTGTTGGTCTCTATGGATGTCAAAGATGTTGTCTGAGACAACTGAAGTTATATGTTCTTTTTCTTCCTCAATTAGGGGTGGCTAACCTTTTACTCCCGTTGGACTCCCATCAGCCCCATCCAGCATGCTCAGTAGCCAGGGATTATGAGAATTGTAGTCCAGTAATATTAGGAAAGCCAGAGATTAGTCCCCTCTGTTTTGAAAGCTACAAATAAACACCACTTCTAGTGAACACCTCCCCCCAAAGTCTCATGAACCATTAACACACAAGTCCTGCTTGTTCTGGGACTATATGTGGTATCAATTTTGCCAGTGTAGCATCACAATCTTTCAATATCTTAATATTCAACAAATGCCAGGCATGGTACCCCTTTGGCACAAAATCTTCTGACACTACATTTCAACACATGCTGTTGTTTCAACAGCTTTCTGTTCAGCGTCATCAGTACTGACATTTTATTAAACAAGGAAGTGGATGGGTGTTTTAAAACCTTTCCCCATTTTCTCTCTCTAGCTTTCCTGTTTTGAAAACACAGCATTTCCTGTTTTGAAACCCAGAGATAAGATGGTGGCTGCTTTAAAGGACATGCCTATTTCTTGGGATGACTGCTTCCCTAAAAAAAAAGTTCATTAAAAAAATAGTCTGCACTTTGTTTGGAGACTAGAACTACAGCTTTCTTTCTTTAAACTAAGCCCAACTGGAGCTAAAAAATGCGAATGGAAAATTCTGTATGTGGCAGGTCGGCACTTTTGAGAAAGTTATTGTGAAAGACATGGTGTGCTTATGGAACCTCTCAGCTGGTTATAGACAAGAGTCTATTCTGTGTTATTTCCTATTTGCTACTGCACTGTAAGACCTTTTTCTGAGCCAACTGAATGAAGGCCTAGGACAAAACCAGTGGGGCTTGTGCTAATCCTTCCCTTGGGAGGCAGATTTTTACAGAGCCAGCATGTGTGGGGTTTTTTTAAATACATGGGGTAAAGTGGCAATGCCACAATTATAATTACAAAAACCTTAAACAGCAGTAGTTAAAATAAGCACAGGTTTGCCATTCAGGAACAGAGGATATGGAGTGCAGGAGCAAAGTCTGCCATCACCACTCAGCTTTGTGAGCTCTCTTCGTGAGGATGCAGCTTAATTGAGAAGACACCCTACCTGGGAACCCTGCCTGCATATTTCCTAGGGTTGCCCCTCAAAGTGGTGCAGGGAAAAGTCCAAAGTACATAAAAGCATCTCCTCTCCACATCAAAAGTAGCGTGTAACTGTAACAGCATTAATAGAACTCTAATAAATAGGTACAGGGAAAGGGAGAACAGCAAATTAAAAATAAGAACAACAAAAGAAAAAGGTTCGGGAATGCAGCAGGCACACAGATTCACCACTCAAACATTTGCTCACTTCTTAAAAAGGTATAAAACCCAAATCTTTCAAGTATTAAAAAATAAGTTAATAGACATTAAAGGGTCTAAAGTGACTAAAGGGCCCGGGTAGGTCTTTTGCTTCATTTCCAACGTGCAAAAAATAATAAAGATATATATATCTATAGATATAGATATATACACAAAAAAACAAAAACCCATTGAGAGTCCATTCTTGGGGGATTCGAAGCAAGGGGTTTCATCCAAGAGCTCCCGCAAACTGCTTCATAAGTAACCCATTTTCAAAATCAGCACTTTCCAGTGTCAAAATTGTCACAAGGTTCACAACAGAGCAGTCTAATGCCAATGGAGACAGGAAAAACTGTGACTTTCAGTCCAGAGCATTGCATGGCAGAAAGGGGGGGGGGATTACACACTCTTCCCCTCTTAGAACAATGGCAACTTGTGGAGGCTGCAGCAAAGAGAGCTAGTCCACTGGAGCCCGTATCTCCTGTAGAAACCACACAGGGCAAGTATTTCATGTCAGCCAGCCTTCCAAGTCTCCAGTCCTCTCTGAATTCAGGGTTCCTCCATACCCAGACAATAATGGCAGCTTCAGGCTTCTTTGGTGAGGAGAACCTTAAACATACACACAGTGTGCTCTGGGGTACAGAGTGGTTTGCTCTCCCGTGGGCTGCTGCAGGGTGATGCTTCAGAAGAGAGTAGCCACTTCTCGCCTTTGTATTTCAAAACAAAAACAAGAACACAACCAGCTAAGTAAATATGAAACGGACAAGCTACGGCCCACCTGAATTGGTTAAAGTTGTGGTGTATTTTTTTTTTTTTAATAAAATGTTTTCATCTCATTTTTTAGCCTCTCTCAGAGATCACAAAAACTCAATGGCCTCTTTGCACAGGTCCTTGAGGAAGGCACACAACCTCAGCTGACCACCTCAGGCTTGGGGTTTGCAGGCCTCATACAGGCCTCAGCACTTTTCGATCCAACCCCCTCTCAGGAAGAAGCACCCAGGCGCTGCAAGAACCCTCAAGAGGTTTCTATGCCAAGGTATCTCCTCCATCCAGGCAGCTCCAGCCAACTTGGCACATGCCAACTGGACAACGCAGATCGGCAGACGAGTGCGCTGCTAAGCTCAGGACCAGTTTAAGTTGAATCCCTTGGACAGCATGACTGCCTCTAGGTCCTTGTCTTCTTCCTTCTCCCGGAGTCGCTGCTCTTCCAGGAGGGCCACAAGAGAATCTCTCTGTTCCACCACCTCTAGCATTTCATTCAGGATCCTTTTCTCTTCTGACAACTCTTCATCTGTCTTCAGGTGATCTAGGAAAGAAAGGGACAAGCAGACTTGTCAAACTAGCCAAGGAAGTAGCTGGGGCTTTCTATTGGGAACCAGAGTACATCGATGAGACTTACCTTCCACTGCCATCCTCTCCCGAAGTTCTTGCTGTAGTCGGCTTTGCCTGTCCTCCAGTTCCAACTCCCGAGCGCTGCAAGGAGAGAAGAATAGGCAAATGTCTGGTTTGGGTTGTTTCAGCAGCAGTCTAAGCTACTGGCTTAAAAATCTAACATGCTCAGGTAGTAAAGTGTTCCCTTTCAGTACTGATTGTAAGGCAACCCTTCAGTTGTACTAAGAACCTTGTTCAGAACAACCTCCTTTGATGAACATACATGTTGGTTTTTCACCTAAACCCATGTTGCGGAATGGTCAGAAAGGCAGATGAGAAAATAACAGGAAAATGCCAAGTCACTCCATCTGGCCCCTACTGCCCACTGCACATCAGGGCTGAGCTGCAAGGGATAAGATCTTCCTTCTTACATTGACCTTATTTGGAATCATGAATGCGAAGGAAATGCTAAGAGAACCAGGTCTCAGCAGCAGATCACTTCATCAATTTTATAAAATTTTATTTTACTTGGGGTGCCTATGGGTCTCCAGAGCAACAGGATTCCCATCTGTACATTGTCACCACAGCAAAGGTGAAGACAGAAAGAGGTTCCATAACGTATCTCTGCCTGGGGATAGTTGCCTCGTCTTTCCCCTTCTCTGCGTGGACCAAGCATGCAGAAATTTCTCTCCTTACTCACAATATCATGAGCTCCGACTCATAGCGCACTAAGGCATTCTTCTCTTGCACCAGCTTGAACCACTCCTGCATCAGTTTGGGGTCGTCCTTCTTCCCCATGCCTGCCAAGAGAACAGTTTAGGTCAGCTTGGAGAAAGATTCCCGCCATTTCCATAAACCCAGCAGGCAGGCAGGCAGGAACAAAAATGGGAGTGGGGCAAAATGTGCAAAGAAAGCTGAGCTAGATGCTGCCAGAGCACTCTTGTCAGATCTGCTTGTTTAGTTTGTCTATGGCACACAGGAAGGAGGGTCACCTCCAGTAAAAGAAACAAAAAAAACCCCACTGGATCCATGTGCCCTGAATCTATCTTCCCCATCACATCTCCCACCAAACCAATAGCCATAATTACAGTCTCTTTTCAGTATTTTTCTTCTGTTGTCCTTTTCAATTTGGACACTTTCAAACATAGGTCTGACACTTTCCAACACTTTCCAAGAAAGCCTACCTGTTTCAAGCCATGTTTTCTCACTCACACCTTACTCAACACCCATTTGTCCACTTTACATATAACTGTAGAGCAATTAGTGAACAGTTCCTTGGTGGGCTGTTTCAGAGTTGATTCTGGCTCCTACCAGTATTGTAGTCTTATGTGCTGTACTCTCCCCTTTTCAAGTCACCTGCATTAACTTAATGACGGAAAGCAAACAGTTCCTGACCACTGCTATCAATAATTTCCCTTCCTCTTGGCTTTATCAGTCACATCTGCCTCAATGTGTCTGCTAGAGATCCTTCACTTAAACAAAAAAACACGTATTGTGTGGCATAAATGTGGTTCAATCAGTTGAAGTTCACCAGCTCAAGACCACTAGTTCATGGTAGAAAAGCACAAGAAGAAAATCTGCTCACATAAAAAAGAGGAAGCATGGTACTTTCCCAGGTATAGTCACACCTCAGGTTGTGAACGTAATCTGTGCGGGAGGCACGCTTGCAATCCACAATGCCGCATCTGCGCACGCATGTAAAGCAATTCAGCGCTTCTGCGCCTGGGATCATTTTGCGCTTCTGCGCATGCACTGAAACCTGGAAGTAACCCGCTCTGGTACTTCCAGGTGCGGCGCGGTCTGCAACCTGAAAACACGCAACCCACAGTGTTCACAACCCAAGGTATGACTGTATTTTAATAAAAGCTTAATCAATGAAAACCAAGCTAGTAGACCCAGTAGAAAAGCCTGATATGAAATAAACAGCATAGCCATTTTATGCTATTTTAGAGAGCTACATCCACAACCCATATCTAGTAATGAAATATGCAGCTCTTTATGGGTAGCTGTTTGGATTCAGATCCTAAAAATCAGTTTGGAAGCAAGTGAAGCCCTGGTTATGTGCTTCTGATGATCAGGGTCTTGGCCTAACCACTGTTGGCCCAGAGGGATTCCAGCTGTTTCCTGCACCAATCAGATTTCACCATCCTATCAGAGGTGTCGATAGTTTAGGAAACTGGTACATGGCAAGAACACAGTCAAGTTGCAGACAGGGTTAACTCCTGTTTCTCATCCATACCATAGATGAGTTCTCATCTCATATAAAACTAATGGGAACATTTATTCTAAGGAAAATATGATGCAAAATCTGTTCCTACTTATGTGCAAATGACAAAATATTTGTATTAGACACTATTCTAATTATTCACAAATGCAGACTCTTCTTATGGGGCTATGGAAGCCCAAGGGAGACACTCTAGAATGGGGATGGTCAGCTACCAAGTCAGATCCAGCTACCAAAAGCATTATTATCTGTTCCTGGTAGTGCTTATCAGTACTGGATGGCACTGACTAATGCGTCATTTGTAATTGAGGATGTCTTTATGCAACAAGACATTATTTCCCATCACGGTCAAGAAAACAAAGTGGTCCAGAGGTTCTTGGTGGCCCTGTTCCTACCACTTATTCTCAGGTAACGAGAATTCTCCTCCTCTTCCAAAACCACCAACACAGCTCCAGAACACAAGAAGCAAACAAACACAGTACGAAAATCTCACCCTAGCCAATCATGGCTGTGGATGGCTATACCTATCCATTGCTTGGTCCCAATTAAGCCTCTCTGAGCATCTCTGCACAAGGTGCCCTCATAGCCATGGTGGAAAGAGAGAAGAAGCTTACACATGCAGATGCCCAGTGCATTGGAGCCATGAGAAGCACTGGGAAATCTCCCCACCCTTTCCACTGTGAGGATAATCAGAAAAGAAACTTCTGCACAAAACAGCCAAATACATGTCAACACTGACCTATGGAAACTTTTGTTCATTTGTGGGATGTAGATATATTTTATTATTATTATTTTTAGACAGCCAATGAGCAGAGGGAGAGGCAGGGGTGGGGAGGAAAGATGAACACTTGATGAAAGCACACCATGAAAAGCAGAGAGAGTGGTTAGCCGAAGTTATACATGGCGGTCACATTCCACCCCTTTCCCCCCATGCCTTGGGAAATGGAAACACTTCAGTGGGAATCTGGTTCCACTTGGGATAAAGAAGATGCTTAGCAAGATACGGACTGCAGGAGACCAGTATGGATTATGGCAGATCAGGAGGTTGCCTTTTCAAAGTCAAGGGTTGTTGGGGAAACCAGTCATTACAAAAGACAATATGCCTTAACCCATGTGTATTATTTTTTTTAAAGGAAGTAGACTCACACCCCACTCCCCTGCAAGATCATCCAACATGCCAAACAGAACCCTTAAGGCATGAAACTGATGCCACTACAGTCATTTCTGATCAATTGCGCCAATAAACTTCAAGACTATCCTTATCCCCACAATACACAGCTGAAAAAAGGATACTGTACCTTTACGATCCTGCCAGACACACTTCATAACAAGGTTGTTATAGAGGGTTTCTTTGAGATTGAAGGAAAGAAAAGTTTGGCGGTGAGCCACTTGATATTGTTGCTAGCTCACTAGTGTCTCTACACCAATCCAATGGCGGTTTGGGAACGGAATGGAGGGAATGCAAGAAATTACATTACCTTCATGGGCACAGCAAGGGCAGAAGGAGAGAGGTCTACGGCGTGGTGTCCCGGCATTGGGCTCAACTTCAATAGAACCAAAGATGGGAGAGGAAGAAAGGAAGGGAAGAGGAAGTTGGAAGTGGAGAGGAAGAGAGGAGGAGAAACAGGGTGAAAATAAACAGACAAGCAAAAGGACAAAAAAGCACAAGAGTGAGAAAGAAAGGAAACAACAAGAAGAAGTAGAAAAGAAAATAATAATACAAGAAATGGAGAAGCAGAAACAAGGGGAACAGTCTACAGATGGAACATCCTTTGCCAACACGAATAATGGAGAAGAGCAGACTGTGGCACTGGGAGGGGAAACAGTGTGGGCCACAAAAGTTACTGGGATAATGGGGAAATGCCAACACTTGACATTTCTTGTGCTTGGTGACTTTTCACCCTCCATGTCACATGGTGCAGTTAAGAGATAAGAGCACTAAGAGGAGGGTGGACAACATTAAGTTTCTAAAAGACCAGGAGAGCAAATAGGTTTTAAAAGGCCATCTTGAAAATTAGCTTGGCACATTCCATGTGGTTTTTTTGTGACATTGTCCAAGGAAGTAGGTTGACAGTGGCAAGTATGT
The DNA here is from genome assembly GCF_964234715.1 of Podarcis melisellensis. NCBI lineage: Eukaryota > Metazoa > Chordata > Lepidosauria > Squamata > Lacertidae > Podarcis > Podarcis melisellensis. Next base: position 59,382,404 of record NC_138542.1, read on the forward strand.
GTTCAGTAAACAAAGGCAGATCATGGCGCAAAACAGGACTGACTGCCTATGATGGGCAAACAAACCAAGAGTAAACCAGGGATACAGAACCTGTTGTCTCCCTGCCCCAAAAGATTTTGGATTCTCATTCACCCCAGTCAACATGGCCATAGTCAGGGTGATGAGAGCTGTAGTCCAGCAGCTTCTGGAAGGCCAAATGTTCCCCTATCCTGGGTCTAACCAAAGCCTTGACCGGTATTTTACACATATTCATGCATAGTTTGTATTTCTGGCCCTGCCAATATCAAGGGTAGACAGAAAGTTGAGGACTATGCCCCACTGGTATGTTTGTTTGTTTGTTTGTTTGATGGATGGATGGGGGGGGGGAAGTTTGAGTATGTGGCAATTAATTAGATATAACACAGTAAATTAACATTTCCCAAATTTCTGATAAAAGAGGTAGTTTGTATTAAAAAATAATAAAATGGGAGGAATAATTCTCAAACTTACACACTCTGATGCAGAGAATAGCCTCTTCCTATGGGTTGGCACTTATGGGAACCATCAATTATCCAATGAATTCCTCGGTTTGGGAATTATTGCGGTAGATTATACATAAAGAGATGAATAATCTTATAGAATAGGGATGAGGAACCGGGTGCTGCTGTGTACAGAAGCCCCAGCAACCAGCTGATCATTGGGGCTTGAGTAGTGCAGTCCATGATGCTTTGTTAACCCCCAGTGATCTATATATTACAGAAAGACCTGTGGCCCATTGACTAGTCTGTGAGTAGAACGGAAGTGAAAGAAAAATGCCACTGTGTAATAAGGAGCGGCTGAATTTATAAAAAAGAGGACATTCATAACCCACTAGAATCAGATCTACATGCACATATAATGGTGAGGGAAAGCCTCAGTTCTCATTTACGAAGATAAGGTCTGGGAAGGGAACAGCTTTTAGAAGGGACCATCACAGAACTAGAGCAGTAACACACAGGACAGACCAAAGTTAAAAGGGAGGAGGCACATCAGTTTGCAAATAGTGTGTGAATGAGCAATGTGAATCTCTCAACAGGAAGAAACATGTATACTCAGTGTGAAAAGGGTTAAAAGTGCATCACATATACATGTTACATGGTGCCCATCTGTATGTGAAGACTCATCTTCTTTGAAGACATTCCATAGTATCCCCAGACAACTTTTCTCTCTCCCCCCCCCTTCCAACAAAACCAAACAACCAACAAATTGAATGCCTTAAAAGTATTTTTGTCGCTTGGGAAAGAGATCCATGAAAATCCATGTCGTGTAACAATGCACACAGGTTTTTCTTTAAAGTGGCAATGCAATGGTGCTTTGTTTTTACTTCACAGGTCTCCTTCAAGGCCTAGTCTTGGATAGATATGTATTCCATTCTTAGTATGTGTAAAAAATACAAGAATACAAGTGGGTTGCTTGGATTAAATAGTTCTAAAATGCACAGTCAAGCTGTACACCAAAGGAAATACTCTCTGAATATTCTTGCATTTGCTGAAGTTCTTCCTCAGCCATGATTAAGGTTAAGATGACCTTTATGTTTTGCTTTGAACTGGGTGGATCCCATGGTGTACTGCGCTGCTACTAGACCAGGCTTCTATGCCGATTCAGTGTGTATCAAGGCTATATATGGAGCTACTACCACTTCCATGGTTGCAGCAGCCTAGTTCTAGCTGCCACACTCAGTGATACAGATCCTGAATGAGTGGTGGGAACTTGTGGTCCTCCATATGATGTTGGGCTACAATTCCCATCACTCCTGACCACTACCCATGCTAGCTGGGGCTGATGGGATCTGTAATCCCACAAGATCTGGAAGACCACAGGCTTCCCATTCCTGTCCCACATGCAGATGCCAGTTCACATAACAGTACCTCTATGCAAGCACAGACCACCTCCCAATTTTGAAGGCCATTGCATGGGATCTCACCTGAAGATTTCCAGGTGAGATAAGAGAAAATTGAGCTTGGAGGCAAAACCACTGCTAGTGCAAACCATGGTTCAACATAATATCTTAAGTGTCTCCATGGAGCCCCCCGACAATCCCCTCCATCTATGGTGTAACTAAGTCAGTTGGAACCACAGGATACCCTTGCTCCCAGAGCTTGATACTGGAGTAAGCAGAGACGGGTTTCAAGAGATAAGGCAGACTGAAATATCAACTATGGAGGGTGGAGATTCTTGGGCTTATTCCACCACATAGGCAGGCCTCTTGCTACTATTGTCAATAAACCTATATCCAATAGCTACAATGTTTTCCCCAACAGTACCTGCAGCAGAACCTGGACCATTAATAGAATGTCTTATCCAACTCCATGGATAATCCTCAGAGACTAGTCATAGCATCCGATTAGTAAAGATGTGTTGAATAGTCCGTTATGTATACAGATAGTTCAATAATATAAATGGATAAATCCTTTCTCCGTATCACTGAACTTGAAGCAAAAAAAGATCACAAAGGCTACTAGACAGCAAACATTTCTATTGCTCGTCAGCAAATGCCTATATGAGCAAGTTATGTGTAGCACACAGACCACCTGAAAGTACACTCAGAACAAAATGTCTAACAATTTATAAAAGCTCCCATTGCCAAGAGATGATGATTCACCACTGCTAACTGACTAGTGAGAGACTATTTAAAAGCCTGCAGCAATTTATGAAATACATATCTTATTGAAAAACTAGACTGATCCTGATCAACTTTTTGCTAGGCCAACTAGGATCAAGCAGCAACTCAACTCACTTTGGGTTTGGTCAAGAAATGCCTTCAAGTACCATGCAGCAAGGCATGAAACTTGAACATGATCACACCATCCTTTTTGTTTTGCTTAGGACATGAACTGAAATAGATCTTATGTAGCTCAGATACTTGCAGAGTTCCAACACAAAGAATACATCCAGCAAAAGATCATTATTTAGTGTATGTTTCCCAAACACGCCCAAGCTAAATGAATCTTGGAATCCAGTTCTATGCATGTTTGCTTGGAAGTACAGGTGCCTAAGTTCTGATGCAATGCACAGTCATCTTGCATTAACTGAACTACAGTTGTATCTTGGAAGTTGAATGGAATCCATTCTAGAAGTCTGTTCAACTTCCAAAACCAAAGTGCAGCTTCTGATTGGCTACAGGAAGCTCCTGCAGCCAATCAGAAGCTGCGGAAGCCCTGTTGGACATTTGGGTTCCAAAAGAACATTCAAAATAATCACTTCCAGGTTTGTGGCATTCGGAAGCCAAAACATCTGAGTTCCAGGGTGTTTGGGATCCAAGGTACAACTGTATTACTATTGCAAAAAAAGTTGACAGTAAGACGCATGAGACCCAAAGATGTTACTTTATTACTATAAATGTCTCCCTTTTGTTTAAGCACTAGGTACAGGTACATCTACAGCTTACAGTGGATTATTATAGGGTTCCATATGTCTGGATTTCATGGACACCACGTTGTTTTGGCATTTTTGTAACCAGCTCCTGGTTTTTGAAATATGGTAACCCTAGATTATTGCAGCACTAAAATAACTTTAAAACAGATAAACCCACTGTACAAATGCATGCACACATATGTGCACTGGATGCTAACACTGGAAACAAACCCAAATTCCATACATTTGGCTGCAGTTAGTCTTCTGCATATGATACCGTATGCGATATGTAATAAATATGAAACACCCCTTCCCCCCTTTTCACTGGATATTGATAATCAGCCTATAAGCGTGATGTATTCAAATCAGCATGCATAATGGCATCATATGATCACTTAAGCTTGGCATCAGATGTTCCAAAACTCAAGAATTCACTCAAGAGCTGGAGAAGGGTGTCCTGTATTATGCATCACCAGGCAAAAAAGTCAAGTCAGGGAACTGAAGCAAGGGCGACTGCTGAACCATTGAATAATAATAATAATAATAATAATAATAATAATAATAATAATAATTTATTTGTACCCCGCCCATCTGGGTAAGGTGAATCCAGAGAGAAGTGGGGAAGTATAAATTTCTATTTGAGCCGTGTTTGACTCTCTGCATTTTAGTCTGAACATCTCTCTTGTGAACATCTGTCAGACCTGCCCCTCCATCTCTGATCAACTCTGTTTTATAATCAATTATACCTCCCCTTTCTTCCAGTGCAGGATTACTCAGCCATAAGCCTGGCATTGGCATCAAATGCTGATAACCATGTTTTCCACCTGCTACAGAGTCCTTGGAACTGACTCCTTACATGCCAAGAGACCAGTACTGCCTCTACACTCCTTGATACTGTTGGCTACACAACTGCCTTTTTTTGCCCTGGTTTGCTAGTGCTTAAAAATAATTATTCCAATATCACTTAGAGACATCCAAAAAAATTCTGGTGACTGGATATATTTTACTATTACACAATGAAACTGAAAATTAATTTGCTGTACAAGCTAAGGATAAAAACAACATGCATTCAACCCAATATCAAGACCTCCTGATCGTTGACCCAAGGTGAAATATTTTCCCCCACCTCCATAATAACAGTTCTGAAGCCCCTGGTATACCAGAAGGCCTCTGCCTAGGCTTACTACTAGGGGATGCTCTGAAAGGACCTTGCAGTGTGTTCCTGAGCCACCCCTGGCAGAGAAGCCCAGGCAAAGTCAAAGGGGGAGGCTGAATCCACCCCTCAGGCTTCAAAGACATTGGGACCCAGGCAGTTAGTCAGTGAGCGCGTGCACACTTGGGAGTGCAGTGTTGCTGTGTAATTATTGAGTCAAAGGCTCATTGTAGCTAACAAAACTCAAGAGCAAAGGCTCTTACGGCAGACTCAAGCACCAGAAGCTGGTGATGGCATGGTTTGGGAGTCCAGGCTATATCAGGCTTCAGTTGGAGTCTGCTGCTTGTTGAAGACAATCCACCATCCAGCTCCTTACTTCTGAACCTGACTCCTTTGCCTCCCCCTGCTTCCTTCTTAGAGCTCATCAGTTGCTGAACCCAAGCTTACCAATGCTGCCCTGGATTACTTTTGCCTAACCCTAACCCTTCTGACCTTGGTTTGATCCTGGCACAGCTTTCCGGACTCCCCTTGCTAAGGTCTGGTGATACCATGGCTGGGCTTTATTGTGCAATCTGCCTCCATCTAACCCACTGACCCAGCTGGAGTATGAGTCTGACCAAAGGGTTTGGAGCTTAGCACCGATAGCCCTGAATATAAACCACTGGAATTTTGCTTCCAATGATGGATATTGGAGTCCAAACCAAGAATAATGGGAGACACCTTCATGCCAGCACCCGAAATTGCTGCTGGCGCTGAACACCTAAAGTGATGAGAAGGAAATGCCTGAACTAAACCCCTTCTCAGCACAACATCCTTCTCCTGTACTCACCAGGTGATCAAGCCATGACTGCTGAACATTTCTTAGGCCATGCATATGCCATACAAGAACATGTGCAGGCACTTACGGGTGTGGCATATATCTCTGACATACATAGCAACTGTTTCTGTAGGGGTCGTAAGAATACAACTGCACGCTGAATCTCTCTCGTATCAAAGCAAGAGCATTTAGTAGCCGGTTCGCAAATGAACATATGCCCAGGGAATAGCAAGAACGTGGCTGGAACATGTTTCCTCCTTTATCTTGAGCAGAACCCATTGTGAATGCAGAAGTCAATTCAGGTTGAGACCCATTGGTTACATTTACTGGCAAGATGAAGGAGAGGACTTTCTGTCAGCGCCTTTAGAAGTATATATAAATTTTAGCATTTATGCAGTGCTTTGTGAAGTGCCTTGGCTATTCAAACCAATCATCCTATTATATCTATTACAACAGGCATAGAAATGTATTATATGCAACCATTTAAGGCAGCCATTATTAAGCCCATACTTCCCCAAGGTGGCTCAGTGAGAACAGCAGAGGTGAGGTTTGAACCAGGGATTCCCTAGCTCACAGTTCAGCCTCTTAGCCCCTACGCTACAGTGACTCTTGAGCACTCTGGCAGCCCTGTGAGGAAGTACTGAAGAAACACCAGTCACAGAGGAGTATAAAAAGAACTAACACTACAAAGCCACGTGTGTCTTTTTCTGCACACAACACTGCATTTTATTTAAAGGGATACTGCCAAGTAGTGAAGTTTTCTGCTGGGGATTAAAAAAGAAATAAAGAAATCAAGACAGATTAAAATAATAATGATCTTCCATTTGGAATTGTGAATTATTACCTCTATCTGGGCTGGAGTTGAAACTAGCAAAAAAAAAAAAAAAAATGCCTTTAAAACCCCAAAAGTGTAGGGGAGAAGTAACCATGGCTAATATTGCATACATTTATCCAAACAGGAAATGTAGGGAACCAAAGTATATAATCGTGAGAAGCAAATGAGATTTATTAATTTACTTATGCTAGTTCTTTATGACAGAAAGTGAGGTTAGTTAATGTGAAAAACGACAGTGTCCCTTTAAATGACTCCGATGACTACTTTTTAAAGCCACTGTTAGCAAAAATGACAAGACTGCTGCCTTCAAGAGGGAATTAGGAAGGGAAGGGGGGGGGAGGAGGAGAAGGAAGTGTGGGAGCTGCATCAGCTAGGAGCAGGACCTGTTAGGTGTAACTTTGCATTAACCCTTTTACAGCTCTGTCTGTGGGCACACAATGCCCCCTAGCGGCACACTCGGAAAGAAACCCCACATAGGCAGAGCACTGGCCTCCAGAGAGGAGCCAGCAACTCTTTCTAGCAGGGATGTGTCATTTTGCTTTGAGCCAGGGCTGGAGAGCCAACAGCATTTGCTCCACCTACTGATTGACTCCAGGTGAGTGGAGGCATGGAGAAAGGACCTGAATCTTTCTGTTATCTCCCACAACATGTTAAAACAAGAAACAGTTTGGTGGCCAAGCACCTCAGGCACTTAACTCTCCAAACTGACCTCTGTATTTGGCTGCTAAAGTATGGAGGGAGAAAACTGGCAGAGCATTTTGCTGCTCACAAAGGGGAAGAAAGGGTCTATGTCTCCTTTGCACGGAGGAAAGGTGCAAAATAATGAAAGGGGGACCCTTTGAGATTTGGGACTATGATAGGGTCAAGTTAGGGAATTCCTGGGGGCCTATAACTTCCTGGGCTACCACATACCTATTTCTAAACTATGAGGATTGAAACCACAAAACACTGTTGATCTCCTTAACCTGCAAACTGCCAGTCTGAAGAACACGGGTAGCTTGCTTGATTTTTATGGAAGTGACGCAGCAATAGTTCAAAAACATTAGTGATATACAAAAGTCACCTTGAGGAGACTTGGCAATACATCCTTCTGCCACCAACTCCCAAGGAGTAAGGACCAGAATTTAAGACACCTTGGAAAACAGCTGTAGTACCAAAGATGTGTTGAATCAGTCCTGCATGACTGGTAACCCACCATGTCAAAATGTAGCCCACCAGGGTTTCAAGCAACACCTGATGTTTTGTTTTGCCCTGGACTGCAAAAACAGGAAGGCTATCAAGTACCTGCAATGTCATAATACATGACCAGTGAGCTTGATGGGACACAATTTGTGCTGGCCTGTGTTAAAGTTGTAATACTACTGCAGAGTGGGGGGTGTTATTCATAAAAAAGTCACTATACATGGGGGTGGGGGGTAGAAAGACAAAAAAAGAGAAAAGAATAGGAACTATATCATGTTGGGGTGATCTTTGAGGATGAACTTTACACAAGGAAAGAGAAAGAGCCTGTGAATACCATCTGAGGGCTTGTTCAAACTCTTTTTTAATTTCAGAAATGACAGGGCATGTGTAACATTTGTGTGCTCTCCTGGCCACCCATCCATTTGCAGGAACTCTAGCACTCACAGTTTGGCAGTGCGGATTAAGTGTGATAATCTGTACAATTTTCCCTACAGTAACAGGCAACAGTATTTAAAGAAGCATAGCAGTTAAAAAGAAAATATAGTCCTTATAAAGTGTAACAAAGTGTGTTGAGGGGGCAGCTGTCACTGCTTTGAGGGTGGGGTACAATCCTTGAGGGAGAATAAAGTATATAAGTGCTAGATTATCTTTGGGAAGAAAAATCTAATCAATAGTTTGGATTTACTTATCAACAAAATGCACAGCACAACTAAGTTTAGGGGCTAAACTGGAGGTGGCTAATCTATGGCCCTCAATCAGTCCCAGCCAGCATGGCCAATAGTCAGGGCTAATGAGAGCTGTAGTTCAATAACATCTCAAAGCTACCCCTGGTTAAATGATGAAGTTTGAAAAGAGGCCATGATCCAGAGAGCTCCTTTAGCTAAAGTCTTGTACATGTACCCCAGAGGTCCCTCTGTTTTTCATTACAGCACCACCGCCTGAAACTACATTCAAGCTACAACTACTTTTCACAGCAAACACTGACCACTGGCAAGAGCAGCAATCCCATGTCTCTCTTTCTCCTCTTCCTGGATGCCCTGTAATGCTTAGAAATTATAAACATGCAACATATAATATTGCACTTCCTTGTCCCCCTCCATTTCATTGGCTGCCACAAGATTGCAATAATGTGGCACTACACATTTTTAAATGCCAGAGGGATAGTCAAATTAGTACACTGCGGCAAAAACATAGTCTTGCGCCACCTTAAATACTAACACATTTTTATGGCATAACCTTTCATGGACTGAAATTCTTAAATGTCACCAATGGAGAGAGGAGGAGGAGATGACTCAGGGTTTTTTACCTCCATGATTCAGAAATAGTTTCTCCAGTATTATTGCGTTGGAGGAAAAAGAAGGCACCCAGCTTAGAAGAGAGTCCCCTGTGCATGCACAGAACTCAGCACATGACACTTTGGATCAGGCCTCCAGTGAATCCCAGAATAAAAAAGGAAAAAAATCAAAATGTGTACAAAAGACAATTTGTTGCCAACAAATTTTGAGTATTAAACTTCTTTCTCAGGAAAGGTTATTTTAAGTTGTTGCAGAGGTTTATCCTGGTGGAAAAAAGAGTAAAAAAATCAACCCTTGAGAAGGGGTTTAATATTCAAAAAGTGATGAGAAATAAATTCTCTGAACTTCTGCACATCTCTTCCACTTTTGTTCCTGGTTTTTTTTCCTACAGGAAACCACAATGGAAACCATTCCCCCTGCCCATCACTGGGGTGTTTTGCAAAAAGCCTAGACTTCATGTGACATTGCCCAATTGTGCACCTGACTGTTAACTAGACAGCTGGTGGTGCGAGCCCACCCTGGGAAGGCTGTGAGCAGGATTCCTGCCAACTCTGCAGTTGTGAGATTCTACGTTTCCAAAACACTGCTCATTAAGGACTGCTAGTTCTCCTCCGAGCTGGAAAAGGGGTTGTGCCCTAGCCAATCAATTAGGTGCAAGACTGGTTTCTTCTCATTGCTTGTGAGGAGCCAGGGATGGAAAGAAGTAGGTGGAGGGAGAGGGTGGCGGGAGCAGGTGTCAGCAGGGTTAGTGCCAGCAAAGAGGTTTCTGCCATACATACCACCCAGGTGCAAGTCGATGAGGTCACTGTAATAAGACTCTCCCCAATAGTCTACAACAAGGAATCGGTGAAGAGAGAGAGTTATTGGTTCAAGTACCCACCCCTGCTAGCCCTCCCCACTCCCTGCCCAGGATTCAAAGCACTCTGTAAGAGAAATTGCATACATAAGAGAAGCAAGACAGGGAAAGAGAGAGACAGAAACAGAAGAAACAAGAAACCATGCAACTCTATAATAAATATATACACATACATATATACGGTATATACTGTAAAGACACGGGGAGGATAAAGTATTCCCTGGTAAATAGGCAGGGAGGACAGGCAGGCATGGATTTCCAGGCAGAGAAGGAGAGCAGGCTGGATTCTGTATGAGGATTTCTCACCTATACTGGTTTGTTTCAAGATGAGACACTGCACTGTTATTTTGGGGGACATTAAGGAAGGATCCACAAACATTCTCCAGTAGGGAGGGAATTCGGGGAACGATACATCTCCATTCAAGAAAGCAGGGAAAGGAGTTGGGCTGGGTTTTCTCATTCCATCCTTCTTTTTATTCAGCTACATTGTTTTGTGTCGGCTAAGCAACCAGAAATGTACTAGGGTCTTCACTCTTGCAGCTTCTTTTTGGTAAGTTTTTTCACCTCCGGGGTAAATCCATAAACAAGCCCAATGGAATCTGGGATCTTGCATGTAAGATTGGTCTTGGGAAGGCTAAGGGCATAGCCAATTCTTTGGTAACTTTTCTCACACATCTACATTCCTGCAATCACTTTCCATAAATGGCAGATACTGTTTTATAGGATGTTGTGAAAAGTAGGAAACATGAAATGGCCACATGGGCCGGGGGTGTGTGGATTTGGGCAAGGAACTCAACACCATATAGCTAGGAAAAACTAAGCAGTTGCCATGCCCCTTCTGCAGAATGTAAGGGTTCTTCCCCTAAAATAACTATGTTCTACAAAGAGTCTCCATTCTGACCCAAACGAAAACCCCTCCAGTTTAAATAGGGCATCCAGTATGCCTAATAATCATGTCAATGTCTGCTGGGAGTATATAACATTTGGAAATCTTTATACATTCTGGTAAACTCTGAAGAGCCTTATTAAAGCATATGATGTATGCAACAGACTTTAGGGTCACTTAACTCAAGAGAACAAAAATATGTATGGAAGACTTAAATCCTCTGAACTGCTCATCATAAAGGGTTTCCTTGTGTTTCCAGGATGACACTTTTCAAATTAATTTATTTCTAATCAGAAATAAAATGTCAATTGTTACTTTAGTTTCAACCCCTAAGAAGGAAGCACCATGACAGACTCAAGAAAATTGGTGTCAGAGTTGGTTCAATGCTCAAAAATTTCACTTGGGTCAAGTGTTATGCAAGCTGAACCAGTTGGCCTCAGGTGCCAGGTATTTTGGGGAACACCATTAAAGGCCACCGAACTATAATTAATTATTATTACTACCAAGTAGTAAAGGGCACCACAGTCGTACCTTGGATCCTGAATGCCCTGGAACTCAGATGTTTTGGCTCCCGAATGCCGCAAACTCAGAAGTGATTGTTCTGGTTTGCGAACGTTCTTTTGGAATCCAAACATCTGATGGGGCTTCCACAGCTTCTGATTGGCTGCAGGAGCTTCCTGCAGCCAATCAGCAGCTGCAAGTTGGTTTCCAAATGTTTTGGAAGTCGTACAGACTTCTGGAACAGATTCCATTCGACTTCCAAGGTATGACTGTACTTGGATTTTCTGCCTGGAATACCAAAGTGCATTGGGCTGTTTATGGAATGCACAAAGTATGTTCCCTTGACACATCGCACAATAAGATGAACTTCAGTTTTCAATATATAAAGTAGCATAGAAAGTGTACAAAAGTGCTCCAGGCAGAAAATCACTTCCTAGGTAAACACAATGTCAAGGGCATTGTGTGCTGTGTGTTTATTACAACATGATAAGCACATACCATGTCTGTTTCACCACAAGTGCACATAGTAGGAGAGCTTTTGTGTATTTGTCCCATGTTAAAGTGTGCATGCAATGCTCCTAACAATAGAAGCAGTATCAATGTAGAATAAGTCTTGCGTGATATGGACACAAAATTCTAATTAACTCATACACAAGGAAGCTGTTTTAACAATAAAGAATGGGTAGTTTGGGGAAGGTGTTCTCTTCCCATCTGCATTACCAAAGCAGAAGCTCCTTTTCCAGCAAACCTGTTACTAGCCATTAAGAGAATAAGGCTTTGTAACTGTAGTCTGCAAGGCATATCAGTTTGGCCAATACTATGTACACTGCATAAGGCAGTCAAGGTTGTTTGGACAGTATACAGAAATAGGTTACTGCTGATATTAAAGGTGTGTAAGGAAAAATAGGTTTTAAGGCACATGAAAATCTAAAAAATTAATAATTCTCTCATCTCATGAAACAAGAGCATGCCCCATTAACAGTCCATTTTTCATGGGATTACTGAATATGGACATCTTTCAGCTATAAGTCCTGAATTCAAAAGGCAATCATTAATACTCATAGGCACACCTGTGAGGCCCCAAAATAAGCCAACCTTTTCATTTGTCTCTCCCTCTCCATTTCCCCATCACATTTTAGATATCTAAAGCCATCTCTAATAATTTTCTGCTTGCCAAAGCACCACCACTGCCCATGAAGTGTGGCAAGTAAAGCCCTCAGTTGTTTGCAAAGCTCCTCGAATTCTGATGACACCACCTATAAGGATGCTGGGGGACAATGAAATGAATGTCAGGTGACAAAAAAAGAGAGTTTGAGATGGCTGTAGACTGTTGAATGTAGAGGTGCATAATTCTTTCTATTCTTTTAAAACTATATACCTGCATTCATTTTATGAAGCAATTTAAACAACAGTATTTAAATAGTTGTAAAAGTATTCCAGGGATTAAGTTCGAGTGAGTACATGATTTGGCCCCAGCTGATGCTGTGAGCTACCACTAGCAAAAAGCTGCACTCTGCAGTCCTACCAAAACATATTCTCTATAGATTCTCTCCCTTTCAAGTTGGAGGCAATCAAATTCTCTCTGATGCAACAAGAATGACTCTGAAAGCCTGAAAAAAGCATTTTCAACCAGATTCAACTGCAGGATAAAATAAGTAAGTTTGGGCAGCTAGTGGTGATGGCACTATCAAAATGTACTCATTAACTCAAAAATGTTAATATCTGTATGTAGCTTTAGGGAAGACTGCCTTTGAAAATAAGGAGAAGGTATGATGCTCAGTTTGTGATTGTGGTGCACTAGATGTTGCTGGTTTCAATCTTAAAGAGATTGAGTCCCACACAGTTCCCTCCCTGGGGCTCCCTTGCAGGTGCCAAGATCACTGTAGGCCACTCTCTGCAAAGTAATTTTCAACTATAAGGATACATGAGACTTCCCGAGGGCTAATCCACAATTATGGAATTCCTAACCTTTTAAGTTTTGCCAAAACCTGGGTATCTAACACAGGTAGGGAAAGCCTCCTGTAACTGGGGTGGCATATGGTGGTCAAGGACAGCAAATAGGGGATTAAAATTTAATTCATTCCTGTGTTGCCTTTGATATTGTTAAATCTGTCTCAAATAGGCTGTTATTTACCAGGAGATTTCAGAACAGGGCAGGATATACATCGTAATAAAAAGAAATACATCGTAATAATTAAGTGTAATGTTCAGGTAGTATCTGTTCTTAGTGCACTGATTGTCCGGTCACTGATAATCCTACCGCATTCCTATTGGAAATTTCAGTGTGTCAATCCAAGCTTCAAACAAAGCAGAAAAACAATTCTTCCAGGCTGTTTTGAGGAAAGTCAATTTAGTTACATTTCCCTCCCAAATTTAAGGTCAGTATAACAAAAGGTTATATATTCTCAAAATTAAGTTAAATTCATTTTCACCAAGTAGGTTGCCTCTTACACCTCTGGTAAATGGATCATGTGAAATAACCTGGGCTTTTGTGTATTTGCCTCTACTTGTTTCTCAAGGAAGGAGTGGCAGAATATGAGGAAATCATCATCTAACTATGTTCTCTCCCACGGGTGAACTAGACATTATGGCAGACACAGGGCTACAGGTAAAACAGTATTCTCATTACTATTTCTCGTAAGGTCTAGTGAAACTCACCATGCAATGTCTTGCAGTGAATTCTCTCACCTCGGCACCCAATGAAGAAGGATGGAGGCAGGGAAAGTCAAGAGTGACGACATCACGTTGCATAGCAATTTTCACTGGGCATTAAGAAGGGTGTGTGGGCAGAAGACTACATGCAGAGTTTGGGGTTTTCAGTAGCAGTCCTGTGTGTGCAGTAACATTTAGTTCTGCTCTTAATGTCTTTCATCTATGTTAATTCCAAGTACCATTCATTAGACCAGGCCATCAAGTGTAGAGGTTCATTCCATTAACAGCAGATGACGATGACAACAACTGTTTCACATGTTGTATTGAATTTCTGTTTCACACGCCTTGAAGCTGTGCATGATTTTGCAGAGAGCATGTGGTACTTGCTGGGGCTGTTCTGTGATGGTCCCTTATGAGGGTGCTAATGCTGATTCAAGGCACAGTGAATTAAAAAACACAAATTTATATCAATTACTTTCTTCTCTTTTTCATCTTGCTGGGCAAAGTGAAAGCTTCCTTGCCACAACCAAGTTTTATTTCCTAAAGGAAAGCTAGGCAGATGGCTAACTTATATGCATTACCACCTTTTTGCAATAATTGGACAAAACTTTGTCCTGAAGAGGTGAAACGTATTTTCAGAGCAAATGAAACCCGGCTAAGGGAACTTGCCATTTAGGTAGCTTCACAGGCAGAGAAGCCCAAGATCTGATAGAGAAGGGAAATGGTGAATTTTAATTCATTTGTTTAAAAAGATAATTTAATAAAAGAACTTGCAGCTTAGGGAGGGACCAGTCTGTAAAGCTAGCACACAGGTTGTTATGAACCTTTGCATAAAAATGTAGTAAGAAAAGAAAAACACAAAATGGAAGACTGGAAGGTACCTGCTTCTCCCCTAAGAGCCTTCTCAACAGCGACTCCCCTCTCCTCCAGCTGCCTTTGCTTCTCTTCTACTTGCTCCAGCTGTCGTTGGATAATCTATGGGAAAAGAGGGAAAACAGACACATAGGTCCTCATTCTCCTGTGTTCAAATGGCAGGATACTAATTTCAAGAATCTCCAGTGCTTCCAAAGCAGACCAGCGCCACCTAAGAGCTGTTCCAGAGGCAAAAACCAGAGGGGCCTTAAGGTTTTGTAACTGACGATCAACTCCTGGGGGAAAAGAGAGCACTGATGTTTTCCAAACAGTGGCCCATCTGGGAATTCCCCCCCCCAAGTACCTGGTTTGGCAACATGCTCTCCATGTGTCCTTAAAAATGGTGGGTGAAGTATCCAGTGTGTGGACACTATGGGGACCAGGGGCTCGTCTACACATTTGCTTTCCCCCAGGGAAATCTACTCTTTAGCACTGAATCAGAGCAAATGTCAATCAGGTTTCCCATGGATTGACCTTGCTCCGATTCAGTGCCAAAGAGTAGGTTTTCATGAGGCAAGCAGCGGGGCAAACAGAAAAGTTCTCAGACTCATGCTTTCTAGACATGGGACAAGCAAAGTGTGGACAAGCCCTAGATATGTGGGAAATACTCACACACCTTTCCCAAAAATACCTTCAAATAATTTTGGAATCTTTCTTCCACAACATCTCTTAACCATAACCCCCAACTATATTTGAGTAGTATGAATTTGTGTATATTCCTCCTCTTGCCCCAGGGTCCACCTTCCTCTTCTTTGTCTCCATTTGGTCAAAATCTAGACTGAAAGCTCCTCAGGGCAGGGATATGCCTTTTTGTTTGTGCTGCTGTGTGAAGTGTCTTCAGGATATTGATAAGTCACACATTCTCCAGTTACTGTTTTGGATCCGTACAAGGCAGAAGTGTACATAGGTATCTTGCTTGCAGCTGCTCATACAGGTGTCTTACAAAAGCGGCACTCCAGGCAGCAACAAGAGAGTAATATGTACCGTTGTCAAACCTTACATGTAGGAAGTGCAGTTAAATTATGGGAAAACATCAGGATCATACCACCAGACAGGTCAATGTAATGTGACCTTCCTCGAGACATGCAGTTTTCTGATGCACACTGCAAAGATGTGCACAAAGAAGGTTATTTTCTTAAAGGCTCATGATTTTTTCTTCCTGGAAATTATGGATGAAAATTATGGCTTTACCTGAGCCCTGTGTAACCTCTTCAGCTCCTCCTGCTTGGCTTGACGGCGAGCAGCTTTCTGCACCCGCCTGGTAAGTTTGGCGTTGAGCTCATCCTCCGTGTATGCTTTCTGCAGCAATAAAGAGAGGAATGCATTTCAGTCCCTTACAACAAAACTGTCAGCCTCAATAAGTAGGAACAGAAGGTGCTACTTGCTGGGCTTTCTTCTCAGTGGGCAAACTGTCAATTTGAGTGCTAACAGTGCAGTGCGTGGGCCTTGGTGCAGAAGTAAGGTGTGAAGGAAAGGCATGAATCAGGTGCAAAGCAGTGATTTAACAGAGAGCTTCCAGTTACAGCTGCATTCTCTTCAATTCTCCTTGTGGCTTGCCCTAAAGATAGGAGGTGTCCCTGATTTCATCAACTTTCTTATAAAGAAGGGAGCCTATTGTATTACTTTTTGACCTAGGCAAAGTAAAAAAAAATAAACCCATGACCAAATCATCTTACGAAGTAGGCTGAGAGTTTGTTGTAGATTAAAGCACATGGTATACTGCCTATTTCCTTGTGCTACCATGAGACCAGGTTGCAACTCCTACCATATTTGCAACTCCTACCAATCACTTAATCAGCAGGGCATGGAACCACTCAACCTGCATTTTCAATGCAACAATAGAGGAAACTCATTATCTAAAGGCCTATGTAATGTACTAAAGGCCTATGTAATCACTTCAACCTGCAAGTGGGAATAATGGCAATATGAATTCTTTACTATATTAAAAAGTCAATTCTTAGCACATACAAAACTAGAACGCAATGAGGAAAACTACGCAAATATCCTTCCCGCTAACAGAAAAACATTCTAGGCAAGCATACAACTGTGAGAGAACCCTAACAGCAGTCTTAAATGGTCCAGTAGCAGTTGTGTCACATGGGCCTGCTGATCATACAACTTAGCTATAAATTTGTGGTGTGAACTAGCTCTATGGGGTTATAAGCTGCCTATGTCTTCCAGTTTTATGGACACATGCTCCAGTGTCTTTTAAACATCTTGTCAAAATCATTAATATACACAGCTAGTTTCAAGATAAACATGCAACTTACAGAGTTGCTTTGGGGCTGTGAATTCACATCCATGTTGTAACAAGATGTGTGGAGCATGTGTTTTCCTAACATATAATCCTCCCTTGACAATTCAGAGCAGCTCCCCATTGACACAAATATCCCAGCATCTCCTATTACCTTCATGCCATTTAAAAAAATCAAGTCAACAAGATTTGGGTGGCTGAAATCCTGGTCAGATTAGAGATTGGAAGTCATTAGAGTTACCAGAGTTTATTAGTGCTAAAAAAAATGCTAAATCACAGGAAGATCACTTTGGAGCCCCACTAAGCCCATACCTAACAGTTTCACTGGTAGTTTAAGTATTTGGCCACAGAATGTGTAAAAGTGATGTGTTTGCCCTGAGAAAAACAAATCTGTGAATTGCCTCTTTCATTGCTTTCTTATTCAAGACTCCAACCTGAAACCAAGTGCTACTTCTCATATTATGTTTATATGTTAAAATCCACACTTCAGCAGGAAAACCTGCATTTCCTAAGCTGAGAATGCTGGCACATTTCTTTCCCATTTGGCTCAATGTATGCATCAAGAAGTTGAAGCATATACTACGCCAAAAGAAGAAAACACACCTGGATGACAACTCTCACATTACAATGTGCACGCTTTCAAAGATGTGCAGATTTCGACACACAAAATGGTAACATGAGAATATAACCTGTGAGCAGAGTTGGAAGGCATCGCTGCACAACAAACTTGATACTGGTTTCTCCCAAGAATCTTGAGAACTGTAGCTTGCTGAGAAGTCAGTTTGACATATCTAGGTCATACTCACATAGAACTCAAGAGTTCCTTAGGGAAATGGAACAGGTACAAAACCAATTACAGCCACTGATGTGAATGTGCTTAGAATGGGAAGAGGGGCAACTGAGGTGATAATTGTGATACCCCCTAAAACAATATGTTACTTGGACTGCAATTTGGAACCAGCTTTTATCAATAATTCAGAATTAACCAAATGATTTGGAGAACTGTGGAAATGAACACAAGTATTTGCTAAAGTTGTTGTTGCTGTTGTTATTAAAATGACGCTTGTTTTGTGCACTCTACCTATAGCACTATGTGTATACTTATATTTTTACACTGACTTATACGGAGTGTACAGAAACATATCAACAAATTATAATGGCCAAGGCTGCTGTGTGGCATGGTGATTAGAGTAGAGGACTACAATTGGGGAGATCCAAGCTCAAATCTCCATTCACCTCACTGGGTGACCTTCAGCTGATCTCTTCCTCTCAGCTTACCCTACCTATCAGGGTTGTTGTGAGGATAAAATGGGGAAATCTTGTAAGCCACCTTGATCTCCTTGGAGGATGAGCAGAATAAAAATGCAATAAATAATAAAGTAAAATAATTTCAATTTATACCAGATATAAGTAAGTACCTAATATGTCCAGCAAAATACCCTTTAAAACCTTTTTTAAAAGCAACAAACCAAGATCAAGAGGTTTTCTCTCTCTGGTTGATCCTTGATGCACATACTGCATGCATTTCAAGTGAGCATGAAGGTTTAGGATTTGACATTTCCTTGATCAGGTTGCCCTTATTTTTTTTAACCATTTCATACATGCACAGTCAGGAATTACATTAGTACAAACAAAGGCAGGGAGATGGGACATAGACTATAGTTCTGGAAGGTTAATAATGGGAATGCATGCAACTGTGGCCAGTCAATGAGAATGGAGACACTACCTTTGATGCGTATGATCTCTTGAATGCCAAGGCGTGTGGGACGTAAATCGACTTTAAAAAGGGGGAGGGGGAAGGAATGGCAAAGGCAAAAATAAATAAACAATAAAACCCACACACATAAAATGGAGCACAGTCAGTTAAACATTAAAACGCTGAAAACAAAATGAACAGTAACAAACACAAAGGTTGCTCGAAGTGCAACATGGCACTATGTATGAGGGTGAATGCTTCAGAATCAGGAAACAAATACTTGACCAGGCCTGCACTGCCTGTGACCCAAACCCAAATGCAACCTACAAGCCATGGATTGTAGCCTGTCAGATGTACAACCCTACCCCCTACCCAACCCCCGCTGCCCATTTTGGTAGTCACAGGCAACAGAAAGAGTTGGTTCATCAAACTCTTGGTGCACTAATATACATGGCTTGGGAGCACTGTTCAGCTTGGGAGACGGCAGGGATCACAACTTGTGGAAGTCCAGGCCAGATCAATTTAGGTACAACATAGCAACAAAGCAGCTGTTTTTAATTAAGAGACGTTATTATTGTTGCTCAGCCTACTGATTCACTATCATAAGCTTAAATGCATGCAGAAGCTTAACTCTCTTTGCTCCTGCATGAACAGTAAAAAGAGGATTACACAGAGCCCTCTCCTTGTTTCACTCTTCTGCTGCTTGCATCCTTGCCTGGGCCAAGGCAGAAGCAAACGGAAGTTTGCAGCGCAGGTGGATTGGAAGAAAAGGGCTCTGCAAAGCTTCTGTCACTATTCAGAAGGAATAGTGCAAGGAGGGAGTTTAAAGACCACTATGGCAGTGACAGAGTTCACATGGGAGAAAGCAGCTGATCATACCCCCCCCCCATATGTGTATCTGTGCTTCTCCCCCGAGGAATAGTCACATAACTATTTCTTGTCTAATGAAACTGTGTATGAATGCCTAGTCTGGCATTCAATTCTGACACCAGTCTTCTACTTGAATTGAGATTTACCTTTACTGACGTTATGGTTCTCCACAGGGCACCTAGGCATCCTTCCACCCTGTTTTCACTGGAAAGCACTCAGTTAAACAATTTTGCAAATGAAAATTTGCATGTGGTGCTGCTTTGGTTAGTTATGCAGGGCAAAGAGCCAAACGGGGCATTGAAGCCCGGTCAATTACCCTGGTAAACCTTGCTCCTCCCCAAGGCATTACCCATCTCAGAAGTGTTATAGCAGGAATGGGGAAGCTACAGCCCTCCAGAAGTTGTTGGACTACAGCTCCTATCAGTCCCAGGCAGCTCAGCCAAAGGACAGGGATGAATGGTGTCCAGCAGCAGCTAGTAAACCAGAGTTTTCCCCATCTCTGTTTCATAGGCTATAAGTGTAACTTTTTTTTTAATGAAATGTGATTTTTCAGAACACTGAATTTTGTGCCCAATTTTTTTTTTTGCAATTGTATGGTACCTTTTATGGAATTGCTTAAAGCACACATGTCACTCTGCCTTTCAGTACTTTCATAGTACACTTAATCTTCATTAAATAAATGCATAAACATGAAAGGAAAACTGAAGTGCAACCAGAGTTTAGACTTTGGGTGCTCCAAAGTCTAAACTCTGTTTGACACCCATAGTGTCAAACATCCCCCTTAGCATAAGAGCATAAGAAAAGCCTAGTGGACCAGGCCAAAGGTTGATCTATTTTGTAACTAGGAGGGGTCCTCCATGACCATAAGCCATAACAGTTGGGGACCCCTGCTTTAGACAAAACCTCAGCCTTCAGCAGGCTACCAGAGAAGGAAATATATCCTTGAACGAACAGCCAGATACTAAGTATATCAAATACTTGCAACATCAGCACATACACACATACACTGACCAAAGCTCCAAGAAGCACATATCCCACAGGAAGCTATACCAGCATTTATTTAGAAGCTGCTTCTAGTGTTAGACAGCAGACAAAACTAAAGAGCTAATCGCAAACATTACAGTAAACCACATCAAACAGGCAACCTTTGGGAAGAGGATATGGTATTGCAACAAGAGAGCTAGCTGCTGGGTTTTGGTCTATAAGCAGTTCATGATCGGTCATGTAGCAGAGAGAAGAAAATACTGGCTCAGGAGGTACACACAAGACCATGCCCTTGCATTCCAGATTAGTAATCAAATTAAGACCATCCCACAACACCCTGCCATTTCTGTTCTCACAACTCACCAGCACGGAAGACATCACACTGGGGCAGTGAAGAGCAAAGGTGGCTCTATGAACTACAACTAAGCAATGGGGAACAGACTGCAATTGTGTATTTCTTCCTCACAGCTGCTCCCCTCTCTCCTTCACTGAAGTCAAGCCATGTATTGTCACTGACACAACAATCCTGCAGCCTGCTCCTGATCTCTCTACTGAGGTAAGGGAGCTGCTTTGTTTTATGCATCCCAGCTCAATATCAGAACTGGAGAGGATTAGTTAGTCCATGGAATGTTTAACCATCCTTTCATTCATGTAACTGGAGGAGTTAAGATTGGTAAAATGACCAATTACTTCTACTCTTTCAGTACATATTCCTTCTTGATGCAACTCTCAATGCATATTAATAACAGTTCTTTGCTGTTGATTAAGATACCTGGAATGTCTGCAATATTCAAAATACACAACAAAACAACCATCAAGCACTCCAATAGCTATTTAGAGGTGAAGTAATTCTCACTCTTCATCACATGTTGGCCACCTGTGTGAATCAGATGTGGCAGAAGTGCTAACCAATCCATGCTAAGCAGCTATATGAATGTTGAGGCAGCTTCAGGACTCTAAGCCAGAGATTGGGTACCAAGGCCCTACAGATGTTGCTGGGCTGCAACTCCCACCCTCCCTGTCTACTGCCTATGTTGGCTGGGGAAGGTAGAAATGGGAATCCCACAACATCTGGTCTATGCAGACATGAATAAGTAACTGCTTCATGACTTATCAGAACCCACCACATTGTTACTACTACCCTCTCCCATGATGCTGTTTCCAGCATCTCCAGGTACCTCCTCATTCCTTTGCATCCCAGATGTAATGTGGAACCTGCCAGGAAAATCCTGAAGGCAAGCATTTGGGAAGTTGAGGGGCAGGGAAGGGTCCAATAAAAAACAACAACAGCTCAAATATAGGTATGTTAAACATGGGAAGAAACTCAGCGTCTGAGTATGAAAGACAGTCACATTTACAAGCTTACATCATCATCCTTGGACAGCTGCCTGAGCTGTAATTTATCATCCAAGATAAAAGTGGCCCGTTGGAGTGCTTACTCACAAGCAGATCTTTTAGCAGGAAAAGCTACAGATTATTTGCTCGACATGCAAATAATCATACTTGCAAATAAGACCTCCATCTTGCCATTTGAAACAGCGCTTGTAGGGCGTTCTTCACTGTCACAAAACTGAACAGTGCAAGGAACTTAGCACCTCTTTGATGAGGTAGTGACTTTCCCATAAAGCTTGGAAACTGAGTCCTAAACCAGTGATATGGTTTGTCATGAGGTTTAAACCATACAAGCCATTCCCAGTACACATCAAAGGAACAACAACTGGAACAAACATACTAGCTTTGCAAGCTGCATCTCATTCTCAACAGGAGCAATGTGAGATGATAAATTGATGCTACAGATCACACAACTGAGGTTGAGACATAGTCAGTGGAATCATTTAGGAAAGAGATCCAGCATTTCCGGCCAAAAGTGAGGATTCCTCAGGAGGACCTATATTTCTGGATCAATGTGTTTGTTCTATACCCCAATGGACAACTGATATAAAGCAATTAAGTGGTCAGCGTGCTAAATATGCATGTCACAGTTCCGACATTTGCTAAAAGTGTGTTTGTATAGATAGGCAGATCATCTGATCTGTGTAGATACCATATATAGTTATTAATAGATGTGAAAAGCAATGTTCTTCATAAACACTGAGTTTTTACAGTATAATTCCAGATATATCCAAAAGTGGGCTTTTGTCTGCAGGTTTCTTCCAGCCCAGATAAAGTAAATTAATAGGAAATATTAAACATTAATCACTTCAGCTTTCCTAAGGTTTTATTATTTATCTTGGCTATGAAAGAGCACAGCTAGCTCAACATTTCCCACCCAGTTTAATCTTACCTCTCGCTTGGATCTCTGTGAAGAGCGCTCTAAGACGTCATCGTTGGAGAGGTCAGAGTCCTCAGAGAAGCTTAAGTGTCGACGTAGTTGCAAATCTGCGATGGTAAAGAAACAAATCAGATGACACAGCCAGAGGAGCAGCTGGCTTCATAATGAACTTAGATGATGAGTCTCTTGAAGTCTGAAAAAAAGAACATGCCACCCACTGTGCTACATTGACTAGAGCAGCTACCCCTTTCTCCCGGAGCAATGCCCTGGCCATTTGTGATCCCCCCTCCCCATTTTTAATGATGTTCTTTGACATCTGTGTGCTCAATTTCTTTAATTTTGAAGGACACATTTCTCCTCCCTGGTCCCTACTAAATTTATTTCTAACCACATCACTGAGAGCCATGGTGGTGCAGTGGTTACAGTGTTGGGCAGGAACTGGGGAGACTCAGGTTCAAATCCTCACTTGGTCATGAAGTTCACTGGGTGACCTTGAGGTACTCACCTAGCCTATCTCACAGGGTTGTTGTTGTGAAGATAAAAAGGAGTGTGTGTTTATGCATCTATGAGTTCGGTGGAAGAAAGCAAATACACACCAGGTTTATCTGTCCCTGTTTTACCTACAGTAAGACTACATCCCTCCTCTTCTATGACATGGGAAAGAGATATCGTGCTGCTGGTATTAGTTATAATAATCTGCGGAAGATCTAAGAGTGTGGCCTTTTTGCACCTCCACTAGTAACTTTCTCAGATGCCTTGATTTATACTTCTTCAATACTTTTCTTCAAAAAGCAGTGTAGATGTTCCTTGAAGAACAGCTGGGACTTATTCTTTCCATGCCAAGCAAGTTATCTGGAAGGTACGCTGCCAATTAGGCCAATACTATTGCAACTGGAATGGAAGTTTATGAGCTGGGCCTCAAGCTGCAAGTTGCTGAATATTTCTGATTTCGTCCGAGGCACCTTTATTACTTATTCTCCACATAATCAACCTGCTATTTTAAAAGTTATAAACTGAGTCAGACAATATATGAGAAAGAAAACCATCAGACCACTCAGAACACTATCCTTCAAACGGATTTGTTCAAGTGGCTTAAAATAAGAGCAGGGCACAGAACCAGACACACCTAATCCTAAACTCCCAAGCCTGGTTGACAATGAAGCAGACTGTTCATACTGACTTCACCAGGCTTGAGATGGGAACTGGGGGGAGAAAACGATGACTCATACATCAAGCCTAACACTGCTGCTGATACAAATATCCCTAGAGTCTGGGTGTTGCAGCAAAATGGGAACTCATGGATGTGTCCAGTCATGCCTCACAAAACTAGGCCACGCATGGGATCTTTTGTAGCCCATTTGGGGCACTTGGATAAAACAGCTGCTCCCAGTTAGGCAGGGAACAGCGATACCACTGGGTAGCTGTGTACTCCTCCCCCAAATGTGCATGTCTGTGAATATGCTGCTTAGGAGTAGGGAGCTAATTCTCAATCATCATCAGAGTGACTGCACCCCCCCCCCAAATCAGGCCTCCCACAAGAAAGCTGTTTCAACAATTTCATTTTTAAAAGAGAAAGAGGTTGCAAGAATTGAAGGAGTCCCTGAAAGCACCCACAGAAAATATACATGTGCCTTGCATACATCACTTCAAAGGGAACGTGTGGTGTGTTGTTCGCCAGATACCATCCATGACTGCTTGGAACTGTGGCACATGAACATCCAGAGGAACACATATTCCTATTCCTCAAGCTAAAACTAGAAATCCCATGCTTTTGTAAAATACTATTTTTTCATGCTTTCCCTGTTCCTCTTCTGCTTTTTTATGCTTATCTCTTCCTCCCCCCCCCCTTAATCACCTCCCAAATCACAGGTTACATTGCTCAAATATCTCTTGGGCTCATATTCTGTGCATGGAAGAAATCTGCAAAAGATTTTCAGGTACACTAAAGAATGCAGTCAGTGACACTATACCTGCTGCTCTAACTATTGGAGACGCCTTATGCTTCCCAGAATCCACTGTGGCCCCACTGGAAGGTGTACTAGGGCAGGATTTGTCATCTGTCTTTTTCTTCTTGTCTTTCTTATAGCCAGAGAACACAGACTTCCACAGTGATTTGGGCTTCGTGGCTTCCTCAGCCGCACTGCTGGATTTGTCAGAGAGCTTGCTGTCATTCTTGGACTTCTTCTCCTTTTTGTTCTTGCGGGGGGAGAAGAGAGAAGTCCTTTTCTTACTCTTCCCTCCAGAGCCTTCTGAGGATGTGACTGATCCATCACGCCCACTGGTGTCCGCAAAGGGTGAAAAGAACCTGTCACTACTAGCCTCGTGTTTCAGCGTGGGGCCTTCGCCAGCTTTCATACCCAAATGCTTCTGGGATTCAAAATACAGCTCTTTGGTCTTTGAAGGCATGGTAGATGCCTTGTGCAACTTGGAAGCGCCAGCAGCATTGGCCATCTCCAGCTCTTTCATCTTGCATAGCTGCTTAGCCATGGCATCGCGTAAGGCCTGGCTCTTGATGGACTTCTCTCTGGCTCTCATTCTTTCCTCCGCTAGCTCCTTCGCTTCTGCAGAGACTTGAGGGAGGCCTCTCTTTTGCTGGCTCCCCCCTTCCATTGATGGCGGCCCACCATTCTCTTTAACAAAATGTAGGTGAAGAGACTTCTCTGGCCTCGGCCTACTGGGGGGCGTGTAATATTTTTCATGGATGCTCGAATCCTCAGTCCTCTCATCATAAGTGTCCTCCACATCATCGGCAAATGGTATCTCATCTACACTCTCCACAAATGATTTCCGTACCTCCTCTCTGGAGGGCTGGGATGGCTCCCTGGCTGGCCGGATCCTTTCATTGGCTGCTGGTGGCGGGTGAGGTGTTTGCATAGAAGCCGGCTTAGACTCAGCCTCATTCTGCCAAGTTGCCTGGTGCCTTTTTCTCCGCAGCGTTGCTGGCTCTTCGTTTTGAGGTGGTGGAGGAGGAGGGCTGGATGGAGGAGTGAGCATGGTGGAATCAGAAGTGTTGAAACTCTGGCTGGCCAATGTTCTCATGTTTGATGAACTGCCCTGAAGACCCAGTCCAGAACTGCTGGACAGCTCTCTCTTAACATCACTCAAATTTTTCAGCTCTCTCTCTGATGGGGATTTTGGAGTCAGCAAAGAAAACTGCTCACTGTCTAGCTTTGCTGTGACTGGCTTCTTTGAGGCTGACTGAGGTTTTACAATGTGGATCCCCTTCTCTTCTGAAATACGCTCAGGGGTGTATGTTTTCAGGGGGGCAGACTCAAGGGGGGAAATGGTAAAGCTTGGCTCTGGTCCCCTGCTTCTGTTCACAGGGGTGAGACCCAAACTCCTCCGGATTTCAGCACTCTTCATCCAGAACTCCTCCACAAGATTATTCCTTTTCAAAGCTTCTTCTGCTGTGGTAGGGCTCCCCAATTTTTCCATCTCTCCATCTTGATTTTTTAGGGCAAGCTTGGCCAAAGGAGTGGAGGTTAAGGCTGGGACTGGTTGGAAACAGACAGGTTCCCCTGGAGATTGAATGGATGCTTCACCAGAGGGTAAAGGCTGTGAACAAATAGGCAAGGGGGTGGCAGGTGGAGATGCAGGTGCTGCAGGAGTTGCTGGCTGCGATTTTACAGGTGATGTTGGTGTGATGGTCTCAGGCATTGCAACCGGCTGGGACCGTATTGGAGAGAGTGGTGCAGGTGGGCTTTTGACTTTTTGGTCATCACAGATCTTGACTTGCGCCTCCTCTCCTGGGAGGAACGGTTCAGGGAAAAACCGTACATCGGGGGATTCATCTTTGCAGGGCGCTGTTGCAAGAAGCTCCTTTGAGTCCTACACAGACAGATATAAAACACAGAGCATCATCAGTGGAACAAAACACCCACCAGCAGGTTCTAGACCAAGGAGTTCCAAACTTTGTACATATACCAGCTGCTCCATGTTTGCCACAGACCCCTAGATTGTTACGAGCAATTCTGGGAAACATTCTAGTGTACACACTCTGCTCATATGAGGCACTGGTCAGAGGGTGCAATATTGCCGGCTGCAGGGTTCTGGATTGCCAGTGTGTCACCTACAGGGAAAGTACTGGGCAAGCAGACCCAAGCAGGATTGAAAAATGGGTGGCCAAGACTGCAAAGGTCCTAAGTGGGAAGAGAACCTAACCGTGGGGGGAGAGGAGGACAGAAGAACTGTCCCCATGTTGCAGGTTGGTTTCTCATACTTGGTTATTGCCCCCATGGTGATGGCTGATACAGAAGTTTGTTTGTGGGAGTGGGAGTGACGTGGGTCCGGCTCAGGCAGCCGCTGCCAGCAATATACTGGTGGTGGCAACAGCAACAATAGCTGAGTAAGAGTAATAGAGTAAAGTGGTGTGGCATTGTTGGTGGTGGCGGTGGCAGCAGGGACGCCTGGGTCTAAACTGAGCTAAGACAAGTTGGGGGCATTGACATGGGAGTGGGAAGGTGGCAAACAGACCTGGCACATACACTAGTCGTCCACCAAGGGTGAAGTTCTGCTGACTACAGTGATCTGTACCTAGCAAGAAGCACGCTGGTGAAGAAGAACCCAGCAAGACTGAACCCTTTTGCATTCTGCAGTGCAGTTGGGGGAGCAAGAAAGAAGAAACAATTTCTCCTTCCCTGTCCAAGTTGCATAGGATCTAAAAGAACCAAAATATTAACCCAGCCTCCTGAATTGATTTGGGGCAGGAACTGGGGAGCATACACAGCCCTTGTAACAAATCACATTTTCCAGTTATATATATCAGGGTGGATTTTGTTTCTAAGAATTCCCATGCAACATTGGGTACTTTCCACTGTCAGAATTTAATTCACAACCCTAGCTCTCAACAGATTCAGTAATATGATGCAGATCTAAGGGCAGAACAGACAGACAGCTGGTGAATAAGGACCATGAATAAGGACTACAGTACTAGCCAATATGAGTTATTCCTTCTTCAGGCATTATGACAGCATTACTTTTATATCTATTTAGATCACTGTGTACTTTTTGGACATTGTGTCACTAACGATTGTCATTCTTGTTCTGTATGTTTTTGAATTTAAGCATTTAAGTTGTGCTAAAAAAACCACAAGGCACATGGATTGTATTTCATAACACTAGTTCAAGTCACACGAAGTGCCAGCAAAAATGATTGTTGGGTGACTTCTGACACATCCTCAAGGAATGACTGACTCAGCTCTGAATAAGTTGGAAAATTGTCCTGCAACAGACTGAAGTAAAGAAGATTCTGGGAAATGAGTCTTTTACCTACAAATCTATGGGAAAGAATAAGGAGAAAGTCTCATTCTGCCACCGCCCACCCCCCTTGTCACAGAATATAGCCAATTAAAAGTACTGCTTGATACTAGCAAGCTGTTTCTTAACGTCCAAAGTAAATCAGCTTTTCAAAAAGCTAAGAAAACTCCAGAGCATGAGGCACAAAAGTAAAACATGGCTTCACCTAAGGTGTCAGCTGCCTCACATATTGTACCCATGACGCGAGAGCCTTCTCTGTGAAGGTGTCTCAGCTGGCCTCCTGTCTTGCACTGGCCCTTCTTTCATTAGCTTAAAATGATTTTATTTACTCTGGCATTTACAGTGGGGGCGGGGCAGTCATTTGAAAGATGTGTATTTTCTGTTGTTCTATAGACATTTAGCTGATGGGTGGGATATAAATATTTCAATAAATAAATACATTCTTGTGAATCAAATGAAGAGTAGTGTTTTCTAAATGCACACACACTGTGTCCTTACAGAATAATATATGGAGGCACTGTGGGCTTTGCTTGCAAAAACAGCAAAAATGAGAGCACCAACAGGAATGAGATCACACCTTCTCCCTAGGTAGGTTTGTGTTCCTAGGATTCTAAGTGTGTGGGAAGCGCCTGTCTTGATTTTTGAAATATGCTTTAGACTGCTGAGCAACTTTATGAATAATAAATATTGTTATTAAAAGCCACTATTTGTACAAAAGCACAGTGTTCACAAATGATGCCTCAGTTTTGTACTCTGGAATTTTTTCCCCAAGTACCAAATATAACGTAGGCAGCACTCTCACAAATTCAGTGGCTTCAGCTATCTCAATTAATTTCTTAAAACACATTCCCATTAATTTTTCACCAATTTTTGTTCTAAGCATATTCATGGCAGAATGTTTGGAACTTGTTTTTATACAGAGATCCCAAACCAATTATTTGCCAGTCCTGTTTCAATGAGAGAAGCACTTCCACATGCATTTACGTTGCAAGGCAATCTATTATAAAGCAACACAAATAAAAATTGAAAATAAGCTTACAAATATTTTGTGTATGGAACCAGGGGTTATGATCAAGTTTCTCTTTTAACATTTTACTCAGCTGGGTACATAAGCATTAGCTATGAAGAAAATAACAATGCCTTTTCTTACTTCTTTTTCTTCTTCCTTGTGGTTTTCAGCTGGAGTAGGCAGAGCAGTCCTCTCACACGGTGACTGATCAGGCAGACAAAGCTTGCAAGGGTCTGAAGGAAAACCAACAAAAAGGTCCATAACTATTTTAAACCAAATGAAGTGCATTGAGTTTACTGCTGCCTCCTTGCTTATTTCCAGATAGTCAACTTGGTACTTAACTTGAACACTACCATTCCACCTGGTTAAACAAGACACTCACAGTACTATGATCGGTGCAGCCTGATGGGATGCATATTACTTGGCAGCAAGTACTATTAAAATGAGTGGAGATTACTCACAAATAGGTGTGCACAGAATTGTAGCTTTAGATACTAAAATATTACACTGCTTGTAGAGGTTGTGGCTCATTACAGGTCTTGTAGAGGTGTGGCTCATTACAGGTCAAAAAGAAATATGTTTAGCAGTAAAGGGTAGTTGGACCAGACACAAGGTTAATCCTAGTCTATTCTGCTTCCCATAGTGGCCACTGAGATGCCTCTGAGAAGTGGACAAGAAGGATTCAGAGACTAATTGTAGCTTATAGTCATTGATAACCCTGTCTTCCATGCATTTGCCTAATTGCTTCAAAGCTACGTAAGCTAGTGGTCACCACTACATTTTGCATTAGCAAATTCCATAAATTCTGGAAGGGCAGGATGGAAATTAAGCCAGAAGATGACAAGAGAAGCCTTCATTTCCAGGGAAGATAGTAACAAAACCCAAAGGCAAGACAGCAGAAGCAGCTTCCACAAGACTCATGCCAGTCTAAGATGGTTAGCTGTAAGTCGTGGAGGAGTCCTTCTATAGAGCCAAAAGGAAGCCACTGATGGAAACTAGCACCACAGAGGTATCCCATACTAAGAAGACTTCCCAATGTGAACTGGCTCCAGCTAGTACCCCCTTATGAAGCCTGAATATCCTGAAGATCAGCTGCCATAAAAATGTCAGATGTCAAGTATTATTCCTTGGCCTTTTATTCTTTTTCTTTTAGGGCTTATGACAAATCAGGTTTTGAAAAGGCAGCCTAGACTTAAGCAAGACTATCATTCCCATAACCTGACACAACATTTTCCATGTGTACACCTTCATGGCAGCCACCTGCAAGCATTCCCTGAGTAGCAAATGTTCTTTGGCAACTTGGCCACAGATTTACTTAATGGTAATGAGAACCATGTATCGTGTTAGAAAATAACAGTTGCCTGCAGTGCAGACTGCTCAAAACTGCTTGGGGCTTCAGACTTGATGATTAAATTTTGGTACCTTCTGTCTCAACAGAAGGGGCAGCTGTCTCTTCTTCTTCTGCTTCTTCTTTTTCAGAGACTTTCAGCTCCAGTTCTTCTGCCTCTTCTTGATGCAAGCGGCACTCTGCTTCTGCATCAGATGGGATGTCATCTGCTCCCCATTGTTTTTTGCAAGGAAAGGAGAAGAACAAAAACTAAAGGATCTGACATGCAAATCTAGAGTGTCTTTGTGGTAAGATTTCACCTTGCCAACCCAGAGTCAAGAGAGATGAGTGAAGGGAAATGGTGGCTGTGACAGTAAGATTTGAAGGCAATCAGATGGACGGAGGGTGGCTGGCTCACCTTCTGTATCTGATTCTCAAAATGGCCCCCCATTAAAACAATCTGCTGGCGAAGGACTTGGCACATTCTCTGAATAATTAACATATCCTTTATTACTTTTGTATACCCATTTAGCATATGGCTAGCTCTAGGTCAATATTGATAGCAATAGGTTCTCTCCACTCATATCAGAAGCTTTCTTGAGCACCGCTAATCCTCAAATGAATAAAAATTACAATTGTAATTACAACTGTCTCCCCACACATTCACACGCTGCTAAAACAGCACATGCACTGAGCTCAAATGTTTTGGGGTTTGCTAAGTCTTGCACAAAATACCACCACTGCACCCGTTTGAGACATGACTTTGTACTACAGAAACTATGTCTGTCGCCACACCAGGGAGTTCATGGTCCCATACCATCATCCAACTCTGCACCTGTGTCCCCATCTTCAATAGCTTCTGCGGGCTCGGTGCCTGCCTCATCTTCATAGTCGTTCTCTTCACACAGGGCTAGAATAAATATGATACATAAAGAAATGGGGGTAGGGGAGAAAACAAATCCATGTAAGTTCAAGTTCTAAGGTGTACTGTGGTCTCTTCAGAAGTCCACTTTTGTGTGTGAAGATCTAAGCGACAGAAACAGTAATAGCATGTGATGCAGACTCTGCTGAACTATACCACTAGTTAAAAGTGAGGTGTGCTGTATGTTTGTATGCTGCCCCCATAAAACCACACTTTGCATATTAAACCTAGCATGTCAGAGAGAAAACTATATAGAACTTTTTTTTAAAAAAAAACAACCCTAAACAAAACATGGAAGCATTCAAACCTTTTTGCATTTGAAATGGTAAAGCCAACCATGAGTTGCACTACATTACACTACTGATTATGTAGCTCAGCTCACAGATACTTTTAATAGGTTCACTTTACACATTTTTTGCCCTGAAATTGCTTGGGTGACCTCTTATATCATATCTGAAAATCTATGACACCAGATTTGTTTTCTGTTGGGTGCATTTTGTCTTGCAAAGAAGTAGTTTCAAAGCACAGTTATATTTGGCATATGTTTACCAGACTTTGGCTTGTCTGCGCAACTATCCAAAGCAAGCACTGGTTGGGTAAGCTGGAATATAGCATCTCAGAGACAAAAAGAATTGGCGCTACGTGATGCGACATTTTGGAACATCCTCTTTAAAAAATGATATTTTGTAATTGCCCAAGCTATCATGCAATTTCCCATGACTGCCCTGTTAACATTATCAAGATATATTTATTTTATTTATTTATTGAATTTATATACCGCCATGCCCGTAGGTCTAAGGGCGGTTCACAGAATAATCTCAGGCCGATTCATAGAATAAAAATAAAGACCTCAGAAGTCAGTGACATGTTTAATGGAGGTACAAATTGGGAACACACTGGTACAAACATATATTGGTGTGGTGGAGACACATACCTATTCACAGTTATTGTACAAGTATGCATTTACACACACTAGGCAGTTAAAGATGAAGTGCAAAGGGATAAAAGCTGTCACACCAAAATTTGTGAGCTATGCACTACTGTAGCCAGAAACGAATGGAGCCAACATTTTGTCCAAGTTGGTCAGCAGCCACAACTGGGTAAGGCGGAATGCAGCCGTCCTGTAAGCTCTGCTGTCAGAAGCAAAAGGTTTTAGAAATGCACTAACTACATTCATGCAAAACTCAGGTGCCAAATCTCAAGTCATCACTTTTCTATTATGCAAAATTAAGTTTCTAGCTTGTAAAAACCTGGTTCTTCTTTCCTAAAATGCCCTCAGTGACAGGGGCTATTCTGAATAATAAGTGCAGGGAGGGAGTAGGGCATTTTCCAGATGTTTTAGACTGCAGCTTCCTTCAGTCCCAGACAGCATGCTAAATGGCCACAACATCTGGAGAGTGCCATGCTGGCTACCCCTGATCCAGAAGATGGTCTGGCAAGAACAGCTAACATATTCCACTTCTCTCTCAGATTTTAGGGTTACAACAAGCTTCAGTTTGTTAAAGCGTTTTCTCCTCTTTGAAATGATGCCAAATTCAGGGGGTGCCCAGGTCTCTCTCAGGAACAGAAGAACTTAGAAATTCACAACTAGGGGCTGCTGCAAACATGATGCTTCCAAGTCGCTGTGATATTTTCCAGCCAGGTGCCTGGGACTACACACTGCTCATGTCTGCCATATGCACATGGGCTATTGTAGCATAGTGGCTGTGAAGAAAATGTCTCTAATCCAAATGTCACCTCTGCTATGAATTCAGAAGAAGCTACAAGGCAAGCTATCATCTCTTAAAATGAGCTGACATCTACAATGCGGGAATAATCTTAACCTATTTTACAGGATTAATGAGAAAAAGATTAATGATAGAAAAAGTGTGAAGTAACTTGAACCCTTTGCTGTATAATGCTATATAGTTCTATATAAATGGCCTTATTATTATTATTTGCATAAAACAACCTTCAAAACATAGAGGGATCTGCATAGCTTCTTTGAAGTGCCATGTACAAGAAACGTTAGATTTAAATTCCTAATTTCCTACTGCACAAATGAAAAATCTGTTTCTTCCTCAACAACAGCTGCGGTTCCTTCATAATACACATGGACCTCTTTTTTGTTTGGCCTGCCTTGGGAGAGGTTAACGTGGAAGCCTAGTTCATGCAAGAATTAACCATCTCAGTGAGACATGCAGCCTCCTCCCTTCTCCTTCCTCCCCAACCCAGCATGCAGTAGCACCAAAGGCATAGATAGCTCCATGGTTAAAAAAGGGCCAGCAGCTGGAACACTAAAATTCCGGGCAGGTGGGAGCACCAGCAGTGGCGGGCAGGGTTACTTGTGAGCTGTAAAACAGAACATCAGCAAAACTACCTCCTGGGACTGCTTCCAGCCACGCCTGCACTGCCTCGTGGCGTATGGAGGGAAGGTCCGATGCTGAATTAAAATAAAATAAAATAATAATAAATTTCAAAGCAACGAAACAAATACTTTGAAGGTGAAAACATCTGAAACGGAAACATCAAGGGAGGGAAACTTCAAGAAGAGCAGACAGACCAAGGAGACACCAAACACAGGGAAGACCAGACTCAAAAGTCGTCCCACCCCCTGCTCCGAAAGGCGGGGGGCGGGGGGAGAAAGATGAAGCATGAATCCTTGAAGCATGAGTAACTGCTGCAGTGGTTTGTGCTACCCACCTGCAAGGAAAGGTGGTGCAAAGATGTTCGTTTCTGGTAGCAGATGAATCCTTGTCCAAGCTCTGGATCAATCAAGCCTCACTTAAGACTACTGCTGGCCATTTCTTTTCATTCAAATCACAACAGTCCTGCAAAATGTATCCCTTTCCCTATCTGTATTATGTCACCGCATCCCTTTGGATGGTTGAACTGATTCTTCAATTCCCACACATTTAATGCATTAAAGTGTGTGAAGTGCTGTATCAGCTTTTCCCAAACTGGTGCCTTCAAATATTTTGGACCACAATTCCCACCAGCTCCATCACAGTGGCAAATGGCCAGTGTTTGTGGGACTTGTAGCTGAACACATCTAGAGGGTGCCAGGTGCAGTCAGGTAGTCAATGGCCTAAGTCCAGCACAGAGTTTGGCTTACTTAAACTCAAGGATTTAACTGGGTTTATGTATGCCTAACTGTTGGGTTTAGAACAGTGTCCTCACACCAAAGGCTCTTCAGTTCTCTGTGTCTTCTGCTCATCTGTTACAGACTCATCTGATGCCTGCATTACCCAGAATGCTGTTCCCTATTTCGTAAGAGCCCTTCAAAGTCATCAGGTTCTTACTTCTCACACCTGACAAAGCCTTTCCTGTAGAACTGTAGACAATACAAAGGAGTGACTTTATGTCTAATTTACCATCTTCTGTATGGTACTCCTTCAGCAAGCCCTAGTCTCTTTTCACCATTCTCTTGTATTTGTTATTTATGTGACAAGGAAGAGATACTAAATTAATCTGTGGACAGTAAAAGCAGCTTACAGTTTATAAAAATCAAGATGGTGAATAGGATAAGAGGAAAGAAAACTCAGAAGATTCCAAGAAGGGCACACGGATTCAGATTCTAGGTCACCAGTGAAAGTTTATGTAACACCCTCATGTGGAATAAAGCAAAAACAAACATCTACTTCTGTTATAAAATTTCCTAGGTCCCGAGATTTACTGGCATTCCAAGTTCAAATTTTAATTTTGTTTTACTTTGAGAAATAAGTTCTCAGTGTTTGGGACTGGGCCTTCTCAGTTTTGGCCCTGTAACTTTAGAACCAGGAAAGAACAAGTCCCTTGACCTAAAGAGGTTTGCTATTAAAAAAGTTTGATACTTCCTGAGACAGACAGATCGAATATGCAGTTGGATAATGAAAGGCATGGCTGAAGACTAACAGCACCTATGTGAGGCTTCCAAAACACAGGAGAATTCTGGCTGGGAAAATTATGCAGCCAGAGGTTGAAGGATAGGCATTTCCTGACATTTGAAATGTGTAAAGAGTGAAAAGATAACATTTCTCTTGCAAAGACTGTCCACATGACCTACTCTACTTAGAATTTATTTTCAATATTAATCAAACACAGAACATCTATTAAAAGTTAGTTCTATATTAGAGGGAAGACGAGACACTGCAAATCATTTGGAAAATATAACCAAAACTGAACCGAAACGGACTACAGATCCTGACAGCTTTGTAGCAGCAACATACTGCTCTCTGAATACTAGGCACATGATGAATCCCTGCAGCTGAAGAATTACCTAGAGAGAAGTCTGGAACCCACTGCAAGAGGAAAGTAACAAGCTGCACAGTTATTGTGCAAAGCAAATACTTTATGGGAAGTACCTTAGCAACACAGACCTGGAATGACATAACAAACATCAGCTCCAGGCAATGGCAAAGGCAGGCATTTCCTGGGAGCTCTGAGCATAGGAAAGGGCCCACTATCTCAACAGCAACAGGAAGCCAGAGTCAATGAAAAAGAATTTTCAAGTTTCCATGCCCTGCTTTTTTCTGGTTAACGAGGCCCACAGAGAATGCTTTGTATGGATTTCCCCGCAAATCCTGCATAGAAGAAGGAGCATCGAGCAACACCACTTTAGCTACAGGCAAGATACTTAAAAGCATTCAGTTTCAGCTTTTAAAAGAATTATCCAAGGAAGAAGAATCCAGAACTGTCATAGGCAATATTTGTCTTATACTTAGGACATTTCCCCTAACGTTTAAGAAAGAGCAACCTTCTTAAAACTTAATTATTTAGCACTGCATTCTCTATTCTTCTTCAAACTTTTGTCAGTCATGCAGTAGATATAAATATATTTAAATAAATGCAAAAGTAAAACTTTCCTCTTCACAATGAATATACTCAACTCTTTCAGATTCTCCAGACATAATTTGGCTTCTAGGCCATTCATCGTTTTTGTTACTCTATTCTGGATCCCAAATTCCAACTGAGGTCTCCACAGTACTGAGGTTTTTTTAAAAAATGGATTGGCCTTTCTATTTAACTTTCTACAACTCTCTGCTCCTGATATTTAGGGACTTACTTGCTTTCACATTTCTATCTTGCATTAGCCGTCACCACAAGCTCTCACTAGTATAGAACTGCTTCTATCTCCTTTAGGAAGCCCAGGACACGTAAAGGCCTGCTCAAAGGACTGCCTTCCACTATACCCCACATAGGCATACTAACAGACATCAATCATTGCAATCCTGTTCTCATACTTTTTCACCATTCCATGGCATATTTCCAGGCTCGTTAAAAGCCACTTCCTAAGCCTAGGTGCCAAAACTTCCTTGAACAAGCTTCTCAGAGAGAGGACCATCTGTGGCTATGATATCCTTGTTAAGCACAGGGGAAAGTAAGACACAGCAGGAAGTGCCATGAGCCTCTCTTCCACTCAGCCTCAGCAAGGGTGGGATCACCCTTGTTATCTTCCATCCACTTTAAGATTAAGAAACTTCTCATATTGAAGCTGGTTGAAAGAGGAAACCAAGACAATTCCTGCTCTCATATCCTCCTCTGTACCTGGAGCCTAGTAGGGCACTTAGCACCTAGTAGGGTTACTCTTCTCCTTCCTACTTAATGTTAAGCAAAACCGTATTAGATACCAGCTGTATTGTCACAAAAGGAGCTGCCAAATTTAATCCGGAGAACATTGTACTATCTTAAGAAAATTGGCACTTCCTGCTTTCAGACAAAATTTGGGATCCACACAGGTCTAAGTTGTGGACACAAAGAATAACAATTTGTTTTCAGAGTTAAATAAAATTCCGCTAAGACTTCCTGCTAAATCATGCCAAGGGTCTATCAAGTCCTGTATTCAGATCTTTCTCCTGCTACAATTAGATCCTTATACGTAGGAGAGCATCAGAACGTAAATGTAACCAGGGATGGAAGCCTGGAAGATTCCCTTTTGATGCAACAACAAACGGAGACCAACCTGAAATGAGCATTGGTAAAAGTGGCATTCGAGAGTGACATTTGAGAGTTGGCCTTTCTGGAGATACAATCAATAGGGAACAAATGTCCTTGTGATGTAAGGGGTCAACGCAGCAGACACGTTTACCTCTGGAGGTGGAGGACTTAGAAGTAGGGCCCAGTTTTTCCTCCTCCTCTTTCTGACGGATGTGTGTCCAATGCACATCTGCCAAGATCTCCAGTGGATCAATCGGATTTACTATCTGCTGCAGCCTCAGGTTTCCAGCTAGCAGACAAGAGGCCAATGGTGGATCATGTTGATGGAGTGGCAAGGGATAAAAGGGAGGAAAAAGAGAGGGAAGGGAAAGGAGCACACACAATAGGAAAGAAATGCAGGGAAAGGGAGGGAAAAATGAAAGAAGTTACTTGCTGAGATCAGCTGGCAAAAGAAGACAGGTAAAATTCAGCATCATGCATGCATATGCTCCCCTCCAGACTCACTCGCCCTCTCCCACACATGCGCAGACAGGATTGCAGTTTGGAAATTCCACTCCATGCCAAAAATGGTTCAATGGTGCATATTATTACTCAAGAATTCACCATCTCCAAGTTTTCCTTTTAAGTATTATTACAGGGAAAAGTCACATTCTGCTAGTAACTGGATATCCATGTGCACAGAAAAAGTACACAAACCTGTACTTTTTAGCATTCTTTGCTTAATACTAAGAAAACCCAGGAAGATGACATTACAGAATGGTTTATATATAAAAAGTGACTTCTGTGTTCCCTTTCTTTTCTAGACAAAAGCATTTCAAAAAGTAACATGACTGTCCTATTTTTAATTAATACCTTTCTAATTTGACACAAATTGAGTTATAAAACTGAACTGTGGAAGGAAAAATGCCATTCAGAAGTGAGTGATGAATCCTGGTGGCCACATGGCATCTCGTGCTGTCAAGTCCCCTTGATGCAAGTCCTTGGGTAAGTAGAGTTAGTGTTTATACCACATCACACAGCATTAGGAGTTAGAAGGGTGAGTTTCAACCAGCAAGAATTGAGAGTAGAAGGGAAATTTATAGAAACCTAGCAAGGCTTCCAAAGAGCAGGCCTCACCCTATCATCCCAAACCGTACCTTCTTATTCTGAATGCATTTCACCATTTCCAATTTCACTTGGCCAGTTAAGAGACCTTAAAATGAACATTTCTCCGATGGGAATTTGTGTGTGTGTGATACAGATGCTTATCTGAGGGCAGCTAATTGGCCTTGTTAACAGTCATTACTCCTGTGTCCTTTATCTGATTTGTACAATAATAACTGAAACTGCATATAAAGCAGTGAAGCTTTTGTTTCAGTGTATCATGTATTCTGCAAAAAAGGAACCAAAGGAATATGGTTCATGAGATAAAGTAGGCATTTCAGCACCCTTTCCAGGCTTGACCTCTCTTTCCAGAGACTCAAAGCAGAAATAGGAACAGAAGATGGGCAGAGGCATCCTCTCTTTGATCACAGAAGTCTTTAATCAGACACACAGATGTTGTATTTAATGCAAGAAAGCAAACAAACAGAATATGAGCTGTAAATTTACAGGTTTTGTTCGCTCCTTATCTGGAAGCTAACAGTAATTCTCAATTACAACCAATTTGGTGAAACAACTTAAAAAAAATATGTTGCTTCATGTGAAGCCTGCTCTTTGTAAAATGCCCCCCTCTTTAGGGGAGGTGATGACAATGTGAGGGTACCTTTAAATGTACCCGTGTCCTCTTCATTTGAGAGACGTTGAAGCCAGAGGCCTTGCTGAAGTTCTCTCTCCCAAGGGTAATACTCTCCCTCTACAGCAGGGGGAGTCACACATCAACAAATAGCATTGATACAGAAATTAGAGCAGAACAAAGAAAAGAGAAGGACAGAGAATCAGAAAGAACACAACGATGTTTTAGGGAAATCCAGAAAGGTTCAGGACTGCTTCACCTATAAGAAACCTTACACAGATTTCACTTACGTGTAGAGAATTAAATGCAATGTGTAGGAACACCGCCCCATATGATGAACACCTGTGTACTTTGTTGTGTGTGCCTGTTGCAAAAAACTCTTTCCTTCTTCATGACAGGTATATATAAATTAATCACAGCTGTCTATAGGGTTACAGGTAATTTCCTTGCCAAAAAGCAATATCTGTTCAGGGGGAAAAAATCATGCTTGAAAGTGCTCTTCGGTTCCAGAGCATTCATCAACTAAATTTATTTCTGATGTGCAAATTTAAGTGAGCTGGTGGTAAAGGAATTCTGAGAACGTCACATTTGTAAACCTGCTTGAAGCAGAAGGTGCCAGATTATCTGTCTCCGAGATGCAACTTTACAATATTCAGGTACAGAAATATTTTGGTCTGTTTAATAGCACAATTGAAGCTGCCTTGATCTCTGTTGTCTTTAACTCATCAGTGGCCTTTACTGAAAATGCACTTTGTTCTTAAACAGGTCCTGCAAGAGATGTGTGAGTTTTCTGGCAAACGAGGACCATTTTGAAGCATTTTGTAACTGAACACCTCATTTGGAAGAGCCCCACCCCCCAAAGATATATGTCTGATGAAACTGATCAGGTACCAGCCACCACGACAAAAAAGTGACTTGAGCAGCAAGGCTTTCTATCTCCACAAACAATCCTCAAAAGTGATTTAAAATGCCAACACCCTATAAATCCCTGAAGACTGACTATTATGCAGATTTATGGTTCCCAAACCTTTCAATAACTGAGATACCTGCCTGTTCTGATCTGTAACTGATACTCCTTTAAGCAGTTAATGCAGAACTGTTCCCATTAGATGCAAGCATGAATATCTACACATAACACTTTTTGTGACTCACTCTTGATTTCCCAACTACCTTAGGTGGTAATCCCTAGTTCAGACATGTGGTTTTCCACCGCCAATTAATCCATGTCTTAAGCAGTCATAAAGGAGCTGAGGAGAAAAAAATCCAATTTTTGATCCAAGTGCAAACCCCTATATAAATAAAAGCAGGGGTCCTTCTGGTCTGGAAGCAAAGCTTTGTCCTTTCTGCTGTTCATAGGCCTTTGCTTCTGGTTCCTAGTTCTGAGCTGTGATAAGACTCTAAACCTATGCAAACACATCCAAGCCAAATAAATACAACCTCTGAACATTTCATCACCAACAGCCACAGAAACATGCCAAACTTTTCACTTAACCCACTTACTGAATCACAGTTCCAGCCCTGACTTGCCTCTTCACCCTGCTACTGAACTACTTCCTTGGCCTGCAGGCAAATCAGTCTTTCATTACTTCCCTAACCCTGGCAATGGACCTTTGAGCTCACCCAGCTGCCATCATGTAGGATCATAAAAAGCTACCTATAGAGCATTTATCCATCTAGATCAGTATAGCCTACACTGTCTGGTGGTAGGTCTCCAGGGTTTCAGTCAAGTCTCATCCAGCCCTACCCAAAACTGCCAGGGATTGAGCCCAGGGTGTTTTTGAATGCAAAACGTGCATTGTAAATTAAGCTTTGGCTCTTCCCCAAGCCTTTTGTTATGGAGGAGTACCTGTCTGTTGAACCGGCTCCTCAAATTATAATTCTGTTTTAAGCCTGAATGCAACATGTGACAACTGGGGTGCTGCAAGGTTCTGTCTTGGGCCCAGTGTTGTTGAATATCTTTATGAATGACTTGGATGTAGGTATAGAGGAGATACTCATCCAATTTGCAGATGACACCAAACTGGGAGGAGAAGCCAATGCTGCAGAAGAGAGAATGGGGATTCCAGATGACCTCAACAGACTGCAGACCTGGGCCATAACTAACAAAATGAATTTCAGTAGGGACAAATGTAAAGTTCTATACCTGGGCAGGAAGAACCAGGTGCACAAATATAAGATGGGTGACACCTGGATTGCAAATAGTACATATGAAAAGGCTCTAGGGGTTTTAGTAGACCACAAGTTTCATAGGAGTCAACATGCAGCAGCAAAAAAGGTGGAAAGCTACTTCTATTCTAGGCTGCATCAACAGAAGCACAGTGTCCCGATCAAGGGAAGTCACTAGTCCTGCTCTATTCTGCTTTGGTCAGACCACACTTGAAATACTGTGCCCAGTCCTAGGCACCACAATTTAAGAAGGATATTGACAAGTCGGAACGTGTGCAGAAAATGGTGACTAAGGTGATCAAGGGTCTGGAAACCAAGCCTTATAAGGAACGATTGAGGAAATGTGGTATGTTTTAGCTTGCTAAAGAGAGACTGAGAGGAGATATGATAACCATCTTCAAATATCTAAAGGGCTGTCACATGGAGCAAGCTTGTTTTCTTCTTCTCAGGAGGATAGGACCTGAACCAATGGATTCAAGTTACAAGAAAGGAGATTTTGACTAAACACCAGGAAGATCTTTCTGACAGTTAAGAGCTGTTTGACAGTGGAATAGACTCTCACAAGAGGTGGTGGACTGTTATTCTTTGGAGGTGTTTAAAGAGAGGTTGGATGGCAATCTGTCATGTACAATCTTGCTGAAATTCCTGCATTGCAGAGGGTTGGGCCGGATGACCCCTGGGGTTCCTTCCAATTCTATGTTGATTCCCAGACGTAAATTTGCAGACTGAAAAATGAAAGCCTGGAACAGTGTTACAGAGATGAAAACCAGAGAGAGAGGAGAGAGAGAGAGCAAGATAGGTTAGAGAAAATACAATTGTAATAAATGCCAACTTGATGAAGACCACCACCTTGGGCCCATATACTTCTTCTAAAGCTTTTTCATGGGACTTCCCAGTAGTCCGTAAACATGAGTCTCCAGCAGGTTTGCAGTCTTTGCACTGACTTCCAAGTTTTCCAAAAGAAATGGGAGATGCACTTTATATTTGATTATCTATTCTGTATGATGGCAATCTGTGATCAATATGCCAGCCTGGGCTCCTTCAGGATCAATGGCAAGATATAAATTGAATAGCATTGAAAAAATAAAATTAATATACGTATCCGAATCTGTATCATGAGAAGCAATTGAAACTATCTACTAACCTTCACTTGAGACTTCTTCCTCTTCTTCCCCCTCCTCCTCCTCTTCTTCTTCCTCTTCCTCCTCTGCTTCATTATCATGATTCTTCTCTGTGTCCAGCTCTTCCTCACTCTTGCCCTTCAGCATGGCATGTATCCGCACAGCCTCTTTCCAAGGCACACCACCCAGGTCAGAAGTGGGCTGCTGTTGCTGTTCCTCCTCCTCCTCCTCCTCTTCTTCTTCCATCTCAGATTCTGAACTACTGCAGAGGAAAATCAGGAAAGTTAGTAGATGATACTTCAACAGGGTTTCCCCCCTGTGTGTGTAAGCAGATGATTGTTTTAAAATAATCACAGCCAACAAAACAAAACAAACTGCCTCAAACCAGGTCAGAATATTTCTCCATCTATTCTAGGAGTGGGGAACTTTCATCCCATAGACCAATCTTGGCCTGCTAGCGAGTCCACGAGGCCACTTTTCCACAACCATTGCCACATGCTCCCCACCCCTGCTCTTGACTATGACAGATCAGGGTCATCCAAAACAGAATTGAATCAGAATTTAGCACTGAAACACAACCTACATCCCAATTGTCAAGGGGTTATATTCCCCACTCCCAGTTTGAAGCCAGTTTGAGGTCTCTGCGGTCCCTTATTCCAAAAAGTCAAAAAGAGCCAGTTATGAGAGGAAGGTAAGCACTCAGACACAACCAGCATCAATGGAATGACAGCCTCTTTCATTTCAGCACACGCCTTACTGAGGAATGATCCCATTAGAAGAAGAAAACAACATTTAATCTTTATAGGCCTGTTACATATTCCTCTTAGAAAAGCAAGCTCCTCCTCTCCTGGAGGCTAAATCAACAGGAATTCACCCTTCTTTTCTTTGTCATATGTTTTACCCTTTCCCCCTATCCATTTTTATTGGACAAAATCCAGCAGGAAATTCTCCAGTACAAAAAATATCTGAAAAGATTAAGAGGTACATATCTCCAACTCATTTCACTTAGAACTGTAGCAGCAAAAGTATACAGTAAATATATCTCGTTTTTGTTTTGTTTGTTCCTGGGAAAAATATTGTTACTTGTGTTACAATTAAGAGTAGCAGTGGGATTCTGTCTTTATTCACACAAACTGCGAAATCTTCCATTTGTTGCTTAGCCATCTATTTTCACAAAAGATGTGGGAACAGGTTTTTCATAACTTTTTAAAACAAGGCTGTTATGTGAAATTATGGGCAAACTTCAGAAATGCATAATCCTTCTGGGAATTTTATCTAGACAAAGAAATGTTCATTGTGATTTTCTCAACTCCTAAGAATGTGTTTTTCCTAACATTTGTGTTAAGAATTATTTTTTAAAAACAGCTTTTTATTTTAGTACATTGCCTGACAGATAGCTAGGCCCTCAAGGAGGAATGTTGGCTTTGCTTTGTTGGAAGAAGAAGAAAAATCAGTTTTATGTTTACTGACACTTAAAAATAGTATGCAACTCCCTGTCAAAGTGCAGAACACGTGCTCAAATTACAAAAAAAAGTGGAATTCAGGTTCTTTCTTCTAAAATATTTCTTTTAAAGCAGAAAGGATCCTAGTGCAAGCTGTGTTCAAGTGGAAGAAAAGTGAGGTGAAGCTGCTTAACCCTTTTCCACCTTGAGAGGACTTTGTCCAGAAAGATGATCTGTAAATGCCTTTAAAAATGATAAACTAAAGTTTCCCTTTGTGTCATTCTTCAGCTAAAAATCATATTCCCCAAGTTCCTTTTCTACTTGCCGTGGATGGAGGGGGAGAGAACAAGGCCCAGCCAGTCACATCTCTCAGGACTGGGCACCTTCAAGCAAACTTTGGCCTGTAAACTGGCTTATGATGCAATTTGTCTTATATGATTGTTTTGCAAGGATATGGTTGTTATTTCAATAGTAACTTTTTTTGGTTCTGTATTACTGCAAGTTTTACTTCAAGTTTTTCAAAAGGTTTGAAAGTCATCTGTTCTCTAACTGGCCTATTCCTGCCTAGTGCTTTTTGGCTTGGCTTGTGGTTGTTAGAACTGTGAAATGTATTTTAACTAGTTGGCTGAGAATGTTTTGGCTTCTGTCTAATATAGTGCTAAGTGCCCCATAAGCGCAAGAATTCCTGCTTGCGCAATGTAGGGCTGCCATACCTCCAGAATTTCCCAGACAATAGCCGGTATGCGGCTCTCTTAAACAGCATTTGGGCAGGAAATCGCTGAAACGTCCGTGAAAATCTGGATATGTGGCAGCCCATGTTGGAAGTGCAGATTTTTCTGAATTTCATTAAAAGTTGCTCAGAAACTCTGGCAAAAAAAACCAAACTGAACAACTCTGGCAAAAAAAAAAAAAAAGGAAAGGAAAAAGGTCAACAACTTTTGTGTCCAGATTTCCACTTTTTGAAATTTGGCAACCCTAGAGCAATGGGACTTCCTCCTCCTCTCCCCTCTGCACCCCATAAAT
Source organism: Podarcis melisellensis (assembly GCF_964234715.1). Taxonomy (NCBI): domain Eukaryota; kingdom Metazoa; phylum Chordata; class Lepidosauria; order Squamata; family Lacertidae; genus Podarcis; species Podarcis melisellensis. The sequence continues at coordinate 59,426,816 of NC_138542.1, forward strand.
CTGTTCTGGGGGTTCCCCCAACCCTCCAGAGTAGATTTGGAGAGGGCATACGGCATATGCAGGTGGAGAAAAGAGGGGAGAAAATTCTGTTGCGCATGTGAGAAACCTTATTCAGCGTTGTACTGCATTTGATACAAACCTTATTGGTTTTAAAGGGGGAAACTCTAAGCCTTTTTGTATTATTGACATTTTTTAAAACTTCTGTTTTTTCAAGCCACCTTGAACAGGCATTCTTTAGAAAGGCAGCCAAGTCATATTTTAAATAAATTAAGGCTTTTTGAAAAAGAAAAATAACCTGCTGGGTACATCCTCTTCTGTTCCTTTGTCTAGCACGCTGCTCAGGTTGTGCTCTGCCAAGGTCTCCTCAGGGACTTCTTCCAACTCCTCTTCCCGTTGTACCGAGAGACGGTAATTCTCCAGTTCAATCCGCTCTGGTGTGCCACGCAGTCTCTTTGCAATACTGGGTTCCTCTACGCCATTTACACTGGGAACTGGGGAACACAAAATAACAGGGGGGGGGGAGAGCATTATGAGCATTGATCCGGAATGTGAAAGCATTGTATTTGTTTCCATCAATGAGCCAAATTTGATTCTGGTTGATTCTCCTAATAAGAGATTTGACCATGAAAACTGTTATTAAAAAGCAGGGTTTGAAAAAGAACTAATAAGAGGGAATTTCTGCTTTGTTTCTGGAAAATGTCTACCTTATATTGACAAGTAATGCAACGTAAGAGGTGTAGGCTTAATCCACACATGTCGCTCAGTGAGGAGACTGTTGGGTAGAGCAACCACCTCCAAGGAGAAAACTGAAGAAGAACCCCTTTCTTTGCTATGCTGCATTTCTTCCTACTAGAGTTCGATTGTTGTTGTTGTTGTTGTATTTTTTAAACCTAGGGGATCATTCAAAAATGGTATACAAGTCTGCTCTCCCACCTCAGTCTGTTGCATGCATGTATATGTTTATTCTCATTGGTTTGGGTTAGTGTTGCCAGACATCCCCGGTTCCCAGGGACAGTCCCCAGATTTGCAAATCTGTCCCCGAACAAAATCCGTCATCAGAATATCCCCTGATTTGCAAATCTGTCCCTGGGGAACATGGCAGCGGCAGCCTCAGCAGCCTGGAGCCAGTCTCTTAGTGCAGTTGGCTCTGGCTGGCTTCAGGAGTTGCTCGCTGCTCACTGCCGTGGCGCCCACCATTTTTCCTGCACCACAACAGTGAGCAGCTCCTGAAGCCGGCCAGAGCCAACTGCACTACCAGGCTGGCCCCTCCTGGGCAACTCCTGCCCGCTCGTGACTCCCAAGCCTCCCCTGATCTGTCAAAACAAAGGGGGAAAGAGATCGGGGAAGGCTCGGGAGTCACGGGCGCGGGGCACGCCGTTGCCCAGTCTCTGCTCATTTATGTTTCACAGGGTGCGAAAGAAGGGCTTTGCACCTTTATACAATATGCATGTGTGCTTGGGCCCAGGGTCTTTTGCTTCACTATCCCCACTACTGACTCCCTGTTGCTACTAAGCTTAAAAAAAAAAGTGTCCCCGGATTCTGGTAACCATGGTTTGGGTTAATAAATACAGAAATGCTATCACTTCTTCCCTCATTTCTCACTTATTAACATGGATTAGAATCCCCCTTTCAACTCTAAACAGAGCACTGAGTGAATCCATTAACTACCCTGACTATGAAAAAGATGACCGATTAAAGCTTATTCATATTTCTTCTCCATTTTCTTAGGTATTTGGACCAGAGCTATGAAGGGTAAATAATAATAAAATCATAGCACCATAGAATTGTAGAGTTGGAAGGGACCATGAGGGTCATCTAGTCCAACCCCCTACTATGCAGGAATCTCAACTAGATCACACATGATAGATAGTCATCTAACTTCTGCTTAAAAAAAACTTCAAGAAAGGAGAGTCCACCACCTCTCATAATGATGATAAAAACCAGCATCGCCAACACCACCATAACTAGACTCTGCCAAAATCGAGTTTTGTCATCTCCCAATGACAAACTCATAGAACCAGGAGGCACAGTCTGGAAATGTGGTCTATCAATCTTGGCTTACATAGCAAATGCAAAATGAATTTTGTGTAATGGAAGAGCATTGGGTGATGCAAGAACCAAGATTTTAAAAGTCAGTAAATCTCGACTCCTGTCCCCAAATTTTCAGGGGCTTAATATTAATGTGACATTTCAAAACAGACTGAATAATGACCAAGTTCACATTTGCACTAGCATATAAATTTTGTTATAACTTCTGTTTTGATCTGTTCCATGTTTCTAGCAACAGGACTATAAAATTCAGAGCAGGAAGACAACAGGCATAGGACATGATACAAGATTTTGTTAAGTGTTGGGGTCCTGGCAAAACTGCATTGCACTGCAATGACCCCACTGCAATTATGTGCCTGTTTCCAGAGCACATAAAAAGGGGACTGTTGGCAGGATATGTAGTTACTGGAGTATTTTTACCATTTCAGGAAGAAGCAATAATTAGTTCAAGTTTAAGACATTCATAACACAACGATGGTTAGCAAGAAATGAGGTTAGTTTTAGAAACAAACTGGATAAATAGTCCTGTTAATGTTCATTTGATAAAGGTTAGTTTAACTGTTGATAACTGGAGTTAAACACTTATAGTTAGGATCACATTTCTATAATATGGTAACATGATTGTTTAAGATGGCTTAGTCTGTACGTTGATCTTTTTATATTATAATCTATGGCTATTTTTGTGTGTGTTAATTCCCCCTCCCCATAATATATGAATTGATTTTTGATGTCAACACAGTAGACACTTATATCTTACTCAGGCTCCATTACCACAACAAACATATACCAAATATCCCAGTTAGGATTTACATAAATCTTTGAATACTGAATATTGTAGTTGATGCCAAAAGACATTTATGGTTAAAAAGTGTGACACACTTAATGGGAAGGGCATAGCTCACTGGTAGAACATATGCTATGCTTACTGAAGATTCCAGTTTTTATCTACATGTCCAGTTAAAAGGATCACTGTAACTGAAAGGCCCAATAACTTGGGAGAGATCCTGCTAGTTTGAGTGGGCAACACTGGCCTAGATGGACCAAAGAATCTGATTAGTTGTAAGACAGATTTATATGTGTCTTATACCAGTGACTAAGTTTTGCATTCTGGGCAAGTTACAACAGCGATTATCCTATCAGGGTTGTTGCAAAGGCAAACTGAGAAGACAGTATTTGGTAGTTTTATATGAAAAAGTATTCAGTATACAACCTCACTATCCATCCAGCCATCCACCACCAAAGGAAGTTAAATAATTGTCACATTTACTATTAAAGTCAAGCAGATACAGTACCACTATTACACCAGTATTGCACACAGATGCGTCGCTTAAAAGTTCTATTATCCTGCTGCATTATTTTACGGGTAAATGTGCTAATATGGCGGTTAAAAAAATCTGGTTGTAAGATGTAAACATCCTTAAATAGACAAGTGTTTTATTCCTCAACAGTTTTATGTTTTGGAAGCATTTGGCGATGAGCAGTACACAGATCAACCAAAAGGAGCTGTTTTTCATAAGTGTGCAGCCCGCTTAGCTGTTTTGTGAAAGCTGACAGAAGATTTATTTATTTCAATCCTTGACTGAGCCAACTTCTTGGTAGAAGGAATGCCAGGGACAGAGATAACATCACTCCTCTGACGTGTCCTTTGGCTTTTTCCCTTGTATAGAATGTTCCTAAAATAATCTCCATTTTCTGTGACTTTTTAAAAAATTAAGCCAACTGACAGCTATTTGTCTGAACACCACCCGAACCCATAAAGTCAACCATCATTCCCCATTGCAATTTTGACAAAACAAATCAGAGACTGACTGGATTGTTGCCTCCTTTGCAATGGTTCTGCAGTGAGGGTAGGAAGCTAGTCAGCAACTACTGCTTCTGTGAGGTGCGTGGATTAGGATGGGCAGAAACTCTGAACATACATAAGCATTTATACTACACTTTATGCTGGCTGGAGCTGACGGGAGTTGAAGTCCAAAATAGCTGGAGAGTGCCAGGTTAGGGAAGTCGGTGTTAGAGGCCTCATGTACTTTGTCCAGGATCTTAAGGGCTGAGAAGCTAATTTTGTCAATATCAAGTAGACTTTACACTTTTTCGTAAACAGCAGTAGAATGTGAAACACAATAAACTCAAAAGCAATTTGCAATATGGCAAAAAAATTAGCTGTTTAAAAAAACAATGAAGTCTACATGGTTTTCTACAGTGTAGGAAGAGGAATACTGGATAATTTGCTGTAGATCAGCAAGAGCTTATGACTCCCAGTTGTTCAATAACCACAGCAAAAAGTTTCCCACACCACAAAGGCGGCAATTAAGAATCCCTGACCTGTACTCAGAAGTATATTGTCAATTGCATATTCAAATTACCCCAGTGCCTGGGGTGGGTAAGTAGGTAATTGGCTCTGCCATTTTGTTTCTAGCTCTGCCCTTCAGTGATTATTTTGTGCCTGGCTCCAGTTGACAGAACTCAGCATTTCAGGGGATTTTTTAAAAGTAGATCTCATAAGACTTCCCATGCTTGGTTGAAGTGTTTCTTTCTTTTAACCCTAGCCATTCTCTCTGTAATCCTTACAACAAATCTATAATATATGCCAGTGTTATCTATATCAGTGTTTCCCAACCTTGTGCCTCCAGCTGTTTTTGAACTACAATTCCCATCATCCCTGACCACTGGTTTTGCTAGCTAGGGATGATGGGAGTTGTAGGCCAAAAACATCTGGAGGCACAAGGTTGGGAAACACTGATCTATATATTGTAGACATGGAGGTGGGGTAGGGGCTAGATCTGAGAAGGTAGCGGCTTGCATGGTGGAATCAGGGACATTCTTTTTCACAGCTCAATCTTTTAGCCATTGTATTTGGAATCTGGGAATACATTATGGTCTGGGAATCAGAAGTAGAAATCAGCATTTGGTATCTGACGTGGAAGCCACTGAGACAAGCCTTAGTAGAGAGAAAACAAGCCCACAAAGAACCTAACCACAGAACTGCAAAGTGAACAGGTCAAACTGCATCTTTGCAGCTTCAGACCAGGCCACTGTGTTTGATAGAAGGTCACAGGAAAGCAAGAAAAGCTATTAAGAGAATTCTTAGCGGAATATTCTTAGATATTTTCCCCACATCAGACCTATCAGGGCTTTTAAAATAGGATCGTTTTGTACCATGCTGAGCAAAACTATGCACAAACACAATTATTTTGCATGTATTGTCTTCTTTTGAATTATTTGTTTTGTTTGTGCTGCTGGGTGCAGGAACAGAAGCCCCACAATATTGACCACAGGGCATCCTGCTCAGTCCCACCTCTGGAATCCAATATTTTACAAGCACTGCTCTTTTCCCATATACTTTGAAGCCCAAAAGGTTCTGCTGGAAGTAAATTGTCAGGATGTTCAGTTCTGTGCTAAACAATTCTGGTATTGACTTCTTTCCACCCATTGGGATGGGGACAAATACTTTGAGTTAGAGGGAACTTCCATATTTTTCCTTGGTGATCCATTGCTTGGCTGTAATCATCAATTAACAATATGATTGTTCCCCCATTCCTTCCTCTCAAAACATCTCCGTAACTGGCTAGCATTTTTCAGTTTCTACCATGGCTGACAAGGACTACAGCTCAGTGATAAAACACATGCTTCACATGCAGATGGTTCCAGGGTTCAATCTCTGGCATCCTCAGTTAAAGGATCAGAAAGCAGGTGAGATGGGAAAGTTTTTTGCCTGTGACCATGAAGAGATGCTGTCAAAGGAGACAGTGCTACGCAAAAGGGACCAATGATCTGGCAAAGGCCTACATGTGTTCCTAAATCATAACCCGATAAACTCCGGTCAAGTTATGTTGCTTTCAAATCATTGGCTTCAACAAGTGTCCAATCTAATGCATTCAATCAGAGCAGCTGCCAAATAAAACTATCAATGGCTGCATTTACATCAGAAGCATTATAGAAGCTTCCAATCCCTTGATTAATTAGAATACATAAGGCATTTTTTTTAAAAAAAAAAGGTCAATAGATGTCAGGAATACATTGTACTTTTTAAACACATAGCAGCTAAGTAAATATCAGTGTGCACAATTCTATTCTGTAAGGTTGCCAGAGGCATCCAGAAAATATTGAATTCCATAAAAATCAACAAAGCTTTGTTGAGAAAGGTCACCGTCATCATCTTGTGATTTCAAAAAACTGAGCCAAATCCCAACGAAGGTACAAAACCAAGAGATAGCTCTTGGAACTCTGACCAGCCCACCATCTCTTCTCGAGTCATTATCTCCTCCTCCCCCCCCCGCCCTGGACCACACCTGTAACTCATTTAATTTTCTTGGATGTTTTTACCTGGTTGGTATGTTAAACTCTCATAATGACTCATTTGCCTGGATGGAGAAGAGTGTTTGATGTGTGTAAAACTACACTACTGTGCCAAGTTGTTGTTGTTGTTTATTTATACCCCACCTATCTGGCTGGGTTTCCCCAGCCACTCTGGGCAGCTGCCAACAGAATAAAAACAGAATAAAATATCACACATTAAAAACTTCCCTAAACAGGGCTGCCTTCAGATGTCTTCTAAAAGTTAGGTAGTTGTTTATTTGCTTGACATCTAGTGGGAGGGCATTCCACAGGGTGGGCGCCACCACCAAAAAGGCCCTCTGCCTGGTTCCCTGTAACCTCACATCTCGCAGTGAAGGAACCGCCAGAAGGCCCTCAGCGTCCGGTCAGAACGATGGGGGTGGAGACGCTCCTTCAGGTATACTGGGCTGAGGCTGTTTAGGGCTTTAAAGATCAACACCAACACTTTGAATTGTGCTCGGAAACATACTGGGAGCCAATGTAGGTCTTTCAGGTTTTGGCAGCCACTTCCAGTCACCAGTCTAGCTGCCTAGTCTAGTTAAAATTATTCTGTCCATTTTTGCTTTTGATTCCACCGGTCACCGGCATATAACTTGCAGAAGGTTGACTAGAAGGATAAGTAACACTTGGGCTGAAAAATGTCCCCCAATCCCTAGTGTACACAAACACCACTTTTATTTTCAGGTACCCACAGAATCATCCAGGAGCAAGATTGTCAGAACATGTGAGATGCCATGTGCATTTCACATAAGTCTTATTTGGGTTTTCTTGAAGCCTATCTGTGTAGTGCAGGGAAGGAGAATTTGTGGCCTCCAGATCTTGTTGTACCACAACTCGCATTAGCCCCAGTGGTAAGGGATAATGGAAGGTGTAATCTAACATCATTTGGAGAGCCACAAGTTCTCCATTCTTGGTAAAGGGGCTACTGGCAGCGGCCCTATCCCACTGTGCCCCTGTGATTGGGAATTCTGATGGCACAGGGTTCCTGATCACAATGAGGAACAAGCACATTTAGTTGAATACACTTACAATTCTCCTTAAATTCTTCTTCCCACTCAGTGTAAGTAGGTGTGTGTGGAGGGGAAGCACACACATCACCACATGGATAGATTTTAGGAACATCTGAAGAGGGTCTATGTGCAGCACTGCTTTGCTATATCATCATCCTGTCTTTGACTACCATAAAGTCCCCTATTTGCTAGGGCTAGGCTGATGTCAGGCTTGCATTATATATTTTGTATTTTTATTTGAACCCCAAGATCCACCAAGCCTCGTGTGAAATAGATACACTAAAATGAAATAATACTGTAATAAAAATGTTGAACCCAGGAATTTGTTTTGAACTGGACTGAGTCCAGAAGATGGTGTATAGGCAATACGTGCAAAATAACATCCAAATGACATAATAAGTTCTTATTCCAGACTACCATTTGTATAGAAGGTGATAAATAATTTATGTTAACTGGAAGGTTTTATAATGCGAGGGGAGACATGTACATAACAAAGCTGTACCATTCAGTTGCAAATGAGTCTTTGAGCTTCAAACCTTGTGCAATTTTATTTTGTTAGTCAGTTTTTCCAGTATCTCGTTATTATGAGTCTGTCTGCTATGCTAGTAAAAGAGAACTTATTAGAGGTTTGAGCTGTAAGTTAATATTTTCTCCCATGAAAAGACTGAGCTGCATAGACTCTGGATATTTAGAGATGTTTTCTCCAGTAATTGCTTTTATTTTGGCAAATACTTCCTAATAACATAAAATGATAGTGATGATGATAGAATTGGACTGAGTCATAAGTCGTTCCGCCCAAAAGTATCCCCTCTCCTGCAACACAGTTCCTTCATGTCACCAGTATAATTTAGCAGGGGGTAGCATTTTTGTTGTTGAAGTAAGATCAGATTGAAATTACCCCGAGATCTACCAGTAGATAATTCTGCCCACCGCTGTGCTAGAAGACAGCAATTATATTATTCATCCTGACTCCTGTGTGGCTATACACCTCTCTGGCCCCTACCGACCAACCTTTGCAGAATGAGAGGCCACGCTCAACAGAAGAAAATGGATGCCCCTGGTTTACATTATCACTTACCCCAGATGGAGAAGGTGTGTCAAAAGTCTCAACTTCTGGTGCCCTCGCCCTCTGAAGGGCATTCAGCAGTTGTAATACTAACGGCATAGCCCTATGTATGTGTACTCAGAAGTAAGTTCCACTGAGTCAAATCTGGCTTATTCCCAGTTAAATGTATATAGGATTGCAGAGTCAATTAGTTACTTTAAGCAGAGTTTGCAATCTAGTGTCTGTACCTTTAAATTGATGAGTTGAGTTTCTAGACACCAGATTTTTTTTAAAAAATATCCAGGTACTTGGCAACCTTTACATTCTGCCCCATCTTATCCTATCTATTCCTTGTCTCCCCAAAAACAGTTTAGCACAAGGCCTGTTTACAAAGCATGGGAGACGTACTATAGAATGAATGTCACCAGTTGCCTAGCAACTACCCTATGCTGGTTCAGCTCTCTCCCTCTGGCCTAGTCCCAGGCTTGAGCCCTTTAGCCTCAGTGGACTATGAGAAGTGGAAGCCATTAGCACTGTTTTGCTGTTTATATGTTTGCATCCGTTTTTTATGATACTGCTTTATTGTTGCTCTGAGTCTTTTAAAATATTAAAAGAGTTTAAAGTAAATATACCGCACCATAATACATATCTATATCGTTGAGACTGTGTGTGTGTGTGTTACTTCATTAACTACAGTACTTATATGACTGTTCACACACATACTTGTGACAAACTAGAAACACGGGGGAGTTGCTATATTCTAGATAAACACAGTCTTTATCTATGGCTGTTTCTTCGTTGTTTTAATTCACTGTATTAATTCATTTTTCTGTATTAATTCACAGGATGTATTTTTGATACTGGTGCAGGTTATCAAAACAGCCTTGTCTATAGGAGGAATGTGGACTCCAAAACTAACTTAACTGGCTCCATAATTGCTTCTGGGCCCAATTCCAAGTGCTGATAAACCTTACATAAACCCAATTCCAAGTGCATTTGAAACCTTACATGACCTGGGGTGGAAGATACCTTAAGAACTGCCTTTGCACATATGAAACCTACTTTCTCACTTAGTCTTCAGCTGAGTCCCAAGCTGTCCTTCTGCCTTTTCAGAGAGGCCATAGGCCCAGCCATAGCTCTGGCATACAGCAGGTTACAGGTTCAATCCCTGGCATTTATATGTAAGACTGGGAAAGACCCCCATCTACAACCATACAGTAGCACTGCCAGAAAATTCTGAGCTAGATGGAGCTAAGAATGGTCTGACTCAGTAAGAGGCAGCTTCATATATGTTCTTCTCAGGTTAGATGGGTGTGTATGTGGGGAAGGGCCACTGAAGTCAGGCTTTGAAATTCTCTTTCCCAGGATGCTCATTTGGCCCCCTGACTCTTGGTCTCTTGCTGTTCTGTAAAAACTTTTATTTCAGGGGGTTTGCAGATGAGGTAGAGGTTACTTGCAGCTGATACGTGTTTTGCTCATGATGCTGATTTTATTTCTCTTCTTTTTGTATGTTTTATGGCGGGTTTTGGGTTGCATTTTTTTTTTTTTAGGTGAAGCTGATATTTCTGGCAAGATGTTTTGAAATGTAGAAGCAGGAGAAGTATGTTATAAACACAAAACCATTGCCTCATGGTGGGGTGCATTTTGATTTGAATGTATAGAGCATGGGGAGGCAAACTAAGGCCAGGGGCCGGATCCGGCCCAATCACCTTCTAAATCCGGCCCGCAGACGGTCTGGGAATCAGTGTGTTTTTACATGAGTAGAATGTGTCCTTTTATTTAAAATGCATCCCTGGGTTATTTGTGGGGCATAGGAATTCAAAAGATATAGTCCGGCCCCCCCAAAAGGTCTGAGGGACAGTGGACCGGCCCCCTGCTGAAAAAGTTTGCTGACCCCTGGTATAGAGCTCCTTGCACACTTTACTGCAGAAGAGAACATTAAAGAAGTGAGAAAGTAATGTTTGTATTTCAAATTTTATGATGGCAGCAAGGGATGCAGCTGTAAGGAAAAGGATTATGTGCCACAGTGTGAAGGGCCTTCCCTATAGTTTGTGATGTATCTATCTTAATACCTGCAGATCTTTCCCCTTTATGTGTTATGTGTTTAGAAGGTTATCCCAGAGCTTCTGTTTGGATCACTAGGCTTTTTATGACAGAAAAGGGAGAGGAAAGAGGAGACAGGGAAGGATTGTAGCAAAAGTTAATTTTTATTCATAGAAGTTTGTGTGTTTCAAATCTTGCCTTAGGCACTCTCATGAAAAGAGTGTAAAAGCTGACAATACTAAATAAAAGGGGATTCCATATACTTCTAATAGCATTGATGGTTCATCATGCAAGTTTAATTTTTCAAATTAGCAACTAAAGCAGGCCTAATGCGAACTTATTTCCATACTGGCTCAAGTTGAATTGGGAAGCACCATAGCTCAGTGGTAGAGAACATGCTTTGAATTTAGAATTCCTGGCATCTTCACATAAAAACATCAGATGGCAGGTGATGGGCAAGACCTCCCATCAACCGCAGTATACAATACTGGGCTAGATGGACAAATAGTCTTGACCTGGTATAAGGCAGATTCTTCTGGTTTTGCAACTGGCCCACACTCAGAATCCGAATCCATGGCTTGGGTTGGGTTTGCAAACTGCGTTTTGAGGTGGGCTTAGCAAACTGTGGTTTGGCATGTTGTCTGAATTCACTAACTATAGTTGTGGCTCTATCTTTCGAAGCCCCTGTTCCATGGAGGTGGCTGTAAGCTTATAAAGCTGAGAGGAAATAAATGAAAGCTAGCAAGCTGGGCTACTTGCCTATCTTATATAGGGCATGCTGGTTCTTCCTGCCTAAGTGTAGAACCTTACGTTGAAATTCATTTTGTTAGTTTTGGACCAATTCCCAAGTCTGTTATGTGTGAAACAGACATAACAAGGATGGAGGAAACTGTGGCCCTCCATATGTTACTGGACTCCAGCTCCCATCATCCTTGACCACAGACCATGCTGAGTGGGGATCACGGGAGAGAGTCCAGCAACATTTGGAGGATCACATTTCCCCCCATCTCTGGTATAGGCAATACTGAGCCAGATAATCTGGAAGAATATTCTGACAGTAAGAGTTGTTTGACAGTGTGGACTCCCCTTCCTTGGAGGTTTTTGAAGCACAGGTTGGATGGCTATCTCTCATGGATGCTTTAGTTGAGATTCCTGCATTGCAGGGGGTTGGGCAAGATGACCCTTGGGATCACATCCAACTCTACAATCAATTCTATGATCTGATTTATCATAGGATGCTGTCTATGGTCTATCTGGATACAGACAGTTTTAAGCAACATGCTGAGGATCTTTAATATGATTGCGGATGCAAAGGAGATAACGTACCACATTCTACTATGTGCACAACAGAGGTACACACTGTCAATGTTTATCATGAAACTCAGCAAGTCTAGTGCTAAGTGCATAGTATTTAATCCACACCGATTGTTAGCTGAATATTCAGATGAAGCGAAGGAAGAAAGGATCTGGCTTTATTGCTGGTTTCTGTACAACTTGGCAAAGCAATGCTATTTATTCAAGGTGCAAACTACTTTACCATCCAGAACCAAAGGTGTTTTAGGAGTTCAGTGTTCTCAAGGCCTCCTATGTGCCTTTTATTGCTATTACTTTCAGTGACAAGGAGACACAACAAAGAGAAAATATTTCCAGAGTTCATTTAATTAGTTTGCAAATTTGCAAAGAAAAACTAGGAGTATGAAATTCTCCCACTGTCTCGAGAGTGAGCTGAACCAATAATATTTTAAAGAAACCCCTTCCAAAGCAGACTACTGCCAAAACCAGTTCATTCCTGAACTCCGGCAGCCTTGCCATGTTTGAGAAATAGAAAGTGTTGCCACTGTGATAAAATTTTTATCTGTTTTGTAGAATAAAGGTGGGTCAACAGATTCAGAACAGAAGCAACATTAGAAATATACCACAAGCAAGAGGCCTACACATCATTCTCATTGATCAGGTATTAATAAAATACAGTGGATGCATATTTATTTCTGTGGGATATTCTTAAAGCTGAAAATAAACCCCTGGAAACTTTTTTGATATGGATTTAACAGTTTGCGTTCTCTTTGACCTGTCTCCATGTTCCAGCTCTTTAGTAGTATGAAAGGAGGGCTTGTGCACTGGAAGGATTGTGTATGTGTGTACATGTGCATGCACAAACATTGTTGTGTACTTTGTGCACAAATCCACACTTGGCTTGCATGAAAAACCCCAGTTTTAGAGGAACAGCTCATTAGGTATCAATAGTGGAAGACAAGTTTGGCTCCCTTAGTGCAGTGCTTTACTTCTCTCAATAGCAGTGAATGGCTCTTACATACTTATTTAGAATTAAGGGGGCTCACTCAGGGAACACCGAGGAAGAGGTCAAATCTGCTCCACACCTTTGATGGAGTTCAGGGTTAGCCAACACAGTGTCTTCCTGATATTGTTAAAACTCTAACCCCCAATAGCCCCAGCCAGCATGACCATTGGTCAAAAATACTGCGAGTCGTAGTGCAACAATATCTGGATTGTACCACGTTTGCTATCCTTGCTCCATTTATTTAGAATCAAGATTGTCCCTTTCTGTATAGTTACATACTAGGTTCTGTTTCTCAGTATGAGGGCTAGAGCATGAGCAGCTATCACTACCTTCTCCTGTAAGAAACTTGCTGAGCTTGTGAGGTAATAGGATGTTCATAAACATTCTGATTTGTTTAGAAGAATGTTGTTAGCAACAATGAGAATATTAGCAGCAATGCACTTTAGCAGAAAAGAGAGAGATAGTTACCGTAGGAAAAAACCTCTCAATCTTGGGCCTTGATGACAGGAAAATACATGTGTTGTTGGCAGCAGGCAAGGGACCTAAAGACATGATATTGGGAAGCAGGGTGCAAGGCGTCGAAGAGAACAGGGACAGAGGCTGAATTTTATATATTGATTTGAAATCACTGGACAAATTTTTGGCTGCTGGTCAAAGTTCTCATTTTTCCTCTAAGAAGAACCAATGTATTACTTTAAGGCATCTTATTGCCTCGGGACTCCATGCATACTATAGAACCATAAACTGGAAATGCAAGCTCTGAATTATGTTAAGCAAATCCTTGTCCTGCCAAATCTTACTCTAAAGTATATTTTTCTTAGCACTAGCCAACACTTAATTTCAATCTAATGGACCGACTGCAGAAACTCCATCTCCAGGAAGTCTTCATCCCCCACCTCTTTAGGCTTGAATCAAAGGAGATAAACAATGGAGTAGAAAAGAAAAACTCAGAAACCTTTGAAACCTCAGAAAGATTGTTTGGAATTTATTCCCTTTTTAACGTGAAGAGGTAACATTTGCACAAAAACGTATTGTTTTCACAGCAACAAGAGTTCCAAAGTTACAGAATTTGAACACAAATGCACACTCTGCACCACCACAGTAAGGCCAAGAAAACAAAAATAAAAAAGGGTACAAGATCTCAAGTTTGAGATGTGAGGCTTTTCAGAGCACATTTCCCATTCTTCCCTGAGCCACAGCTTAAATCTCAAAGCAGGGGATGTTTTTCCCCTTGGATTTTGCATTTCAAAATAGGGGGCATTTAAGCACACCCCAGTTTAATTGCTGGGAGGGGGAAAAACAAAACCCGTTTCTTACGAGATTTAAGGTATTTTTCGCTGACACACAAGTAATATTGCATTCTGTTTAAGAAAATACTCAGAATAACTCACATCATCCCTCAAGAAATGCATATATATACAAATAACAATACAAGTCACTATGATCTACAAGGTTTGAGAAGGGATGAAAGGACAAAGAGAAAGGAATTTCATCTCTCCCAGGAAAAAAGTGTTCTCAACAGGATTTTATGGTGGATCCCCAACAATTGTATAAATTTTACATTTCATTTCTTCCCTGTAGCTATTCAAAAGTGATGTTCACTTTGAAAGCACATAACACTGCATTTTCCTATGTGCATCGTTTCCCCTTGATGCACCATGTCCAGACTCCTCATTTTGCTGCCTGCTCATGTGCCCTGTGGTTGGACACATTCTTCCCTCCACATCAATCCCACCATAAAAACCTAGTAAGAACACTGAAGGGGAATGCAACGGGGTCTAGGAACAGTCTCTCAAGAAAGCTTCCGGGCTGAGCTCTGGAAGGCTATTTTCCACAGGGTAGGGACACTATCTTCAGCCATTCAACATGCATGCTTAACAGTAACCTTCCAGCTACACGGGACCTTTGATTTCATACTAAAAGTGATTCCATACATTATGGTAGTTCAGTGCAGGCCACAAGAAATGCAACCATACACTGGTATTCTGTACAGGAGATGACTAAACCGCTTCTGGCACAGCAGAACACTGTGTCGGAAGCCAGAGCGCATGGAAACACTGTTTACAGACTACACAATAGAGCCAATCTATTATTGTGCAATTAATGCTGATTAGGGTCTCTTGTGGAGCAGCCATCAAACTCCAGGTGGCTGCTTTAATATATAAAATAATCCTAACCTCTTTGAAGAGACAGACCTTGCTTGGGTCTCTCTGCACATAATGTGGCATAAATCCTGGAGTCCCACTGTTCTACCCAGCTTCAGGTCCACAGTAACATTTAGAAAAAGAACTGTATCCTTATACCTACTTGTTCAGAATCCACCGCACACAGTTTTGATTGGCCTGCAGAGTTTTTTAAAAAATGGTTGCTATCTTGCTGCAGTGGACACAGTAAAAACTAAGCAACATTTCAAAAAACATTTCAAAAAAACTTCTCAAATGCTGCCTTCATTGTGCAAGGTTACCAAGACCGTCTCTAGACTTCCTAAAAAGTATTCTGTCACAGGTGGAAAATTGTATCACATCAGCCCAAATGTTTGCTAACCTACGATTAATTCTGTAAAGAACATGTTCCGTTAAAACAGAAATTGGTGCTGTTTGAGTACTGGCAGAGTTCATGCCAAATTTGGGGCAAGTGAATTTTGCAGCATTACCTATCAAGTGCATTTTAAACCAGGGTGACAGCTAATAATAATTTAAGGAACTATATTAACTGAGATCAAGTTTAGTACAATTTATAGTTTGTAAAGCATATGCTGAATCAAAAAAAATACTTATACACTAGTTATTATGTCAAAAAACAAAGAATTATATTCATTCAGATCATGGTTTGTTGAGACTAAAGGTAGTATTCTAATATTTTAAAATTTGTGTCCGGGAGACATTATATAATCTTATTAAATTACATATATACGGACATTCTTCACTGATTCTATACTGCAAGTATGTTCTTGTAACATTACCATTAGCACAATTTAACACAGAGCTTAACCATGCTTATACTGAATCATGGCCCACAGAAATATGTCTTAACTTCTCCCTGTGCAATTAAATGGCAATTCCTGCTTCTCATTGGTATACATTGGATGAACCAATGCAGTTTCAGGATTCAACAATAAGTTTGTTACAACCAACAATATAATTTCTGTTGTTTTTTTAAACAAAATTATTCAGTGCTCTATTGAGGAAAGGGACAAATTTACTGATACACCTTTTTAAGTAAGAAAGAAGAATCTGCCAAAATGGCATCAAAGGGAATAGAAGATGCAGCTCCTCTAATCACTGATAAAAGAAGAGCATAGAGCACCTCTAATCACTGATCAAAGATTACACCCTCTTTCCCTCTTCCTGTGTTTTAAAAACAAATACACAAGCAAATTCAGCTTGCATTCTGCAGATATGGGTGCATGCTACTAGAAACCCATCAAAAGCTCCTTCAAGTATATGAAAGAGCAACTGAAGTCCTACAACCCAACTTTCTGTCCATGTGAAATGCTGCAAATTCCATAGTGGAGTGCTGGCCTCCACTAAAAACAGCAACTATGTGTTCCAAGATTTGACTGTTAGTCTGAAAAAAGGTCATATTTAAGTCCTAGTATTTCATGATTACTTGCCACATTCCAGCCACCTCACTATAGTGCAATTAGCTTACTTCACTGGAATATACCGTTAAGGACAGATATACTCCACTGATAATACTATTTACTTCCCCTCTTTCAAAGGAGGATATTAGTACAAATTCTCTCAATTTCCTATATTTCTTTTCTTTTCTTTTTTAAAATTAGAATGCTTTTGACTATGTGTGTAACATTCCAGTGACCTAGCTCGTGGTGAATTACCTTAATTTCATTACCCCTAAAAGTTATTGAGTGAAAACCAACCGCCTTTATATAAAATTGTAAGGGCAAAATGCAAAGAGACTGTTCCAAGCCCACTGGACCCACAGGAGGATTAATACATTCAAAAATATTTTACAGACATTTACAACGAAGTGCAGAAAGAACAATACTTCCGTGTTAAAAAAAAAAAGACATGTATAAAAAATGACACTCACTGTAAAACATTCCAAAATACAAGAGACATACAACTATTACAGAATACAACCATTGAAAAGCAAGGGATTTTTTTCCACCCCCACTCCTTTTATTGGCACCAGCAGCAATTGTGTCACAAAGGCAAATGCAGAGAGTGCTTGACACAAAATCCCAGGAAGACAGTACAAGAAAAAGGCGTAATACAGAGTTTGCCAGAAGCATGCCAGAGTTCAGCACAAGAAAGCGCCTGTCACAGCTTTCACCACCCCTGCACCAGCAGAAAGGGTTGCACGTTTGGGAGACAGTGTGCAAGAAGTGTAACCGGATAGCAGCAAACATCAAAAGCTAACTCACTTAAAGCACTCACATGTGCCACACACACTCCTGGGCAGACCAGGAGGTGGACATCAAGAGAAGATTTGGTCTATCCTAATGGCTAAATACTGAGCTTTGAGATCAGTTAATTTCCCTCTTTGTAACAGAATAGGGGAAGTCACAAAACACCTATAATGCAAGAGCCACACATGCCAGAGAGCGAAATTATCTCACAATAAAAATTGCTTATTGTTTCCTGACCATTATTCTAATGCCTCAGTACAGAAGAGCTCTCTTCTCTACTATTCAAGTTCGCCAACAAGTAGGGAAGGGAGGCGCATAAAATTTCATAGTAACCAAGCAAATACTGATTGCAGATTTGTTTGAAACATGCAAATAGAGTAAGCACAGCTCCACTAGCATGCATTTACCTATTCCACGGGAACCAAGGGTCAGCTTGGAATGGGCAGCTGACCATGAACACAGGCCAATGGGAGGTGCAGATTTCTATTCGTTCCAAGACTGCACTTCTCCGCTTCCCCCACTACCATCCAATTACATTCTATTAAAATCACATTTCCCCCCTTTTCAAATCACCATCATTTTCCACATTATGAAATGCCAATCTCTGCATGAATTCAAGTGTCCGAAACATGCAGTTAATAGAATTATATCTCTACCTCAATGGCAATTCAGAGTTTGCATGAGGACAGACCAGCCTCGTAGAGGACTGCCAAAGTCTGAAACTTCTCTGATTAGGATACTTCAGCTGGAATTTAGGGACTGAAACGTTTTTTATCAGCTCTGAACACATAAAATGCTGGCTTCTGATTATCTGAAATATTTCCCCCCAGCACTGTCTTTAACTATTATAATAGTTCATGGTGCTTATATAACACAAAGGTCAGAATTAATTATTCAATTCATTATTGCTGGATTCTACTTTGTAGTGATTACAATATCTATAGACACATAAATAGGTATATGTAAACAAAGACACATGAAAGAGTCCTGATCTTAAACTTTAAACATATAGAGATTCCTCTAGCAGCCTCCTATGAAAATACACATTAATTTCCCATATTCTTTGAGTGATTAGCAAACTTATACATTCAAGTTAATTTTGAACTCAGCAGAGAGCCAAAAATTATCTGCTTTTTGCCCTGACCAGCAGGGAACTAGAACTAAAAGTTAGATGGCTTACAGGGAATGTAGGACAGGTTTCACTACAATATTAGGCCAAGAATAATTATTGCTAAACTGAAATTAACAAGGTAAAGAGCTGGTGAAATATGCTAGACCAAGTTGGCAACTCCAACTGCAATCAACTTCTGCAAGATTGTCAGTCTCATGACAACAGAGGCAGAAGCTCAACACAAGCAGTATTCAGAGCCTGAACTCTTAAAAGTTATCTGAACAACCACATCCAATCTCTGATCAAGCAATTTAATCAGTGCAAAATTCCAGAACTCTGTTTCCACAGCCAAATGACTCCTATCCAATAGTTACAAGAAGCTGTGTTTTCACATTTGAAAGACTTGCTTAATACAAAATGTTTTTCAGAGCTTACTTAAATATTAAATCTCTTTCATTTTGCTTCAGGGTGGGAAATGCCACACAAATACAGAAACTGTACAATGCTATTGAGTGCACACAACTAAAAATAAATAAATGAAAAAACATATCTTGAATGATCCTTCAATTGGATTTTTTCATACTATTTAGAAACGTTTAGCCAATGGAAGGGTAACAGTTTAGTTCCTACGCACGACTACGGCTATATAATTTAATTCTACATAAAAAAATAAAATCTAAATCTGTTTGGCTTGGAAGATTCCGCAACTAGAATCCAGTCTGGCCTCTTATCAAGTGCTATTCAAATTTAATCACCAAAAGGTCAAAGTAAAAGTCCGTCCAAACAAGAGTTTGTGGCACAAATTGAGTCTATCGCTCTCTCTCACACAGAGACAGGAATCAAGTTTAAGATTAACCAGAATGCCCTCAACAGCATACAGCTTGGTTTGTCAGCCCCAGTCCAGAACAGCAAAGCATATATTTTGGGAGAAATTTCCACAACCTGCCAACACCAAGATCACCCAGAGTTAAAGGCTGTGAAAGACAACAAGGAATGTATAGCAGGCATGGTTCAAAACGTATCAACAAGGTTTTGATGTTTTGCTATTCAGACACCATGTTGGTGAGAACTAGAAGATAGTTTTGCAGGTGAACACAGAAATCCAGTCAATGGACTTCTTCATAACATGCTAATGCTATATTTAATTCACTCAGCAATGTAGATTTTGCAGACTAAGGGTTGCATCCAGCTACGTTCTACTCAGAGTAGACCTGATGAAATTAATTAAGCTAAGTTAGTCGTGTCCATTAATTTCAATTGGTCTGTTCTGGGTATGACTAGCAATTTTTAATTTATTTGAACCTACCCAAGAAATCTTGAACTGGGTATCTGTGTTTACCTGGACAGCATTCAGAACAGCAGCTTTGTCTTACAAACCATAATGTAATCCCACCACCACATAACCCCTAATTTCCTCCTGCACACATGTTACACAGCGTTACAAAAGTTGTTATTACTGTATTAATATCCTAGTGCTGATAAAAACTCCCCCATTATCTGCACAAGAACCTCTGACTGGACATAGATAAAGGGGACTCCAAAAGCCATCAGCTGGCACATGAAAAAGGAGTCCAAAGGATTTTGGGCTACATGTTGCCCAACTGAGGAAACTGTGTTTTGCAGGAGCTGGCTTGCCACCCTAACTCTGTCAAAGAGGTGGAGCGAGTACTGCATCACCCTGCCAAACAAGGAAGCAGAGCTACCTGGAGTCCTCTCTGACGAAGTTGAGATGGAGTTTGCACGTCCTGCACCGTCAGCCGCCATGTTGTCCTGCTGGATCCCTTTGCTGTCCTGAGGGGGAAACAGGCAAGGAAGGATGCAGTTATTACATTTATGTAATTTAAAAGTGAGCAAATGCAAACAGACAAAAGGTGGTTTTATGGTTTTAGATCCAGGAGAAACAATAACCTTAGTTTATTCAGGCATATTCCAGATCTGGACACACATTCTCAGTATATCTTTGTTATTTATCTAACTGCTTCTTCAAGTAAAGCCATATGGAGGGCATGTCTGGGGGTAGCTGATTTTAACAAAAAATAATAGTATCACACGTATCGTTTTTCCATAGTATTGCCTTGAAGAACTACTTGCCATAAAACCAACTGCCAAAAAATTAACTGCATAAGTAAAATTAATTCATGTTACTTTGTAAATGTAATCATTGTCCAGTAGATCAGCTATTACATATATTCTCAAGGCAGGATTTACTTTAATGCATATCCATGTTTTAATTATTAAATTCCCACTCTTTGGGTATGAGTACTTTTCAATAGTCCCCTGATAAAAAGAACCTATTTTTATTATCCAACACCATAAATTGGATTTTGGATAGACAGAAGTAAATATGAATGGAGACGTGCCTATTTGCACACCACTGGCACAGCTTTTCATCTTCCCTCTCCAGACACACTGCTGTCTTGGTTTTGGTAAGCCAACAAATTTATAAAAACAACAACTGATAAAAAGTTTCCATTATGTGTTCTGTTTAAGAGTTTACAGCTAATAAAGGCACGCAAGATCAATGCACCTAGGATTCAGAAAGATTCTGCAACACTGCTCTCCCCCTTCTAAACAACCCAAAGCCACTTCCCAACATAAAATGGCAAAGCAATCTTATCTGGGAAATGCAAGGAAACAGCCTACCTTTCCTGACAGAGGGCCCACTGCCGGTCTCTTCCTCTGTGCATAACCTGAAAGTCTGTAACAGTAGTGAGGCTTGCAGTAGAATTTTCCTGCAAATAGAGCAAGGGGAAAATGGTAATGAGAAAGACAAAAACTACAGTCTGGTAATGCTGTGCAATGCCACAGTTCCTCTGTATCTCCTCTGCCCTGTCACATACAAAATACATGGAGACAATTATGCCTCAAAGATTTCATTCACGTTAATTTCCTCCTTTCCTGAAAACAAATGGATTTTCCATAGGGTGCCTGACAGCCATTTACCCAGCACCCAACCAATAGCCAGAACATCCCAGGGGAACTTGCGTGGTATCACACACAAAGCAGCACTGTATGAGGAACAAAGGCTGCATCACATGGAAATCTGGCAGAAGTGCTGTGGAAAAGGCAAGAATGAATGCAAAGAGGAAAGGGCTGGGCATTAACTCCAAACAGACCACTGCTTACCAAGAATTGACCAATCCAAACAGAAATCTATGTACCATGGTCACCCAGGTGATTTCTAACTACAAATATTCAAACGTTATCATCTCACAGATGCAAATAGCCTGTGGTATGGTGCTGCAAGAACTTCCAATGTGTTGCTGAACATTCTAAACAGTATTCAAGGAGAGCCCTGTTTACATGAAGCTGCAGTTGTCTAGCCATGAGTGCAAATACAAGAGTAATGGCTTCCCACTCTGAGTTTTCCATAATCTCTGGCAGCACACAAAATCCTGAGCATGGAGAGGAGTTCAACTCCCAGTTCAACCAGCTTCAGACTGCAGTATTTACAATGTGCGTTTTAGTTTCTACAAATACCTCTTGCACAATAATAATTTTGGATGATGTATCTGAAGTGGGCCAAACAGTGATGTAATAATTTCCTGATCATACTAAAGATATATGGAATCCTGAAGGTTATTTCTAAGTCAAAGGGCTGAATCCAATAAAAGTCATGTTGTGATCTCAATGATTTCTGCTTGCACAATGGAACTCCCTCTCCTTCTGCTCCCTGAGTTCCCGCCCCCCCAAAAAACCTATCACAGAAGCCTGTGGGAACCCCCAGAGAAGATTTGGTTATGGGGACACAAGTGGGGGGAAGGAGGAGGAGGAGGGGAAGTTATGTTATGCAAGTAGAAGTCACCTGCACAACAATTTTGCTGAATGCAACCCATCAGATGAAGCTCTTGCCCATCCCCTCCTAAGGCAAAGGTAAATTTCACTTACCATCCACCAGGTCATAGGCATAAGAGGACAAGCGCAGGGTTGTAGCACAGTATTCACATTTGAAGCAGCTGCGGTGGAAGAATTTGCCTTCAGCACTCAGCCTTTCCATCACGTAGACACGCTTGTGGCAGAAGTAGCAGACATCACTGCCTCCCACATTCGGAGGGAATTCTTTTTTTAAGGAACCCTAAAGCAGCAACAAGGAAAGGTCTAGACTGAGTCACAAGCTTACTGTTACTTCCACTGTCGTGCCATATGTATTCATTAGATTGTTTTGGAATCCTTCAATGGGAAACGGAGGACGTTTCAGCAAAAACACTAAGCAGGCACCTATGGATAATTCCAAGGCCCCAACATGAGGAAGAAAAGGTCAGCCAAGGAACACCCTCCGTAAGGTGTCGCATCCAACCACCTGAAAATAAAGAGTCTGGCAGAATATGGGAGAACTGAAGGATCTAAAAATTCTTTAATTCTCTCAGCTTTAGCTTTCCCACACATCCTGCCTCTAAAATGGGAATAATGATGACATACCTCACAAAGTTGATGAGAGACACCAAGTGTACACAACTAACGAATTGTGGAAATGGTCACACAATTATGATAGTAATCCTCCTCCTCCCATATTACCACTGAAGCTAGGCTCCAAACAACCACTGTCAAATGATATCTCCACACATTTACTCCAAAGACACCAAGGCTTTCAGCAACAGATCTTTTGTGTACTATCCATTTTCTTTATAGCAAGAATTCAAGAACCCACAAGGGCAAGTGGAGGAACAGGCAAGGGAGTGCTTACATCAGCTACCTTTAACTAAACACTGAGGGAAAACTAAAGGCTCCATATTACTGAGGATCTAAGGAAGAGCTGTCTAACTTCTAATCACAAATACTCATCACCTTCTGAACATCATTCTCTTACCAGTTCCTTCTTGTCTAGAAGGGTTTTGGGTTGGTCTTTCCTTTGAAGCTGATTGGCTATTTGCTCAGCCAATGAGCTCACGCCACCTGTATACATCTTTATATACTTCTACCAGATGAAGGTAATGAGGGTGGGGGGGAGGTAAGATGGATGGGGAAAATGAGGGAAAAGAGAAACAGTATAAATTCAGGATGAAAACTACGAAAGAAAAAAATGGCAAAAAAGGTGCAGAAAGGGCTGAAACCATGCCAAGACAGTGGACAACACAAGCGTGTGTGGCACCAGCAAAACAAGTGATCTCAGCAACCACTGGTGTGGGCAGCACTAAATAAAATTATTAGCAGTTTGTAATCAGCCACTCTAAGACCCTGGGTCAGAGACTTTCTTTTGCCAGAGAGTCGTCGGAGATGAAAGGTGTTTCTAACCCCATCTCCAACAAGGGTTTCCCATAAGAGCTGCCATGTTCTTTCCAAAGACCATGCTTATCTCTAGATTGGCAGCTGAACATAGTCCTGCCATAGGGTCAGATCTAGTCCCTGCTGGTTGTTGACCCCCTCCCCCAAACGGAAACCCCAACAATAGGTGACTAAGAGTGCTATGGGTTCAGGGATGAGGTAGCATGGATTACCCATATTGGGATATCATGGCTATTTATGATATCCAAAATCAGACTGGGGAATTACATAGTCTGGGGAAAGGGTATCTGGAGGAGAAGTTAAAAGGGAAAGAGGGGTGTAATAAATTTGCATGCTCAGATATATGTTCTTTCTTGCAGGGCTGCAAAAATTCTAGTGTCTATAGCCACTGTGTGTTTCTTCATCCCGGTCTCCCCGGTTGGATATTATGTCCACTATCTCTTTTCATACCCCATCTCAGGTCAGAGGCCAATGTGCAGATACTGTAGTTTCAAAACCAAGCAAGCCTTTTTCTCGCCCACATCCAGCTTATGAAGAATGCTGGAGAACCTGAAAGCTTGCTCATTATTTTGTTATATCTTGGATGGCCTTAAAAGGGTATTTCCTTGCTATGGAAGTTGCGAGGGGAGTGTCTTATGGCCCAACATGGCTGCCTTTGCTTATTTTTATTTAAACAACATGATTGGTTTCAACTGTTATTTAAGCAGCAAACCGTATAGCACAAAAAGATAACTAGATAGGATTGTGTTTCAGAAATATATTGGGGGGGAGCACAAGCCATTAAGTTTACAGAACCTTAGATACTGAGATTCTTCACACACAGTCCCACCTAGCAAGTCATATAACTGCACCCCCCCAATTCTCCCTTAGGTTTATGGGGAGAGGAAAATGGATGAGGGTTGCCTGGCCTCTCAGCAAGGAAGCAGAATATTAAATTCAGCTCAAGAACCTTTGACAGTTTGCCCTTTTCAAAAACAACAGATATTCCGCTTATTATAAGCCAATGCACTTTGTACAGAAGAACAGAGAGTAAAATCAGCAAGTCCTTCTATTTACCTAAGTAGATACATTATTAACAACTAATGGGCCTTTCTGTTGGAAGAATAGACCTGAGGGATCAGAAGACTGGTCAGGCGGAGGGCCTGAAGTCAACAGGACTCTCAACTGATACGGTATTTCAAATTGCAGCTACTTGCTGATAGATCTACACATTTTGAAAGATCCATAACCCCATGAGTCTGTGTAAATTCTCATGACTTCTTTTAAAGGTAAAGGGACCCCTGACCATTAGGTCCAGTCGTGGCCTACTCTGGGGTTGCGGCGTTCATCTCGCTTTATTGGCCGAGGGAGCCGGGTCATGTGGCCAGCATGACTTCTGGTGAACCAGAGCAGCGCACAGAAACGCCGTTTACGTTCCCGCCGGAGCGGTACCTATTTATCTACTTGCACTTTGATGTGCTTTCGAACTGCTAGGTGGGCAGGAGCAGGGACCGAGCAACGGGAGCTCACCCCGTCGCGGGGATTCGAACCGCTGACCTTCTGATCAGCAAGTCCTAGGCTCTGTGGTTTAACCCACAGCGCCACCCGCGTCCATGACTGCTTTTAGACCCAGGCAAAAACATTTCTCTTCAACCAGGCCTTCTGTTAAACAATCTATGGCCTTTTAAAGGTGGTGTGTGTGTTGTTGTTTTTATTATGATTGTGTTATGCATTTTGTGTTTTTATGTTGTAAACTGTGATCTCCGTATGATGTGTGATATATAAATTTAATTTAAAAATGAACAAGTCATTAAAAAAGCAATCTGAGCCATTGACCACCACATCTTATAACACCAGTGAATTCCATAAGTTTATTACATATTGTGTGAAAAAAACGCTTTATTTCATCTGCTACTGACAATTTCATTAAGTGAGTTCTAGTTTTATGAGAGGGCAAACATTCCCACATTTTCCCCGCATCATGTATTATTGATGGCACAGGTGTTGGGGTATATTTCAGCAGGTAGTGCATTCCACATCTGTATAGGTATTCTACCAGCTTCTGAAGGCACACTTGTTTACACAGGCATTCCTTTCATCTCTTGACCCAAGTCTCCTGTTTTAATTGCTGTGGGGTTTTAATGCGATAGTTTTATTCCATATTTTAATCACATCTTTCTATTTTAACATTTTAATGGGATGGATTTATTGTGTATTTCAATTATGGTGCGTTCTTCATTATTCTGTATTTCAACAAGGTTGTGCAACTGGTTTTAATGTTTTGTAAACCACTTTGATGCCATGTAGACATTGAAAAGTATATAATCATCTTATAACCCTATATTGTGTCTCCTTTAGTATTTCTTTTCTAAATTAAAAGGCCCCAAACATACAAGCCTTGCCTGGAATGCCCTCCCAACTTCTTGACTGGTATTTTGGTGTCTGTTCTGCACCACTTATCCATCTCTGCAATATTGGAATTTGTCTTTCCACAGCTGCTGCACCAAGTTTTGACTGAGCTCTCCACCGCAGCTCCAAGTTGTCATTCTTGGACAGTCTCAGCCAGTTTAGACTCAATCAGCATTGGAATGTTTTGTTCCAATGTATATCACTTTACACTTATTAGCACATTTTTTTGCCCCTTCACCTCATTTGGAGATGTTCTTTTGGAACTCTTCACAGTCTGCTCAGGTTTTCATCATGCTTTATAAATTGGTGCCATCTGCAAAGTTGGCTTTCACTGATCACTTCCAGATCATTTGTGGGCAAGTTACACAGTCTTATTGTCTCTAAGACAGCCTCTTCTATTTTTTTTCTTTTGTGTGTGGACTGTGTGCAAAACAAATCTCTTCAGATACAGACTTCCTCATAGACTGTCCCAATACAGATCTTTGGGGGATTCCATGACCTATTTCCAACAATTGTGAGAATTTTTAGCCTTTATTCTACAAGCATTTATTCATCTTGTAGATGTTCAATGGCCACAGAAAATCCAGTGCTAGAAACAGCTGTTAAGAGACAGACAACACAGTGAATCCCACTCTTGGCAACAATGAAGCCTTATTGGGGGATCCTTAGTAGTCAGAAATGGCCGTTTGACACAATGGTCCAGTTCCAACATCACCATGGTTTGGTGGTCAGTAGCAGTCTGCATTATTCCACTTCCCTTCCCCGCATAGCAAAAGATATACTGGGAAGCCATGGTTAAACTAGCAGGTCATAATTACTGCTAGCCTAATTTTGTTTTCATTTGCGTGACTCAAACCACAATTTGAACTTGGCTTTAATTGCCAACTTGAGAACGAATTATAGTGAGAAGTGATTATGGCAGCACCTGTTCAAAACATTATAATAAAACCAAGATATAGCTACGGAGGAAATGAAAGTGAAGTGAAGAAGCCCAAGGAAGATGCAGGAGAAAGCAGAGGAAGAAGCATTTCAGTCCACAAAGGACTCCTGATGATCAAACTATGGCTTGGTGATTCGGACCCAACACACCTCCCAACAGGGTGAGTGCGTTCCAGGGTATGCCTTTACTTATCTGAAGGCAGAACAAGCCAGTTCTGGATGAGACATACAATATTCTTTGTGAAATGTTTGCTCTCTCTCCTACCAGACAATCAGTAACTCCGAGGTGTAAAGGATATGCACCATTTCCAAATTCACAAGCCTTGGAATAACCAGGATAGAGAGGAATCCCAAGCCTTTCTGCAGGCACACAGGCTAAGCTCAGCCACACCCAAGGCAAAGAGAACTTATTAGCCTAGCTTTATCCAGTGCGGCATTCTCAAGTGGCAGGAGATGGAATAGGCCAAAGATGTGCAACCGGGTGCAGCCTCAAGCCCCACACCATGCTACCTGTCTGAGGGAGTCAGAGGAGGGAGAAGAAGGGCGACTGGAAGAGCGGAGGTTGCGGGAGAGCTCCCACTGCTCAACAACAGATCGACGAGATCGCTCAATCTCTGGCTACAAAATAAAGATGAGAAAGTCAGAAGACGGCATTTTAAAATAGATAGGAGCTTTTGGGAAGGGGCGGGTGAGACAGGCAGCAGAGATCTTGTAGCTTGCAAGTGACGTAGGAAAACTGTGGGCATGCTCTACTACTTTTAAACTCCCCAGCCAAAGTTCAGAACATTGATATTTGGGGGGAGGGAATGGTGGAACACCAAATCCATGTACTAATTTCAGCTGTGAATGACCTTCCTGATGCTTGTCTTTCAAGTTTTAGAAATGAGTGGATTTATAAAGAACTGTGGGCTAGATGTATCCTGAATAAAATACGAGGAATTCTATTCCAATCATGAAGCAATACCAAAAATTCCTAGTGAGAAGGTTGAAAAGAAACAACTTTCTAAAATTTCTGCATGGTAAGAGAGACTGCAAGACTGTTAAGCAAGACACATGTCAAAATGCATGTGCTTGCATTCAATAGTCTCTTTTTACCCCATCAGTATTTTGTTTGGCAAAATGAATAAAAGCAATTGATATTAGACCTTCCAGAGTTTAACGAGATGAAATACATTATAACAGCCCACACAGGGTCAGAAAATAAATTCTGATCAGCAACTGATGATATATGATTGAATATTGGCACTGACATACATGTTTAAAAATTAGAGCACATATAGAAAGAATGTGTATATTGCTTAAAGAAATAAACAAGTTTTCAAAGCCCATTTGGTTTATATATAAAGGCTGTTCTGAGGTTAGTTAACTTCCTGGTTTCATTTGTTTTGGGTTACTCTTCAGCAAGTTAATTTTATGGAACCTTGCTTCTGAAACCTAGTTACGTACTGCAGACCCTCTTCTTCTCCAGACTGGCTAAGCAATGCTCCACCAACACTTCTTGAATCTAGCGGAGTCTTTCTATACAGATTCTACCCTACTCTATGGAAGTGCAAACTCTCAAAAGCCCCTTTAAGTTAGGAGCTTCCTCCCCACATATGCCACACATCTTTTATTAGTGCTAGACGCATCTATGCAAGATTAAGTGTTGATTCAGCAAGCAGGAACAGTAAGTTAACAGGAAAGACGGAATAATGAGTTTGGATGTTGTTCTTTTACCCTAGAGTGCTTGAAAGTGTTCTGCTACAATGTGATAGTGTACTCATCAGCCATTAAAACAGGACATCTGATGCCAGCCATGTTACAGCCCAAGCAACCTTTCATTTCCCATTCTACGGAACGGCAAGCAGACACAAAGCGCCAGACAGACAGGAAGGCAGTCACCTGATGCCTGGTTGCTGGCCTTTGCTCCAGGAGGGCAGCCAGCTGGCTTGCCCTCTGCTCAATGGTAAGCGTGCGCTCTGGCACACGGTCATCTGAAAAGAACTGGTGAGGTCTCTGCAGAATAATGAGTGAGGGAAAATGAACAAGAGAGCACAGGGGAAAAAATATTCATGGAAAAAGCATGGCTGTAGGAAAAGTAACAAAGCTGAAAATAAGGTCAGAGGCAGTTAATTAAATGCTTGTGCATTAAAAAAAAAGTGGGACACAGGGGTAAGGAGGGGAACAAGAGCTCAAAATCCTCTGGATGAAGGTTGCACACACACCCACACACACACACACACACCGCAGATGTGACATACATACAGCACAAACCATTTACGGTAGCCGAATCCAAATTAGGTCTACTCTGGAAGTCACTGATTTAAATAGGTTTACTGCTCAGGAAGCATGCAGAGGGGCTGTGACCTTTGGAAGCTGTGGTTTATGAATCCTACAGCAGCAGGAAAAGGAGCCAAGATTGTGCCGCCAAAGTAGCATCATAGTTTAGTTGCAGTGAAATACAGGTGTGTCACAGGGATCTGGAGGTAGGGAGTGAATAGAGGCAGGGAAGCCAGGCAGATGCAATATTGACACAGGGACAAAACCTCTGGGTTTTCCTTCCTCACTTCCCTCGCTCCAACTTTTTAACCTGGTTGTTTTGGAGACTGGATGCAATACCAAGCTAGTGGTGAAGAGAAGGGTCATGGGAGGGAAACAATGGCAAAGGCATAATTCTCTGAGGGGCTAGTGATGTTTAACACAAAATTCTCAGCATCCTCAAAACTGTATTGTGTAGGGTTCCTTTTCAAAATTATTTACTGTGATGAGCAGCTTTTAGAAATATATTGATCAGGCAGACTGCAGCATCGATCCATGCCTTTATTATGTCAATTCATTCTCTTTCCTTGTATGTTCTACATTGGTCCAAGCTTATTCCAGTTAATTTAGTTTTGTATGCTTTTGTGGAGGGATGCTTAGCTTAAAAATGCTTCTATCCTAGCTACTACTACTACTACTATTATTATTATTATTATTATTATTATTATTATTATTATTATTATTATTATTGTTGTTGTTGTTGTTGTTGTTATTATTATTAAAAATACTCCACCCATCGGGCTGGGTTTCCCCAGCCACTCTGGACAGTTTCCAGCCCACAAAAAACCACGATAAAACGCCAAACAACAACAACTTCCCAATAGAGGGCTGCCTTCAGATGTCTTCTAAAAGTTGTGTAGTTCTTTATCTCCTTGACATCGGATGGAAGGGTGTTCCACAGGGACGAACAATAGTTTTATTATTTACAAAAAGAACTAACAAAGAACTGGTTCCTGCATTGTCTTGTTTTCCTCTTTCTGCCCCATCCCTTTTTCATTTTGTGTCATTCCTTTTAAAGTGTGAGCCTGAGGGCTAGGACTGTCTAGCTTTTTATTGATCTGTAAGCTGCTCTGGGAGCTTTTTTGGCTGAAGAATGAGGTAATAATGATTCGGATAGATGGATAGATATTTTCCGACACATCAGCAGGCCCTTTCTACTCCACTATAGTAACTCCTATTATAGAGAAAAATAGGGAATGCCAAATTCAAAGTGCTAATATGTGCCCAACAGGAAAAAACAAAACATACTGCATGATGCTCAAAAGTGATCAAAAGCCTGTCAAGCAAGTAATTCTGCAAAGGCCACACAGACACAAAACCACTATTTTTACGAAGCATTTTCAGTAGAGCCTGGCTATTAGTATTATGCTGGCATATGAATAGCTCTCCAGCCTTCTCTCACCCACCCCCAGCTTGCACAACATTCTCCCAAGAGTGCACACACCCTCTTCATGCTGCTTTTGCTCATGCTATTTTACCCGCTGCTGTCTGGGACTCTGCTCTCCAGCTGGTTCTCCATGAGGTTCCCTGTTTGCCTGCAGGCAAAATAATGACCTTGACAAATCCCACATACACACTCACAGAAAGATAGCATCATTCAGTTAGGAGTCACCCTACAAGAGAAACATTAAAACCACAGTCCTGGAAAAGCCATAGGAGGTTTGCAAAGATCATGTGGCTGCTGTGAAGAAAGAGGTTTTGTGCAGAGCAGTTCAAAAGAATACTTTATACAAACTGTGTTAGTAAATGGTGACAACAGCAATAAATATCCACACAGTGATACACGTGGTGGTGGCAGAAGAAGGAACTGCTCCCAAGAAACCATAAATTGTTCCTTGGAAAATCCTAGTTTAGTTTTAAAAGTAATAAGAAGAATAAACTTTAGAGAACTTTAGAGGCAAAGTGAGATATGTCCATTGAGCTTAAGTAATCACCAAGTCTGTTTTTAATTCAAAGGTTATTTTGAAGAGCCTGGGCTCCCCTCAACGTGAACAAGAAACAAGGCTCCCTGGCCTGCGAAATCCACAGTGGTATCCTACGATAAGACAGACTGTAATCTTCCCTGCCCCAAGAATGCAGATACCTGGAGGCAGCTTTGATTATCCTCTATACACACAGGTATAGTTTTATAAAAAATGTAGCTCCCAGAAACTCACAAACCTGCTCATACTTCATAAGACAAAATAGGGGTGTGTGTGTGTCCTGCAACTTTCTAGTTTTGTGAGTCAATGCAACTATATATGAAATATAAAACACCATAAAAACAAATAGTTTACAAGACTGAGTGGTAAGTTCCCCATTTAGAAGCTAACTCTTCTTGCAGATCAAGCAAGAGAACCTGACCCAGTTTTTCCAACTGTAAGTAAATCATTTTCTACGTTGCGGACATCAGAATAAGTGTGCCTTTGTGACTAATACTATTTTGGCCCTGACATTATGGAGGGAACTCCTGGGGTAAAATATGTACCATGATTCACCTAACAAAACAACCCAGTTAGTGAATGTCCTGCACAAGGACTTCCCCTTGTGCAATGGGTTTCCCCTCCTCTCCACCCCCTGCTCCCCCTGAAATTGGCTAAGGAGTGGGGGTCAGGGGAACCCCAACAGTATCACGCTGGGGAGGAGAAGAGAGAAGGAATTATTCTTTTCGGCAAGTTGCAATGCTTGCACAAACGGAACGTTCAACATGGCGCGATACCAATAAAATATGTAATTGATGTTGAGATGGATTGTACGACTGCCCCGTATTGTATCAGTGTATTTTGCACTGTTATCTAATTTTATTATCAAATAAAACCATTTATTATAAATTGACTCAAGGCCCCCACATTTTTTACACCATCATGTAACTGGGGTGCCTGATTTGAACAAAGCATTCAACAATAAACCACTTTGGAGGAATGTTTTAGCAACGTCAGTGAGGGAGGGTAACCAGGAAATGAGGAAAGCTTCCCAAGGTCCCAAAGCCAGGTAACACAGCTGGGCCCAGGCATTCTAGACCACTGCCATGCTGATTAGTGGTGCTATGGTCAGTTGGTGGAGGTAAGTAAGAGCAGCACAACACACTAGGAAAGTAAGGGAAACCGCAGCAGGCTAGAATTGGTAAAACCTGGAGGACTTTGGGGGGCTATGTTTTGGAATTCCTTGTCATTCTTGTGAAGTAGGGAGCATCCTGGCCTCCCCCAACTTCTAAGTAATGTAGGTACAACAATGGGTTTACATTCTAGCAAATCGTAGGGTGTCTGCACGACCCCTTTATGAAACAAAGTCATCCTGGTGCTGTGGGAGAGGTGCTGCAGCAGTTCCCACATCACAGGCCAAATGTAAGAATCTGCTTCAAGGCTAACATTCCCCAGTCTGGTGCCCTGAGGATATCGTTGGACCCCCAACTTCCATCAACTCTACGCAGCATAGCTAATGGTCTGGGGGTAATGAGAGTTGTACTAGAACAGGCCAGAGAAGGCAAGTTTAGGCACATTATCCAACTTATAGAGAGACAGTAAGGTCCAGGATAAGCTCTGATCCTGAGATAGGATACCCCTTTCAGTGGTATTTAATGGGGGCAGGGGAGAGAAAAAATATCCTAAACCGCTAAATTGTCCTGAAATATCTTTTGTAAGCCACCTTGGGAGTGAGTGGCTTTTCTCTGAAGGGTAGCATGTAAGTAATTCAGATAAACAAACAGATGGATAAAGGATGCACCTGTAATCTCAGCAATGAATGGGAAGCCCACAGAAGCATTAGATTATACTTCTCTTCTCATTACAATGCAAAACCAAGCTGAAGGCCACCTAGACTGCTCATTTTAGATCCAGAAACCAGTATGTCACTCCTCTTACAGCACCCAGTATAACAACTGGGTGCTATCAGGTTTTTGTTTGGTACACCAACCTACTATACAACGTAACCATAACAACAGAATGTAAGAAGTTATATGTGTAAAGGTAAAAGGTAAAGGGACCCCTGACCATTAGGTCCGGTCGTGACCGACTCTGGGGTTACCTTAAATCAAACAATGATAAAAGGAATTCTGGGTTTGCTTGTGTTACTGGTTTTGGGGAAGGGAAGATCAAGAGGTCTGCTGACACTATTCAGTTTTAGGAGAAAACTCAAAACAGAAAGGGTATGTGGCCTACTTGTGGAAGCAGGAAGACAGGGAAAGGAGGACAGAGCATGCAGAATGAAATCACCTGCTGACTGGGGTACGATGGAGAGGAAGTGCAAATGGAGGAAGAAGAGAGCATGATCACTTTTTTGGGGCAGGTCCGAGAACGCTCCTTTTTCCTCATCTTTGTTTACAAACAAGGGAGAAAAGAAAAGAATAATAATAATAATAGAACAAGAAGAAACATGGTCAATGATGATGGTTATTAGTTGTGGCAAGGCCACAGACTAAAGTTTCCCCAAACAGCGGATGAAATATTAAAATTCTTTCTGGATTATACCAGTTCAGGTTACCCGGGAGTGGAAGGGCTCTGAATGGTCCCTCAGCACACACAAAAACTAAGTACTACTAAGTAGCACAGCCTTTGCCTAACAGAAAGCTGACATTGGAGCAGGGAATTTTTCATTCAACCATATGGTTGCCTATCTAAAGTTGTC
Organism: Podarcis melisellensis; assembly: GCF_964234715.1. Taxonomy (NCBI): domain Eukaryota; kingdom Metazoa; phylum Chordata; class Lepidosauria; order Squamata; family Lacertidae; genus Podarcis; species Podarcis melisellensis. The sequence goes on from NC_138542.1 coordinate 59,460,530, forward strand.
CAGGGATAATTTTACCACCACCACTGTGTCTGTATGTGAGCAAGGCCTCAGAAATGCATCGTGCGGAGGATGTTGATCTTGCTTCTCTTTCTCAGTTGACAAGTAGGAACCAGCATTGTTGCGCATCAACGCAAGTGAGCTGTATTTCCTCATGAGGTGGACAATGTCGTTTGAAGTCCCCGTGTCAATACAAGCATAGCTGGCCATTATATGATGCCTCATTTATCTGAATGGCTCAACCCACAGGTGACATGAGGGATATATAAATGAAATTCGGGTAACAGGGATTCAAATATAAGTAGTTCTGTTTGGAATCTCAAAGGCATCAAATTGGCCCATGTCTAAAAAGGGCATTTTTTATGCAGCTGCTGTTGAGCTACAGAATACCCTATTCCTTTCAAATGTAACACACACCAAAAGGTGCAGGGCATAAAATAAAGAAATTTTACCAAACTTTTATTTGCCGCACACTAAATGCTGGAAGCTGAATGTTAACATGACAAAAAATATGCAAATCTCCGTTCATTCCTGGTGCTCATATTTATGTGTACTGGGGGTTGGGGGTTGGTAACCCCTTCTAGTCCAGCCAAAAGCCAAAATGCAGTGATTTTTAAAATTGCACTTGACTGTGTATTTTGTTGTATAAAATGCCCTCCTGGAGGCGGGGCAGGCAGTGCTGTGTTTCAAAAAGCAGTATATAAACACCACCACCACTAACGTTCCTTATTTTGAAAATATTGGTCCACTTTGGATTTTTTTATTTTTTTTGCTATGCAAATCCAAAAGCCCTTCTTAAAAAATGAATCTTAAGCACTTTTAACTCTGGTAAATCTAAAGCCTAAAGGGAAAGATTTGTGTATTGTTCGTGCAGGTCAAGAGCTGTCAACATCCGTAAGGCACATTAGGAATGTTTCCCATCCCTGCTCAAATTGAGGGGAAAGGAGAAAGCTAATGGGGACCCTTAATAAAATCCAGGACGTCATTGACTGTCTCCCACCAATTTTAGCCAGATCATGTCCACCTCATATAGCCTTCTAAAAAAAAATTAGCTAAGAGAATAATGTTCGTTGTTTTTTCGTTAAGGTGGCAGTCACACCTGCTGGCCTTCCTATAATTAGAACATTGTATTCCATCTTCAAGTAGGATGCATTTCTGAGTTCAGAAAAGGCCCGTAGTAAATGATGCTCACATTAGTAAGTATAAAATGGAGGAAGATTCCACTTGACAGAAACAGGTTGGCTGGCATAGTTCTATTCCATCTTAATGGCTGGCTCTGGTCACTTCAACTCAAATGGATCTTTGGGTGTTATCATTACCAAAAAGTGTGTGTTTACTGCATATCCATATATCCTTCCAAGAAAAACCCGAGACAGATATATTCCTTGACAACAACACCTTGATCTTACCACCCTCTGACCCCAGACTTCAAACAGGCAACTTCCAGTTTCACAGGCTTCCTTTGTTTCACACACACACACACACACACACACACACACACCCCTCTCAAGTGATGTAAGTAAGCAAATGAATGATGAAGTTAAGAGAATGAGATGAAGTTCATTGGAATTAACAAAAAGACACAATTATTCCTACGACACGTAATAGCATGGGTTTCCACCACTTCTAGCAGCACAGCAGATTCAGCTCTTTTTAATAAGACACCAATCAAGAAATCCTCAAAGAGTAACCATCAGAGGCAAGGATATTTTATAATCATGCACATAACTCCTGCAGGTAATTCAATCCCATTTCTTTAAGAGCTTAACAACTCGTAGCATGATCATGGATATCATGGATATTTTCTTGCAAAAAACGGTGGATGTGTTGACCTAAGTGTTGGTGGAACAGTAAATACAAAAAAACACATTGACTCAGGAATTATTTTAAGAGTCCCTTCCTTAATGCACATAACCATTACTTTCCAGAGCCACTTTGCATTGTGCAGGTACTTCTCATTGTACTGTATACTTTCTCTGTAGCGCTAAAAGAAAAATTAGGCAACAGGAACTAGTACAGAGGCAGTGAACACACTTGACTGCATTTCTTAAATCAATGGGGGTAAACAGGACTCATGGATCAAGCTGGTTACCTGTATAAACAGTAGCAAACTGAGGGGCCAGTTCATCAGGTGCAAAAATCAGGGTCAGATGGAAAGCTAGAGAGAACAGGGTTTGCCGGCCACATCTTTCCCTACGACCAGGACCATGTTTTCATTCAAGTGTCTCCTAGAATTCTTAAATACCAGTTCTGCCATGTCTTCTCAAGAAAGAAAACATAGGATGCTACATCTGACATGCTGGAACCTTCTAGGCAAGAGAGACAGGTGCTTTCCATCTGAATTGTTGGATTTGATTCACCATATCTAAGTGTCTAAACTGAAGTTTGGAAAAACCAGTCTATCTGCCTTCAAAAAAGCCCGAAGAATCTTAACAGAATGTACCCAAATTATTCTGTTAACTGTACTTGGAAAATCAGGCAAGAGTGAAATGCCTCAAGAACATGCCCAGCCAAAGCAGGTTTGCCTATACCCTAAAATCTCTGGCAAGGCCAAAAGCACTCTCTCATCAAATACAATAGTAATAACCATGGGATTTATGTGGATAACAATATCCCAGTGAAGCTATGAAAATTTGAATCTAGGCTATGGCTATGAATTTAGGCCAAAAAGACAAATCTGGAAAATACCAGTCTAGACAAACAGAAAGTAGAAAGTCACATGTGTATGGGTTATGTGGATGTAGGTTTGTGATCTTAGGTGTACCTACTTGGCAGTAAGAACAATTCAGTTCAATACAACCAATTAAACATGCATGGGACTGTTGCAAGAGTCTTAGATTTTAATGACATGCTAAATAGAAAGTCATCCTGCCCTTTTGAAAAATCTCTTTTCCAGCAAATAATTTCCGTGGTTCATGGTACTGAACCCAGCTCATGTTTCCTAGTTACTGGACAGCTTGAGCTGAATTTCTGCTACATTCACAAGTATCTAACTGGCTTGGATGAAGTGCCCTCACCTCCACTGCCTTCAAAAGGCATGCACAACTTTAGCCAGAAAAGGGTGGAGGCCTGTGTCTTCTGGCCCAATGGTGGCTACCCAAAATAAAAGCATATTTGTGGACACTACATGGAATGGAGTGCGATGAATAGCAGATGATGATGGATGAAAAGAAAATGGTCAGCAACATGAGCTTACTGGAGTTGCAGGCTGGTGACCTTAATTCATTTCTACCCCTGCTTCCATCTATGTGTTAAGCACATTTGAAGGGAGGAAATAATATCAGAAGCTGTATCACTGTCACTCATCCCTTTTTCAGATCTCTTGAATATACAAACAGTATTTACAAAAAGCGTATTGACGCACAAGCTATTCCTGCATTTATTTTCTGAAATGATTTTTATTTGCTCGTGCTAATTCATCATGGGATGAGAAAGCGCTGCCATCATTACATTACGAAGGTTCTCTATACAAAATATGTTTTAAATAATGCTAGTATGTATAGCAACTACAAGCCAGAGCAGAAGGTGATAAAATCTGTTTCCTAAATTATCTATTCCAATCAGGCAAACGTGGGTTGGTTTGGTGTGGTTTTTTTTACTGACACTACCATTCAATTCCAATTTAAAAAGTGAAATAAAATCCCTCAGTTGAAAGTGATGGAGAATATTAGAACTTTTAAAAATTAAATACGAAAACAGCTGTCAATATCTTGTCTGTTACAAGTGGAATAGTTATTTCAAAGAAAGCAATGTCTCTGAAGATGAAGACCAAAGTCCATGGCAAGAATGACAAAAGCCTTACCAGTTTCAATGAAAATGGATAGTTCAGGGTTCTATCATAGGCAGTAAGAAATGTGATCAGTACACAATGACCTCAACCTGCTAATATGAGCCTGTGAGAAATCACAAGCAGAGGAGGTACAGTATAATAACAAGGAACATCTCTCTACTCTGTCTCTTACTTCAGACAAATGGCTGATTCTCCCATTCTGTTTTCCAATGTTTAGGATCTCCCCTTTGAGTGATCTTCATGGATACCAGAACAATGTTGTCGAAACACATTAACTGATTACCCAACCCGCTCTTGAACCCTCCAGAAATCAAATCTGGATTACACAAATTAACAAGTAAGCAAACATAGACTGAGTTTCCTAAGGCTCATTTACAAGAGTAAGCCCCTAGTTGGACAAGCGAGCACAACTTCTGCTCAAATATTCACCAATGGTCAGGAACAGGGAGACAGTGAAAAGATGACATAGCCCTTTAATGTGAGCCACACCTACTGTCAAATTACATACAGGCTTTCCCTTTTAAAACAGTGCCAGTCCACAGGAATAACCTGGAAATTTGGTATGGAAAAGCAGCAGCCAATGGGGTGGTAGCTTAGATGGATTGAGCATCACAGTCATTCATTCGGTTTCGTTTTACCTGTTTCCACTGAGGCATGGGGGCAAAGCGGCCCTGCTCTCGCTGTCGGTAGGCTGGCTGGGTGAGAGCACGGTCTTGATAAGGCTGGGCAGACTGTTGCATGCAGGTCATAGAATAAGCAGGATGGAGGCCACAGAGGGCATTAACACCAAACGCAAAACGAAACTCACAAAGAAACCCACAAGGGGATGAGGTAAATGTTGGGACAGGGTGGTCAGCAGACAGACATTTAGGAGAAGAAGAAAAAAAAAACGGAGTAAGGAAAAATTAGTTGGCAAATAAAATCGTATGAAAATGGAGAAAAGTAAAGAAAAAATGAAGATGTGAACTTAAGATATAGAGGGCCGCATTTTATTTATTTTGGAATGGTTTATTTTAATAATGTTAGGTTGCAGCTGAAAGGGGTTTAAACTATTAGAGAACCAAACATTCCTGGAATTCTCTCAAGAATTGAGAGCGAAGCAGCTGCACATTCATTCTCAAACCGTGATGGAGAAGGCTCCAAAATCTTGCATCTTAACTGAGATTATTGGCTTCAGGAAGGATTCTCTACTGATAGGCTTTTATGGGTTTTTCTACCCACCTTCCTGAAGAACCGAAATGGACACAATTTAAGGAGGGGTAAAAGAACAGGCACTTTGCTAGAGGGCTAAAACATTCTTTCTGAAAGCCTCTTCGCTTTCTTTTACTTTCACACTCAGAAAATGCCATATTAAAGGGACAGAAAAAAGTTTTCCTATGGCCCATTTGGTGTTTTGGATCTTCTCCTGGGATATGCAGGACAGCATGCTTGCCTCAGCCATATGAATTTGTTTTAGTCCTTGTGTACTCCCTTGCCCTGAAGACATTCCTATGACAGAATTGCAAGTGAAAACATGAAAACATGATTCCGCTTGCAGTATATTATAAAACGGATTTTCTATGCTCGCAGATTTGTTTTATTATTTAACTTTCCCAACTATGCTCAAGCAGGTTAAAATTACACAGGGTGCCAAGGTGATGAGTGCAGCACTCCAGCTAGGAGGATCTGCTTTCCTAAACAGAAAATCTGGTTATGTATGGAGTGATTCACAGGGCAAACGATGGGGAGCCTTCTCTCGTATGTTCAACTGATGGCACCGCACCAAAGATTAGCTCATAGATGACTCACTTGACACACACAACTCATGTAGCTGCATCTCCCAGAATGGGGCATAAAACATACATATGAACAAATGGGGGTGGCAGAAGTCAACAGTATCGTCATACAGAAATCTGCATGAATAGAAAGCCTGGTTAAACCTACAGAACTGAAGAACCGTTCTAATCCTTGGGGCAAAGATGGAGCAACATGCAAGCAGCTCTTTGCATTAGAAAAGCTGCCCTCTATCAAAATAGTACAAAACTCGTAAGTGCAAGAACAGTAGTTACTAAGGATGGAGTTTCCCCTCTATCCTTAAGATGTTTCACCTATATGACTTATTTGAGAAAAAGGAGGTACCCTGGTCAAAGCCAACAAGCCTCCAGATTCTCCCTGCCAGAAAAACCCAAAACATCCTACTAGCTAAGCCATTAGCTGAGGTGCAAATGACATTCAAGCTGAAAAGCCTCTTCCTACCTGTCTCCGGATGCCTGTGGACTGTGCGGGGGCATTCTCCTCAAATTTGGCCAGCAGCTGTGTTGCCATGGACTTCACTTTATTCTGATTCCCAATGGCGGCATCAATTCTCCTCTCTGTCAGGGCGCTCACCAGAGTGGGCCTCTCTTCTCGGTAGCTTCGGGAAGAGTCCTCCTGGCAAATTGAAATGGATTATACACTAATGGATTCCCTTTCCAGAGCCACTTTCCGCATATCTCCAATTTTGTGCATCACTCCTAATTTTCAAAACACATCTTCCTTCTCGCCAGTTTACCCCGCTCACTATATGCCCATCTACCTGCGAAATTGCTCTTGCTATGAGAATGTGCAATGAAATTTAGATAAACAGAAGGAAGGGGCCATAGCTCAGTGATACAACACGATCTTTGCATGCAGGAGGTCCCCATCTTCGAGCTGAAAGGATCAGAGAGCAGGTGATGGGAAAGACATTTGCCTGAGGTCCTGAGAGTTCCAAAATTTCAGTAAACCTAACCTGAACTTGCCCATCTGAGCTAACTGACTCTCTCCCTGCATGCCATAGCATTAAGAGGAATTCAAGGAGAAAAATCCCATTGCTCAAGATTACAAATGCTAATGTACTGTACATCTCTCTATCAGGATGCACTGCATATCTTCATATATTCCTGAAAGCTCACCTCCAAACAAAGCAACATTGCTCAGGTTTAGCTGGAAACATCTTGCAGTAAGCAAAACAGTGACCATAATCGGAGCCTTTTGTATTCAAAACAATTACACCTCTCTGACAGTTTGGGTGGATGATTTGGTTTTACAAACACCTGGAGGGGGGGCATGTTTCTGAGCTAAAATAGAGGCGGGATCACATGACTGAATCCCCTCCCTTGCACACAGAAAATTGAACAGTTGTTTTTGGGAGGAACCTCCTGTGCAGAGGAAGGCAAAACGGAAAACTAAACAAAACAGATTACTCTCTTTCTTACATCTTCTGACTGGCTTGTCTTCCTCCTCTTTCCTGCACCATCCAGGTCCTTCTCCTTTTTATCCTGGGCAGAGAAAAGGGAAAAAACCATTGAGCCCATATTTTCTCAGCCTATAATAACGCCTATAATAAATCTACTTTGCATTTTAAGTAAAACACATACCTAACCTTCCCATCTAAAATAAGCAGGTGCCTGAATAGCTGATGGCATGTCCTGGGGGACACATTAGCTCTGTGTAACCTGAATTACAAGTGATTTGCGGAAGGTTCCCATGTTCTCAAGTTAGATGACACCATCAACAAAGCATCTCAAGGTGGATCAGGGTATCCCTGAACTGGGCATAAACATAAGCACTCTTTCTACAAATTTATCCCCAAAGCAAAGTGGTTACCTTTGGTGTCCGTTTCCGAGAGATGCTCTGCCCCAATTTGCTGAAGAAGGAGATTGGAGATTTAGCAGTAGCAATTAATGCAGCTTTTTCTTCTGCATTCAGTTCCAGGTTATCTGTGAGCAGAAACAAATATGATTAGTTGAGACATAGCAAAATCTGAGACTAAACACCCTAAAGAGAGTTCCATTTCTTCTCATATATGAGCATTAGCATTCTATATCCTTCTTTTTCTCTCTGCCCTCTCACTTTTCCTTTGCCTAAACTTTATGCAGCAAAACACCCAAATCAATATTCTATTCAATCTCTTTTCCATTCTAGAAAAAGGCTGACCATTTAAGATATTTTTGCTTAAAGTTCTTCAGAACTCTTTTTAGGAGAGGCATACAACCTTTCCCTATCTGCTTTCTCTGTTCCATCAGAAATATTCCCAAATAGGACGGGAAAGTATGTGTCTTCATCTCCACTTCAGGGATAGATTACAACATTGCTGCTGGATCCTTACCTGTGAAGCTGGAGCTTCAGGAAGCAGCAAACACCCCAAATGCCTTCCTAGGCATTACAATTTTTAAATATTTGTGGCATTTGCAATACAATTCAAAACGCACAATGGATCAATAAATTAATAACTGTGTGTAGCTGTAGATTGCCCACCACCAATGAGTCAGTGCCCCCTGAAAGAAAGAAAAAATCCCCAGCTTGGAATACAGCGTTCAAGAACTATTTCTAGCAGATATAGCCTAGTTTTCTTACCACCAGAAGGAAGAGAGTCCTTGAACATTTCGTAGAACTGGGTGAGATACATGACCATGGACAGCTTGTCTGGTTCACCAACTGATGCCATATCTTTGCCAGTCATGATGGGAGAGATCCCAAACTCTTTCTCAGCAACGTCAAATGCCAGCTGGTTATTCTTCTCTACATTGTGTTCATCTAGAGAGTCAAAGTCTCTGGAGGGAAGAAAATGTGTTGCCTAAAGGTTAATTCCTCTATACCCACTAATCATTAGGAAACTACAAAATCCTCTCACTAGCAGCCACCAGATCTTATCTCATTATCCCCTCACATTTCTATGGAGGACAAGTCTATCGTCAGCTACTGACCATGAGGGCTATGCTTTGCCTCCATGGCTGGAAGCAGTTTCCTTCTGAATACTACAGGAGGGGAGTGATCTTTGCTCATTTCCTGCTTGCAGGCTTCCCCCGTGCATCTGGTTGGCCATTATGACAAGAGAATGCTGATTATATGGGTCATTGGCCTCATCCAGCAATTCTTACTCCTCTCCCGACCCCCACACCATTCGGACCATCTAACGTCAGGATGCCCTCTTCAACTTAACATTCAGTTTCTTACATGAGGTCAGGGCGATATCGGTGGATAATGGCACACAGCGCTAGGCCGCTCTTCCAAGACATTGTAAGATCTGTTACGTTTACACCGGCATATCCGTCCGTCTGCCTCTGACACCAGCCCAGGAGTTTGCTAGAGCGAGCCACCGACTCTAAATACAAACACACAGATATGCAACTGTTGTTCCAGGTGCTCAGCACTGTTGTCCAGAATACAGTGGTACCTCCCAAGACGAAATTAATTCATTCTGCGAATTTTTCGTCTTGCGAAGCACGGATTCCCATAGGAATGCATTGAAAATCAATTAATGCGTTCCTATGGTCAAAAAAAGTTTAAAAATGACCAAAGTGTACAGTAAATAGATAAGAAGCGTACTGATGAAGTAAAAAGGAATATATCCTTCTGCCACACAGACACACACACACACAAAACTTCAAATAACATTTTCCATTATCATGCCTGTACACAAAAGTTAAATAATACAGCTTGTGTTTATCAAAGACTGCGAATTGTCAAAGGGACTTTGAAGTCACTTAGGGACATTGAACGTGGCTTTTAAGAAAATATCCAGGCAATACTCTTCTAAAATGTATCATCTGAGAACCTGACTTCTGATTGCCACTGACATAGACTGTAGTTTTGAAACTCACGAGAGGGGAGAGAAGAAAGTGCCACAAAAGGAATGGGGAAGAATGGGAGCTTACCATTCCGCGACAACTTTGGTGTCCTGGAGTTCACCAAATTCTCTATTTCCAGGTGAATGTCTTTCAAGTCTCCTGTATCATACAAATGACGTACCTGCACCAGTTCAAAAAGATTTGATTATTATCTCAAGCTTCAAAGAAGAATGCAAAAAAGTTAAGCATTCCTTGAATGACACAGGTGCGAGTGAACTATGTAAGTATCTGCAGAATAGTCACTCTCATGACAGCAGGGATGAGCACCTTGTGGCCTTCCAAATGCCGGATTCAAACTTCAGCCCCAGCTTCAACACCCTAATTTTAAAATATACCCAACGAAATGCAGAAATCAACATCCTTTAAGATAGAGAGAGAGAGAACGAAAGAAATCAACATCCCTGATGGGATTCAAAGGCTGTGTAACTTCTATTTAATGGCAAGCTTCTGTCTTGTAGCCATTACTTTCATGTTGTATATTGATTTTGTTTTATACTAGCTTTGTATTTTGTTCTTCTCCGCAATCCAAAAAAGCAATAAATAAACATAAATATGTAAAATAAATGAATACTAAGTTACAAAGTTAGGGTAACTTTGGGCAATGGATTTCTGCCTGCTCCACTCGTCCTGTCTGTTGATTAATGATATACAGATGGATAGACAGATAAAATCTACTTGTTTCACTATCCTCAAAGACTTAAAGCCATCTCCTTTTCAACTTAGCAATTTAAAAAAATGGGATGCAACTCTACACAGAGAGATTGGAGTCCCATGCCCTACCACCGCGTATTTCAGATCAGACACCCGCTCCCACCTTTCACCCATTCCAAACCATGAGCAGCCTGCTCTTCCCAACAATTCCTCTTACATCTGACTCAAGGTACAGTACACAAACAAGAAGAGATCAAGACAGCCACATCAAGGAGACACGGGACTCAAAGTGCATTTAAGCACACTGGAAGAGCCCAGGATTAAAGCAATTACCTGGGCTGGTCGCAGGAAGTTGACATTGATGTTTGGATACCGTGTGACAGGGTCAATGCAGTACTGGCTAAAGTTTTTGCTCACATTCTCAGGGGTGGTCTGAGGCAATAATCTATAGATGCTCTCCCTAGGAGAAAGAAGACAATGGCATTAGTACCGGTGACGTAAAAGAGTGCCTTCAATGACATAAAGTGTTGCCCAGTCAACACCTTTTTTTCAGCAGCCATCACTGAGCAAAATTATTTCACCCCACTTAGCAATTGTTTCTCTTTGCCATCTATGGCAAACAGTTATCATTTGTTGCTGCTTAGGACAATACCTAACTGTCCCATGCACATGTGAAAAGCTAAAAGTGTGGCGCTCTGTTCATTTTAACTGATTTGTAAATGTGATGTCCTTTCTGTAAATATTTCAAGGCACTCTGTCATTTAACTGATTATATTTAGGTTTCAAGCAATCCCTTATGACACGGTTGGCCTGAGCCCAGAAACTCAAGACTCACTTTTTCCATTCAATTAAAAGAACCAGAAATATTTACCTCGTTTTAAGTAGGATAGAACAAAAGCAGCCGGCGTTTCTGATTCACCTAAGCTGTGTTTGCCTGACCACAAGTATGTGGAAAGCCATCGACAGATGCACCTATTCGCTGGAGCCTTGCCATGCAGTAACAAACAAAACAAAGCAAACCCAACTACCTGATGAACTTCACCCTGCCATGCAATATTTGGGGCCTGTGCAATGCCTGAGCATTTTTGGAATGCTAGGAGGAGCCGTCTGATGAGTAATGGCAACATTCAAAGGCAGTTGGAAAAATCACTTAGGAGAGTGAGTTGAGGGAATTAAGAGTGAGGGTGAGCAGTTGGGGGGGGGGACAGCTTATGAGAAGGTTAGACAGAGAATAATGGAATTAGCGATTAGCATGATAACATCTGTTTAATTTGTTACAATTTCTCTTGTCTCTCCTGTGTGTATGAAGTAAACTTCTACCACAACCTTTGCCTGTGCCAGGGCATGACACCAGAAGTTAACAATGTTGTTATGCAACGGGATAAGGAATGAAATGTGACTCAGAAAAGAACAATTTTGAACTCAGAAGAACAATTTTCATCCTAATTACATTGCTGCTTGGCTTCAAAGCCTTTTAAGGTAGGTAGGCCCAGAAGTGCTCGTTTGTCAACTGATCTGTCCTTAGAATACTGGGAGAAGCTGGCAGAAGAAAAGTCTGGGCCTCAATCTTATATTTACTAATTACACTTGAATTAGTGTTCTCCTTCATAGTTCTTCCCACTATCGCTACGTGAAAGGTTGCATCTCATTAAGGACATCCTTCCTGCAAGTTGCTTGGATAAATTTTTACCATGTCCCTGTTCATGGCTCCTCATGCGTTATTCACTCAGGAAATGAGGACGAGTGATTAGAGTACCAATATCAGACATGGGATGAAAGCCCTATATTCTCCAAGACTGCAATTCTAAACACACTTAACCCTAGAGCAAGTGTCACTGGGGCTTATTTCTGAGCAGACACGCACAGGACTGCAGTGAGAGTCCAACTGGACAGGTGTCTCTCTCTCTCTCTCCATCTAATCTCTCTTGTAAAACCATTGCAAATGTACATAAAGTAATCCCACTTAAAAAACCCCTGTGTTGCTTGCAGGAAGACAATGGTATGAAAACTGCTCCACATGACCATTAAATCTGATTCTGCACACAAAGAGAAACTTCCTAATGTGTCTGGGTGGAATTACACAAATTCAGCAGATAAACACACAAAGAAAAGCACAGCAAAAAAGAATGGGGAAACTGAAATGCAATCGGACAAAAAAGGTGCAGAATTAAGGTTGGTTCGTGCTTGCATAAATATCACATGATTTCTGCAGGTATATTAAGGAGCCACAGACACTTCCATATTATGGCCCAGTTTGCATGTCACATTAAACCCTAGTTTAAAACGAACTGTGGCTTAATGTGAACAAGCAGCACGCTAGTTTGCAATACTCAAAATTTCCCTGAATGCTTCCCCTCTACTAACTCCTGCTGCTGCTGCACAGGTGAAACAAACCAGAGTCCAGTTTGCCATGTCATCCGAATGAGGGCTCAGAGTTTGCTTGTTGCAAACAAGCCATGAGTCGTAAACCAAGAACTAAACTTGACTACTGCTTGTGGCCTGTTTTGGGGAAAACAAGCCTGTGTTTGGGATACACAACAAGCCACACTCTGACATATTTCATTTGCAGTACAGTAGCCGCAGGGAATTACAGTTTAAGGTGACATGTGAACCAGGCCACTCTCTCATCTGGAGAGAATTCACGTTTGTTCTCTACCCCCCACCACCAAACACACAGAAATTTATTTACCTCTCTGCCAGAACCTCCAAAGGACTTGTTCCCAGAGACCAGCTTCGTACCATCCAGGCAGAATCCATGGCGGCAAGGAAGCCCCTGGCAATTCCAGTTCCCATTGGCCAGAATGGCTAGAAGAGACCACCAAGAAGCAATGGGGGAGGGGGGAGGAAGAAGAAGAAGAAGAGAATGAGTTCCCTAAGAAAACTGGAGAAGCTGACATATTGCAATACTGCCTTAAGACCCAGACTCCCTCCAAGCCTCTGTAGGAGCAACATCTAATAATTCCAATGCACCCTTATCCCCTGAGCTGCCACAGTAGCTTTCCAAAGCCAGATATGCCATTTAAGTCAATTATAGACTGCTAATTGTTGTTTGCTACCCAATTACAGGCTCTATAAACCATGCCTCTTTTTAAGTCATAGCAGAGCAATTGGGGGGGAGGAGCACTTCCAGCATTTCTTATCTGGTCTCTTTTGCATATTGCGTTTTTCAAGTCACAAGGACACTCCTGCAAGTCACACCCATGTCTGGATGTGCATATATATGTAAGACCTACAACAACACTCCACTACTTCCATGTGAAGCCAGAGGCACGAGAGCTGCAAAAGAAGCAACACTAGCATGCATCAAAACGTTCTGAACTGTGAGAAGGCTCGCCTCCTTTTATCATGCAAGTTACTTTTTAAAATTTATTCAATATATGTTTGTTTAATTGATGTGGATTCTGGAGAAAAAGCAGTGTGTTGATAGAGAGCAATTAATAGTCCACCCCTATTCAAATGAACTAGATAGTGATGTAAGTTGCCTTTTGATAGTCCTCCACACATTTACAGAAAAAAGTAATTATTCTTTATGCACAGTCCCCTGCCCCACGAGATCACTGGGTGGTATTCAACACTAGTCCTACACAGTAGACCCACCAAAGTTAATGGACGTGTCTAAGTTAGCAGCATTAATTTCAATGGGTCTACTCTGAGTTGGATTTTCTCCAGTGGTGTCACACAGCTGATGGTGATGCCTCCCTCTGTCAGTAGAAAGGAGGCGAACAACTTTCTGTGATTTCCCCTCTTGCCTATAGCCTCTGCATCCCAAAGTTGCTTTGGAGGGCTCCCAAACTCTCTGAAGCAGATACAGAGCATCAGCTAAGCAACAGTGTTTGAAATAAGCCATTGTTTTCAAATTCTGTTTTTCTCCACCTATTTATTTTTTCATCCAGATTATTTTTTCTGCTCTGTTCAGTGCTAATCCCCTCAACAAACATGGAAACAACTACATATTTGATTGTAAGGTCTTGAGTGCAAGGACTTCTGTTGCAAAGTGCTCTGCACATCAGTGATATTACATTAAGCATACAAAACGTTGTTGACCGCCCTGAACATCTGTGATGGGAAAGTAAATAAAAACAAAGTCATTTGAAACAAGAAACAACCCATGTAAAAGAAACAAACCTCTAATAGACTGTCCCCAACCAATGCCACTAGCAACTGGTGGCCATTTACTTCTCGAACCATGGCTGCGTTCTCTGAGGCATACATGCATGTGAAGTCAAACATGGCTACATCGGGCTGCCCATAGTGGTTGATAGCGAAGTCCAGCGATGGCAGTTGCTGATTGGTTGAGAAGTCAGCTGCTTCCCTGGCGTAATTGAGCAAAGCTTCCTGATCCACATTCTCCCGCGAAAGAAGGAGCTCTGTATCTGCATAGTCCTGCAAGACCAAAAGAGAGAGAGAAAGGATCAGGGATTGTGCAATGCTCTGAGGGCATATAAGGCAACCCTAGTACTGAAACCAACCAGGCCTGGCATCGCCAGCTAGCTGCCTAGAAAGCAAGCCCCCTAGGAACCACTTCTAAGTTGTTCTAACTTCCTCAGCAGGAGAGCCAAGCATAACAATCAGACTTTGTTGAAGAATTGTGCAGGTGGACAAGTTTGGAGCGCAGTGTGCCAATATTCAAGGTGAACTTTGGTACATCAGTGAAATGGATGAACTTTTCCATTGCAGATGTCCTGGGCCTCTGCCATCAGCCAGGAGAATAAAGATCACAGGGAAGATGCTCCCCTGGCCTCCTAGGAAGAACATCGTGGCAAGGCGGAGATCAAGCTGGCCACTTCCGTTGACCAAGGACCAGAAGGGAACTTGCTCTACCTGTCCCTGCCAAAAATAACACTTGTAAGAGCTTCATAACTCAACTAGTAGTAGTGACCAAGTTCGTATCCCCCTCCTTCCCTCACAATATTGTGTTATGTGCTTTAGACTGTAAGCCTGAGAATTGGGACCATCTTATTGTAAGCCACTCTGGGAAGCTGTCAGCTGAAAGTCAGGATAAAAAACACTTTAAATAAAATAATGGGAAGGAAAACTTATTTTCAGCTCCATAGCATCTTATTCACACAACAATATGTACTAAGACAACTGCTCAATCTATACTCTGGTGGTTAAAAAACAACCCTTTGCTGCCACACTTTATATCAAATAGCATAGATGTATTTTTCCTGGATAGATGTTTATGCACAAAACAGCAGCTACCAGCAGCTCATTTACTGAGTCAGTTCAGTTACACAGTGGTAAAACAAATATGTCAGAACACAAGAGCAAACTCTGCCACAACTGATAATTAAAGATACCAATCATTCTTCTTTCAAAATTACTCAAGGTCATATTTATATAAGGTGAAATTAGCTCTTGAATTTTGGTGACTGCTTCTTTGGGCATTATTTGTCAGTTTCCCATTTAATAATCTAATGGTCTCTTTGCTTTAAATTGACGCTATCAATAATCTGAGTCAAAACCTGTCCTAGAAAATTGATGTGACAGCCAAGAGCAAGTCAGCAGAATAGTTAGCAAACTCTAAAGTGCTTGAATGATGGTGCTGCACTCACTCCACACATTTGTACAAAGGTTTCAAAGAGACTTAACAAGCACACTCACATGCAATATCACTCCTTTTTCCAGTAAGCTCTGCTTTTTGGCAGTCATAACAAAGTAGTGGGTGTCGTCTTTGTAGTAGACAATGTTCTCCAGATCAATGCCTAAGTTGGAAGAAAAACAGACACAGAATCAAGCAGTGGAGGGGTAAATACAAGAGCATGTGGCAGAATGCGGAATGTATTGCAGGCGGCCCTCCCAGTGATCTCACCTTACATGTCCTTGTAAGATGGTCTAAGGAAGACACCTATAGGGAAAAACTAGTCCCAGACTACAAGGTGCTCCCCATGCTACAACAAGGTGTCCAATAAGAAAACGAAAAAGGCTTCTTCCTGGAGCTGGTGCCAAAATTGGGGTATAATTGGGGTATAAGAACAGCACAATGCCTGGAAAAGGGAAGGGGAGTGATGCCATTACACAGATCTAGTTGATATGGAAACTCTAAAGGCCCAAGATGCAAACTTCTGCCAAGCAGACTGCAAGGCATATAATGCTTCTGATCCAAACAGACAGGGCATTTTTTCTAGAAAAATAGGTGCCAGTACTGACCATGAAGTTGTTACAGTAACTGCCACACTTATTAACAACAACAACAGTAGTGTCAGTGCTGCGTACGCTTGAGTACCCCCTAAACCCCCACTGCAAACAGATGTAGCCCATAATTTGCAAGTTGTTAAGTGAAGAAGTAGTCCTGGATGAATGGCCTTTCCGAAAGCCTCGGCAACACAGAACCAAACAGTGAAAACCATCCCACAAGACAACACAAAGCAGAGACCCACTTGAAATGTACATACAGTGCTGTGGGGGTGGCCGCAGTTGCCACAGCTGTTTCCATACTAAAAAATTAAAAAATAGTCCAGTCACACCTTAGAGACCAACTAAGTTTGTTCTGGGTGTAAGCTTTCGTGTGCATGCACACTTCTTCAGATACACTGAAACAGAAATCACCAGACCCTTATATAGTGGGAGGGTGGGGTGGGGTTTTTCTCAGGAGGGTAGTAAGAGATGGGTGATTGGCTCAATGGGTATGGTAAACCTGTTGACGACTGTTAACGACTGCAATTTAGTCCTACAGGAAAAAGCAAGGGACAGTATGCAGATGACCAAAAATAGCTTTAGCATGTGTAATGAGACAAGAATCCAATATCTCTATTCAGACCAGGTCTTTCCATAGTTTTCAGTTTAGTAATAAGTTGTAATAATTTGTAATTGAGCAAGTTTCCATACTGGGAGAGAACACCTGAAGTGTTCCATCAAGTGGGTTGCTACGATGCTACAGTTAGGAAACATGCAGGTAACATTGCTCCTAAGTGGCTGAACATCACCGCTGTAGTTACTTAACCATTATGGCCCCACATAGAGTGTATCAAAATCGAAACAAGATTGCCTTTGAGAATCAAGCATAATGAAAACATACCATAGGAATCCACTGTTGTTTCACCCTTTAACAGGCAGAGAACATAAGCCAAGACTCAGAAACCACACTATCTGCTCTATAAACTGGGCAACTGAAACAATCCCACGTGTTCCTTGTGGCACCACGAATGGCGAGCAGCCATCCTCCAGGTAGTACAAAGAAATCATGAAAACTGAAAAGATCATATATGCATATTGCAAATGCCCCTTTTTCGTCTTTGGACTACTTCTACAAACCTGTAGCTTCTCTTAGATCCTGGAAGAATTTCTGGTTGAATATAAAGGCCACACCACTGATCTCTTCAACTTTGGCTTCCGCTGTTGTATTGCGGTTGATGAAGTTTGCCGTAATGGCAATTGCCAGCTTGCCACGGAATTCTTTTCTTCGAAACCCTACAGAAGAGATAAGGGACAACAACAAAAAAGGCATGTGGTTCAAAGGTCTCACTGTGACAACGAAAGTGTCAATTAAATAGGCTCAGGGGTGTCTTGATGATGGAAGTGTTGACAATGGAAGCAACGTCTGCATGGGAGTAGTAGAAAAAACTGGATTAAAACAAGAGACCTGGACTTTTACTCAGCTATCCAAAGACTGAGTTGTTTCATTCACCAGAGTCAGCACCTACAACGTATTTCTTATAATTAGGGGCGGATACATTCATTTCACTAAGTGTGCAATAAAACTTGTATATGGGCCTTTCACAGTCCATTCTGGGTATAGAACCATAAAAATGTAGAGTTGGAAGGGAGGCCTGAGGGTCATCAGCCCCCTGCAATGCAGGAATCTCAACTAAAGCACCTGCTAACTATGTAATGCATGTCCTCAAAGTTGCTTCCTATGTTACTTTCCCCCACTATAGTTGCAGAAAATGTACCAAGTAGTAACTTAGTACAGTGGGAATACCGTGAACAAGCAAGGGGATCCTCTGCCTGCATGAGGAGGAGGATGTTTCCATTCCCCATCTTCCCTCTATCTCTGACTGGGTGCAACTGTGAAATAAAACTCTTTCCCCGTGGCGTAATACAATGTATGATACACCTTGTTGCATGACCAGTGTGATTAAGCGGTAACTTGATCAAAGTAGCCAAGCTGTGCTTCTGCTGCAACAGACAATAATCACAGAGGCATCTTACAGATTAACAAATTTACGGTGGCAGGAGCATTGGTTGGAAGGAGCTTCCTTAGGTCAAATCCCCCCCCCCAAAAAAAATCTTGTCCGGGGGAGTGAAAGTATATTTTTCAGCAGTTTGACTGGTTAGGAGCTGCTGAGTATGAAAATGCTCCACCAGAGCATAAACAAGGCAAGCCGGATGATCCAGGTCTAGCAACTTAGCACACATGAACACACAACACTTCCTTATACTGAATCAAACCAGTAGTCCATGTAGCCAGTGCCATCTACGCGGACTGAAAACAGCTCTCAAGAGATGTCAAGAGGAGAGATATTTTCCAGTCCTGGAATCTGGCATCTTCTGCATAGGGCTGGCCCTCTCATTAGGTAGGATGAGGCAGCCACCTAAGGCAGATGATTTTGGGGTGACATGAAAGGGCAGCAAATTGTTCATCACTTAATGTGTCATTATTGTAGTATATTTAGAACTGCTTGTGGGACTGCCTGCCTCAGGTGGCCAAGCAACTTGACTACTCTTGGGTATTATGCACCTTGTCTTAGCGAGGGGCAGCATTAGCTGCTCTGCCTCAGGCAGCAAAAGGTTTTGGACCAGCTCTGCTTCTGCATAAAAAGTGCACGTTCCATCACTCAACCATGGTCCCCTCATCCAACATAATTTATTTCAATAATGTGTCCCCCTGGAAGACTTGCAAGACAGTGGTTGGGGTGCATAGCTGAGCAGAAACTAGAGGTGCTGACTCCACACTGCTATAAACACCAGTAGCAGCTACCTTCCAATGTGTTCCTCCTTCCATCTCCTCCAATGATCACGTCAAACTCGTATTCCGACACAGGATGCGTTTTCGGGTGAACTTGTGCACGCCAACCTATTCCTATAAATAAATTCTGCATGTTAATAACATTTTAGCACAACGATACCAGATAACATTTCACTGAGCCTAGCAAAACTGGTGTGGAACGTTAATTGCACCTTAACTTGCCTCCCCTGGGGGTTTCCCCATTACATGCATTACTGAAGCAGCCCGTGACACTATGACAATGCAAGAACCAACTCTCAGACGCCACCAGCAGAACAATACACGCCTTCATCTTTACTCTTCCAGATCCTGCTGCTCATCCCAACTCTACTTACTCTCATTCTCCTGGTCCTCAGGAGGGTAGAGCAGCCCCTGGAATTCCACATTGACATGGATCTCAACACCCAGGATTAAGGAGACTTTCAAGAGTATCAGCTGGAGCTGACGAATACCTGTGAGACAGAGGGACAGACAATGAAAATGACAAGAAGTGCTTAATGTGAAACCTGCTGATTGGCACTAACGCATTACCAAGGCCTGACACTAATGTTACCATCAATCCCCTCCAAAGAGCTTTGTAACCTAAAAATATAATCCAATAGTCAATGAAGTGACTAAAAGCAACCCTAGATGCTTCCCGGATGACTATCAGCAGCAGAACTCTAAAGATTAAAGCGTCTGGATTGCGATCAAATGAGACTGTACAAAAGAAAGTGGATAGGAAATCAGAGGGGAAAAACTATTATTTTGCTATGGTGAACTTCTTTGCTGAACGTACTCAATCTAGTATGATCTGCTTTTTTACCAGGGAGACTCATTAAAACATTTCTTCTCTCATGTGGCAATAGTACCTCTCCCCACAGGGAGCAATTGAAAGAAAAAACTCACCTTGTGGCAATTTATACAGCCATGCAAGTAACTACCCACCTGTTTGCTAGAGACTTGTGATTATTATCTGTCAACAAAGACAGGCTGCTGCTCTTAATGAACTTACATGTGTTATCTGTGTACAGCTACATACATTGGTTGCTGCTGTATCAATACATTAAAAAAATTCCAAGGACAGAAATCCTATGCAGATTTTCTTGGAAGTATGCCTGAATTAACTCAGTGGAATTTCTGAGAATACAAGTGCATGAAAGGATTTGAAGGGCTGTAGAAGGAGAACTCACTATCTGGCAGGGGACATGCTGCTCCCATACGCACCAACCTCAACTCTAGCCCCCTTCCTTCCTCCACCCCAAACCTAAATATGAGAAAGCTAATAAATATTATTGTGGCCGACAAGTAATTTTCTATGTCAAAATTATCTGGATCGCAGCCATCTCAGACACACACACCACCCTCCTCAGCCCCATCTAAGGATATATATAATTAGTGATAACCAAGAATGGTACCACTTACTGATATGGTCGATGGCTCCCGCACAGAACTTGCCATAGAATTTTTTGGCGCCAAGGCCCCGCAAGTCATGTATGGTAAATGGCCACAGATGCAGAACATTGTTGCGGGAGAAGGCATCACGCTTTTCTATCACCACCACCTTTGCTCCTAGAAAGGATAGGTCAATGGCTGTTCGAAGGCCGCAGGGTCCAGCCCCAATGATGAGACACTGCAAGGGAGGCAACAGTTTTATACGTCATTGTATAAAGATGATTCCAAAATTCAAACTTCCAAGTCTGGACGGGGGGGGGGGGAGGTTTATATGGCCTTTGTTCACTGAAATGCAACAAAATCCAGGAAGACATTGAAAGATACTCAAGTGCACTTTCTACAGTTCTGGCTATAGGACAATCACCACAATTTCAGTGGAAATACACAGCAGTGAGAAAAAGCCAGTCTTCTTCATCAGGAATCACTTCAGATTTGTGTCAGGCAACGTCAAGTTTTCAGAATAACCGTAGTCTTTTCCTAATATGAAATGGTTCCGCAGAATCAAATCAGGTTACCTGCATGGCGGTATGCCTTAGAAAATACACATAAACCAGCTTACAGTTTTCCAAAGCAGCTTTTGTCTACACAGGATTCAGCAAAAGCAGTGCTTGGATTCCCTACGCATAATAGTTCCTCCACTTCAGCATTTGACTCCACTATCATAATATTTGGACAGGGGCATGACTCAGGGGTGGAGCATGTACTCTGCGTGCAGAAGGCCACAAATTCAATCCCTGCCACCTACAATTAAAACTATCTCATGTTCTGGGTAAGACCTCTACCAAACTTCTGCTCAAATCTCAGAACAAGTTCACTTTCTAATTCCCCTCCATTCCCAAAACAGATTTATTAAAACACCATTAAATGTACACCCCACTTTTCCTCTAGGTGCTCAAGCTGGTGTGTACACAGTCCCTTCACTTTATCCTCAAAACAACCCTGCGAAGTAGGGGAAGCGCACTTTGTGAGCTTAATGCCTGAGTGGGGATTCGAAACTGGGTTTCCCAGTTGCAGACAAACACCAAGCCAGGCATCCCCAACCTGTGGCCCTCCGAATGTTTTGGCCTACAACTCCCATGATCCCTAGCTAACAGGACCAGTGGTCTGGGATGATGGGAATTGTAGTCCAAAACACCTGGAGAGCTGAAGGTTGGGAATGCCTGCACTAAGCTGCTGCTATAGTTTCTGACACCATCAAGAAGCCACAGTAACTTCCATGAACGGCCACTCTGGAATCCATGCCCACATTCTGAGCTGTGTTTGGGAGGGAAAGATAGTCATGTTGCTGCCCCTGCAGAGATTCCATGCCAACTTCATTCCCTACTGTGCTAGTTTCTATTTACAGCAAATTTTCATAAAGGGTAGTATTCAGAAATGTGATCTGTGCATGCAATCTGAAGTGGTACAACTGCCTCAAAGGTCTACCTCCTCGTTCAGTTGCATATGCAGACTAAGTGGGTTGCCCACTGTAAGTCCCTCTGTCCTCACCCAGCTCACAGCGTTGCAAAAATGATACGAAACAAAACAAACCAACCAACAAAACCAGAACACCCACATGCTCATCCCCAAGACCTTTGGAGGAAGAGCAGAATACAAATTAACATTCACACAAGTAACAACTGAGCGCTGGTGACTGTTGGAATCCTGTCACTGGCATAGCAAATGGGGAAATCACTCAGAAGCTGCAATGGGAATTCTTGCCTGCTCCAAGAATTATATCAGGAAGCGATATCACTAAGCCACCAAACAGCCAGGACAGAAAAGATAAGGTCAAAGCCAGGGTAACAAAGATGAAGCACAGGCAGTGTTAACAAGAGATGGAGGCTGCAAAGCACACTGTGAACAGTGTTGATCTTTGGGAACATGCCGTTTCTGCAGATGAAGCAGCCCAACTAAACACAGCTGCCAGCAGCTTCCCAGCCTTACATCATACTGCTAAATACAAGTTTTAAGTAGATTATTTATTGGTGGTATCTGTTTGTTTTGAAAAACCACCAAGGGTTAGCAGGCGATTAGCTGACAAAATAGGGACTTTTAGAACAAGGTGATCAGCAATTTTAAGAAACTAACTGGAAATTTAAATAGATTGTAACTGAAGTTTATACTTTTCATAAATAAAATCTGGTCATTTGAACTTGAAGAGTTTTTCATGAGGATCAGAATCATTTTTTTATATCAAGCAGGTGCCTTCACTATACTCTCTGCAGCACCTGCTAAAGGCATTCTTATTTAGAAAAGCCTACCCAGGTCTTTTAAAAGTCTGTATGAGTTCTAACTTGCTTTAGTCTATTGTATTGCAGTTTTAATTTTCTGCAGGTTTTAAATGATGGTTGTAATTTTTTAGTGATAATGTTTTAGAAGGAGATCCCTAAGACTTCCACACAAAGCAACAAGTAATCTTGCTTAAACATGTAGTATAATTGTACCAGCTGCAGCACTCTGTGTAGCCCAGCTGCACATTGCATTGAGATTATTGTCCAGCTTAGCAGGGATAAACAGCAAGAGCCACATGGAAAATACTAGCCAACATCACAGGCTCATCTACATGTAACTGCATTCAGCTAAAGGCCATTTTCATCTATACTGTACAGGTAAACCTAATGCAACCCTGCTTGTCAATGCCCACCTTCGTGTTGGCGCATACTTTCCCCTTCTTGTAGTCCTTGTGGCAGCCTCTCTTATCCAACTTGGCCCAAAGGGCTTTGGCTTTCCAGTAATTAAGCTTGGACTTGAGCTTGTGGTAGAAAGTACGATAGTCTTTGGGCTTCAGCTCTAGAAAATCGCAGAGCTCCTGGAAGGCTTTGAGAGTCCCTTTGCAGGTCGAGGCCTGGACAAATCGGTCAAAGAGGACATGGGCCTGGTTCATCTTCTCATTACTCCTTTCCTCCATGCTTCCAGCTGAGCCGCTGGCCCTCCTTGGCGCATTGGCAGCTGCCCCCTTCCAGTCTGCCTGCCTTCTTGTCAGCTATTTCACTCATCAACAGTCGCTTGTTTTAATCCACATACATCATTAACCTAGAAAAGCAAAAGACAGGTCAGTGAATCCACACAAACACATGTCAATGGCATGTAAACAGTGGGGCAGCTTATGCCAGTTCACATAGATCTGCTTAACTCGGTCCGATGCAGAGAGCTTCATGGAACTGAACAAACCACTGAGGCCCCATTCCTGATGGCTAGAAATTCTGCCCAACATGCTGCCCCATCCTGGGTTTCACGAAGCATTGTCCACACAACTTTTCAAGCCTATCTTCAGAACCATAAAGGGTTAGCTGTAATCCTCTGTGCTCACAGTCAAACAGCATCCCCCCACCCTCTCAATTACTCTGAAAGGGTGGAAAGGTTTAACACTTTCTATGTAACAAGGGTGAAAAGCAAAAGGGGTCTTGGGGGTCAAGTGGCCAAGCTCCACTGTCCCTTGTTGCTATTTCTGTTGCCTTCCAACTCATGGAAGGAGACTGAATCAGGAAGCCTTTTGTATCCATGGTGGCTCCCCAGTATCAGGAAGTTTTTAATCTGTGAGGTTTTATTATGTTTTTATATGTGCTGGAAGCCACCCAGAGTGGCTGGGGAAATCCAGCCAGGTGGGCAGGGTATAAACATCATCATCATCATCATCATCATCATTATTATTATTATTATTATTATTATTATTAATTTATACAGCCCCAAAACAAAAATCTAATTTCCATACAATGGGAGGGTATAATTAACTTTGGCTTCCTGGCTTGTTTCTCCACTCACGTGAAGAGAGAAACAAAGCAGGGGCAAATGAACCAAGTACAGAAGAAAGCTTGCTCATATTCTGTTTTAATAAGCCAAGATTTTATCATGCAAATTCAGCTTAGGAGTGAAAATTGAACAGTTTTCCTACAAGGATCCATAAGTGAGCTCATAGTTAATTTCCCTATCAAGGGAACATCTGGTTAAGAATCATCAGACTCTATAAAGCAAATGCTGGAGACAGAGCCCATGGGGTCGGCTTTGTCCTATCCAGGGCCCCAAATGGCTCTGATGTGGGCAAGTTTGCCATTGAGGTCTACCCTGCAAAATGGCTCTGAAATAAAACAGTGTGCAATAATAGTTGCACAATAAAAAGGTAAAGGACCCCTGGCAGTTAAGTCCTGTTGCAGACAACTCTGGGGTTGCGGCGCAAGTCATTAAAGTAATCCCATTCCCACTCCGAAGTCCAAGCCCACTAAAACATTCAAAACATGCAGTATTCTTTAAGCACCTCCCCTCCCCCAGCAAAAAAAAAGGGATCGTTTATGCTAAGAAAGCTGATAAACAATTAATTTTATTTGTTTCCAAGTGTTTAAGACCGAGTAAATTCCCAGTGTATCACAAGACATGATACATCCCTATGCCCTTTCAGTTTTCTATGGAACAGAGAAGACTAGTAGGCCTTAAAGCAGAGATTAAAAATAAATAAATCTCATAATTGTAATGTGAAACCAACAAGCACAATGCCCCAGGAACGCAGTAGTGCTCAGATTTAATAAGACGGGAATGTTGGCACACCACTGATTTAACACTCATTCAACACAAGCTACAGCACCTGGAGAAGGACAAAGAATACACATAAGAAGAGAACTACTGAAGAGAGAACTCTTCAGGTATGCTGCCAAAACTAATACGCCATGGCCTAGTGACCCAACTACAAAGGCGGCTATTCACAATGGGCAGGGGTATGAATATACCATGTACATCATGATCCAAGAGAATTACTTGTATTTATATTTTTAAAATGTAAGAACTGCACAGTTAAACTATGGAATTTCCTCCCACAACAAGCAGTGATGTCCACCAACTTGGAACAGCTTAAGAAGAGGATTAGACAAATTCACAGAGATAAAGGTCATCAGTGGCTACTAGCCATGATTGGCTATGGTCTACCTCCACAGTCAAGAGGCAGTAAGCTTCTGAATACCAGGTGCTAAAAACTGCAAGAGAGGAAAGAGCTCTTGCATTGGGGTCCTCCTAGAGGGTTTCCCACAGGCATCAGGTTGGCCACTGTGGGAAGAGGATGCTGGGCTAGATGGACTCTGAGCTGGCAGAGTCTTCTTATGTTCCTAAGTCCTGAAGACTGCAAAGATACAACTGAAAGTGAATGTAAGTCTCAGAAATCAGAAACTATGAGTAGAACTTGCAATAATCAGGGGAGAGAATGATTTAATGCCCTTCATAGATAGTAGCAGGATTACTTATTCAAAGGAAATTATAGGCCACCCTTCACCACGTGGTCCCAAGGTAGGTTACATACTGCTGAGTACAATAGCCATGTAATACATTTCATCCCTAAAGGCCTGTGCAAAAAAGTAAATCTTCACCCAACTTTGAACAGTGACAATGCCAGCTGCACCTGGGCATTCTACCATCTGAAAGCCACCACAGAAAAGATCCTTTCCTGAACTTGGCAGCAGGGCCTCCCCTGTCAACACTCAGGCAAATCTATGTGCGAAGCAGAAGTCCTTGAGATATTTGGGGCCCAAATCCTTTAAAGTTTTCAATGTCAATAAATGCACCTTGAACTGGGCTTGGGAGCACACCGGCAACCAGTGTTGGCCTGTAAGATGTGGTGTAATATGTTCCCAGCCAGCACCCTGACCACTGCATTCTGCTCCAATTGTCAAACCACATGGAACTGGTTGCCTACCCTTAGGTTTTGCAGAGAGGATTGTATCCAATATAAAGGGCCACAATCTTCTTACCAGGAGGAGTTTCATGCACAATTTGCCCAAATGAGAATGGAGGTTTCCTCCCCAAGCGTGATGGTTTGGACTTAAAAGACTTATTTAAATAAGTAAACCACTGAAATCTGGATGTCACACTTATCATAATACAACACCATAAATGGGACCAGCATTCCAGAGCAACTGTTTTCATCGGCCGCCACATCCATCTACCTCCATTAGCAGGCCTTGTCTTTGCTACCATAGGCTGATATTCCTATCCACACCAGAGCAACACATCCAATCTCTAGATAAAAAGGTAGATAGATAGAAAGTATGCTTCTAAGTGGCACAGCTCCTACAAGCTAATATGATTTTTAAAAATAAAATGCATTTTTGCTGGAATGGAGATATGGCTTTAACTCAAATTCAACTTCATATTCTTGTTTTCTCACCCCCTGGCAGTGAGTAAGCCAAGGCAAATCTTCACAAATTATGCTTCTTGCCATTCCAATGTGTCAGTTCTCTCTGGAGTGTTTTGCTTGTTGCACATTTGCCAACACTACGTCAAGTGACATTATTTAGGAGTTGAAGCAATAAGCAGGCATCTCCCCCTGGGGCTTACTTACACGATAAGGGCACATTCACACAGGATGACAGGCGCCATAAAATCTCTACTCAAGGCGTAGGGGGAACAGACAGGCTGGCTCAGAAGGAAGCCCTATTTGTGTGAAATACCACCATTCCTTACTGCAATTTGCACAGTGGTGGATGAAAACAGGGTCACCATCATCACAGAAACCTGTTGCCCTATGGACCCTATCTGCATACAGCAGACATGATGACCTCCCAGTGTTTTGGACTACAACTCCCATCAGCCCCAGCCAGCACAGCTGGAGGGCACTACCTTGAGGAAGGCTGGCACAGAGAAACAATCAACACAAATAGCACCTCCATGGACCTAACCAGAAGCCCAGAGGCAGCCCTGCGCACTCTCTACGGTTACCGTATGGTGGCTGCTATCATGTATGAACCACTGACAAAAGAATTAAGAGTAGTCTGAATGACCACAGCAAAGCTAGTCCTGCTCAAAGCAGACCTATTGAAATTAATGGGCATAACTTAGGTTCATTAATTTCATTGGGTCTACTCTGAGCAGGACTGGTGTTGAACACCTCCCACGTTTTTTAATGGGTGGCCTCTTTATTCATTATGGTCCAAAGTACCACTTTTGGCAGATGTTAATGCATTTTTGATGGGACGCAGGTGGCGCTGTGGATTAAAGCCTCAGCGCCTAGGACTTGCCAATCGAAAGGTCGGCGGTTCGAATCCCTGTGGCGGGGTGCGCTCCCGCTGCTCGGTCCCAGCGCCTGCCAACCTAGCAGTTCGAAAGCACCTCCGGGTGCAAGTAGATAAATAGGGACCGCTTACCAGCGGGAAGGTAAACGGCGTTTCCGTGTGCGGCTCTGGCTCGCCAGATGCAGCTTTGTCACGCTGGCCACGTGACCCGGAAGTGTCTCCGGACAGCGCTGGCCCCTGGCCTCTTAAGTGAGATGGGCGCACAACCCCAGAGTCTGTCAAGACTGGCCCGTACGGGCAGGGGTACCTTTACCTTTACCTAATGCATTTTTGAGAAAAATGACCTGTCTCTTTTGTATATTATTCTGTATCGCACCATATACAACGATGGTAAAAGTGACACAATGTGAGCAACATTAGCACCATCACAAGTGTGAGAGTCATTTTTCCCACTCATGCTGCTGATCTGGGCTAAAGGCAACATTACTCTTTTCAGGAGAAATGACTGAAGAACGCAAGTAGTGAGTGACCAGTCAGTCTTCCCTGATCAACCACTCTAGAATAAAGACAGTGCCCTCTGAAGACATCATACCTGCACACAGAGCCTTGTGTCTTCCCAGAGAGACTCTCTGTACATATCCCCAAATCACTTCAGTGTATCAAGTTACACTTGCGCCCCCCTCAGTTGCTGACAAAATGCTTTTTATAGCAACAGAGAGCATAAAGCAAAGAACACACTACGATTTAGTGCCAGCAGAGGTCCACGGAGCAAGGCTGAAGCTAAACTTAGCTCATCAAATGTCCTCCTCTTGTTTTTCCACTTTGCCAGACACAGGAATGCCGAAAGAGAATCTTATGTAGTGTCTGGGGAACTAGGGGAAGGGAGTTTAAAACAAAGAAAATCCAAGAGCCATGTCATCTCCAGGAATCGAGTGCAAGGCCTTTTGACCCCACCGTTTACAACCGTTTACAATGAACTTGTGGGTCTGCAGATTTATCTGCTCACCCAAGGATAACAATTCAGGCATTTGTTGAAGTGGGATCTAGTCTACAAAAGCTCCTGCCATAAATAAATCTGCTAGCCTGTGAGGTGCCACAAAAAACCCTTGCTTGTATTGTAGAGCTTTCAGTCTTTGTGTGATGCGATCCTTCACACGGGCTGCCTCAATCTTAGGATGCCTCTTAACAGCAGGGGTGCAACATTAAAAAGTAGGTGGGTGCAATCCTCTTCCTGACACAGGGGAAAGGGGGCAGAGGCACAGCCGCATCAGCAGCATTCAAAACGTCCTTCTGCCTGGAGCTTCACTGATTTCCATCCACTAACTCCTGCCGGGAATATTTGGACCCCTAAAGCTCTCGAAATCTGGAGGCAGCAAGCCAGAGAAATACAAGGGAAGGCAGAGGTGCCTGCCAGGTTTCCAAGGTATTGGTTTCCCTGCCTGTGCCTTTCAGCCAGCAGGACCTTGCATGTTTTTGTCCTGAGGCAGTCAATGCTGACTCAGTCCAAGTGGACATTAGATGGTCATACACTCAGGCAAATACATAGATTTAAATACCTAGGATTACTTATTAATGAAAAGCTTTCATGGCAGAGGCATAGCTTAGGGGGCTCACTGGGCGCCACACCATAGGGGGGGCACTTACCATGGGGCCTGCAGTGTGGGGAAATGGCAGTGTGGGGCTTGTGTCTGCCCACTGCCTCCCCCTCAGCCACCCTACAGCCATGGGGGAGGTGGTGGGCAGACTTCTTGGAGGCTTCGTGCAGCACGCCCTGCCTCGGCTTGCCCCACCCCCAGGCGCAGGGCATGCATACCGAACAGCTAGCTACAAAACTGTATCATGGAAACCCCATCTGGATGCAATCAAGCTATTATCTGCCCGCTCTACTGGACAGCTCTACAGGTTCTTCCACTCGAAGGGGAGGCAGTTAATCAACCCAGCCATAAAGATCTACATGTAAAAGATCATTGCATAAATGCTTTATGGGGCCGAGATATGGAGAAGTGATATCAAATCAGAACTAGGAGCCCAACAAAACAAACTCATGAGAAAGATATTGGGGCTTCCACTGGGGACTTCAGCAAAAACAAAATGGGAGGCAGCAGTTATGAGTTCCCGGTCTCTGCAGTCGTGGGAGGCACTGTAGTTCTCTAGCAGTTTGACTTGACCGCCAGAGGAGCACCCCGTTCTCTCTTGAGGAAGACAAATGCCAACAACTGTAACAAAACTGCAGAGTGCTGCTTCCCCCCGCCCCCAACTCCAACTCAAGAATAGAGGGTCTCTTCACCCATTATGTCCACAGATGCAGACCTAACATGCTTACACACCTAAGCATGTGAAGCATGAATACAAACATGTGAAACACAAATACAGAGATCATGCAGGCATGCTTCTTAGGGAGTTGAGGTTGGTTGTGGTTCCCCGTTTAGTGTAGACTTCATAGCAGGCTTAGATTGCTGCTGCATAAGGTGTGAAAACCCCACTAAAAGGCAACAGGATCAACACTCAGGTCTTAGCAGTGTGGGCTGGACTGTTTCTATCCCAGGGCATAGCAGCAGCCTAACAGGCCCAAAGTATTCAAGTGAGGTAATTTAACAGAAGCTGGCAGGGATCAAAAGGACGGCCCCCATCCATTTGCTCCATAGCAAATGGAACATCCACACCGTCAACCTTCTACAGATCTAACCCACATCATTCATCTTGCCTTGGATAGCTGCTGAAATGTCATTTTACATCCAGTGGTGTGTTTTAGTAGGCGCCAAGCTACACAAATTTTCCAGTTGGTGTCTACTTGCACAGGGCAAGGCCCCAGGGCTACCAAGAAGAGAAGGGCTATATTTTTCCACATCCAATGCCATCTCTATGACAGCTTTGTGAATTACACAAAGCAAATACGGTAGATGCACCACCTATAATTACCAGGGTAGAAAAAGGAACACACAGTTTAAAACATACACACACATAGTCATGGGTGGCAAAATGTAGCAGCCTGGCAGAGAAAGCTTATTTGCATGCACACACTCAGTTCATGAAGTTTGCCAGCATTCAGAGTCAATATGTCTTAAGAATCTTAAAGGTGAGAAATCTCTCTAGAGCCCTGTTTTTGCAAAGATCCTGGGTCTCAATTTAATCTAATCTAAGAATGATGGAGAACTGATGGTACCAGTGCTCTGTATCTGAACTTGGGGGGAAAGTGGGGCACCTCCCAACAGGGAACACCCATAGGAGAGCAATGTCTGAGCATGCCCAACTGTTTAGCTGAAAATGTGACCTGCAGCAAAATAAATAAATAAATAAATTTTTAAAATATCAGATAAAGCGGTTGTTAACGACTTGGTAATTCCTTCCAGTAGCACCTTAAAGACCAACTAAGTTAGTTCTTGGTATGAGCTTTCGTGTAGTGTGCATGCACACGAAAACTCATACCAAGAACTAACTTAGTTGGTCTTTAAGGTGCTACTGGAAGGAATTTTTTTTGTTTTGACTATGGCAGACCAACACGGCTACCTATCTGTAACTGGACTTGGTAATTGCTCACTATGGACTTAGAATTCCTCAAAAGGACCCCCACCTCCTACTTTAGGAGGACACAGGAGCTGGCCTAAGTTCAGTGTCCTAAACTGAAAGGTTTGTGTTATTCTATGCCTGTATCCCTCATCTTAATTTCATGTTGGTAACAAGAAGGGGAAAGGAGGAAAGCAGAGAAATTGGAGAAAAATGGGAGAGAAGGGGTGCCCTCTTACTTTTGGCTCTCACTGCCCCATTTTTACTTCAGCCCCACAGACCACTGGCATGCAACCCTCCTGCAGATTATGGGAATATGGCCCTTGACAAGAGAGAAAGGTTCATCACTCCATTCTAAGCCAATATCCCATGTGGTTTTCAGCATGTGTGACTTGGCCAGCCAGCATCATTGGAAAAAAACACACAGGGAATCTGAGGAATGAAGTGAAAAGTGAGCGTCTTTCCTCAGCAACTTATTACCTCCACAGATGCAACCAAGGTGCCAATTTGGCAGCTTTCCCGAGCTCTTGGATGGCAAAGATATGTGAAGTTCCTGTAGTTTATGTCCAGTTAAAAACAGGCAGACAACACAGGTGTGGCCGGCTTATGCTTGTTCCATTTATGCAGAGGGAACATCAAAACCTGGGCTGTGTGTCAAGTTTTCCTTCCAGTTCTGCGGAGAGCAGGTGAACTTCACCAACCGTCCTGTGTATTTTGTGCTTTAGGGCTCACTTTCACCGGCCTGAGTGAGTCACGTATTAAGTAGTCATAACCACAGCGTGCACTGATCCATCCAAAAAGAATGGAAAAAGCTGCCTGAGGGTTAGGACATCACTTGCTGCTGGACGTTGCCTTATAAGAACAGATGGGAATCAGTTAGGAAACCAAAAATAAATGCAGAAAAAAAGTCAGCACCCAACAGTATACCAAATGCCAGGTTTGGCCCTGAGTCTGAAACTCTTAACAGCGGAGTAGGCAAAGAACTAAGCCGTAAACTAGGAGCGTTTTAATTGAATCTCATCTGTCATCTGGGTGCCTTATGCCAAATATGGGAAATGTATAACCTCGTACACCCCAGGCACCATGGCAAATGGTCAGACACTATGAAAGTTGCAGCCCGACAATGCCTGGGACCACCATGTTGTCCACCACTTGATCTATATGCAGGGATTTTATTTTTATTTTTTCAAATAGAGAAGTATTCAGATTCTACAAGAAGTATAAGTAGCCCTGCTGGCCTATCGGAAAAAATCCAAAATGCAAGCCCTCGTCTGAAGTCTGCAATGGTACAGCCCAGATAGAGGTTTGCCATCTCAGCAAAAATAATATATATCTCCATATGGCAAACACAATTCAAGAAATGATTTTCCATTTCGCTGCCTCTCAAGCAAACATACCCTCTGCTGCTAATGGAGGGGGGAGGGAAATGTCTCAAGCATAATGCCATTACAGAATTATGTAATTAGAATTGCAAACTTGGGAGAAGGGGAGCTTCTTCCTGAGTCCCATGGGGAAGAAGCTTATCTGGGGGTGTCTATAAGGACTTGTATTTAAGCACGAGCCTGGTGACCACAGGAACCAAGAGCTGCAGGCAGATGGAACATCACACACACGAGTGAGCAGGCTGGTGATAGAGGGCTGGAACACACAGTTCCTCCTCTGAGGCCAATATAGAACACCAAGCAAGCTGCTAGGTCCTCCTCTGCCAGCCCTCAGCAGGCTAGTAATTATTTTGGAAGGCTAGTAATTGTGGGGGCTTATTTACCCGGCTGTTGTAGCCACCTGTTGTTGGCACTTGTCTGTCTTAAGAGACAATGAAAGAGTGTGCCTTTGAGAGTCAAGTCAAACCGCTGGAGAGTTGCAGTGCCTGCTCTGTCTGTAGAAATCAATACATGAGATAAATGCTCTATTACAGGTGGGGCAGCAGAAATTTAAAAACCTGAAGAATCAACACCAGAGAACGCGAAAATGCTCAGAGGTATGTCAAGCAGACTAGTCCTATACGACTTGCCAAAAATCTGCTTCAGCACAGCTTTGGCTTAGACACCATAGATACACTAGACTGGAGTCAGAAGTCCGTATGTATATCAATCACAATGGGTATTTTAAAATCATATCTCTCAATCACGACAGAGTAAAAGCTAAGTACTGTTCCAATTACTCCCTAGCACGACCCTGTCTCTCTCACATCCTCATCTTGGCAGAGACCACTAACTATAATATGACGTGGTCCAGACAAGGCTGAAGTCATCCTCACCTGGATCAAAGGTGCTGTCTGAACACAACGGATGATATTGTTCTACGTATTTCAAACTTTGTACATTTCCCCGCTGTATTTTGGCATGTGGCAGAGCAGCAACAGATGTAAACACAGTGAAATGCATGCCATTTAAATGTGTTTTTCTGATATACGTACAGTACTGCAGGCAAGTGCTCATTCAACAAATCCTCATCCTGGAAACAGACTGTTTCATTTCCTTTCAATCTCAGAGAGATCTGATTATTGGCAAAAAAATTAAAATAAAATAAAATAAAAAATCCCAGACATAAGACATGGGAACCAAACCCAGGATCTTCTGAATGCAAAACATGAATGAGTTCTACCACTGAGTTATGGCCCTTCCCCAAGAACCACCTCTCTGAATTCCCAATGCAGAGATAACTGTTGAATTCAGTTCCACTGCAAATCAGCATTACAGTCAAATGTTGCAAACTCACATAACCAGCTTCCAAAAGCCACTTTTCTTATCTTTGCCCATAAACCTGGTTATCACACAGCTTACCCACTGCAGAAATGCAGAGCAACATAAGCCAAACAATGGAGCTTTTAAAAAGAAATAGCATGACGACACCCAAGCTAGACAGGAATCATGTTCTAATGGGGATGAAAATTAGGAAACAAGGGTCTGGTGTTCTTGTCTGAGAACTTTTCTACTACATCCACAAGAAGCATAACTTTTCTGCTGTCACCTTGGACTGATTCTGACATTTTCTTATATTGCCTATGTAGAGTATTACAACCTTTTGCTCTTGCAACAAGTTATTCTGTCGCTTCTTTATGCCCACTCCTCAAAGTTACATTATTCTAGTGTAACTCCTGGATGCTACTTAAAAAAATTACCGTATTTTTCGCTCTATAACACGCACCCGACCATAACACGCATGTAGTTTTTAGAGAAGGAAAATCCATAGGCATGCCACCCGTAGGCATTTCCTCCATAACACGCACAGACATTTCCCCTTACTTTCTAGGAGGAAAAAAGTGAGTGTTATGGTGCAAAAAATACGGTATATACCGTATATGTCAAGAGTTGAAAGGAAAGTACCAAATGCTTTAATGAATGTGATTCCATCCAGTAGAAGGCGGCAGCACATACATACCCAAATCTGCAAGTTGTTGATTTTGCCAGCATAA
Source organism: Podarcis melisellensis (assembly GCF_964234715.1). Lineage (NCBI taxonomy): Eukaryota > Metazoa > Chordata > Lepidosauria > Squamata > Lacertidae > Podarcis > Podarcis melisellensis. The sequence goes on from NC_138542.1 coordinate 59,494,869, forward strand.
CAGCAACATCAGAGTATGAAGGATGAAGACAGCCCAGCTGCATGCAGCACACTGTGAACTAGACAACTATGCTCATAACTAACAGGTCAGAAATTAGGGCACATCTTTTAATTTGGGCAGAAGGTTCTAAGGAAGGGACACGGCTGGTTCTTGTGTTGTCAAGGGATCTAGAACTGCATGATTGAAATGGGGTGGCTACATTCACTGAAGATGGCATGCAGAGAACATTTCAGAGTGCTCAGAGCATGTATTTAATCCTAACAACAAAAGCAACAACCCTGTCCAACTGGTCTGTTTTAATCCAATACTGCAACTGGTGGGGGCTGAGGTCAACAGATACCGATTTGCCTGAAGCCAGCTGATTAGTCTAATTACTGAGAGGCAGATCTATGGGAAACAAGTGCAGCACATCTGCCAAAATGTGCATCCCCAGTTGCACATGCAACAAGGATCACACCCTTGCATTCTGCACTGATCTGGAAAACTACCATTTCTTCATTCCTTATTTTTTAAAAAAGAACTTCTTATGGATTAGAATTCATACTGCAACCTACATTAAGTGATCTTGAAAAATGGATCCTGAAGGCACTGTGGTTTTTTGTTTGTTCATTTCCATACTCTGTGAAGAAATAACACCCTTTCACTCCAGTTTTGAATTCCTAAATACAAGCTACACCAGACCAGTTCTCTAAACTTCAACCAATCCCAGTTTCCATTACTCTTCGAAAACTAACATGCCATACTGCATAATTTAAACCAGAAGATGAAGCAAAGCAATTAGAAACAAATTAGCTAGACTTCCCACACTGTCCCATTAGAAGCTTCACACCCTAACCAACCACACCTTACCCTATCTCCTTAGTGATGGGAGAAACCACCAGCTCCAGAAAACAAAGCCTGCTCCTGTTAGGTAGATGCTGTACCAACATTCCCCATTCAGAAGGAGATTATAAAACTTTTGTTAGCACAGCTAAGCTAAACAAATTGCTTTCCCATGAACGATGGCAGGGACTGAGCAATTTCTGTTTCCTGGGCAAAGAGTCTCAAGCAAGCAGCTCTCTACAGGACCAATGACCTGGATTCTGCAGCACTAACAGTTGATTAGGACCGGAGCTTCTGCCTTCAGGGGTGAGCTTCCATCTTCCAAGCGAACAGCGTTTGTGCACTGTTCAAGCACTTAAAAATAGCAACTGGGCAGCACGCTCCCCTCTCTGGTTGGACACCTGACTCCCACTTGAGGCTGGAACTAGCATTTAGTAAAGCAATTTGCCTGAAGACACCAAGTATGTGGAAATGTCTCAAGCCAAAAAGGATACCAAGTTCAGTACGTGGATCAAGTAAAGTCCTCCTAAGAAATCCGTTTTATCAAAAGGCAGTGACATTGGTGGCATGTGGATGCGATTGGCGGTGTCCTCCAAGGAAATGTAGCCTCTCAAGGAATGCCTCACCCACCACTTCCAGAGGCATCAGCAGTCATGTGCTCAAGGTTCGGCCACATTCCACAGCAGCCTTTCTCAACCCAAATGTTGGACTACATCTCCCATCACCCTAGCTAGCGGCCCCAGTGGTCAGGTATGATGGGAGTTGTAGTCCAACGACATCTGGGGACTCAAGGCTGAAGAAGGTTGCTCCAGAGGCTGTGAAAGGAATTGGTGGAAGCGATCTGAGTGTTGTGGACTAAGAGTTTTAAAGCAACATCTGCTTCCTAGTAAGAATCCAATGTAAAATATGATAGAGCTTTGCAACTTCCCTCTAGTCACTGCCCAGTTCAGTTTCCAGATGACCAAAGACCCTTGTCCCTCTTCAGGCCTGTGCAGAGGATGTGGGGCGCAGCTGGGTAGACTTGCCTTGAGCTTCGGAGGGCTAAGATGGCGGGGGGAGGGAACCATGGGCCTGTCAGACTTACACAGTCACGCCATGAATCTTCTCTTTAGTGGAGCTACAAAATGCCCTTTTAAGATCCATGTGCTTTCAGAATAAAAAACCTAGCTCTATACCAAGGGAAATACCAGTTAATTTGGCTTAAACTAGGGGTAGGCAACTGTGGTCCTGCAGGTGTAGCTGAACTACAACTTCCATGGCTTCTGACATTAGACATGTTGGCTGGGGCTGATGGGAGCCCAACAATACCTTGAGAGCTGATACCTGGAGGTCATCTGGTTCCTCAACCCTGCCTTAAAACCAACGTACTCTGTTCAAGTTGCAATATTTAGCACCTTTACGTGAAATTGATAATGGAGAGAAACTGCATGAGTTGATGGAAGGAGATAAGAAGTCCGTTTAGAACAGAGCAAGGATAACTGAGGAAACCTAGGGAGACAAAGCAGAATTCTTGGGCAAACAACCCTTATCCCAAAGCCTCCCCTTTATACACATTCCCAGCACATTTTAAACATTTCTCGATAACCACGAGAGTTAGGAATTGCTTTCCCTTTTTAAAAAATAAATGGTGAGGGGGAAAGGAAAGCAAACTGCTGTACTGGATTCTGTTCTGAGCAAAGCAGGTCTCGCTTAAGGAAGGCTGCGCCAAACCATTTTCAGAGCCAAAGTAAATAAGCTTCCACAGCTGCATTATGCCAAAAGTACCAGTCGTTCTTGCAGATGAGCCGATGATCCATGAATTGACATGGACAAAACACAAACCCCTCCACCTCTCAAAATGCCTCACGGCAGCTAGAACAAACTATGTAGCACAGAGAGGCAGCTTCCAGCTTACACCATGTACCCCCCTATCTTTAGTTCCTTCTTGAAAGTGAAAAAAGAAAAAGCGAATGCAATTCATTAACACCCACCGCTAGCCTGTCTCCAGGTTGGGCCACAGCTCAGCAACGCGTCAGTTGGAGCAGCAAAAGGCCGGCATGAACTGGCAGCATGCCACGCCAACATGCTTTGGTAGTTAGTGCAAATAGGAAAATCTGAGGGCTGGTCTTAAGTCCTCTGGATTAAATATTGGGAAGTCAAACACATCCTAAAAGAGGCACATTACATCAGAGGTAAGCAAAGTTCAGCACAAGGAACCAGGACTAGCGCTCCAACATGACAGCACCTGGAGAAGCTGAAGAATATCTGGTCCACATCGACAACATGGGCAAAGCCAGCGTAAGGGATTGAACGTAGCAGATATACACGTTTCCAGGGCCACAAATTCAAAAGATGTGATTAAGAGCAGCTTAAGAAGAAAAGTGGATGTAAAACTACAAGATTTTATTTGCTGGCGGTGCAATCATTTTGTAGGGGATTACTCTGTTGTCTAATCAGCACCGCATTTGGTTCAAGATGCCTGTGTTGCAGTGTGCCGGCTAGTTCTTTAAGCTTAGGGTGACATCTGTTAGAGACTAGTTCACGTCACATTTTTCAAGTGACTAACCTGCCTGCCCAAATGCCCATGGAAGACTAAGAAGAAAAAGCAATCAGCTACAGTGAACTCTAAAAAGATTTGAGTCGGCAGGTTTGTGAAAAAGAAATTCAAGACTATTAACAAGTTTATATGCTACACCTCTTGGGTATCAAGGAAAGGCAGGTATCAGTAAACAAACTTAGAACACTGCCATTCCTTTAAAAAAATGTAAACATGCTGTAAAGTTGAAATATGTACTACTAACCGTTTGTGTGTAAAAATACATGGAAGAAGACAGAGAAGACAAAGGAGACTTTCGTTCTTTTCCGCTCTTTGGAACTCCCTTCTATTCAGAGGTCTTTTGTGGCTCTCTACATTGCAAAGAACCCTACTCAAGCCGAGGAAAACCCACAGCACGGTAAGACAGTTACTGTTTTGCATACAAGAGATTCCAGGTTCAATCCTGGCAATTCCAACTAAAGGATCTCAAATACATGGGAAAGAACTCTTCCTGAGACCATGACAAGCTGTTGCTAATTAGAGCAGAAAAAATTAAGTCAGATATGCCAGTAGTCTGTTTCGGTATAATGCGGGTTCAAATGCTCACAAATCAGGAAATTCTGCTTTTGAGCAGAGTTGCTTGGGCAGCGGCGGCAAAACACAAAGGCAACCTCCATAAGAGGTCCAGAGCATAGCAACACAAGTGGCAACTTCCTGCTTGTCAAGTGCTCTCCTCAAGGAAACTCGCCTGGCACCTTTGTTACATATTTTGAGGTGCCAGGCAAAGACAGTATGCCCTTCTAAACTGGGGTGTGTATGTGTGTGTTGTTTGTTACTATGTTATGTATTTTTGTGTTTTTGTACTATAAGCATTTCTGTGATCCTTGGATGAAGAGAACTGTAGAAATGTAATAAAGTAATATATATATATAAATAAATAAATACTAGCAGGAACCACTGAAGCAGTCCAGTGCCTAGAATGTATGTCCAGACAGCATGAGGCCTTCCCCATTTTATGGCAAGTTTCATCTTTTTCTACATGCCTCCCTTCCAAAGTGCAACACACACACACGATACGGAACACAAGAAGCTCCTTTTTCTCTCAAGAAGTCATAGAATCAGTATTGTAGATTTGAAGGGGACCCAAAGGATCATCTAGTCCAAGTCCCTATGATGCAGAAATCACAGAGCATCCTTAACAAAACCACCAATGAAAACCACCAATGAAGAAGAATCCACACCGCCTTCCAAGGTGGACTGCTCCACTGTCAAAAAGCTCTTGCCATTGAAAATTTCTTCCTAACGTTTTCCTAATCTTCCCCATCATCTGCTACCTGATCTTTTTAACTCAAGGGTGGGAAACCTTGATGCCCTCGTTGGGAGTCCAACAACAGGGCCACAGGTTCCCAAGCCCTGTTTTACCTAGTTATGCCAGGAATGCAAAACACACCCTGTCACCAAGCACAGGCTATCACTTAGAATGAGAAATTAAGCATGGAATGAGTCTGTGTAAGAGATGTGACTTCCTGCACTCAAGTAACCTTCCAGACCATTAGACTGAAGGGGTTGTTACTAGGCTCAACAGCGAAAGAATCATCAGCCATAACAGGGAGTCCACCCATAATTTAGAAAGCAGTTCCTGGTAGAAGAACCAGAGCAAACAGTAATTCAGCAATCAAGCAAAAAACAAAACAAAACACTTCAGTGCTTTAAATAGTTCAAAACCAGATTGTGCTGTAGTGTAATTCCCTACTTCTTAGTGTGAAACATACCCAAGGGCAAAGGTTTGTTATGCTGTGGGCAGTATAACACAGAAGTGAAATGTTTCATCTGTACGCCGAGGTCCCTGCATGCTGTACAGCTGATGACTGATTATGTAGAGGCCTGAAGAAAAAAGAAGGAGGGATTCAAGAAAATAGGCAATTCTTCTCTCCCAAATGTATACCAGGCTGCAAGTCATTCATGGAGCCACTACCTAGTGTCAGTTCTTTGGCAATGAACTCATGGCAAGACCCCTTTCGCCCCATTAAGTGTGGGGCATGCAAATGATGAATTCCATCATGTTATTTCTTACCACCTTGGCTGTTCTGTGCAAAGTGGTGGAGCACAAAGGGCCAGTGACACCTTAGTTGCTCTTGGGGTCTTTGTTAATGTGCGACGGCGGGGGCCGGGGGGGGGGTGGGAATTGGCAAAAGGGAAGCACCAAGTTTCAGATCCAAAGTCAAAGAGGCAAGTCTTGTTTTATTTATTTGCAGAAACACTCTAATTTATTTCTGTACGTAATAGATTGTGAGTGCTTTAAAAATAGGACCATTACAAGACCAATAAAGGCTGGGTATATTTTGTTCCATTGTTTCAAGCACTTGCTCCCATCATCTTTACAAGCGATCTTCACAAGTAATCAAATGGGGAGGAGGTTCCATTCCTTTTTTAAAAAGCTAAGTAAAAGCAATCTATGTAATGTGCCTTTTAATAACAATAGAATCAGAGTTGATTATACAACAGAAATGGAATGGAAACATATAGATGTTACTGATCTTATAGCAACAAATATTAAAAGATCACCTGAAAGCAAGCTGGTGTCAAGCTTATTGCTCTGCTTTCCTTTGGACCACATCAGCGAGGCCGAAAGGGGGGTCATTGTCTGGGCAGTCCAGGACCCCAACACACACTCCCCAGGCTTGTGCCCCACTTTAGTGCTGCTAATGCAGCAGTTTGACTTCACCCTTGGAGGTGCACTCCATTGCCTCTCGAGTCAGATGAATGCCACCAATAGCAAACTTGAAAACATTAGCCATAACCAGAAACTGACAACTCTTTAGCGCCATTTGAAGTTCACCTCTGTTTTTCAGGCTGAGCAAGTGCCCTCTTGGGAATCAGGTCTGCTGTATTGATCACTTGCAATGAAATGAACGAACAGTAAAATCTCTGAGAATGGACCATGCACTGTCCATTTAAGCACAATTTAGCCTCTAGACTCTACCTTTCCCCCTTTCCTACCAGGGAGCTGTAAAGAACTCTATTAATAAACTAGTTATGCTACACATACCTGCAAGGAGACAAACTTTAGTAATTAAAAGTTTTCAACACACACCTCCACATTTCAAATGAGAAGAGAATTTCTAAAAACACATTAAGATAGACTGCCCGATGGGACTTAATAACAAAATACTGATTTGGGGAATTCTGGACAGTAAAGGAACACAAAAAGTAATTGTGCAGAAGTTTGTATTAACCTCTTTATTCAAGTTATGTGTATGCCAATGGAACTACTTCACTGAGAAAGGGAACTGCCTGTACTAAAATGAAATCCAAGCAAAAACACACTTTAAAAAATCTAAGCAGCAGCAGAAGCAGACTAATGCAGCTTCCCCTCTGGAAAGTATAAACATCTATGGTGCTTTTTGGTTGATAAGAAGTAAACAGCTGTAAACAACTCCCTTTCTCCACCTCCTTACAATGTTCTTCCATTGAACTGATCTGTTGCAAAGACTTTCTAAAGTTACTGCACTTACTGCAAAATTGTAAACCCCTTAACTGCTACACCAATAAATACCAGGCCATATAGCAACCTGCTGCGCAAAGAAAACTGATACAAATGGGAACAGGTGAGTAGATCAAGTTTCATCTGCCTCAGTCACTGACACTAGGTTACTGAAGTATCTCAATCAGTCCCTGATCAGCTTCCACACTTGCTTTAGCAGGTCTGGCACCAGCACCAGATACCCTCAAGGCCCCTGCACAGCCTACCACTAACACTGGTGACTGGGAGCAGCTGCCGAGACCACATAACACTGCTCTTGCAAGACCGACATTGGCTCCCAGTATGTTTTCGAGCACAATTCAAAGTGCTGGTGCTGACCTTTAAAGCCCTAAAAGGCCTTGGGCCCAGTATACTAGAAGGAGCATCTCCACCCCCATCATTCAGCCCAGACACTGAGGACCAGCGCCAAGGGCCTTCTGGCGGTTCCCTCACTGCGAGAAGTGAGGTTACAGGGAACCAGGCAGAGGGCCTTCTCGGTAGTGGCGCCTGCCCTGTGGAACACCCTCCCACCAGATGTCAAAGAGATAAACAACTACCTGACCTTCAGAAGACATCTGAAGGCAGCCTTGTTTAGGGAAGTTTTTAATGTGTGACATTTTAATGTATTTTAATCTTTGTTGGAAGCTGCCCAGAGTGGCTGGGGAAACCCAGCCAGAAGGGCAGGGTACAAAGAATAAATAATAATAATAATAATAATAATAATAATAATAATAATAATTATTATTATTATTATTATTATTATTATTATTATTATTACCTACCTGCATGCCCTAAGCTCTCCTTTTTAAATAAAAATTAAAAAAACAGGTGCTCCAATGTAATGAGTACCCTTCTGGGCCTGGGGGAGGTGCCATGTTTAACCCTGGAGTGATGCTATATCATGGGCATTTTGGGAATTAAGAAAGATATTCCCCCTAAAAAATCATCTTGGTGTTACTTGGTACCGCCATCACCCAGAAAACCTGCCAGAGCATCTCAGCATGAAACGTAAGTTGTGAATTTATCTGTGGCTATATCTTAATTGCTTCTCGTGCCATTTGATTCTTGTAGCATGGCATATATATTTACTGTTTTTATTATTTTAATGTGTGCCACCATGGGAATTTTTACTGAAGAGTAGTATAGCCTTTTTCTACACAAATAAACAAATGGTGGGCAGCTGCTGGAACATGTGGAAATGCTTACACCAATCTGTAAAACAATTATAAATAGGTTCAGTTGGTTATAAATGGAGGTTTATAAAGGGAGTATTTTGAAGTACATTTGTTACAAAGACTGAACTGAAATCCTCAGGGGAAATAACCAAAACTACAGGAACCCAACCTGAAGCACTTAGGAACAGAACTTTGTTTTGTAAACTAGTTTGAGGTGTTTGGTTTTAAAAAAAAAACCCCAACAACTATCAAGTAGTATGAACGTTTTATGAAACAGACAAATAAGAAAGGAGGAAATATTCATACAAGAACAAATAGTAAATTACAAATTAAACATGTTCACAGAGCATTTCATGTTTTGGGAGGAATAAAGTAAAAACTAGTTTTGCAACTTTATCAGCAGCAACCAATAGTTTCTTTCAGTAATTATTGATCAAGACTGGATATGAATTAGTGCCTCAGAAATTAGGTTTGTTCTGCAAAAGCAGAGCCTGAACCACACAATGTAATCATGCAAGAGTAGCAACTATTAAAAAACTAAAGTACAATCATCTTTATTTTTCAAAGAACATCCCATATTCTGCTTTCAAATGATCTGTGCATCCTGCATAATAGCAAGCAGCTTTACAGTCAAAGGTCTACATAAAGTTTTAAAACAGGACAACAAATCAGTCAGGATAGTAGAGAAAAATAAGATTTAAAAGTAATTTATGAAGCATGCCAGGGGGTCGAGGGGGAGAACACATTGGCTTTCACAAATAAAGGTAAATAGAACAAACACTCCCCTAGAAAGACCAAGCATCACCATACATAGATAGCATGCTTTCAGTTCAATTACATGTTTACTAGTCTTGTGCAGAAAACTATAGTGGAATTATGATGCCAATATGCATGCCAAAAAGTCTGCTGCAGTGATGTTGATGTCCACGTAGTTATGCTGGTGCCTAAATCAACTAAAGAAAAAATGGAAGAACTTGGGTTTAAAAAAAAAAAAGAAGAGGATGAGGACGAGGACGAGGACAAGTTCCTAAGTAAAATAATGTCATGGTGGTTGTAAGCATCCTCAAATCAAACCTACAGAATCAGAAACAACTGCATAGGTCAGTAACTGAAGTGCTGCCTGACTTCAAAGTTGCTCAGTTAGTTGCCCCTCAAAATCTGGAGAAAGTGTTTGTGCAGAACTGGTCACCAGGCCACTTTATAATCAAATATCACACCCTTCCCACAGTGGACCTTCCAAGAAAATTAAGCAATAAATTGTGCCTTGATTGACTACTACAGTAAGCAAGTGTTAGGGAACGTTTGTTTCTATGATGTCTCCATATTAACAGGTCTAGACTGGATAGAGTCACCGCTGATAAGGTATTGGTTAAAAAAAAAGGTCACTGATTAGAACCAAAGCACAATATATTGCTTAAAGATCTTTTCTACTGAAAGGACCGCCAAGCTTGGACACAAGGAATATCCATGTGGAGAGCTGATTTCATGAACCCATCCTACACATCAGCATGATGTGGCCACTATGTGAAATAAGTTTTCAGAAGTCTTCACAAGGGAGCAGTAATGTCAAGTCCAAAAGGAGAGAGGAAAAACAGGCAAAGAAGAACACAGCAAAACGTTTTGTGAACATTGCCAACTTAAAAGCAGGTCTTCTTTCCTAAATGCAGAGACTTTCAATTGCAGTTGGCAATTTACATCTAATCTGCTCTGAGTTTCTACAGCCAGCTCCTGTTTTCTTTTCAGCTTCCGATGAGGGAGTTAGCAAGCTCTCTCCCTCGTCCAGACCAACCAAGCATAATTGAAGCCTGCTCTAAAAGATATGCAATGTCAGATTACTGAATAAAACAAAGGAAATATTTAGGTCATGCATCATTTCTTTTGCATGAGGAAATCTTGAAGCGACAAGAGGAAAACCCTGGCTTGTATCCAGAGTTTGTGCCAATTTTGGAAGCTTTTAACTTAAATAGGAAAAGGTAGGATGAGCTCACAAACAAGCGCGCGCGCACACACACACCAAAAATTGAAGATTCATAGGCTAGAAATAGACAATGAAGATATACTATAAATGTATTTATAAATACCAGTCATGGGTAGTAAGACTAGGCCTCTCAGGCGGAAAATATTGTAAAATATATAAATTATAATACAACTTTATTACAAAAGTCCCACTAACTGCAGTTCTGAATTCCAACTGCTGTAAATAGCACAAATTAATGGAAAGCAGACCAGCTACCTGTTTCATGAAGATTTAAAGGCATGATGTGGGGGTTCTGTGAACACGGATCTCCAGTGTTAGTTCTTTTTCAATTATTAATAGCAGTCTTGGGGAGTGGAGATTTGGTTTGGGACCTTTGACCTTTGTCATTTTCTCAGATTAAAATTGCCCCCCTGCCCCCCTCTTGGCCCTACAAGGCAAAACATACCAGCCCCCGTGTGAAGTTCTATTTAGTGATAAGTACAAACAGTTCTTGAAAATGGAAAAAAGGAACCTGATGTTGATATTGAATATTCAGAGCACTTACTTCCCTACTAGGTTTATATGGTTGTTCTGTCTTTTAAAAGCAACACACAGCATGCTCACATCTCTGAATTAGCTTAATTTAGCCAGATTTATATTTATATAAATTATATATTTACGTTTACGAGTTTACTACACAGAAACACCCACTTTGTTACACTTGCCAAATGCTGTAAATTAAAAAATAAATGAATCTAAAAGCAGACCTGGGTGGGACTGAAATCTAAACAGGAGTGTTGGATTCAGGTGCCCCCCAACTCAATCCCTGTTTTGCCATTGTAACTGAGACTTCTGGGTGGGGAATTCTTCTCTCAGAACAGGAACCCACAGGGGAACAGAAGGAATCACACAAACCTTTTTCGACCCTTCCTCCTGGCCTTCGCTATTATTACAATTGAGTTACAACAATTAAAACAGCTTACCATCGCAGAAATAAAGCATGTCCAAAAAACATACATCTCAGGCATTGGAAGAGGTTTGTGTGTGTGTTCAGCAATCCCGCAAAGATGTATAACGAAGATGCTGCCAGACACACCTCTGTGAGGAAGGAGTTCAAAAACTTAGGGGCTGATACAGATAATGTGTTGTCCTGCCGCCGCCCCAAGCTTCTCAGAACAATGGAACAATCAACAAGGGTCAAAGAGAATTACCCAAACCAAGAATACAGCTCACAGTAAATTGGAGTTTCAGCAAGAGTTAAGAGTTTCATGTACTTAGTGGATTAATTCTTGCAGCCCTTTAAGAACTGACTATCCTAATTATGGGTGAATCTGTCCATTTTTATTCATCTCCATTTCCCTTTCTTCCAATGTTAAGTTTGCTTTTCTACATCATTTTCTTCTTAAGTCCTCATGGACATTTTTAGTGTCAATTTCTTCTAATATACATATTTGAACACTTTTTTTGCCTTATATACATTTTCACAAAACATTTTCCCTAATGCTACTTTCACCAATATATGCCATTTGAAGATGATTTTACTCTAGTTAAGTTCACCTTTGTACACATGGCTGAAGAATGGCATTGCAAAATTCAGACATGCGCAAATTTCATCAGCCCCAACTGCAACAAAACATGTCTCTCCTGCATCCGTCTCTACAGTCACAGTAGTGTTCGCCTGCAAAAGTGCATTCCTCCATTGTCTCCCGAGACAGATAAATGCCAACAGTTGCATTTCAGTTCACATATTGATTTAGGCAGTGCAAATTAAGCGCGTCTCTAAATGAGATATCAACTAAATTGCTCCCCCCAATCCCTATTCTTTGGTAAGATGGAAAGCAACTAATCAAAGCATGAAGAAGTATAGAAATGACATTAATACCATTCTCGATTCTAAATAATGGGCCTTTGAGTTGGAAAGAATTAGTCTTATCTCTGCCTAAGAAGAGTCAAAGCTCACCACTCTCAAGTCAAAAGAGGGAGCTGGAGAATGCAAATAAACAGTGTGCCCTGCCTCCTTAATGACCCTTGGACAATAGCCATAAAGGGCTGATCAGGGCATCAGTGACATCATTTTCCAGAGAGGGGGAATAAGCAGACAACAATACACAGCCCTGTTACGGGTGGGCTGGGGGATAGGGCTGTACTTCCTGCCAAGAATTCTCCCCTCCCACTTACAAGCCCCTACTACCAAAGATAAATATAGAAGGAGTCATTTCTGTCCAAGCCAACTGTGGTCCTGGGCAAAGCAATGGGGAGTGAGAACTGATGTGTTTGCTTACTATGTCGTTTCCAGTTTGGCCTCTAAATGCATCTATTAGATTAGGGTGGGGAGGGGAATGCTGTTAAAGAGAACTAACTGAACTCTTATATACAGACAGCAGATTTCAGACCATGCGGTTTTACTGCAAAAGGCTGCTTTACCACCTACTGTGATGGAATGGAAATGGGGGGGGGTGTCAGCTTAGCTACCGAAACAGCTGTTGGGAAGTCAGTTTTAGCTGTATACTTCTGGCAAAGGGCATAAAAAGCCATGCTGCATCATTACGAGAACCCAAACTTAAGGGTAAATATTCCAGTCACTACCTCTTCCTTGAAAAAATAGTCCTTTTGCTTCCAGCTCTCTCACTGTACCTTAAGCCGGGTACCTGCTTTGGGTACCCCCAGCACTAGAATTCAATAGCTACTTATAGATGCACAGTTGTGGCACTGTCTGTTACTTGTATTTGTTATTTATTATCTTAATTTAGGAATCACCTTTCACGTGAGCCTCAAGGTGATTTACAAACATACACTAAAAACACTAAAAACTTTTTTTTAATAGTACAAAATCTAATTATAGGTTTTAAAACAATACAAAAATAAACACCTAAGGCAGAGACCTTTCCACACAGCTGGAAAAGCTTGAAAAAACAAAAATGTCTTCAATTGTTTCCACAAAGTACAGAGGGTGGATGCCTGTCTTATCTTAACAGAGATACTGTTCTACAAATCTGGTCGTATAATTCCTTGCCCAGGGAGGCTTCTGTGTTAAGAACTTCCTATTAAGAAATACTTTGTTGGGCTGTGATAACGTTCCCAACAGGTTTTGGGAGGCAAACTAGGGATGGGCAATCCTTCCTCTATGGAGTCCTGCATGCCCTCATGAGTAATCTGTCATGATCTGCATGCTAGTAGTGAGCAGAGTCAATGGTGAGCGGAGTCAGAGACAAAACCGATCTGGGTTGACTAATCTGGAATAAAGATCACCCCCTGTTTCAATTTTCATCACAGCTGCCCCAGAGCAGAACTCTCAATCCTATGAAGTTCAACTCACAAGTAATCTCAACTGTGCTTGATAGGATTACTCTCACATAAGTATACAGAGGGTTTAAATTTTTATTTTTAGTGCAGGAGAGCAACCCAGTTACTGTTCTGGAAAGTAAGTGAAAGTAATTTCTGATTTTAGAGAGCAAGACATACATGCACATGACAGACAGAGAGTGTGTAAAAGTCTTATTGCAGGCATGTCCAAAGTCCATTTCAAGGTCCAATCTGGCCCCTGTGGCAGTTTATTTCCTGGGGTAAAATCCTAAAAAAATGTCAACAACTTCAAGCCAAAAAACGTCAACAACTTTGGTCGGCCCTTCACTTCATCAAATCTGGCCCTCTTTGAAAAAAGTCTGGACACCCCTGTCTTATTGGTTTGTTCTCAGATCAAGCCATACAACTAGAAGTTTTTTAAATTTTTATTTTTATCAAATAAAATACTTTCCCCTCACAATTGTTTAGAACCTAGGTAGAAAGAGGAAAACAAACCTTTAAAAAACAAAGGAGGGGGGACAGAGAGGAAGGAACTCTAACAGGATGGAAGTATGAGAGAGCTTCAGGAGGAACGGAAGGCCACAATAAAATGCCATTAGAGGCTGCATAGGACCTCTGGCCTGACTCTTGTTGGGTATCTATTTCATCATTTCACTGTATAAACAGAAGCTGTATTTTAATAAACTGCAAGTCACTATGAGGGGTGAGCAAAATATACATTTCAGAGACATCAGCAGTTGGATGTCTAATTGTACACACCACAAACTACCTGCATCATTCCAAGTCAGATGCTAGTGAGTAGATAAAAACACTTAATAGTTGCACACTAAATAAATCTGCTGCATGGACATGAATTCTCGCAGTGTCTGCAAAAGCCGAAAGCTATATTCCAGAAATGGGGCATTTTTCTACAGCATGGGCCTTTTTTATATAAAAACTTTGATTAAATGGAAGCAGGGCCTTCAGTTTTGTTCAAAACTAAATTTTGAATCCGTAAGACTTTGGCTTCAGATCTATACTTGTTAAGCTACAGGCTTTATTCAATACAAAGGAGGTTTAAATCATTATCAGACTCATGGGATTTGATCTTTAGATAAAATGCAGCAAGTTCTTTCGCCCAAAGAGCTATAATTCAATACCATTCATCTTACAGACAGATGGATCTCAGTATGATGTGTGCAAGTAGATTGTCAGGTTTTTTTGGCCTCAAGGACATTTCAGACATTTTGATATGCAAAATTCAGAAGGGCAAGCAACTCAACCTTTGTCATCTCTTTGTTTAAAGTAACACAAACCAGGGGAAATAAATGTTCTGCATATTAAAATTAAAAACATGAGGATTCAGAGACTTATTTATTGTATTCTTCTTCATATAAACTAAAGTAGCATAGTGGCTAATGAAAGTAAGCTGTGAACCAGTACTGGCGATGGGTGAATGATACAATTGGAATTGGTGCGGTAAATATGAGTACTCCCAGCAAGCTTTTGAAACTCACTAATGACAGCCCAAGGTGTGTTCAAAAGGCAGAAGTAAACAAAAGGCTCTGGATAACTAAGTCCTAGAAGGCCTCCTGAATTAACAAGATGGCCTGTGGATGAGAGTCTGATTCTGTGCTTTCTTTGACTGGTTTTTCTTTGTTATTATTTGCAGTTTGGATACTGTTATGTCTCTAAGAACATAAAAATGTAAGAGGAGCCTGTTGGATCAGGCCAATGGCCCATCTAGTCCAGCATCCTGGTCAACATCTACACTGAGCTATTCACTAGGATGCCAAGGTCTCGTTCTTGGTCAGTCATGAACTACATTTTCTGCTTATATATCAGGAGCATCATATTATCATCTATATCTATCTATCTATCTATCTATCTATCATCTATCTATCTATCTCAACTTGAAGGAAGGTGGGACACGATGCTGTAAAAGGAAGGAAAATAAGTGAACAAAATACTTAAGCCACAGAAGTTTCATTTCCGACTCTTACTCAGCCAAACATCCACGTAGCCTACCATTCCAGAGGATTTTTTTAAGCAAACATCAGCCAACTGAACAATGCTCTTTTTTCCCTGCGCTAAGTGGTTGCAATGATGAATGAGAGAGATGAGTTACTTTCTTCGAGGAGTGTGTTCCTCACAGGAAAATGTAAACCACTTGCAATGTTCTGTCTCTCCTGAGGTAAAGTTAAGCCACAAGCTGACTAAAGATAGCCCAGTGATTGTATGTTTGCTGAAAAGCAGAGAATGAAACACTTTCCCGGCAGTCAAATGTCAAGTAAGTACAAGTGCTTGGAACACTTACTCAGACCATTCTATAACGCGGAAATTTACATGCAGAAACTATCTCTACATACATTCAAAGTTCAATTCTCAACACCCCTGGGTAGGACAGGGGGAAAGTAGCTGCCCGTCAGTGTAGACTAAGCTGGATGGATCAATGGTCTTATTCAGTATAAGGCAGGTTCCTATATTCCTATGTATAGCTAGACTCTTTTGTAATGAGCAGTGGTTTTGTGGCAGGCACGTTAATGGAAACAGCAACCCATGAAAGCAGAAAGTTCGAAACCTACTGCGATAAACCTCTGAGCCTACTACAGTTTTTCAAAACGCCTTGTTTCTGCAAGAGTAGAAGAATATCTCATGCACACCAGATCAGTAATGTGGAAGGCAAACCAAATCTCAAAGTACCAGCCTCCAGTTCCCACTTCCACCTCATTTCCACCCTCAAAGTTCATTACTTCAGAAATCATTAACCTGCATTCCTTTTGTGACTGGGGTGGAATGAATGGAGCCATCTCAACTAGATTCGCAATACATGGAGGAGGAGGGGAAAGCAAAGGATGGTGAAGAGCGTAGCCCACAAAGGGAAGTGACAGAGCAAATATTGTTTACAGACGCTGAGCCAGGCTAATGCAACCTAATTTCATGTTATGCTCGAACAAATCCCAAACAATAAGGCAGGAATGGGGGCAGGATGGGAGAATGGTATCACCTCATCCTCCATAGTTTTGCTGACTGGAAGAGGGCCAGGATTTCAGGCTAAGTATATGAGCACAGTAGCCAAAGCAACAGAGGCCTCCGAGCTTCTGCCTTGGCACAGCTGACTATTTCTGGGCGGCCAAATCACATTGAAAATTATTGGCAGTGGGGCAGGGTGGGGGGTTGGAAGCAGCTCACCAGTCGCTTTTAGAACTTTACTGCTGCACACTCCACTCATGCCCTGCACTGGGTATCTAATGGATTCTCTCAATGGGCCTCCATAACTATTACATAGCAGAGAGGGACATTAGTTCAGTACAAGCTGCTGCAAACTCCTTCACCTTTCCTACACCAAAGGCCTCTCTCAATGCACAGGACCTCTAGCCCCTAGTTTGTCTTGCCCCAAAACTAGTCTTGAAAACAAAGTAAAGCAGAGGGAAACTACAGATGCAGGATCTCCTCCCATATTAGCTTTTTAAGCTCTTGGGCCAATCCAACAAAGGTTTTAAGATTCCTGCCTGAAACTCATCACCCATCAGGTCTAGTCAGCATGGGATGATGCAAGTTGTGGTCCAGCAACATCTGGAGGGCTGCAGATTAGCTGCCCCTGCACTAGAGACAGGCAACACTGGGTTAGACTGACCAGAAGGGTGAGCCAAAAGAAAGAAAAGGTAAAATTAAAGAGCAAAGCTTGTACTGAACTTTAGGAGGTAGAGTTGCGATTCAGTGCTAGAGCACATTGTGCATGCAGAAGGTTTCATATTCAAGGCCTGACATCGCAGTTGAGGTCGGGAGAAACCCCTGGCTGAAACCCCAGAGAGCTGGAACCAGTCAGTGTAGCCAATGCAGAGCTAGATGAGCCAGTGGTCTAACTCGGCATAAGATAGCTTCCTGTGACACCTGCACACAGTACTGCTGTCAGGCATAGGCAAACTCAGCCCTCCAGATGTTTTTGGCCTACAACTCCCATGATCCCTAGCTAACAGGACGAGTGGTCAGGGATGATGGGAATTGTAGTCTCAAAATATCTGGAGGGCTGAGTTTGCCTATGCCTGCTATACATGGAACCATATGAGTTGGAAGAGGGCTTTTTATAAGGCTGCATACACACCATGCATTTAAAGCACAAAGAATCCTCGAAACTGATTCCTTCCTCAAAAAGCTACAATTCCCAAAACCCTTAAACTACAGTTCCCATATTTGGGGGTGGTGCTTTAAACATATGGTTTGCAAGCAGGTCAAATCTCTTGTTCAGCTCCCTGATTGATACAGGAGCTCTAGATATAATCTTCACACAGGAAAATACAAGTGTACTTAATGTGCAAGCGGCATGTTTCTTGCCTCTGAGTGCATGCAGGCAGCCAATACAAGCAACTCCTATTTTCCTACACAGACTTGCTACCTTTGCGTAGGACAATATTTCTCTTGCATGCATGCATGCTATATGGCAGGGTTTCAAACACTTTGGAATAGGACCCACCTGCAAAATAACTCTACATTTCAGGCCCTGTATCTCCCTCTACAGCAGAATGTAAAAACATCACATCAGCGGTTAACAATACATTGTTATTTCCCCTCCCCCACAACCCAGTTATTAATGTATATATCAGCAACAAGTGCTGGGACGAAATTTAAGTGCAAAGTGTGGTGATGGAACAAAGCTGTTTCTTAAAAGGGACAGAGAACAACAGTAGGTAATGTTGAGCCTGGTAAAAGAAAACAACAACATTCAAAATGAAAAACAAAAGGCCCATCATTGTGCAACCCACCCAGAAGACGTCAGGACCATGAAGACTGCTATATGGGTATGCTATGTACTTTGGCACTGACACTCCTGTACAAAAAGTAAATGGAAAGATTACTCATACTGAAAAAGGGCAGCAGAGAAGCAACTTTTTAATAGCATTCTAAGCTTATCGTACTGATTGCCTCAATGAAAGATCCCTTCAAGAACAAACAAAACACTCATTTTGCTTTCTGCAGAGCAGCTACGTTAACGGTAGGCTAACATACTTCTAAGTTTTTCAACTGAAATACTTTTAGGCTCTCGGTCTGGGGTGAGAGACTTGAAATCAATATGCTAAAACTATCAATTGCTGTCAGCACCCTAATATTATGTTTGGTGAGGGAGGAAGGGACTGGAGCAAGGAAAAAAGGAATGAAAGATATTTTTATCTTGAGATCCATCTGCATGGAGGTATCTTGGGAGGCACTCCTGTGATACATCTGATTCCCATAACCTACACACTCGTAGTTCCGCCTGCCTGGAAGAAGGCACAAAACCAATGTTTAAGGCATCATCAGGATCCCTTCCAACCAATGTTTGAAATTCCCACTGTTCTAGGCGCATTTTGCAACAGGGAATTTCATTAACGCGAGCAGTTTCTGAACTCTGGGCCCAGTACTGAGCCTAAGATTTCAGATTAAAACTACGGAGTGGAAGGAAAGGAGGACCTTTTTCTGCCTTCCCACTTCCAGCTACTCTCTGAAGACTGGAGATGAGACCCTCTTAAGAATATTAGGGGGGTGGGCAGGGGAAGGACTAGACCATGTGAAAAATGAACATAATATTTTAGCTGCAGTTCATTCATTTTCAGCTTCAGACATTTTCATTTCATTTTCAGACATTCTGTTGTTGCGCCCATAACCTAGGTTTAAGTTGCCACTTAGCTCCTAGCTTTCATATCTCAGTTTCTAACACTGTTTCCAACTCCACAATTCTATGATACTATGACCCATGTAATTCTGTGATGAATTCAAAGATCCAGATTGGGCAGGTTTGGACAATTGTATCTCAGGTTAAGTCAAACTACGAATGAGCGGCGGCACATCTAGGCCTTTCACTTGTCACCGTGCAGGAGGAGACAAATCAACCAGCTATAGCGTTCCCACCTCCCAAACTTTGTTTAACAGCTTCCAAACAAGCCAGGAAATTAAAGTAAAAAGGGGGGGGTGTGAAAGGCTCATTCATCTGTTGGGTTATAAAGCGGCCAAAGTGTCACTGAAAGTCAGAAAAGGTTGTGTGGCCAGGACAAGCCATGGTGGCCTCACCCTGTGTTTCTTTCCGTTGCTCACCCACAGCATTTAGGGTGCTTTTGCAATGCATGAAGAGGGAAGGAAGAGGTGACGAGAAGAACTCAGACACCTCAGCCATTCAGGTCCAAATGTTGGTGATCACCTAGAGAAGGCATGCAGGTGACCAAATTGTTCAACCATACAAGGCGATAACCTAACAGTCTCCTGAATGATCTTTTACAGCAGACAGTGCCACCAGATGGGCTCTCTCCTGTCACGCAACTACAAGGGAGATTCTAGGCTGTGGCACTTGATTAAGTGAGGCCATCATATTCTACAGGGGCCCCTTTGGGATGTAACCCCCAGAACCCTGTATCCCTCTGCAGCATGGTTTTTCACACAATCCACTTATTTTCTTTGTTCCCTCCTCAACTCCAAAAGCAGCAGCCCACACCGCTGCTTGAGACCCAGGTTTAAATCACCACTCAAGCCATGACATTGACTGGGTGACTCTCTTGCACACACCTACCTTGCAGAATTGTTGCAAGGACAAAATGGGGAAGGATGTATGGTGCCTTGAATTTCTTGGAAGGTGGCATACAAATAAAACTCCATCATTTCAACAGCAGTTTGCCAAAGTTCAGAACCATGCTGTATGCAGAAACTAAACCATGCAGCTCTCTAGATCACAGCCTTATTATTAGCCTCTTTCAAGCCAACATTCCTTACATAGGCAGACATGCCTGAGATCTGTTTCATATAAATGCACTTGCAGAAATCAGCCAGAAGCCACCAGATTTTCATCTAGGATGGACTGCCACGTTCTTCCTTCTCTTGCATCTACAGCAGCCTTCCCCCAACTGGTGCCCTACAGACAGCTGTGCTGGCTGGGGCTGATGGGAGTTGTAGTCCAAAATATCTGCAGGGCACCAGGTTGGAGAAGCTGGCCAGTACCCGTTGGAAAGACGGTAAAATACACAGCAACCTCGACACCAACTTTTCTGAACAGAGATGCTGACAACAAGTTCGAACAAAGAATCTAATGACCATTTCTCCAAACAGAATGCAGGACATCCAAAATATATTTTTCTGTGTGGACAGATGAGAAACAGGACTGAATTCCTGATGTTTCTTTTTAAGTTTCAGATATCAGAAGTCCATAAAGAAAAAGCTCTCCCTCAGTGTTTCTCCAGTAGCTGAGGCACGCAGTTTGAAAGAGTCCCTGTTCTGAACATATCTCATCTGTGAACAGGTAGTTTCATTTAAGCTAAAAGTTTATTTAGAAAATTTATAGGATTTATTTTGACTGAATGATCCCAAGGAGACTTACCACAGATCGTGTGTGTCTGTACACACACACACACACACACACAGAGAGAGAGAGAGAGAGAGAGAGAGAGAGAGAGAGACCCAGATAACCCTGAAGACCTTAGTCTCCTGGCTGACAGATAGGACCAGAACTTGTGCTCGTCTTCAAGCTCTGCAGTCTCAGGGCAGTCCCTGTTGCACCCCTGAAGTCCCTAGTCATACCTAATGCAGATGCAAAATTGAATTTTGCTTCTAGCAAAGACTACCTATTATAGAAGCAAGGCAAAAGTAGCCACATCATGCAGGGATACAGTGTGAAACCTCCTCTGCAACCAAGTGGATAAAAAGGCTCACAAGATACTTTAATTTTGAATATATTTCTCTAGCCACACTAACAGCTCTCTCATGGCACACATTTTCAGAATGAATGTGAATGAAGGTTGGACAACTACTGCTAATATAAATATACCAAGGTTTCTATTTTTACTCTGTTATAGGAAACCTACTTTATTAAGCCATATCTCACCCATCTCAGGCAAAACAAGAAACACAACTGTATCAGGGATAATGCAACATAGCTTACTTAAGTAGGGTTGAATAATGGCTGTACAACTCTCTCTCTCCCTCCGGAGAATACTTTGCTCTCTCATTCCAGTCTGCGTCAGGGCTTGCAAAGTGCCGCATTATCTTTAACTGCTTTGAGTACCAATCCCCATATGCTTCCAGGACCAGATGTTTATGTAAAAATCCACCCATCTCACTTTTGCATTACTCACACTGGCAGCTTGGAAAGTTGGACACGGAAACACAGCGACATTTCCAACACAAACAGGTTCGGCCAAGTCCCAATCTTTTTCTTTTCATCATATGCCATTATGTGGGGAGTTTTCTCTGAGCTACAATACACTAAAGCCAGGTGGAAATATGTTTTTTATCATTTTAAATATGGAGAGATAGTGGTTCCCTACCTGGAGTGAAGAAATGCAGTCTTAAAACTAGTTGTTTCTTCTTAACGGTATCTTAAATCAACTTTACTTAGCACACAGGAGTGTAAGCTCTCTGGGCAGCCACTGCAATCTATAGTCCTCAACAAGTGACTGGTGAGGGCAGGGCAGAGGAGAGGGTCATGACATTGCTAAGCAGATCTAGGCCTGCATAAAGCTCCCCAAACTACTTTCCCTAAGATGTTGAATGCAGACGTCAGTAGGACAGAGGCATATGCGACAGATTCATGGTTCCCAGAATATGCCCCACTATAACATGCAAGGCAGTGTGGTTTAGAAGACACAGCACTAACCTGGAATGGGGGTGGGATTGGGTGATATCTGGTCTTCAACATTGTGATATATCAGCAGCTAAACATCACAATATACCAATATATCATGATGTCTGCAGTAAGGATGGAACTATATAGAGGCAGTGGCTGGTTTGACAGTTTTTCCCACATCATGATTTTTGCAGGCACCTGCTCTTGTGATTCGCTGTTCCCTCCTAGAGGCAGGAAGAGCCGAGCCTGCAGAGTTAACAGGGGCTGCAGGAATCAAGAGAAGCATTGGTTGGCTTCATGGTTTTCCTCACATTGTGATTTTGCATAGCACATGCGCACACACACACACGATTCACAATATAGTGCCAGGTCAAAAACTTAGGAAACTGATGCCATAATATGGACTTCAAACTAGTTTGGGGCGATATATTGCCCAGCCCTAACACACATCATGATTCACGATTTATTGCCAGGTCAAAAATTATGAAATCATTATGATTTGGATTTCAAACTGGTTTTGAATGATATATCAATATATCGCCCAGCCCTAAATGGGGGAAGGCCTAGGTTGAAACTCCTGTTCAGTCGTGAAGTTCAGACTGTTACTATCTTTGGATCTACCTGACTTCATGGGGTGGTTATGAAACAAAACTGAAAGTGACCAGAGCACATTGCTAGCAGCAGAAAACAATGTATTAATAGACACAGAAGTTGCTCAGCTTCCTTGCTTAGAGAGCATCTTGCATTAAGTGTCTTGATTTCTGGATTCAAAATGCTAGGGAAGATATGTGACACCCCCAGTTGGAAGAAATGGGAAATGAGATAAATTGTCGGCCTTAAAGAGACATACCCCTGGGAAGGGTGACTCCACATCACAGGAGTGAAAAAAATTAATTCCATTTGTATCAGCAGAAGCAGATTAAGTATGTTTAATGTGTGGTTTAATGTGCTACTTGCCTTGAACAAAGTACTTTGTCCCTAGTTAAAAGGAAAATTTAGCTGAGAATTATGAAACCCTCTGTATCATAAAAAATACTGCTGCAGAAATAATCAACATTTGGATCACACATTCATCGCTCTTTTTACTGCACACTGAAAGGCACTTTTAAAGGAAAACATTTTATCTGCTCCATTTATTCAAGCACTAGCAGAGCAACTTAAAAGCCCCACAAACATAGCCTCGGCTCTTGGATGTCATGGTTTCTCCATATGGGGATTCTAAAACTGATAGAAAGGAAATACTTTGCTCACACCACATGCAATTAGAGTATGGAGTGTGCTGCTACAGGATGTGTTGGAAGCCAAGAATTTACAATTTAAAGGTGGAGGTTTTTTTAAAAGAAAAGAAAAGAAATTTCCCTGTGGATAGCAGGAACATACAGGACTGCAATGCATTAATGTAGTCAGAAAATGTTTTATTTGCAGTTTTGTAAGTCAAGGGTCACAACATTAGAACTATAGCAAGGACTGCAACTAATTTACACCTTTAAGCAAATTGTTAGAATAATGCAGAAAAGGACCCGTGTCTTCACTGCTGGGACTTGATGAAGATATAAAGTTTTGGCTTAAATGTACAGATGAGTAGCTGCAATTTCCCCCATCCAGTGAATATACTCCCTCCCACGCAGCTACTACCTCCAAATTGACTGCTACAGGATTCCTTATGTCAAGGTGTTTCCTCAGGCAGGAAGGCTGCCCATTCTGTTTTGAAGCCAATGCATATGGATGCTCAGAGAAGCGAGCTATATGGACAAGGTTTGGTAGAAGAGAAGAATTGCTCAATGTCACGTTTCAGATCCTAGGGGTGGAAATGGCCTTGCTAGTTAAAATCTGGGAAAAGTTACAATTGCCTGGTCTGTTTACACTATAGGAAAGCTTTTGTAAAATGGAGAAAATAATTGACACACACACACACACACACACACACACAAAACCCTAGCTGTCAATGGGCCACAAATAATTAAGATGGCACTTGGGCTAGCAGAACATATCTGTGGGCTGGTAACTTTCATAAACTTATCTGCAAGGGGGATAGGAGGTAAATGTTTTGAAAGCACACATCTCTAGTCTGGAAGGAAGCAATTTAATTATGCACTAATTATTCTGGAAGGAAGCAATTTAATTATGCACTAACAGCAATATTTTCTTTATGTATAATTTCATTTTCATAGTATAATTTACACTAATAAAGCACCATTAAATATCAAAAGTAAAATAAAACAGAAGTTCAAGTCTTACAGTTCTTGGGTACAGTGCATCAGAAGACATATTTTGTTACCCATAGTTCCAGTAAGAACATACATATTTCTGTCTTTCTGATATCGCAATATCACACAGTAAGCCAAAGGTGACAGGACTTGTAACAAGCATAATTTTGAAAAAAGAAAAGAAAGAACTATCACTGATAAACACTTGTTATGAGATCCGTATCTCCAAAGCTGCAGATGATGGAGGATAAAGTATGCCAGCTCAATTTGTAAATGAATTAAAATAATGCTGGAATGGCAGGCAAAACCTCCAGTTTGCCCCCGCCCCTTATAATTCTCATTTGTTCAATTTTCCCTGCAACTGCTATTCTTCAAGCAGTTTGAGACTATAAATCCACATCCAGTTCCTCTAAATATTTCCATTTGGGGGCTATAAATGTGCTGCTAACAGCAAGATTTCTGTTTTAGCAAACCCTCTTCTTCTGCTCCCTACATCTCCCTCTCTGAGAAGCTGTATCCCTTTGTCTCCTGAATCACTGAAGAGGATGCAACTGTCAAGAACATTGGCAGCAACCCACAGGATATGGTCTCAGCAACAGAGAGGAAATGCCGTACGCAGGGATGAACAGTCAGGGAAGTTGCAGAGAGACACAGCATCCCAACCCAGACTGCCAATTAAGCGCCTGAACAGAAAGAAAAAAACACCCAAACTTTCCAATTCCTCTCTGGAGTTATTTCCATACTATCTTGCAATCCTGCCTTATTATTGGAAACAGATAAGTTTGGTGTTCTCTTCTGTCAACTAATAAGCTCTCTGCAAAGCTAGTACCACAATTGTGCCACTGCATAATCCTTGGCAGAGAAGGTGGTTTCAACTGTATGAACAACTGGATGCTGGTGCTCCAGTTGCAGATTTATTCATCAGATCTGCACTGTAGCCAGTTTAAGCAAAGTGCAAGACAGACTCCACAGAGTGAACTTTTACTGCAATGCACCTCAAATTGTATCTATAGAATTGCTACGAGGCCTACGGGAGAACAAAAACCCAGCACTGTCTGTTATTTAAACAGATCCAGCCATCTGAAGACAATGGGCTTGAAGCCAAGACTGTATTATCAGTAATCATGCCATGCAAGCATGGAATTTCACAACAGAATTTAGCATCTTACCTTAAATTTAAATCATGTTACTAGCTCATAGGACTGAAGATTCACACGGCCACCTTTGGGCATCATTCTGAACTGGAGACAGGAAGCCTGTGGCTCAATTCCAATCACTCCTGGGGCTGAGGAAAGCTGGAAGGCACAAGGTCCCAATCCCTGCACTACCCATAGTTTAGCACAATGAGAACGAGCTGGAGCAAACCACACCAAAGCCTCAAGCTTGGCCACTTCTTCCTCCAGCACTGCCATGAGGAGAACTTTGGAAACTATCACTCCGCTTTAGTTTACCAGTTTGTTATTTTGTCCAAACCAACAAACTGCGCTTAATGTTAACCAATGCAAACTGGTCCATGTTCCTGATACCAGTAGAATCAAACAAACAGGCTGAAGAGCCTGAATCCCCACTCATCGATCCCAGTGGCCATTTTATTATTCTCTCTCTTTATCTTTTGCATTGCACTGCTTTACTTTAATGGCATTTAAATTATAAGCCGCTTTGAGCCTGTTGGAGGCAAGGCAGAATATGACTACAGTCATACCTTGTGTTGCGTTAGGTTAATGTGTCTTTTCGGCTTGCGAACGCGGCATATGCAGAAGCGCTCTATTGCACTCCGCACTTGTGCAGAAGCGCTGCTCTAGTTGTGGACTTTTCAGGGTGTGAACGGCACCCCGGAACAGATCGTGTCCGCAACTAGAGGTACCACTGTACAGCAAACAAACACACCTTGCACTAATGAACAGATGAAACTGACTTTAGCAGGTACAGAGTGGATTTCCCTTACCAGAAAAAACTATGTATGTCAGGAATTGGGCAAGGGGACTTCCAGATCAGAAGGCGATGTCTCCAGACAAGACGCCAACACCATCTCCTTTTTAAGAAATTGGGAGCTGGATGTGGCCCTTCAGAGTAAGGGGCAATATTTGAAGGAAGAAGAAAACAAAAAGTGTTTGAAATCACATGCATTGTATTTGAACAACTGCTCTGGAGGATCCAAAGTGCTCGAGGCCAGCAGTGCCACATCAGATCTGGCGATGAAAGTCCTCTTGCAAGGACAAGAGAGATAAAGGGAGGACACCCTCTTTGCAGAGCCATCAGTGCCTAGTCAGGCAGCAGACATCTTTTGCCCAAAGAATGAGCTCCTTGTGTGCATTATCAGTCCTGCAACAACCACCAGCTCCAAACAGGGTAGCGGCATCCAGCAACAGAAGCAAACACTCCTCATAAAACACCCAACCCTGGAGTTATCTTCCTGACACAGAGACAAGCTTTGTGTCTCCTCCAAAAATGGCGACCGCCCAACACACACACACACACACACACACACACACACACTACTGAGTGAGATGCAAAGCAGCAGATGCTTGGGGCGTATGCCAAGCTGCTGCTCTTTTTCAGCATTAGCAAGCCAGATAACCACCACACTTTGCCCAACAACAGTCTTCAAAGAACTAACATTAAAGGGGTAAGCTATGCTACCATTCAAAAGGTTCCAGTTGTTCAGTTGTTCTCCACAACTCGTGAACTAGCTAGCAAGGTAAACAGCAGCAAGCAAGATAGGCTTCCGGAGTTATTTTAAAAGAGTACACAAAAAAGAATATCCAAACTGATAGGGCACAGTTCAAATTAACACGGTGGTTGCGTTTTATTTGTTCATATTAAGCCCAGTTGCCTGTATGTTGAAACAGTCTGAATTATTTTTTAATTTGTTTTCTTACACAGGCATACAACCTCTGACACCCAAAATGTTCCAAAGATTGCAAAGCAAAAGAAAATTAAACAATACACTAGACAGTGTACTCATCAGAATTTTATCCCCATTAGGCTGTGCTTATAAGATCTGTATTTTCAGATCCTGGAATAGAATCAGGAGGGGAGAAAGATGGCAGCATGAGGCATGCACCCAGAGGACTACAGCGGCTAAAGCAGGGGTGGTCAACCTGCAGGGCACCGCAAGGCACCTTGATTTTGTGTCAACCTTAGGCAGGAACAGGAAGGCCCTATGGGTCTAGCTATGAAAGGATCAAACCAATACACCTGTCTGCTCCACCAATCTGTAATAAAGAAGCAAAGCCACCCCAAGACACAAGAGGCTGAATAAATGAAGGGAAGTCTGCACAGCTGTGCTACAGTCCAACTATAGTATTCTGGCATGTCGTCCCAAAAGCTTTTCCCATCAATGGGCTAAAGTACTTGGAACAGATCAAGACAACTTAAATTCAAATTGTTGTTCACTATGAACCTTTTAACCAGTCAATGTCTTCCACCTACATAAAAAGGAGTAAATGGGAAAGAAATCTGAATGGAAAAGAAAGTTTTTACAAAAGCAGGATAATAGCCCATGTGGAGGGAGATCGCTGGGGCACAGAAGGCCACTCTATATGTAGATAGAGAGAAATACCAGAGAAAAATGCACAGAAATCTATTCTTCGGCCATTTCAACCCTTCCTGCTAACCCCAGGGATGACTAGCACAAAAGGGAAAGTCATTCTTCACATTCCCACCAGTGCTTTAATCTCACAGGGCTTCCTTTGTGCCAGAGCCTAGCACCAGAATTAGCTTTAAACACAAAATATGAGGCCTGGAATATCTGCCTCTGAGCATGTGCAGAATGCCTTCCCTACTCACAAAGCAGTTTCAGCCTGATCTCACAAATACAGGCTGAAGAAGCAAGACAACCAGGACAAATGGCAGCATCATTTCCAGGCTGGCTGAGCCACAGCACCTTTTCTGAATTAATTACAGCAGTGCTTCTCTGCAAAATTTCACTTAGCCCAAAGAACAGGTGCTAGGAATGAAAACACCTTTGGAGCCAGGTGCTTTGTCTGAAAAGTGGACTGGCCCTGCTACACCTAAAAATTTCAGCCTACAAACTCCTCAACCTACAAACTATTTCAAATCCTGAACATGCTTCTTTCTGCAGCCTCCAAATACTATCAGGAGTGACACAACTTTAATACTGTTTTTTTAACAGTGCTGTGACATACTGACAAGCTAAATTCTGCCTCAGTGTCTTAATTGTGCTATGTGCCAAAAAATGGCAGCCATTAACTGTATGTTTATGATGCGAACAAAGACGGCAATTTTGGTTTACGCAAGTAAAAAAGAAAGCTACAACTGTGTGCCCCATTTCCAACAGCTACTACAAATATCCTTCGGCAAATCATTTAACATTTTCATAAACTAAAAGGAAATTGCAACAGCTCTACAGAGGACAGAAAAAAGCAGCAGCACAATCAAAATCTCTTTCATCTCAGATGCCATGCAGAAACTTCAAAAGGACCCCTTTGATCCATGTAGCATCTACATTTCCAAGCAATTCCATCTTTCAGTCTTTTTAACAGAACCTACAAAACCTATACAAGTTTACTTATAAGCAAACCCCAACCTGCCTCTGTGTAAAGCACCAAAGCATTTTTTTCAGCAAGGAAAAGAAAAACCAACTTGTACAGAGAATAAACAGTACCCAGGATTACTGTATAGTAAACTTGGAGACACTTGAAGTTGGCTGGATACTTCCTAAAATCATGCTTGTGCAATATTTCCCAACAGAAGCATTTTCTTTGATCTGGTTATCTCCTTTTAAAGCCAGCACACTAAATTAAGCCATTCCTTCCACACAGGAAAGATGCAGGGCAGATTAGACCTTCTTAACATATTCCATCCTATGTAGAGAACTAAATCTCTTGCTCCAGCTTCTATTGCTTAAACTACATATGCAACTGATCCACCTACATGGAGGAAGAGAGCTGGGATTGTCTACGGTGGTACCTCGGGTTAAGAACTTAATTCGTTCTGGAGGTCTGTTCTTAAACCGAAGTACCACTTTAGCTAATGGGGCGTCCCACTACCGCTGTCATGCGATTTCTGTTCTCATCCTGAAGCAAAGTTCTTAACCTGAGGTACTATTTCTGGGTTAGCGGAGTCTGTAACCTGAAGCGTCTGTAACCTGAGGTACCACTGTACTCACGATTCAGCACAGAAACACTTTTACAATATTTTGTTACGAGTAATTATACCAGCGTTCATTTGAAAAAAATCGTTTTCAGGCAAAGAGAAGCTAAAGCACTTTCTGGACACCTTTTTTACCGTGAAGTTCTGAAATGCTGTTCTGCTGCTTCTGGCCTACAGTTTAAGTAGGCTGGTTCCTTCTGA
The DNA here is from genome assembly GCF_964234715.1 of Podarcis melisellensis. Lineage (NCBI taxonomy): Eukaryota > Metazoa > Chordata > Lepidosauria > Squamata > Lacertidae > Podarcis > Podarcis melisellensis. Next base: position 59,524,250 of record NC_138542.1, read on the forward strand.
CTGCCACTCTCCGCAAGTTGAAAAAGACTGGGATAGGATCAGTGCACAAAAACAGTTTGCATCTAAGTGGATCCCTGGCAGTGGATCTTCAGAGTAAAGCTACCAGGGAGTGACCCTGGGCCATTTTTCATTGCAAGCCACACGGTCTACCACTGAGCTATGGCTCTTTCCCACCACAGAGGTACTAAATTACAGAGTTGAAATGCCAGTAGCTGTGATTATACGCTAAGTATTGATCATGGCTTCCAAGCCTACAGTTGGTAACCATATATGGAACCCCCAAACACTGTGCTGTCATTCATACTTAAAAATATGTTTCCAAACCTCATGGTGATGGTGCAAAGTCTGGAAATATTGGCAACGGATTCAGCTACAAGCTCAAGGACCAGATAGTAACTAGGTAGAGCTTTCCTACAGTAAGAAGGAAGCTTTAAAACTCTAAAGCTAAGTAAAACATGCAAATTACATATGTGCAGAGTTAAATAATGCAAGTAAATTACAATATTATGTAACACAATAACTCACTTGTAAGTTGCGAGGTACGCTGGTTGTATTTACTGGGTGAGTTGCAAGCCGTAATAAGCTGACTACCTACCTAATTTTTAATTGTTTAAGTAGAGACTAATAATATTTAATAATCCCCCACTTAATAGAAGCCATGACCATTCGAATCAGTTTCATGGGGTAAGAACAGAGAGAAGCAAGAAGGCTATGAAAGGCAGCAGATTTGCATGTGGAACGCCTATCAACAGCAGACGGCTGCTAGCGATGAAACAGAGATGGGTAAGGATAAAACGTCAAGAATCACCCTAATGGGTCAGAGTAAGGATGTGTAGCCCAACATAATGTTTTCTACAGTGGGGGTATGAAGGGTACTCCCTTGTCCCACAGCAACTACACTTCAACAGTATAGTTACAGATAGGTAGCCGTGTTAGTCTGCCATAGTCAAAACAAAAAAATTCCTTCCAGTAGCACCTTAAAGACCAACTAAGTTAGTTCTTGGTATGAGCTTTCGTGTGCATGCATGTATCTGAAGAAGTGTGCATGCACACGAAAGCTCATACCAAGAACTAACTTAGTTGGTCTTTAAGGTGCTACTGGAAGGAATTTTTTTGTTTCAACAGTATAATGTGTCTTGACAAGAATGTACCATATAATCTAACCCCATGATTTGCTGAAAATTTAGGGGGGGGAGAGTACCCCACCACAAATAGTCCAATGGTGTCTGAGCATGCTCAGTGATTGCTAGAACAGAAGAAACACAAAACTCTGGAGGGATGGAAGGAAATGGGATATACTAAAAGCTGGTATGGCTGGCCCGTATCTTGATCCAGTATTTCACACTACATTATTTTGTTGCATTCTCATTTGTCCCTAACTGAAGGGCAATCAAATGTCTGAGCCCTCCACCCCCAGGTTGCAGTTACTGTCTAGCTCTTGACAATCCCTCAGGCCAAGTCTTTGTTTACCGAGTTGAAAAGACAATTGTGTTCCTTTAAGATACCACAGTCTAGCAGTATAGTTCAGAGTGTGGTTACTTTGGAGAGCTTAAAATGAATTCCATCCACATCACAGCCAAATTTGCTAACCTATTTGCATCCAAGATATGACCAGATTAGATTCTAAGTTTAAATTTAAACCAGGCCAAATGAAAGGGCTCTTTGATTATGTTTACTTGCTGGATGCTTGAAGGCTCTGAGCCTCAATCTGGTTCTAGCTGACAGCAACGAAGGCCAAAAAAAGTAAAGTTATTTCTAAGTGGGAGTGAAGAACCTGGGTCCTCTTGGACATGGCTGGGCTAGAATCAACACTGACCATTGCCCATGATGTGAGTTGGAATAAAACACCTGGAGGACCAGAGGCTCCCCACCCTTGCCCCAAACTATAGTTAAGATTATCCACAATGTGTCTAGGTTCAGACAAAATAATTAACCATGGTGAATTAAAAATGAAAACAAGGACTCCTGTTTAGCCATTATGCTCATTATGAACTTCTTCAAAAAAACAACAACAACAAAAAAACAGATGCACAAACATAAAACCTCCTCCTCATTGCCATACTGGAGGAGAGGGAAAGATGCACGAGTTCAAGACTTGTGCATATACAGTGGTACCTTGGGTTACAAACACCTCAGGTTACAAACACTTCAGGTTACAGACTCCCCTAACCTGGAAGTAGTACCTCGGGTTAATAACTTTACCTCAGGATGAGAACAGAAATCGCACGGTGGCAGCGGGAGGCTAAAGTGGTACCTCAGGTTAAGAACGGACCTCCGGAAAGAATTAAGTTCATAACCAGAGGTACCACTGTAACACTAAACCATAGTTTACTGTTACATCCAACTAGTGCTGCCTACTTCCTTCTGTCTCTAGCCCGAGTGCCCCAACATATTTGGTGGTGGTAGAGTTGTTCAGCAGTTGGAATGTTTTATGAATAAGCCATAACACCTCAGCAACCAAGTTAAAGTCTTGAGATGTCTCATTTCTATGTCCTGTACTGAAGCTAGAGCTCTCACACTAACAGTGGCGAAGGAGGGGGATCAAAAGCTGCCAGCTAGTATTTATCCAAATTTTTTCTTCTGCTGCTCACTTTACTTGATGGTGGCAGGGGGGAGATTGGGCAAAACCACTATTCTTCTGCAAAGCTGTATAGAATCATAAAATGGCAGAGCTGGAAGGAATGCTAAAGGGTCATCTAGCCCAACACCCTTCAAAGCAGGATCACAGCTAAGGAAACCTTGACCGCTGGCCATCAAACCTCTGTTTATAAACCTCAGAAGAAGGATAATCCACCACCTTCTGATGAACGAGGTACTAGATTAAGCAGCCTGCAATTTTATCCTATATCGACAGAAAGTACACTACACCAGAATATGTCCAATTCTAGCTTTGATTTCAGAAACAAACATACAGATACTAGGATAACAAACTACTCACCCTGAAGAGGCAAATGTTCTGCACACATCCAAAAGGAATAAATGATTTAAGTAATAATCTATCCATACAGTTTGCTTTATTCTAGTTCTCAAGATTTGCAAGTGCTGGTTAATCCTTTTAACAAACTAGCTCAAGTGTTCCAATGTACTTAATGTGCTTCAGTTCTCCAGTTTCCAACATTTGTCTGACAGAACACTGAACGGATTCTTCACTAAATATTAACAGCTGGGGTTACTTGCCTTATGGTGCTGGAGGGATGCATTCTATTGTGAAAAACTGGGATGACTGTGTTATTTTTAAGTTGCAGTGTTTAAAGTATGAATCAAGTCGCACCTTCAGTTCAGAAGAGAAGCTATCAGTCACTGCATCCTAGGACAGAATGCAAGAGTGAAGCAGGGACATAGGCGCCGACTCCATGGGGCCTGAGGGGGCCCGAGCCCCCTCAAAAATTCGTTCCCCCAGCAGCAGCGGTTTGGAGGTCTTGGGCCCCCCCAATATTTTTTATAAGTCGGTATGGGCCCCCGCCCCCCCAATATTTTTTATAAGTCGGCGCCCCTGAGCAGGGAAGGCAATGATGAACACTTGAGCATAACAGCAGAGGTTTATATCCCGTTATCAGACTGCCAGAGGGAGATTAGCCTACTGTTTAAAATAGATAGGGATAAAAACAGAGTTCTGTTAACTTATGGCATTTCCATCACACCTTTAGCCAGATAACTTCAAGGCGATTTACAAGGTTACATACTAAAATTTAATAAAATCAACACGGCAAAACACTGGAAGCAGGAATTAAAAGCCCAAACAAAGAGAGCATGAAGGCAATTACAGTGGGACCTCGGGTTACATACGCTTCAAGTTACAGACTCTGCTAACCCAGAAATATTACCTCGGGTTAAGAACTTTGCTTCAGGATGAGAACAGAAATCGTGCAGCGGTGGTGCAGCGGCAGCAGGAGGCCCCATTAGCTAAAGTGGTCTTCAGGTTAAGAACAGTTTCAGGTTAAGAACGAACTTCCAGAACAAATTAAGTACTTAACCTGAGCTACCACTGTAAAAGGACCTCCATACTGCAAAAAGTGTGAAAGGACCAGATGGTCTTTGCTGTGCACCTAAAAAACAAGAGCAAAAAAGATACCAGGTAAAGATGTTTTGAAGAAAGTTCTATGATTTGGATGTTAGCACCAAAGTGGCACTCTCCCAAATCTGAGCCAACTCTTAATCTCCTAGCAGAGAGACATGCAGGGAAGGAAGGCTTCTGAATGACCCAATAATGAACAAGGTAGTATTACACATACATCATCATATCTTTAGGTGCAAGGCAAAAACATTTCTCTATCTGTAACCAAGCCTTTGGCTGATTTAACATTCTATGGCCTTTTAAATGTTTTTGTGGGAGCCCCTGGACATCCTGCTCGGTTTCCATCTAAACTGACATCTCATTAGGTACTGCCCACAAAATTTAACATTGCAAACTGATTTAGTTCATTTTTTAAAAATTACAAAAATCAAAGAGAAAAAGAAACTGACAAATCATTTTGACAAACTCCCTTAATAAAGTATAGCCTGCCAGGCTTTCACATAATATTTAATGCTAAACACTTGAACTACTAGTAAATGAATTCTATAATTAGTTTTAAAAAATAGAGAGAAAGAGTCATTTAACTTTTAGAAACCAATTACTCTGACTATAGTCAAAGCTGCTTTTCTAAGAGACTCCAGCTTCCTTTTCAAGTATTTAAATCCCTAAATATTTAACCTTTATTGCCTGGGAAGGCAATAAACAGTTTTTTAGAACCAATTACACACAACACAATGAAATTGTCATTTTGAAAAGCTACCTTTCAGCCACTTGTGTTACAATCCACCTTGACAGCAGCAGACTGTAAAAAGCCAAAGCCCCTGATCACAGGTAAACAGAAGTGTGTTAATCATTTATCACTTGACTTCATCATCTCTACATGACTCCTATAAAGGTAGGTCATTTTAGTGCTTTTTTTTTTTTTAAAGGGAAATAAAGGCAGAGAGCATGGAACTTGCATAATGCCCCTGCAAACTGGTTCTTCCATGTACCCACACCGGCACTTAGTATAAATCTTGAATTCTAAATTGCAGTTCAGCAGTGGCAAACCAGGAACCCTGTACACTAGCAACAGACATACTAGACAATAGGACATGATTTAAAGAGTCCCCAGAAGCTTAATGCACATCATTGTTCTGTGATTTCAAACAAGACACTCTTGAGCTGGCTTATGAAATCGGGATGTCCACAGTTCAAATCTTGCCTTGACTCACAAGGTGGCCTTAGACAAAACTATTCCATAAGATCCTCAAAATACAGTGGTACCTCAGGTTACATACGCTTCAGGTTACAGACTCTGCTAACCCAGAAATAGTACCTCGGGTTAAGAACTTTGCTTCAGGATGAGAACAGAAATCGTGCTCCGGCGGCGAGGTGGCAGCAGGAGGCCCCATTAGCTAAAGTGGTGCTTCAGGTTAAGAACAGTTTCAGGTTAAGAAACGACCTCCGGAACATATTAAGTACTTAACCCGAGGTACCACTGTATGAGGATACTACTAACTTTCCAGAGTTGTTGCAAGGATTACCTACAGAGTGACACATGAAGTGCTTTTAACACTCAAGAGCAATATGCATAATTATGGCACTGCCTATAGCCAATGCTTTTTTTTCTAAAAAAAAGTTTAGGGGCACTCTCATTTTCCTACTCATATTGAAATACTGCACCTCAATGAGGTCAAACTTAGATTTACAAAATGTTTAGGGGTATGTTTACCCCTGCGTCCCGCCAGAAAAAAGCACTGCCTATACTGTAGTTCTACAGGCTACAAGAAGTAGATCCACAGAGCGGGGGTGGGGTGGGGTAGGTCTGCCATGCTGTACAGTGAGGAATACCAACTGCATGCAGCTCACATTTCGACCAGTTTGCGGGGTTTATCTAATGTAACTGCAGACAATTTGCTTTAATTTAATAAATGTAACTTAAATTGCAAAACACAACAAGGGTCAGATGCAGAACTGGAACTATTATTGGCAGGGAGTGGGGTATAAAGGAAGATCAAACCACAGACCTTTTACTAGGCAAATATTGGCAACCACTTCCCCACAGATGGCTGTGGCTAAGGCTCATATTACTCCAGATTAGTTTAGATGAATATGTCTGGGTGTAAATCCAGCCAAGGTTATCTTGTGGACAGAGGCTTGGGTTCAAGTCCCAACCTCAGCTATTAACTCAGTGGGTGGTTTTGAACAAGTAACTCTTCCATGTCTGCAAAATGAGAACAATGGTTGCCCCAAATTGCTCTTACGGCAATGCATAAGAGACTTAAAAAATGTCTTACAATATTTAAGTGAAAAACCACTGTTTATAATCATTTCCAGCATATGTTATTGTGATCTGAGTACCGGTTTTACACTGCAAATTTTGCTCCTGTAGCACATTACTCTTGGGCTCAATCAACACTGCAGGGTAGCAATCCCAACACTGCTTTTGTTATCATGGTACTTCATATGCTTTCAGAATACAAAGGAAAGTCAAAAGGTAAGCAACAACAGCATTTTAAAAAAATTAAGAACCCATATTCTAAAAAACTGAGCTCCTAATGGAACTTCTTCAAGATATCATGCAACTATTTATTTCACAATAACTACTGAAATATATGTTTTAGAAAGCCAGAGGTCAGGTTTTTTTTTTTTAAAAAAGACACCATTCTCATCCAGTAACAAAGGCCTGCACAAAATAAGTTGCAATTTTTTTTAAAAAAAGCACATACACAACATGGATACTAAACACAAATCCATAAAAGACTACACTCTCTTTATCTGGTCCTGGCAATGCTGTGTTATCAGGTGACTTAAGGATGGTCAGTTTGTGAAAAACAAGGAAATGCCACAAAAGGAATTTTGTTTGCTTGTTTCTAGGAGCGTTTTTGCAAACAATGGAAAGAAACATTTACAGCCGGATGAAGGCAGACAGCTCTGTCCTGAAACAGCAAGAAAGAACAGACGAACCCACCAAACTCACTTTACTGCAGAAGAAAACTTGATCTGCTGTATAGATGTCATGGACTGGCTGGATACAGAGGAGCGGTGTGAGGCAGCAGCTGGGGAACCCCCAAGGAAAGAATTAGTGGGGGGGGGACAACACTGAGTGGAGGGACACGGGTGGCGCTGGGGTGAGCTCCCGTTGCTCGGTCCCTGCTCCTGCCAACCTAGCAGTTCGAAAGCACGTCAAAGTGCAAGTAGACAAATAGGTACTGCTGTGGTGGGAAGGTAAACGGCGTTTCCATGCGCTGCTCTGGTTCACCAGAAGCGGCTTAGTCATGCTGGTCACATGACCCGGAAGCTGTACGCCGGCTCCCTCAGCCAATAAAGACGAGATGAGCGCCACAACCCCGGAGTCGGTCATGACTGGACCTAATGGTCAGGGGTCCCTTTACCTTTAACACTGAGTGGTCATGACTCCCAGAACAAGGAGAGGCATGAAATAGGCAGAGCAATGACGGGCAAGACAAAGGAGCCTCAAATTGCCTGGAAAGGAACAGAGGGAGACTTTGGGAGTTGTGCGAAGGCTGTATCCTCTAGGCCTGGCTTCCTGGGCTGTCTTGTTTCTTATAAAAAAAATTAACTTCACCAAAGCCATGTAAGTTACTGATAACCTGCTCCTGGCACCTGTTCCTGTCAATAGACACCAAAGCTCCTTTAATGCTATCCATTAGTTGTCAACAAACTACAACTGATGATGCTCAGATATCCATTTTTGCCAACTAAGGAGCAAGAGCAACAACTGCCTTATTCCTCAACCAAGCTGAGCTGCTTTGTTCATGTTCTACAGGCTGGAACCTAGGTTGGGTCTCAAGAGTAGCACTACCAGACAAGATAAATGACAAAGAAGTGGATCTCCAAATGCGTATTTGGACTAAAAGTGGATCCCAGGTCTGGAAAGCTAGAGTACCCCAGATGATCAGGCAGCACCTACAGTCCCATATTATGGTATCAGCACACAGACATGCTGCAAAACCAGCACACTCGACATTCAGAGCAGTCTGCACCTATTGAAGTGATAAGAAAGCCTTTGTGATGTGCTAAGAGGGCAAGGGGACAAGTGAGGAGATAAAATGTTGGCAGTCCTGTCACCATAAAAGGAAAACAGATGAAACTGAGAGCAAGCCAAAGAATCAAGAGAGGCTAAGTGGGAATTGCATACCAGAAGTCCAGACTCTTTATTCTTGCCTTAACCCTCTGAAGTCAGTATTGAGGTTTTTGTTTTAAGCGAAGAGACTAACATCGAAGACCACGGCACATATTGCATAACAGCAAATCTTGACTTTGCCTCCAAGCGTACACATTCAACCATGTATTGGAAGCAATCCTGGTTCTACAATGATAGTATTCAATTGATTTGCATGGTCAGCCCATCTCACCCATTTACCAAACATTGTGCATGGTGTATGATTAATTTCCCCCAGAATCACATAGCAGGCATGTCAACTCACTCAGTCTTGTTTCTTTCTCAGGTGCAAGTAATGTGTTCTATACAACTGCATGTAATGAAGACCTGATGGCTTTTTTAAGAAAAACTGCTTCTGGTGGGCCATTCAAGAACAGAAATGCTGTGGGGGAACTTAATTCATAATCCCTCCCCAAATGGCGCTCCCACCCCTACACAAAGGGTTTCAAATGCATATTTTAAGGACATATACACGCTTCCAAGCAGGGCTCCATTATCCCCAGCCATCTTCCCACCACAGCCAAACCTGAACTGGCTTCTCTGAAGCCAGGAACACAATTAGATAACATCCTCCATTAACCTGGCTGCTGGCAACAAAGATGAATTCACACACGTTCTCTCCCTGCCACATAACCACTGTAAACCACTGTAAACCAAGTAGCACTGCAATTACTCAGAATGGCACAAACAAATCATTATTTTTATTTCAAAGCCCACAAGCAACAAATGTGTCTGTGTGTGTGTGTGTGTGTGTGTATAAAAGGGCCTGTATATAAAACAAATATCATACAAAACAGATCACTCAGTGTTAGCTCAGCGACTGATAGAGATTTAAAAGGCCTAACATGCTTCTTTGTACGCTCAAACAAGCAATATTCACTGTTTGCAATGAAATCATACTCAATTTACCTGAAGCATGAACTTGCAATACAAAATTCCAACCTGGAGTTTACATTGACATTGAAGTAATCACTTAGCTTACGATGTCTGACTAGTCCAGACTATGTGTTGAACTGAGCAATTAAAAACTATCCAATTCGTTTCAATTAGGAATTAAAGGACAATTAAAAAGGCATCTGTATCTAAAATTATATTTAGAACTCAGCTTATTCTTTCTTGAAGACATGCTTTACAGATAAATGAAGATTATTTAAATGTTTAAAAGACCTATTTGGTGGAACTTGTTTTCCCTGTTTCCCTGCTTTTACTTCTGCTCCACGAATATCAGATTTAAAAAGCCACACAGGTTTGTTGAACCTCATAATTCATATATTTTTTTTTGGGGGGGGGGAGTCCAAATGATTACAGAAAGGTTCTGCTCTATGATCGGCAACGGGGGCAGGGGAGAGGGCAGAGGAATATGAATTAGGCTTCTAATTGGTTTGTAAAACTGTCATTCTGCATACAGTTCCTGCCCTCACATAGCACCACTTTAAAAACCTCCAAACCCAAAGTTCCACCCCCTGTCACCTCAGTCCTCAACAACCCCTACAAATGCTAAATGCTGCCAAACCATAAATTTTGTATCCAGGATGAAGTATCTCAAATGTAAACACATCTACCGTACTTTATTCATACTACAGGTGTGGAGAACTTTTGAAGTACAGAAACTTTGGTCCTCCTATGCACAACAAAAATTAGCATTTGTGATTTAAAAGACTGGTATCCTTCAGCCATATCAAATGATACTCAAGGAAGCTTAGTTTTAAAGATTAATAATAAAATGAATACTGTAAAATAAACCACCTCAAATGAAAATAAAAAAACGAAGTGTTTCTATTGTGAAACTCCAATTAAACAAACCAGTAAAAGTTTTTCAATATCACACAACAAATTCCTGCACACACCAGTAAGGAGAATGTTTATCCAAATTGTGAAGGTCATTCACAAACCAGCTCAACCTCAACAACAAAAATCCCTGTCTCCCACCTTCTTACTTGATTTCCTTCCCTCCCTTCAATGGGCAGGTGGGTGAGTTGAATTGCACTTTTTCCCTTCCAGAGATTTAAAGGCAAAATAATCAGAACTGACCCTCTGGATGCTACTGGTTCCTTGTTTCTGTTCGGAAAGCCACAGCCTGCATTCCACTGCAACAACTTTTCTACTATATTGTTGAGTGACTTCACTATAAATATCTTTTAACACATTTAAAATGTGTGGGTGATGAAATTCAATAGCCAAAAAAATGAGTAACAAAGATTGTTACTGTAAGGAGAGAGCTATGTAGAGCTGAAGCAGCAAAAGTCAGGAAGAGAAGCTCTTTTGAGAAGGCTGTTCTATCTACACACAGGGCATCAACAGAATAAAAAGGGGGGATCCAATTTCCTCACAATTCCCTACCTAACACAATCCAAAGTCATCCCCTTTGGGGCTGAACCATCTCCCACAAGATGACACATTTTGCCAGAATAACCCTCCCACACAGAACAAAGGCCTTGAATGACACTGTCCATGCAGATTACAGCTGAGAACAGCATTTCAAAGCAAACAGAACTCTGTCTCCTGGTCATACAGGACAACAGACTAGCTATTTTGGTTAATCCAGGTTAAACCCACTTCAGGAAATGTACTAGTAAATTCAATTAGAATTCACTTCATGCCATTCACCTGGAAGGAAATGCACATTTATTCTAAGGCAGAGTGTGATCTATTGCTCATTCACATGGAGTCTCTAATAAATCTGTATAGATTAGCCATTGTGCTTAGCAAAGTCAAAGGAGCCTCTCCCAGACAGTGCTGGGAAAATATTTTGAATTCCTAGATACCAACCTGCTTTAGGGATTTCAATTAGAATTGCCCACATTCTGCCACTGAAATCATAAGCAAACTGCTTTCTTTTTAATATCTATATAGTCTCAGGATACCAAATTTTGTACTTTGTACCTGTGACCTGCAATACACACAGATTGCCTACTGGCTGTACTGGGATACTAAAAGGTTTTACATCATGGGGACTTTCTGTTCTTCTGATATTATACCCATGATGACCATATCATTAAACACTGCATGAATGCTATCTAAACAAGTTAGCAGTCAGTTCCAGACATTCAATCACTCACAAAGATCAGAAACCCTTTCCCACACATTCAACCTAATCTTACGCATGCTTACAGTCAGAACCAAGTCCCACTGGTTTCAGAGGGATTATTTCCCAAGCAAGTGTGTGTAAGTTTGCAGCCACAGGCATGCACTGAAGGCACTGGAGAAAACCCACTCTTTTATAGTGACTTCAGCTGTGAGCTTAACACAAGTGATTAGAAGGTAATAACACAGCCTTGCATTTAATAACTAGGCTTGTTGTTGTTGGCATCCATCTGTCTCAATAGAGTGTGCCTCCGAAGGTGAAGTCAAAGCTGAGTTAGCAGCACCAAAGTGACCTCCCTGGGGTGCAACCCTGAGCAGTGTGTATGGAGGTTCTGGGCTGCCCAGATGACAAGACCCCTCTCTCAGCTTCACTGACGTGGTCCAAAGGAAAGCAGAGCAAGATGTTTGGCCCCAGTTTGGCTGCAGGAGTTGCTGGAAGGAGGTATACAAAGCACTATGGAGTCTTAGGGACTCCAGATTGCTGTAAACTTTACTCCTTAGCCTTCTCCTGAATATATCTCACAACCAGCCTAGAAGCCATGACAAATCTAGACAGCATCGTAAAAAGCAGAGACATCACCTTGCCAACAAAGGTCCGTATAGTTAAAGCTCTAGTTTTCCCAGTAGTGATGTATGGAAGTGAGAGCTGGACCATCAAGAAGGCTGATCGCTGAAGAATAGATGCTTTTGAATTATGGTGCTGGATGAGACTCTTGAGAGTCCCATGGACTGCAAGAAGATCAAACGTATCCATTCTTAAGGAAATCAGCCCTGAGGGCTAACTGGAAGGACAGATCATGAAGCTGAGGCTCCAATACTTGGAGCCACCTCATGAGAAGAGAAGACTCCCTGGAAAAGACCCTGATGTTGGGAAAGATTGAGGGCACAAGGAGAAGGGGACAACAGAGGATGGGATGGTTGGACAGTGTTCTCAAAGCTACCAGCATGAGTTTGACCAAACTGCAGGAGGCAGTGAAAGACAGGGGTGCCTGGCGTGCTCTGGTCCATGGGGTCACGAAGAGTCGGACACGACTAAACGACTAAACAACAACCACCTCAGGCAGTTCTCCTAGTTTACATGCTGTCTTTGGAAAAACTATCATTCGGCTCTATTCCTTCTCTGCCATCCTGTTTGATAGAAGACAAAAGGGTTGTTCCCAATGAAGGTGTCTATTCGTACAAGTGCAACAGAGCCTTTCCCTCCCTCCTGCACTCCCCAAATCTGCCTCAGAAGCTTGGGGATTGAAAGGAAGTTCCATTACACAAGCAAAGTCCTTGTGCAGACAAGATGGCTTCACAGGATACAACCCAGGGTTTTAACTAGCCTGCCAAGACTTCCCTTTCTCATGGCTAGCAAGAAATATAGGCTGCTAATCTCTTAGGCTAGTAAAAACATTTCATGTTAGTAACTTTTGTGGACTTAAAATATACAAGCGTACAGAAAAAGCTAGCTCATTTGTGTTAAATGAATTTGAATACAGTGCTAACTCATCCTCTGTGCTGCACGAAAGTCACCCTCAGGCAAATTCTGCCACTTTTATTTTAAATCTTTGCAGCTCCAAACCTCCTTGTTCTCGGACAGTCACCTCCTCACCTCTCACTTTCCCATTAGTAAGCAGAACTCTGGGGTATAGGCTACCTGTCACACACCAGTCATTTCAAGTAGTATCCCCCCATGGAGCTAATGAAGAAACTGAAGTGTTGCTGTCCTCTTCAGTCCCAAGATTTGGCAACGAGAGCCAGATGGGATCTCTTACTGGATGAGAGAAGACTGGTGCATTCTCAGAAATAAGCACACTCCCTGCTCTAAACCTGCAGTTCTAAACCTGCAGTTCTGAACTGCTTCAGTTAAACTTCATGCCTTTTTAATCACAGAACCATAGAATTGTAGAGTTGGAAGGGACCACGAGGGTCATCTAGTCCAACCCCCTGCAACGCATGAATCTTTTGCCCAATGTATGGCTTGAACCCACAACCCTGAGGTTAAGAGTCTCATGCTCTACTGACTGAGCTATCTCAATTCTGAACCCTATAGATCTGGAACTCAATGGATCCGTCTTCAGAAATAGAAACCAGAGCATTCATATCCAGCAGATAAACAGGGTGAATTTGCACTTAAAAAACAACAACCGAGGATGCTATTGTGAGAAAAAACCCTACACAAAACATTCTAATTTACCCTACCAATGTACTTTATGGGCAACTTGTCTCAGGTTGCAATCCTACACTTACACAGGAGTAAGTCCCACTAAATCAAAGAGGGGCAGTAGTTCACTGGTACAGCATCTGCTTTGCATGGAGAACGTCCCAAATTTCAACCCCCAGCATCTTCATATACGGCTGGAAGAGATCTCTGTTAGAAATCAATTCAGTTCATTGTCGATCACCTTAAATAAAATTGGTACACAGTTCTCTGTTGCCATTAATTTTCACACACCCAGGTACACAAGAGCAGGTTTTTAAGAACAACGCAATCGTCACGCCGTTGAGTTGGTGACAGTTCATTTGGGTTCTGCACAGAGATTTTGACTCTGGCTCAGCTTAGGTTCCACATTTCTCTTCCTCACCCCAAGCAGCTTCCTAGTTGAGCCCACTAACTGCTGCTCCACACCAACTCCCTCTCCCCTGGAGTCCCATCAAAATCAAAGCCAGAGGGTCTTCCACAGGTAAGACATTTCCACCTGGAAAGGCAATTTGCTTAAGTCAATGTGGTTATTTTAATAGACTTTTCAACATTAGATGTCTCTCTGAACTGGTTTGCCGTGGGAAGAACAAAACAGTTTTTAAAGGTGGAATGGCAGAAAAGAAAAAAATATAAATCTGATCATTTTTATATATAGAAGACTGTATTGTATAAGCGGGGTGGGTCTAACACGTGCACTTACAGATTGTCCTCAGCAGCAACTGGAAGGGAAAGAGTAAATATTTTTCATGTAAATCCTAAACTCATTAGTGACACAGACCTCGCTGCAAGCAGAATCCCCAGAGTCCTTCCTCACACTTTCATGTTCAGACCCTTTTGCAGAAACAATTGTAGAAAAAGAAAGAAGATAGCAGTGAAGCACCCACTGACATACACTCCATCACTTGTTTTTGTAGCTCTGAATCTTAATGAGTATCTTCATTGCTTATTTCTGCTGTACTTCTAGAACAGGGGTCTGCAACCTTTAAGACAAAAAGAGCCACTTGGACCCGTTTCCGAAGAAAAAAAACCTGGGAGCTGCAAAACTCATCATTATAAAAATAACATTTTTGTCACTTTTTATTATTTCTTTGTTTGACCCCTCAGAATTACTCCTCCTCATAGAAATAAACGTTAAATTAACAAGTTACCATTTTTTGTGTGTATGTTCTTCACTCCCCTTCAAAACAGTGACCAGCGTACGTGCCCCCTTTCAATGCAGTGACCAGCGTACGTGCCCCTTACAATGTAGTGAGCGGGCGGGCGGGAAGGTAACGTTGGAACGGTGCGTGACTAACGCACACACTGCCCCCATGCGACGTCACAGCCAGTACAGCGCCCGCCACAGTGGGGAGTGTCGGGGCGCACAATGAGCCTCCTCCCCTCGCTAGTATCCGCCCCGGAGCCGCAGCAAAGGTGTAAAAGAGCCACATGCGGCTCCAGAGCCGCGGGTTGCAGACCCCTGTTCTAGAAGATCTCCCAAATCAACATAAGCCTGTATTTTGATAGGCTCACTACTGCCCGAAAGGCTAAGAAGAGCCAATGTTCAACATAATTGCAGGTTTCGTGCTTTTCTTCTTCTGAGCTTATCTCTATACAGAGCAGCAGTCAAGAAACACTCTCCATTCTTAAAGGAAGCTTGAAATCTGTGCAGATGTTCAGGTGTCTACCTGGCATACCTCTGGTCAACAATCAAATTTTCGTCTACAGTTCCAGTGTCCTATATTAGCCAAGAAAATTGTAGGCAGATGGTGTGGCAGATGAGTGTAAAATATAATTTCAAAGTGCAGCCTAAAGAATACTAATATATACTGTACTAAACATTAATGTTTTCCAGATTATGCATACAGTAGAATATTTGAAAGCCACATAAAGCAAGGATAAAAGTCCTGCTGAATTCACTGAGTTATGCCAAGATGCACATCACCTAAAATTATAGACCCATATTAAGAAGGAAGTGAAAAGCTGGTATTTACAAGTAAGCTTGAATGCAAACCCTAATTCAAAAATAAATTCTGTATAACCTTTTTCCTGACAATATTCCCTCTCCATAAACAAGTCCAAAGCATAAAGCATTTGTCAGAACTGTCTAACAAATGTGATTAATCCATACAATTTAGCTTTTTTTTTGCAGTGTTTACAAACAATCGCCAAAACCTATTAGAATGACACCACTATAGCCATAAATTCTCCAAAACAATGAGTCAAGTGTGTTATGACAAACAAATCTTACATAATACGGTGGATATTTCTGCTCCTACAGTTGCTTATTATGAGAGGAGTGTACGGACACAGGGACCTGATCAAGAAAAGGTTTTGTAAGCACTTCCTGACCTCATGCATTCAACCGAACTTGGCCCAAAATATCCAAATAAGGTGATTCTATTGTACCTAGTTACATTGGTTACTATCTTAAGAGAAAGTAAATATATTTCAATGTCTATGCATCTTCAAAACCAACACAGAAATATTAGCACAAGGATTGAATCTGCACTCCTGAAGCAGTGTAATTTTGCACAAACTTACTTTGAAGTACGAAGAACCTTTAGATCCATCACTGAACCCAGCTGATTTATATACTGTTTGAAGGAGACTCTGCCAACTCCTATTCTGTTCCACATTTAGCTTTTGAAAACAAGTGTCCTGATTATGTAAGACCCCACAGTGCCTACTATTTTAACCTTACATTTTGAACCCTAAGGGAGAGATTTGTTACGAGTGTGTGTGTGTTGACATTTTGCAACTCTTAGCAGCTATGCAAAAGTAGGTGAAAAAGCAAAAGGAGCCAACAGCGAGTCAAAGCATTGATTTTCATGTTTAAGACTAACAAAGCCAGCTAATATAAAGCTAAGTCTCCAGATGTTCACCATTTTAGTGTCGAGATTAGCCTGGAAGCTGAAAAATTCATAGAGATTCAACAACCTTCTTTTCTTAAGAACTGTGGTTGGCTGGTGATTAACCTTAAGTCTGTGTCAAATACCGTCTTCTCACTTGCTTTTCTAATTGAGTAACTATTCAGAAGTCTTAACATGTTCAGGACTTGTTCACAAATTTCGTTCCAGACAGTGGTTACATCTACCATGTTACCTAAACCATAATCAGCAGCATTCTTGTGTTAGTGAAGTCAGTGGCTTCTTTCCAACGCATAGTTCTGTAATCACTGCCGCAGATAAACAACATTGACCATGTCTATGACAAAAATCTATGTAGAAGCCTCAAAGTTTTTGACAGAGCTGCCCAACTGTCACAGAAGGAGGAGTGGGCAGGTAGAGGAGTCATCTTTTTCTACAGTAGGGATGGAGAACATATGTTGCTGGACTACAACTCCCATCATCCCTGGCCATGATGGCTGGGGCTTCTGGGAGTTGGAGTCCAACAACATCAGCAGGGCCACAAGTTCTCCATCCCTGTTCTAGAGAGAGGCACAACAGACAGAAGTGTCTAGAAAAGGAGAGGGAAGCACAAGAAGCATTAGCTAAGCAAACTAGAGGAATGGGGAGAAAAACTAGGAAAGAGAACAGACTAAATAGACATTTGAACACAGGCAGAGGCAGAAGTGAGAAGCTGTGAGAAAAGGCCTCCTCTGTGGCCAGGTTATAGAACATTTTATATTTATTTTATGGAACACCTTACCTCATGAAATCCATGTACCCCTGCTTTCACTTTTTCTTGTAATCTGGTCAAAAATGTATTCCAATGGGCATTTGACCTGCTAGTTCGGCCCTCCAGACTTTTTGGGACTACAACTCCCATCATCCCTGACCATTGGTCCTGTTAGCTAGGGATGATGGGAGATGTAGTCCCAAAACATCTGGAGGGCTGAGTTTGCCTATGCCAGCCTTGTACCATTGCTTGGTGTTACCGTTATAAGCAACCCTGAGCAATGCAAATCCTTTGGAAGGGTGGGAGGGATATACATTTTCTTAATAAATATACGGTAATAGTAAACAGATCGCTTACCGACTAGCAATAACTTGTCAAATAACTCGCTACAGGTCTTCATATATTATCAATAAACCTCGGGAAATAGGAGACAGAGTTTATTATCCTTGGGTTAGATAAACTCATATAGTCCCATGGGGCAGGAAAACGGGAGAAAATTGTTCCATATTCATGGTAAGATGCCATCAATTAATTGAATGAGCTAAGAGTTCCAACCTTCATCAGAAGAGTAAGAGAACTGATACACTGGAGGTGCATAATGTTTAAAATTAAAGCTACATGCCCAGAAGCTATGCTCAGGAACCTGTGCACAAGTTCACATTAAACACTTTGGCTAAGACCTAGGAGCCAGGACCTACCTGATTAAAATCCTGAAGAACAGATTGAGAGGATTAACATAATTAACACAAAATGCATATGTGTGCCTAGGTAAAAGTACGCATTTACTAATGACATCTTCACCCTCCAGCTATTCTATGCCCAGATTTTACAATGGAAAGTCTGAAATTACTTTTATGACGTCCATATAACCAGACACTTGCCTACTTGCTGCAGCTTGCAACCACAACAATTAAGTGTATCTGTAATGTGGGTTTTAAAGAAGAAAAGTGTGCCAAGCAAGGGAAGCATGAATTCCAATTCTATGTGCACTAACTTGGAAGCAAGTATAATTGAACATGGTGGGATTTCCTTCTGGAGAAAACATGCAAAGGGTTGGGCTGTAAGTGAAGGAGACCCCCTTCCCCCAGCATGTTAAGAGGGGGGGGGGTTTAACCCTCCAACCTTCAAATGCCCTTTAAATGTGCTCCTGCCCAGAAAGACAGAAGGCAGAATCAATGTCCCTACAGGTGTTGTGCAGCAGAACAACTCCCCCTGCAATCTATTAATAGCAACCTCCCAAGTTTCTTGCTAGGCATATCTCAAATGGAAAGGAAATCCAGTAGGCTGCAACCTGCTAGACCCAACAGCTGTTCTTTTACAAAGGAAACTGTTCTGGCTACCTCAAGCTGTCTCCTTGGGCCTAGTTCTTATGATCAGCAGGTGGTTAAACCTACTGCGTGTTCAGACCCAGAAACCTCCCCCCTAAATAAATTCACACTTGACTCAAATTTTGATTTTGGTTTTTGGCAGAATTTAGGCCACAACTTTATTAATTACAGAAAGTGACTGGTTGCATAGGCTCTGGTTCGACTAGCTCCCTGCTATGCAGGTAGCGCTGACTCAGGGTTCCAGCATAGGTCAGCCAAGGGTGAACACCTGGATAAGTGGAAAGCCGGGAATGGGCTAACTCCGCCACCCAAATGTCCCCCTCGACTCAGGCACAGGCACCATCTCCTCTCAGGGGTTGACCAAACCATTGAGTCCCTGGAATCCTTTAATGGAATACCCTTCAAATATGGATGGCAAGAGCGTTCTCCCATCCCTATCACCTGAACCAGAGCCTATCCGCAACCTTACAAGTTGTGACGATTTGCTACGCGGCAGGCGAAACCCAAATGGCAACAGCCAATCAGCCAAGTGGATCCCTGCCGTGCCCCTGTCCCAATGACAGACAACACACGATGGCATAGCAAGGTCAAGCGCAAAGCTCCAAAAGTAGGGAGAGGTGGGCGTGTGTTCCAAGTGCACGCGCCGGAAGAGGATGCTCTGGGTCTCGTGCATGGGTATAAATAGGTCCCTCGAACAGTTTGGACTGGTTCCCTTTGGCCAGATTGCACCCAGCTTTGAGGGACCTACCAATTGGGTGTTGTGGCTGACCACTCGTACCCACCCACAACACAGGGTGTCGGTTTTCCAGGTCTCACCGCAAAACGTGCCCTCTTTAAGGGAAGACCCGATTTTCTGGATTTTATCACTTCACACCACAAGTGACTGAACATCCCCTGCATATAGACAAGTAGCATATGAGGAAGAAGGTGCCCCTCTTCCCAGCCTGCTACTTTTCTGTACATACAGAATGTTTTCATATAGAAAAGCATTTAACAGCGTGAGCCCACACTTGCGGGAGGAAACGAAAGCAGCCACAAAATCACCATGTTGTACTGTAGCTAGGTGCTGACCTGGATATGAGAATCCTGGATTCAAATATCCCTGCTCAAATGTAAAGGCTACCAGTGGATGAAAAAACTCTCTTCCTAACCTCACTTTCAGGGATGCCATGAGGCTAAAATGCCACTGGAGAAAGAGCAGGAAACAAAAGT
The DNA here is from genome assembly GCF_964234715.1 of Podarcis melisellensis. NCBI lineage: Eukaryota > Metazoa > Chordata > Lepidosauria > Squamata > Lacertidae > Podarcis > Podarcis melisellensis. The sequence goes on from NC_138542.1 coordinate 59,543,842, forward strand.
AATTAAAATAAATTACTACTTCCTTTCCATCACTAGCCCTGCTTCACAGCCTTCATCGCCCGCTGGCAGCTACAAGTCCAGGAAGGAGGAATGATGTCTTCAACATTATTATTATCACCATTAATTTAATTTAATTTATTACGTGCCTTTCACCCTAAGGTGTCAGGACAGGTTGCAACAATTTAAAATACAAACACAACTACAATAGATGACAAATGTTACTGACAGAAATGAGAAAGCATTGGGCCTTCCCAGGGTTGGGATCCCTATGCAGAAAGGTGTTCTATTTAACAGTAAACATGCCCTCTATGAGATCTGGTAGTATGACTTGCAAAAGACCATGAAAGCTAGTTATGCCCATAAAATCAGCTGCTTCTATTTGACAAATCCTAAACACTCACCCCTGTTTTATATTCAGTGCATAAGAGTTGGGCCCAATGTAAAATGGGGGGGGGGGGCAGATCCACCCCAGATGAACCATAACTCCAACTCCCAACTTTTGTTTCTAGCATTTGTGAAACCTGAGATAAGTGACAACATGTATAGCAGACATTCTTCCCCTCATTTTTTAAAAAAGAAATCCATCTGCTCCCCCATTTCAGGGGTTTACTCCTCCATGCAGAAAAAATTCCCATGGACCTCCATGGTTGCAAGCGAAGGTGAAAGCCCTGACCTGTGTAAATTTTCTGCATGCACACACTTACTGTACACACTAGCCCATGAATGTGTTAATGTTAGAATGCCACCTATTAATAGCCCACCAGCATGGTAATATTACATGTGTGAATGGGCCCATATATATGTAACAGGTGCACTTAACTAAATTTTTCATCTTGCCCTCAACGAAGCATAAATGGTTTGGTCTTGCAGTCAACAAACACACAACAACCCTGTGAGGTAGTTTACACTGAGATAGTGACTGTCTCAAGGTCATTCAGAATGGAGAGCATTTTCAGATGTCTTCACTGAGTAAAGACTGTATGGTGAGGAAAGCACAGGGTACAGAAAGAACAATGGTTGCTAAGTTTTGCTCAGTGTAGATGCACTGAAATTAATGAAGAAGCCTAAATTCGGTTCAATAATTTCAAGGAGTCTACCCTGAGTAAAACTTAGTTGAATACCACCCAGTGCTTCTACCAGGCTTCCTGAATCCCCTCAGGTTGCTCCTTTTCATTCATAAGAGTGCATCAGGGGCCTAAAGTCGTTTCTGAGATTACAGAGCACCTGGTAAATCTAGCTATACATTATGGGGTTAGGGATAGGCACCTTTGTAAAACTGCATTTTTCCATACATAACCGAATCACATCTAGAAACAGTCAATAGAACTAGAACACACTGATTGACAACCCTCATAGTATGGAGATTTCAGAATCTCAAATTCCGCAGAAAGAGATAGACCTATCCCTCCCAATCTGAATTTTAACCATAAAACCCCTAGATGTAGCAGTTCCGAAACAAGACAGTGCTTGAAAATTCATCTGGCACACTCCAGGATTTAAGTAGGTATTTGGCATAATTCACTGCTTTCAGTACTAATATCTCTTTGTAGTTTCCCACACAATAGAATTGGCAAGGATCTGTCCCTTCTGTCTCTCCCATAGTTAATGGATAGCTATCACATTAGACTGTGTAAAAAGGCAATCAATCATAACTGGTTGCATTGTTCTCTGCCCAGAATGAAGGGCATCGTAAGATACCTCCTGTAAACACATCTAGACAAGATATGCAAGGCAAATAAGATTATCTTCCAAATATTAACTGTTTGAAATATAGTACGTGGACACATGCATGCCTAGTCCCACAAATTTCTCAGGAAAAAAAGTGTTTCTGTGCAATATAAAACTGTCTGGAGTAAATAGTGGAACACAGTACACTCAACAATCGGGGAAGGGGAGCATACACCAGATAAGGGAAGTTTTATTGTTTACAAATTCAAAAAATGTCATTCCTTATAAATCCTTACTTCATTTGAAACAATACAACCCCATCAAGCAGCCATGCAAAAATAAATTCACGCACAAGTTACAAAAAGCTTGCCTGCTACCTCTTTCCAGTTCTAAAAATCTGCTTCCCTTCTTCTCTGACTTGCTGTGCTCCCAAGTAAAAGGCACACATAGAACTTTTTCGGGGGGGGGGGGGAGATTACCGTAATCTTCTCCAAACACATCTTCCACTATGCTGTGGCTGATATGTGGTCTACAAGTGATTATTTTCTCCCATTCAAATACTGTACACCTTGGCATTATCCACACAAGTAACCGACAAGGGTTTTCTGCAGCCTTTGGGACTTTAGAAATGTTCGCACATTTTGCACAGATAAAATAACAAAGGGTTACTCTTGCTGAATAACATCCCCTTGGTACCAGACGAAGCTCTTCACCAATAACATAGGGCCCTGTTTCAAAACTCTGCACCTCTGTCAAATCTCTCAAACAAAGAGCTCGCTTGAACAGGATTTTTTCAAGACCAATCTGCCCTTGAGACCACTAAATGGCCTAATCCTGTCCCTCCAAGCCTGGACGGCCAAATATTAGGGTTCAGTTTCAAGAAGAGTTCATTGCCCAGGAAAGTTCTGCTGCACCCGACCCCAAGGTTCATCCACAAAGAAGGTATAGTAAGTAACAGAGATTGAAACTGCCTTTGAAGACAGGCAGAGTATCCCATAACCAGCCTCTGCAAAACCCAGATTTAGAGCTTTTGCAGAGAAGAAGTGCAACAATCTGGCAAGCTTAAAGCTGGCTCATTTTAGAAATCCAACACTCCTTACTAAGTACATCAGAGCCCTTCCCATGCTGGTGAATGCCAGTATATGGAAAGCAGTCAGGCACAAAAGGCTGAGAATTTCTGCATATGCATCTTATCCCACACAATCCTCAAACACAGGATACGCTTGGAGACGTGCCTAGATCAGGGCTTCGACTTTGCCGTTGCGCTTTAGGCAGAGCAATCAGACACATGTTTTGCCGCGGTGTTAATGCAGATCTGTTACCCTTTATCTGCCAGCTACCAGTGATACGCAATACTATCACGACGCTACGGAAAGGATTGGCTTGTCTCCGATACTCTGTGTGTGAAGCAGAGGTTTCCGGTCCACTTTTATTGATCGCATACGTAGGGAATCCCAAAAGACTGCGGGTGGGGTTTTTTTTGCATTAATTAATGCAGAGAGCGGAGGAATGTTTTCATAATAGAGAATGCACGAACGTCCTAAAACCCCACTCCTCCCCCCCCCCCTTTACCCGCAGCAACACACATCACAGCAGGGAAGCTCTCTGCTCTGAGCAGAACTGAGGAGGGCGCTCCTCCTGCTATTATCTAAGGTTGTGGGGAGAAGAGGATTCCTGGCTCCCATTTCTTTCTTTTGTAAAAAAGGAACCCCAATAAACCGCCTCCGCGTACCCTCCCTTAAAAAAAGAGCGGCAACCACGCTCTTCTGCAGCCAGCAGGACCAGAAACCTTCATGCAGAAAACACCCTTCCCAAAGGCATCACCTTCCCCAACAATGGAGGAACAGGCCACCCCACTAAAGCCCTCGATCCCTGGGACTTCGGTGCAGAAAAAGCGACAGCCAGCCCGGCAGAGACCCCTCCCCACTATTCCGCCAGCCCCGATCCTCAACCCTGGAGCTGGAATCCAGCCGCGGGAAAACGATCTACCCCCCCTCCTTCCCTCCGGCCGGTGCATTGCAGCCTCCCGTACTTGCTCATGACCGGTGCCCGCTTGCTGCGGGAAGAAGAAGTTCGCGCAGCGCGCGTTAAGCCAAGCCCCGCTGCACCGTCGCCCGGTTCCGTGGGGCTTCTGGTCTCCGGCCGGCTGCGCTCCGCGTTGCACGCGCTCCAGGCTCTCTCCTCGCCGGGCAGGCGAGGGAAGGAACAGCGACAGGCTCGCACACACCTTGGCAGCCGTTGCCCGCTGCTGCTGCTGCTGCTGGGCACGAGGGACGCGGACGGGGCCAGCTCGTCCTCCCCGCTTCTTAAAGAAGCACGCGCGCCGCTCCGCTCCGAGGTTTATGGAGCGGGAATTAGCCAACGGCGGCCAATGGGGACAGGGAGCGGCGTCCCGGGGTTGGTCGCGTCCGCTCGCACACCCCTCCGCCGGGAGAGGCGGTGGTGCGGTCCGAATTGTGATACAAAAAGCAAAGGCGGCGGTTGGCCGCCGCGCGGAGACGCGAAGCAAAGCGGCCAATGGGAAGCCGCTCAAGGGACTGCAGCAGGGCCAAGGCGCAATGCATTTAAAGCGGCAGAGGCTAACGGCGGAGGGCGGTTCAGGTGTCTGGAGGAGTCCCAAGGAAAGGAGGAGAGGAGAGAAAAGGGGGGAGAGGGAGAAAGAAGGAGAGAGAAAGCAGCACACGCCCTGTTCACGTCACAGCCTCTTACGTGGGAAGAGAGCAACCTTGACCTCCAGCTATCCAATAATTTGCAATGCCATTTCAATACAGTACAGCAACACCAGCCAAAAAAGCACAAGAGGGAGTAGGAGAGGCGGCGGCTGTAGGAAGCGGGCTCGGGATTATTGCGCCGGCAACGGCTCTGCTTGCGAGAGCCGTTGGGCGCTTTGTATCAGGAACGGCTAAAAGTTTAAGGAAGGCTTTTCGAATATACGCAGTGCCCTTGAACCACTGCGCTTCGGGGGGGGGCGTTAGAAATTAGGGTCAAAACATATATATACACACAGAGAGAAAGAGAGAATGTTGTAGCACTTCGAAAGCTAAATGTTTCCAGGGTGCAATGCTATACCGGTCTTTTCAGAAGCAAAGCCCTGAGTTCCCTGGGTTCGAGTTCCATCAAGTTTTAGTGTGAATGGGATTGCAGCTTTATTCTACCATAAGCTCGCGTGCACTAGAAGCCGCTTAATCAGATACTGTACATGAAGCGTTATTCGCCAAAGCCTACGTTACAATAACTCTGACAGTCTTTCATGTGCCGTAAGACTCCTGTTGACTGCTGCTGCAGACTAACACGGCTTTGAAAGAGTTCTCAATACAGTATACAAAACAGCTGAAGAGTCTCGCTCTCGCTTAAACCCCCCCCCCCCCGTTTACGCATTAGTTCCTCTTGCACACATTCAAAAGCAAATCCCAAAGAAGTTTACTCCTCAAGAAGCATAGGACTGCTGCCTTACTGTGGTAACTTGCAAGCAGCTCGTTTCCACAGAGGTGTTACAGGAAAAACAAACCTAGAAGTCAGCTTTCTTTCTCCAGGGGACTATGGGAAATGTAGTTTTGCAGGGGTTGATCATTCTGTGTTAGATGCCTCCCCCGAAAAAAAAAAATCTGAAGAGTTCCATGCGAAAAGCGCAGATATGGTACACTAGTTAACAGGGTTGGCAAACCCATGAGGTAAGGTGAGGTGACAGCCTCAGGCAGCTGCCAATATATGTGCTTGACACAGCTAAAGCATTAAAATAGTGTTATGAGAGGAACTGAACTGATTAGGACTACTGTACTAGAGATTTTTCCAAAGTGCAGTAACGTGCCTTGATAGTTGGGAACTCCTCTACATCCTGTGGTATGCAATGCCACATTTGGAAGGTTGGTTGGTTAGTTAGTTATACTTCCTCCCAAAATACCCAGGGCAGCAAACAACAAGTGACAAAACAATTAAAGCATTCTTAGAAACAATTGCAATACAGTACAGATGTAGACCAGGAAAGATCTCAACTTAAAAGGCTTGTTCCAGAAACAGAGATGGCATCTTGTCTAACATTCAAGGTGAAGCAATTCTCAAGAGTAGGTGCCACAAGGCTTGATTCCTACATTGTGTAGAATGGACCTCTTTTTAAGTTTCAGGCATCCTAGTATTCCAGGCTATATAGGGCTTTATACACCAGAACTTAGCCTGGTACCTAACTGGCATGCTCTCTAGCTAGTCAGGGTAGACAGAGAAACAGAAGAGAAAGGGGAGCTGCAATTAGCTGAAGTGGAGGTACATCTTTCAGAGCTACAGCTGTGACTCCTTTGGAATCCAATGTTGTTAATATTTGTAACAAAAAATAAACCTGTACCTTAAAGTTAATTTTTTTAAATGCACCACTTAATGTTTCTTAACCCTTCAGAAAACTGAAAGTCTGCTGGACTAAAGGAACAGTAAATTGAACATTTCAGGTGGGGGAATAAAGAGGAAAATCTAGAGCACAGCATTGGAGGGCTTTTAGTGCCAATTAAAACTTTATCTCTTTAGCCAGTTTTTTAATTGTGTGGATTCTTAGCATGCTAGGAAACGGACTTTTGAATTAAGCAAGAGGAGTACTTGTGCCCACTGCTTTTAATGTGTTTACTGGACTTGTTGCATTGTTAGTTTGATTTTGTATTTGATGCATCCTGTACTAGGATCACTTGCTTGATGAGGGGTGGTTTAAAAATGAAATCAAGAAATAACATTTAAAATCTTGTTTTCCCAGAGTGGGAATTAAAACAGGTGTCTTATTTCTCTCTCACACCTTCTATGGCAAGTCTATATATTCTAGAACAGACACATGGAAGCCATGGCAAGGAGGGGACCCTGCATGTGGTCATATCTCCTCTTGTTGTGTCACAGCCATTGTAAGTAGAGTGTCTTGCCATATGAGTTGTTTACATTGCATGGGCAATCTAATGACACCAACAGAAGGTCCTATTGGTCATAGGGGTACAGATATTTTCCACACAGTCATGGCAAGCTATTCTGCATATTACAGTCTTTACACAAAGCAATCACCCAGAGGATGCCACCAGCAGCCTTTAAGCACAATTGTGATTTCTAGACCAGTGCTTCAATTCTTTCTCAGAGTGGTACTAAATTAGCTTAACTCCTACTATACTCCAGTTTAAGTCGTTTGTGACTAGACTGCTGCATAATTGTGTAATTAATCCCAGGATTAAGGGGGTTAGCCTTCAAGTTCTTGACCCCCTGCTGTGAAATGCCAGATTGTTTAAAAGACTAGCGCTGGAGAAAAAAGATGGAAATCACATATGGGGGCGGGGGGGAGACCAAATAAAAAATTAATAATGCTTTCAAAAGCAGATGCTCGCATTACTGAATGAGAGATGCAAGCTTTGTACTGCCACAGCTATGGAAGCAGGGCTTTGTTCCAACATGCCCACCCTCCTCCCCAGCCTATCAGCAATCATAATAAAGTGCTAATAATGGCCAAAGCAATTCCCACTAGAGGAATAAGAAACCACAGCAAATGTCAGCCTGAAGCTGACAATTAAAGTCTAGAGGAACCTTACACTTCAGTCAAGCTCTTTGAAGAGGACTTTATTCTCTGGTTTTAATCCTACGGCTGGATTATTCACATCAACATTTTGTTTGAATTTCCATAGATACTGTGACGTTGCATTGTAGTACAAGGGAGGCCCTGACCAAAACTACAATAAAATATGGTGCACATTTCCACCCTGCATTCCCTTCTCACAGAACAAAATCTAATATCTTTAACCCAATCTATCAGTGAAGCCCATGTAATGTTGCATCTCAGTAAGAATGGTCTAAGGCTGTTTTCTCAAATAGTGAGCTAGGACCCACTGGTGAGGCTTGTGCCACTTTCAGATGGACATCGTGCCACAGCCTGCCCAGGGCCTCCTCACTAGAGATGCGAAAGCCTGGGGGGAAATGTCGCACCCCCATTTTTCAAGGGCTTCACATATACACCTCACTTGCCTGTCCCAAGCCCTGCCATAGCTTTTTGGTTGGACCAGTGCCCTTACCAGCAACTCCTTGGTTGCTGAACAAAAGTGGGCAGGGGTTTGGAAGAAGGGAGGTAGGTCTCAGGGGAAAGTGCCAGAGAAAGTATTGAAGGAAATATAATTAATTAATAACAAAGGAAAAGTCAGCCACTCACTTTAAGCCTCTGATTGTTTCTTTGGAGCTCTGCTCCTACCTGTCAACACCTGACATCATGTCTGACATCGGGACGAGTGTGGCTTTCCCCAAACAGCTTTGCAAGCCAAGTGACAATGCCTAGTGGGCCAAGTCTGGCCTGTGAGTCAGCAGTTCCCCACCTTTCTCTACAATAAGTGCCTGTACTTAGCATGAGTCACAGAGCTTTGGAACTCTTTGTCACAAGGAAAACCCTACAGCAAAGAATTTTGTAACTTCCAAAGGAAGGCAAGTTAATTAGTAGACTATGAGCTTAATTAACTGCCAGATGATTGTGAAAAACTGCCATTGTTTTGTGACTCGCTTTGGCACCATACCACTATTTTGGTGGGTTTCAGTAATTTTGAACCAGCTCAAATGGGAACCCTGTCGCGAATTCCTCGCGGCGCTTTTAGCAGAAACGCTCAGAGTCCCAGGTTTTTCCAGTGCAGTCTTTTTAATGTGAGCTATATACAGGTATTTACAAAAACAGTCCATACAGAGTACCTGCTCCTTAAGGCAAACAAATACTCTCCACCACAGCACCACCACACCACAGCACAACCACCACCACAACCACAACAGTTACTGTTGAACAGGCTTTCCTTTTTAAAACAGGTGATAGCCAATCACATTAATCACACTCCTGCTGAGTCACTCTGACCCAGCACTTCACAGAGTATTGCATCATCCTGTTGAAGCCTGCAGACTATTGCATCATCCTGTTGAAGCCTGCAGACTCGTATCCTGCGAATACCAACAAACCCTTGGTCTAAAGCTCAGTGTGAGGTACTGGTTACGGTATTGGACTAGGCCTATGGAAACCCAACTCCAAATCCCCAGTTCAACCATAAAGCACATTGGTTTACCTTGGGCCCACCACTATCCCAACCTAACCTAACTCACAGGGTTCATCTAGTCCAACCCCTGCCATGCAGGAATCTCAACACGCAGTCTCCCTTCCAATTTGCTGCACCACTGTATGTCAGGGACGGTGCTGAGGAGGACTACACTGAGGAAGAATGGTGAGAGCCACTCCCTCCTCCTGATCCTAAATCTTCCCAGGACCAGGAGGACAGTATAGATTTGGAACAGTGGTTTGCAGAGGGGCATAGTTCAGAAGGCAGAAGCTGGGAAATACCGGATGGGGAACAGCTAGCAGAAGAAACACTAGAAGAGAGTGAGTTAACAGATTCACAGTCTCTGGGTAGTATCCACCACCACCCCTTCCCCAAAGTCTCGAAGAGCTCAGAAAGTGTCAGAACAGAAAGTGCAGAGGGTACAAACTCAGCTTACAAAACATAGGAGTGACATGAATTAAAAGGAATGGAGGGGGATGACCTTAATTGGGAGCACCCCCATTCTGGTTAGATGCTTTTTGTCCTTCGCTGTGTTTATTAAAGAAACTAACTGGTAAGAATTCCCTTTCGTTTGATCTGCTCATTTATGGCCACAGGGGAGGAAGCCAATTCCCCGAAGCCTGACACTGTATGCCCTTTGAGCACTTTGTGGGAAAGGCAGGATAAAAAGTATCAAGAAAATAATAAATAATAATATAAAAATTGTAGAGAGGTCATTTTGAGAATGTGACGGAGGATTAGGTTTCCCACCAGCACTATTCTTCAGAGTACACTGCAACCCAACCCATGTTGCCAAACAACTACTAGACCCTTCCTGTATACTGGGCCCACTGATGTTCCTTAAGAGGTAAGGATTTGGCCCAGAGGTATCTAGTTGCTGAGCAGTAAGGGCACTAGAGGAGAGCATTTGTATATGTATGTTATAAATATACAACATAAAGACTGAGATGTGCTGCCATAGTTCTTAATGTTATAATCCCTACACAACTTATGATTTATTATGGCACCCCGTAATGTCCTAACTAGGCTGTTCTTCTGGAATTTGTAAGAACACAAGGAGTGATTAATATAATCCACTGCCTGCTTTTTGCCATCAAGGTGAACTTGCAATTCCAATGAAGGACAGGACAGGACAGCAACCCACTGCCCTCATTGCTGGCTTCATATTACTACCACCAAGAAATCTTTTACACAAACTATGTAATTAAAACCAAAGCTGTTAGCAGTTGCATCCACGCAACCTATGCCAAGTTCAACAGGACTGGCAACATGGTGTCCTCATTCAGCTCCCTTGACTTGTCTCACTGCAGTAAACAACAACATACAGCAAGAGATACACAGAATTGGAAGAACAGTAGCCAAGTTCATCAGTGATGCAAACTTACTATGGGGGGGGGGGCAGGGAGCACTGCTGTCAAATTCTAAACACCCAGCATAATACATCATTGTGTTAGCAATAACAAGGGATCCTTTGATGGCAAACACAGAGTTATTTGGGAAAGCCCTCTCTTGTCATCTACTATCATAAACTTCCTTTTGAAGCTGGTCACATTTGACACGGCAGCTCTTCTTAATTCCGCAGCGCAAGTGTCAACATTTGTAAAAATAAATAAATTAAAAAATTAAATTAAAACCTGAGTTAGCAGCATCGTCAGCTTCTGAAGCCCAAGAAAATATTGACATTAATTACTATATGGTACTTTACTGGAATAATAGGAAGGTTAATCCGTAGCACCAAAGGAGAAAACAAAAAACTGGAGTTGCACCTTTGACAATGCAATGTTGTATGCCACATTTCTGGAGGATGTGTGAAATTTCAGCAAAACAATAAATCCCCGTTATTTCCAGGTATCAACTGAAATATTAAGAATTTCCATGTTTGTAATTAAAAGGAAGCAAGGACAAGTATAACATCCCTGGACCCAGAAATAAAGGCAAACAGGAATTAGGAAAAACACAGTTTTAAGATTCCACAGAACCTCCACATAGGAGTTTTAAGCCACCGCCTCTAGCAGCCATATGTTAAGGCATGTCTCTGTACACTATAGGTTGCTGACAACTGTCCAATATAAGGGAATATCTATTAATTTAAAAACTCTATAAGGGCACCTTTATATTTTTAAAACAGTAAGGGAAAGAAGAAGCTATCACCAAGGCATTATCATTCTTTCTGAGGAACAACCAGCTGCAGCTGACTAACTGTAGGCCATGGGTAGGCAAGCTAAGGCCTGGGAGCCGAATCCGGCCAAATCACCTTCTAAATCTGGCCCGTGGACGGTCCGGGAATCAGCATATTTTTACATGAGTAGAATGTGTCCTTTTATTTAAAATGCATCTCTGGGTTATTTGTGGGGCATAGGAATTTGTTCATTTTGTTCCCTTCAAAATATTGTCCAGCCCCCCACAAGGTCTGAGGGACAGTAGACCAGCCCCCTGCTGAAAAAGTTTGCTGACCCCTGCTGCTGGCCAAATGAAAGAGGCCTATGAAGGTTGCCCTTGGTTACGGACAAGGAGAAGGCTGTAGAGGTGAATCATTGGGGCCTTGTACTTAACACCTATTGAAACATCTCTATAGACTGGACCACACCAAAGTAAACAGAGAAGAACATTAAGAATAAAACCTACATTCTAAGCTGTTTCCCCACTGCTCAGCCTTCTCACTGCTACTACACTTCAAAAGATGAATTTTTTAAAAGCCAGAAAAGTGAAGAAATATACAGCACACTATACCAAAACACTAAATTCCTATTATAATTTAACATTTTATTTTCTTGTTTTCCCGTGTTAATTGCCAGCCTCAACCTTTCTGTTCCATACCCACCCATTATCTCAAGCCATCACATTGCCATAACAGATCACTAGTACCCATTTTTGCGTGTTCAGACCCAGAAACCTTCCCCCTAAATAAATTCACACTTGACTCAAATTTTAGTTTTTCTTTTTGGCAGAATTTAGGCCACAACGTTATTGATTACAGAAAGTGAATGGTTGCATAGGCTCTGGTTCGACTAGCTCCCTGCCATGCATGTAGTGCTGACCCAGGGTTCCAGCATAGGTCAGCCAAGGGTGAACACTTGGATAAGCGGAAAGCCGGGAACAGGCTAACTCTGCCACCCAAATGTTCCCCTGGATTCAGGGACGGGCACAACCCCCTCTCAGGGGTTGACCAAACCACTGAGTCCCTGGATTCCTTTAATGAAATACCATTCACATAGGGATGGCGAGAGCGTTCTCCCATCCCTATCACCTGAACCAGAGCCTATCCGCAACCTTACAAGTTGTGACAATTTGATACGGGGCAGGCGAAACCCAAATGGCAACAGCCAATCAGCCAAGTGGGGGAAATTCCCGCCATGCCCCTGTCCCAACGACAGGTGACACACGACGGCATAGCAAGATCAAGCGCAAAGCCCTAAAAATAGGGAGAGGTGGGCGGGTGTTCCGAAAGAGGAAGCTCTGGGTTACGTGCATGGGTATAAATAGGTCCCTTGAACCGTTTGGACATCCCATTGTCCAGATTGCACCCAGCTACCAATTGGGTGTTGTGGCTGACCAATTGTACCCACCCACAACACAGGGTGTCAGTTTCCAGGTCTCACTGCAATACGTGCCCTCTTTAAGGGAGGACCCAGTTTCTCACTGTGGATGTCAGACTTGTTGCACACTTACTTGTCTTGTGGACTGGAGGGTCACTTCTCTGAGCAAAGGCACCCACATAGCAATCTATAATCTTAAAAACCAATACGGTTCAAAGCAATACAATAAGCTAAAACACTCAGGTTTGCAGGAAAACAAAAATGATTGGGAGGGAGATGGGGAAAATTCTTAGTTACCAAGTTCTTATATGTATTCTTTCTAGGAGGGAGAGGCAAAACAAACCGTTGTCACAGCCCCCCAGGTCCCAGCACATGAAGCCTGTAACCAAGCATAAGTATATGCTATTAAAATAACTGCATGCTTTTCATTGTTTACTCTTCCTTCCCCTTCCTTTGTTTCTTCTTTGTCAAATTTTGGATTTTAAGTTAAAGGCAGGGAGCTCTCTTGACTAATGGCTCTCTTTCTCTAAAATAATTACATAATTTTGAACCGAATAAGTTTGTACTCTCCACTCCCAAAATGTGTGTGTGTGTGTGTGTGTGTGTGTGTGTGTGTACAAATAATGGGATTTAGACTTTTTAGTTAGGTTTAGGTAGAGGCCCAGCAGACTGCACCAATCACTACCTGATGGATTTTACAACATTAGATGATCCTGGAAAGATATTTTAAATATTTTGTCTCCCTGGAATAATACTTCTGTAACTGGCAGACACATAGCTTTTTTTCTGGGTTGGTTGTGTTTTTTTTTTAAGTGAATGAGGCCTTAAAATAGCTTTCTGTGATAAATCTCTCTTTGTTACAAATACAGTGACTCATCATACCCTAATTCATGTTCAATAACAGGAAAATACTGAATGATTAAATTGTAGGATGCATGCCCCAGACTACAATAAGGAATTCCCCCTGACTAAGATTACCTTTGTAGAGAAAAAGGAAGAGGAGAAGTTGACACAAAGCACGACAACTGTACACATCTGATACGTCAACAGAACTGGATTTTAATTTTATTTTCAGCATCAAATATCTCCAGTTTCTGCAGCAAGAATGCTTCAGGTCTAAATTCAGTTTAGCATTTAAGACCATTTTATTCTCTAGGTCAACATTTTCTTAGCTTTAACAGTTTTGAATTTCTTATGTGTGGAAAAATTAAATCTCAATTCTGTGTTAGATTTCAACCCAACACAAAAGAGGTTCAATTTGACCCATTACCCTTTCCTTCAAATAGCCACTCTCCCTTTCCCCACCCACTCCAACCTATTACACATAACACTTCTCTCTTACAGCCCACCATGATGGAAAGAGAACTCCTTAGCATAACTGTTAAAGTCCTGTGTAGAATACTTCTTTTGTGCAACTCGGCAGTTTTGATCCAACTAGCAGAACAATACTTGGTGTGTTATAGCCAGGAAAGATTATTCCCAATTTGACTGTCTAACGAATGCGGCAGGGGGAAATGATTGCAAACTTGCTCCCTTTCTGCATTAAAGATTGCATGAATGCTGCCCATTTTGAAAGAGCACAAGGTTAACTTCTAGCAAGCAATAAAAAATATATGGTCAGATGAGTTGTGTTGCCACCAGAAAGACAGAAAGAGAACGTAATGTATACAGCAGCTGCACTAAAGGATATAAAGCATACAGAAGCCAGAGAAACAAACAACAGAAGAACACATCCTTTATCACAGACCATCGGTCCAAAAACAAAAGTAAAATTTAACTACCTAAAGCTCCAGGTTTCGGAGGGTCGAATACAAGACCCCCTCCATAGCCCCCTCTTTCCTCAGTGTGTGTGTCCACTGCCTCTTTGCAGCAGGTCCACTAGCCCCTACTGCTGTGTAGGGCCACAGCAAAACATACCAACCCTTGAATCAACCTCGAGTTAAAGATACAAAACCTAGATACTGTAGCTAAATTATACAATGCCGAGCCAAAATATGTTATCAGTAGCAAGCAAGACAATCAATAACCACAGAATAATACCACCACCCTTTCAGAAATACAAGCAGGGAAAGCAAACATTGTTTTTTTGTTTACCTTTTTTTAAGCGAAGAGAAATCTACCTTTGAAACAAATCCTTTGGGGTGAAACAGATGCTGATTTGCAATAAATACTCTTCTCATATATTTTTCTTTTTACCACTTGGATTCAAATTCTTATTCTCATTACCTGCAGGAAACGAAAAAGTCTAAAACTACTAACATAAAAATAAGTAAAGGCAACCCCTGCTATTTTAGTTATCAAAACTAGCTCACTCAAACTTCCTAAGGGGAGGGGAACTCCTTCCTTTGCCCTTTTAATTGATCCATACAAGCTGCTACTCTCTAAGGGGGTGGGGACTCACCAAGGGGTTAGGAAGACTCCACCCCATTTAAGAAGGAGCCAATAAACAGGATCCCTGTAGAAGCTGAATAAGGTTGCTTTTTTGCAGAAAAGGGTTTCTGGTTCTGGAAATTAGAAGTCACAAACTGTAAGTACTTCCAAATTTCATGGAGGAGAATAAGCACACTCAATGATGTAACACACCTAATGTGCACCGACCACCAATACACATTGCTGAATATGGTTGTACATTATATTAATTGTAGCCTGCAATAACTTGGATGGCACTGGCTTCTTCTGAAGAAGGACATGTTAGTAAACTGAACACAACAGTTTCCTTCTGTTTAGAATGGAAGAATGTTTAACAGAATGCTCAGTCCCACAGTGTACTTGCTTGTACTTATTATAGAAGCTGTGTGACTCAAAGCATATTCAGCAATAACAAATAGCCTTGTGCTTGTTGCATAAATATATGCTGTATCGTAAAAACCAATACATTCAGCATAAGCTTTTGTGAACTACAGTCCCCTTCATCAGATGCATGCAGTGTTATCTGCAGCCGGCAGATATAAAATTAGAAAAGTACAGTCATGTTTTTTTTTTCTGCATTTCAATTAATGCTGCTGCAAATGGTCACTTTAATTAACATAGCATTCTGATGAAGGGGATTCTAGTCCACAAGAGCTTATGCTACAAAAACAGTGTAACCCTTGTCATGCCCATTCGGCAGTAGGCCCCATTGAGTTCAATGGTGCAAAAGTAAATGTGTATAGGACTGATACAGTGTTAGTCTTGGAACACAAGTTCTGATCACTGCTGAAGTTCTCTGGATGGCCTTGTGCCAGCCTAAGCTATCTAGCAGCCATGGTGTGATGAGACAATGGCATAGCCCCTTGTGCATTGTGCTAAGCTCCTTGGTTGGAGCAGCAGGAAACAAGAGTCGATGAATAAAACAAACAGGGCTGGGGAATGATGCAGGAAGAGACTTGGATTCAATAAGAACTGGCTTGCAAGAAGATCTGTTGCCTGGATTTGCTGAGCTGTCTAAAAAGAGACTGGGGAAAGATCAGTTTTGTATGTATGTTTGTTTAAATACTGAGCGGGCAGGACTCCCCGAAAACAGAAAGCAGAGAATAATTCTGGAGCAATTTCCATGGGGATGGGCAAGATGAACAAATAATTCATGTCCATTTCTGATGTCTATTATTCTTCCACATTAGGCCCTCAGCCGTGCCAACACACACACAGACACGTCTTTATGCTGCTTGCACATTGAGGGGGCGGCTTTGGCTCTTGGTGCTTAGGGAATTTCATCTCGTGACTCCCATTAGCATTGACAGGAGTTATGTGCATACATTTCCCTTTTGTACATGGACTGGGTTGAGGTAGCCAACCCCCTTCTTCCCTTGCTGATCTGAGGTCTCATCTGTGCCAAACACTGAGGTTTTCAGCTGTCATGGGATCAAACATGGTCCATCCATGAGTTGAGAATCTCTGTTTCGTTATCTGATTTTTAAAAAAAGTTTTATTTTGCTGCATATTTGGGATGCAGCCCTAAACACACATACCAGGCAGAAAGAACCATTTCGTACAATGCAGCTTATTTTTAAGCAAACTCGTTTAGGATTTCACTGCATATTTTGCAAACCACCCTGGAACCAAATTTGGTGAAGGGCATCTATTAACAATTTCTTTGAGGGAGGAAACCACACAAAGAAAATGAAATATTTCAGTGTTTATATGTTTATGTATATATGGGTGCATATATAACTGTACTCATTCACTCACAGTCAACCCTTGGCTCTGTCTTCTCTTTGTATCTCCTCGCCTTCTACAATTAAGATTCTAAGTTCATTGGAAAAAGGTCCTGTCTTTTTTGCTATGCTACTCTGGAGTTATATGGGTGTGGGGGAGGGGGGAGAATATCGTTTGGAAGATTGCCACCTGACCACAAAACAGCCACCTGACTTGCTCTTGTGCCTTGATTTGTAGCAGGTAAATATTTCCAAGGCACAAAAATTAGAATGATCACCTGCCAGCAATTGTACCTGAAGCAAGGGACTACAGCTTGCTGGCAGAACACCTGTTTTGCATGCATTCAATCCCTGGCATCTCCAGTTTAAAGGGATCAGATAGCAGGTGATGGGAATAAATCTGCCTTACGCTGGAGAGCTGCTGCCAGATGCTGTCACAACATTTCACGACACTATTTGGGCTGGAATATTTCCCACGTTACTTTGAAGGCCCTGGCTGTGTTTTACTATTCGCACACCTTTCCCCTTAAAAAGTGCACAAATGTAATGTCAAAAAGCTCACCTGCATGTCAGACTGCTTCCAAAGAAGACATGCGAGGCATAAAACATGTAAAACTCCTCTTGTCTTTCAGAATTCACATTATGTGACACAATGAGCTTTGCTCCAAGTTTCATAGCCACTGCAGGCAGGAAATAGACATATCCTGCTTTGGATCACAGTGTTTTCCCTTTACTTCCCAGTGGGTTGGGCAACATCCTTCATGCACAGCTGTTAGGGACAAGAAGGCCCTCCAGATGGTGGCAGGGCAACACCACCCTGCCTAATCAAGTGATAACAGCTGGGCCAGGCCATTGGTCCATCTAGCAAGTCCAGTATCGTATTTCTCACAGTGGACAGCCAGATGCTTCCAGAGAACCCAAAGGAATGTCATGAAGGCAACAAGCCCTTCTCAACAACTAGTATCCAGTGGCATCTTATCTCTGGATGTATTTAGCTCTTGCATCTAACAGCCACTGACAGACCTATCCCCCAGCAATGTGTCAAACTTCTTTTTAAAGCCATCTCATCAGCCAGGGGACATCACCGCATCCTTGGTAGAGAATTCAGTACATAAGCTATCCATTTAGTGAAGATGACCCAGGGGTGTTGAAAAGGAACAAAAGGTGGTGGCACAACTGCTTAAGCGCAGAAGGGAGAGCACCCCAGGCCCAGCCTGTCCTACCCTCCTGTACCTCTCTCCCATTTTGTACTGAACTCTGGTGGTACAATTCTTAGCAGGTGTGCTATCACTTTGGAGCCTGTGCATGCTACAAGTCCATGCCTCTCTCTGTGCATGTGTGTGTGTATATGCACATGAGAAGAACTGAGCGTGCTGCTCCTAGGAACAGTTGGCATGGATCCATGCTGGCATCTCTGGGTCTGTAAGGCACAAGTCACTTGAGGCTCACTGTAACATTATCATGCTGGTATGAAGCAACTGCAACCCTTTGTGCTTCAGTCTCTTTGATCTCAAAGGACACCAAGGAAATAAAATGCATACAGTTGAGGCTGGATGTGTGGACACCAGTACACTTTGGACTCTGGTATACACACTGCTGCAAACCCCTAGGGCTCTCATCAGGGCTCCAGAAGCGAACTTTCCCTGGAATGGAGAGCTGTGGTCTTTAGTCTCACAGCATACAGAAAACTAAGCCCAACACTGCAATAATTTGCATGTTTACTCTGTGTCCAATAGGACTTACTCCTAATAAGTTTGTTTTGCATCACGGCCTTAACCTAAACACATTTACTATACAGTACAGTGGTACCTCAGGTTACATACGCTTCAGGTTACATACGCCTCAGGTTACATACGCCTAAGGTTACAGACTCTGCTAACCTAGAAATAGTGCTTCAGGTTAAGAACTTTGCTTCAGGATGAGAACAGAAATTGTGCTCTGGCGGCGCAGCGGCAGCAGGAGGCCCCATTAGCTAAAGTGGTGCTTCAGGTTAAGAACAGTTTCAGGTTAAGAACGGAACTCCGGTACGAATTAAGTACTTAACCCGAGGCATCACTGTACAGTAAGCCCTGTTAACCACAATGGAACCTTTTTCTGAATAAGCATGCACAGGACTGCATTGCCCCATAACCACATTTGTGTATACATAATATTTCCCCTGTTATAGCTTCCTTTGTCTCTCTCTCTCTGTCCCCTGTTTACTTGAAATTTAGATTGCAAAGTTCTTGGGGCAGGGACCTGTCTCAGTTTAAATTAGTATTTAAGGCACCATGCATGTGTGTATGTGTGTGTGTGTGTATATACACACACATAATACTAGTGAATGTCCCTGCAAGACCTCTTCCCTTCTTAATGTTTTCTCATCCACTGCTGAAATGTGGATTGTATGCAAGCTCCAAAAAACATACATTTACTTATGAAACTCTGCAAACCACAATGCACAGTAAGTGTCAATTATCATTATCAAACTAACTCCAGCATAGACCTCTAGCTTCCGTTTACAACACTGACTGTATGCCCTGACCCACCCCTTACAGTGTATTCACAGAATCCCTCCAACAAAAGGCATTATGCCCAATTATTTTCCCCCTAAGGTCACCAACACATGGAACAAGACAATTAAACATTTTCAGCTTCAAAATACATGTGATATGGTCAATACTCACAGAACAGTGATTAAATCTATTTCTTTTTCTCAGAGGTTAAAATCCTTGTCAAGTAAGCAGAGCACTCACAATTGTTAACAACCTCTGACTTGGTGAATCTCCAGAACCATAATTTCCCCTGTTGCCTGCTTTTGTCCTCAGGCTCCAGCACTGCAAAGGTTCCTTTTGTGAAAACCTACAGGTACCATTTCCTTCCTTCACTTCTATTTGTGGGTGTGAAGCATGCTGAAAATCAAGGTGAAAGGGAAACGGTATTTTTGATGTGCATCTCCTTTGGTAAGCTTCTCCCAGAGCATCTCACCACAGCATCTTGTGGAGATGGTGCGATGATGCAGCAGGCTGCCATTCCGTCACTGTTGTCATGACAACCAAGATGTGGTCCCCTGTGGTAGAATAACGCAGATGCAAAGGTAGGACAGAAATTATGTGCTGAGCATCCTTTTGGAAGGCACCAGAGACCTTTGCATTGACATACATCCTTTTTTTTTTTTTAATGAATCCCCAGAAATTACTTTTCCCCTCTCATACCAGGTGTCCTATTTTCGAGGCTCTGGAGCACCCACTATCATTTGATATGCAGAAAACCAGGCAGAACCCTGAGCGAATTCTCCATTTTCTTTGTGAGAATGTTGCAGGTATCTGAGAACATAAATCTAAATATTTCTGGGCGAGAGGAGATCCCCATCAGAGCAGAGGAACTACTGTATTATTAACACATTAATAATATAAGGCAGCAATCCTATGCACAGTTACTTGGCTATAAGCCACAGAAATAAGTGAGGCTTACTTCTCTGTTCTGTTCTGAGTACAGGAAATGGCCAATTGCTGCATGTCCAAAAGACATGTGATTGTGCATGCATGCACGGTGCCGGAATCCAAAATGACTCCAAAATGTCACTCAGTATGTCACAGAAAGGGCAGATTGGGGGCATCTCTCATTGATCCCCCTTCATGTTCCCAGCACACCTTGCTAAAGACACTCTTTTCCTGTCACCTCACACCATCACCTTGGCAACCTCTGTCTGCCCAGGCCCAAGGATTCCTCTTACATGGGCCATCAACACCTTTCGTCTCATTAAGGGCTTGGCTTATCCCCAGCTAGCTATGTGAAGCTGCCTGAGATTGTGATCCTAAACCAGGGGTAGGCAACCTAAGGCCCACGGGCCACAAGCAGCCCCTGGGGGTCATTTAACCGGCCCACGAGCCACCCCCAAACTGAGCTGCCTCGGTGAGTCCCCGCGAGCTGCGCTAAACCAACACAGTGTGGCAACTCGCTTCTGTGGTGCCGGAAATCGCGTCTGCGCATGCTCAGACGCTGGAAATTATGTCTGCGCAGACACAGACCCCAGAAATTGTGTCGACGCAGACGCCAGAAATTGCAGACGCGCATGTTCATGTGCCTGTGCAATCCAGCCCATGGAGGGATCTCCACTGAAGTGAACTGGCCCAGGCGAGGTAAACCTTGCCGATCCCTGTCCTAAACTGAAAGCAACACCACTTGGCTTAGTTTTTTAATTAACCAAACTTTGCTTACTTCATAAATGTATGAGTTTGCTCAGATTCTGAATGTAGAGATTATGGCGAGCCAAACTCATAACATCATTAAAAAAACCCACAGGTGTTTGGAAGTACGCATGATCACATACATGTACACTAATTGGAGAGCCAAGGTTGCTTGTGGCTCTGTTTGTGGTACATGCAGTGGCAAGCATGGGGTTGTTGCTCTGCAATGGTCCCTAGAACCACTTTGGGCCTCCAGAAATGCTCAGGGTTCTCAGCAGGTGGCTGGTGCCTGTGGCTCCCTCCCACATGAACCACCACTCTGTGGATGTTTTCTTGGCAGCGACAGCTCCTTAGCAGTCCCAAGGACCTTGCGGAGGTGGCTAATGGGATCAAGAGGCCTCATCTGCCCCGTCACTCACAAAGGAGGACATAAAAGTGACAGCCGCTAATGGCCGGCAACATTCTCATCAACTGCCTCATCAGCACGATTTCCCAAGCAAAAGGTTGTGGTGGCTGAAGGAGCAAAAGCATCACTGAAGCGGCTGGCTCTTTGCCAGCAGCAGAGAGAAAATGTGTGTGCATATATAGATGTCTTTGCAGCCACAGAGCAGAAAAGCAGGGGTGCTTCCAAATATATATATATATTTCTTGCTTCCTCAAGTCTTCTGCTGCTTCCTCAGCTTCTGCCCACGTGGAGAAAATGAAATGCTGGGGACTTAATCTAAATCAGGGTAAAGGCTCAGCACAGCTCAATTTGTAAAGCTCATAGCTCAGTGGAAGAGAGAGCCAGAGGTATAGTGGCCCATTACTATTTCTGCAGCAAGGACCCTGTCTTCAGTGTCCTAGAGTTGCCCAATCAGCAGGAAAGGGGAGCTTTTTATTTATTTATTTATTTATTTATTTATTTATTTATTTTTGTAAATATTTATTGGAGTTTTTAATAAAAGAAATACAGAAATATTAAACAGCGTTACTTTGTTTTTACAAGATTTCATAACATCTTTGGGCTTCCTCACATCTCCCGCTCCCACTTACATCATTAATGAATTTTTATCAAGCAAATTATCATCTTATTTTCAATTTTATAACCACATATTTAAATACAATATAATAGTTCTCCTACAAATTTTGTTTCTCTTAATCTCTCTTATCATCAAATTCTGATCCAATTTAATGATGGCCAATTGTTTATAACCAAGCATCCTTCTTAATATTCCACTAAATCACAATATTTCTGTAGGTAAATCTTGAATTTCTTCCAATCTTCTTCAATCCTTTCTTCTCCCAGGTCTCGGATTCTGCCAGTCATCTCCGCCAATTGCATATAGTCCATCAGTTGCATCTGCCATTCTTCCAGTGTGGGTAGATCTTGAGTTTTCCAGTTCTTAGCGAGTAATATCCTTGCTGCTGTTGTTGCATACATGAAAAATGTTCTATCCTTCTTTGACACCTTCTGGTCGACAATACCCAGAAGAAAGGCCTCTGGTTTCTTAGTGAAGGTATACTTAAATACCTTTTTCAACTCATTATATATCATTTCCCAGAAGACCTTCACCTTAGGGCAGGTCCACCAGAGGTGAAAGAATGTTCCTTCATTTTCTTTACATTTCCAACATTTGTTATCAGACAAATGGTATATTTTGGCAAGTTTAACTGGGGTCATGTACCATCTGTATATCATTTTCATTACATTTTCCTTCAAAGCATTACATGCAGTAAAGTTCAGCCCAGTGGTCCACAACCTTTCCCAGTCTTCA
Organism: Podarcis melisellensis; assembly: GCF_964234715.1. NCBI lineage: Eukaryota > Metazoa > Chordata > Lepidosauria > Squamata > Lacertidae > Podarcis > Podarcis melisellensis. The sequence continues at coordinate 59,566,136 of NC_138542.1, forward strand.
AACATAATGTTATGCCCAATATCCTGTGCCCATTTTATCATAGCCGACTTAACCATTTCGTCTTGTGGATTCCATTTCAACAGCAAGTTATACATTCTTGAAAGTACCTTAGTCTTAGGTTCTAACAATTCTGTTTCCAACTTCGATTTCTCCACCTGGAACCCTAACTTTTTATCACTTTTAAAAATTTCTTTAATCTGAGCGTAGTGTAACCAGTCTCGCACTTTATCCTTCATTTTCTCCATACTCTGCAATTTCCAATTATCTCCGTCTTTTTCTAGCAGTTCCCAATATTTTGGCCAGTAGGCTTCCATATTGGGTCTTTTTCGGGCCTTAGCTTCCAAAGGTGAGAGCCACCTTGGAGTTTTATTTTCCAGTAAGTCTTTATATTTTGTCCAGACATTGAACACTGCTTTTCTGACAATATGGTTCTTAAAGGCCTTATTGATCTTAACCTTATCATACCATAAGTATGCATGCCAACCAAAAGCATTGTTATAACCTTCCAGATCCAACACGTCAGTGTTTTCGAGAAGTAGCCAGTCTTTTAGCCAGCAGAAGGCTGCGGCTTCATAATACAACCTTAAGTCTGGCAGGGCAAAGCCCCCTCTTTCTTTCGCATCTGTTAATATCTTAAACTTAATTCTGGGCTTTTTAGGAAAGGGGAGCTTTTTAGCCACTGAGAAGTCTTTGTGCTGATTGGAGCTAATCAGAGTCAACGGAGGTGAGGATTGGCTCCTAGGGTCACTCTGAAGAAGGTGCGTGGGAAGATCACCGAGCTGTTTCTCCTCCTGTATGCTCCGAAGCTACACATTTAGGCAAAGGGACCCCTGACCATTAGGTCCAGTCGTGACCGACTCTGGGGTTGCAGCGCTCATCTCGCTTTACTGGCCGAGGGAGCCAGCGTACAGCTTCTGGGGTCATGTGGCCAGCATGACTAAGCCGCTTCTGGCGAACCAGAGCAGTGCACGGAAATGCTGTTTACCTTCCCGCCGGAGCGGTACCTATTTATCTACTTGCACTTTGACGTGCTTTCGAGCTGCTAGGTTGGCAGGAGCAGGGACCGAGCAACAGGAGCTCACCCTGTCGTGGGGATTCAAACCGCCGACTTTCTGATCAGCAAGCCCTAGGCTCTGTGGTTTAACCCACAGCGCCACATTTAGGAACACATAAAACACAATGTGCTTCAGTTTCAAGCACTCCCATTATTCTAGGCACATTTTGCAGCAGGGAATTTCATTAGCATGAACCTTTTTCTGCCCCCTCCTTCCAGCTCCTCTCTGAAGACTGTACAGTAGTGATTTGGCTGGGTGGGTGACTGCCAATCCTCATGCAGCCAAAACTGCACCACCCATACAAAAGAGAGAAATATCAGCAAACACAGGGGAATCCCATGCTTTATAGAAGTTGTTCAGGTTGGGAAAGGGAAGGCTGCCAGGGAAGGTTGCAGACACCTCAAGTATCTTTCTTAAACCTTTGCAAATGCTCACAAAAGTTTGATCCTTTTGAGGGTTGAGCATCGGGGTGCTTGCAAATCCCTACTTTCACAGTAGCTTCCACTCCTGAGCCAGTCTGCATAATTTCTCAGGCTGCCCTTGCCTGAGGCCCACCTTAAATGAGTCAGTAAGCCTGGAAAGGCAAGATGATGCTCCCGAACTATTAATGTTGGAACTAGCCTGGCCATAACAACATCAAGATGTGTGACCGTTTGCTCCGCTGGGAGGATGGGTGAGTGCAGTAAACAGTTGGGCCAGAGATGCTTTGGATTTGTACAGAGAGACTGCACAGGCAAGCTCTGCTTTGGGTCAACACTGATTTGTACTGCTAAATAATAGGAGACAATCTCTTCTCTCCGATGTGTCTCTCTAGCGTCATACAGCTGTACAAATATTTTACCATGTGACTCTTGAAGCACAACATTGAGAGCCTCTGAGCTGTGCCAAGAGAGAAAATGCCCTGAAACAAAAGGCAGAAGCCTGGATCAGACCCAGCTGCCAAGAGCCTCCATCCCCAACAGAGTTTGGCCAGGGCTGAGTGCTCTGAGTAACTTTTCCTTGCTCTTGCTGCAAGAACTGTCTGCAGTGAGGGAGGGAATGAGTTCTCACCCTCTCTAGTAAGGAGAGATGTGGCAGGCAAGGCAATAGGCTGGACAACCAGCTCTTTGTTATGCTGCTGTGTTATCCAGGAATGTTGGCACTATCTGTACCGCCATCTGCATGTATTGGTACTGCTTAAAAGCTCTTTTTTTCCTGGAAGGCAATTTGAAGGGCCAGTTCTAAAGGGATGCTGAATCAGCACCAAGCTCAGGAGCCTCAAATTTCCCCGAAATATGGAAAAAGCACTGTTGCCAAGTTCATCTGGTCTGGCTAATTAGAATGATAAATGTAGTATCATCCAAGCTATCACACATGAAAATAGGCACTCTCTGGAACACTTTGAACATTTCTGTTATCGCATCAGAAACACTCAGGGATAAAGTAAATATTGCAAGTTGTCCTCCAGTGTAACATTCTCCTGATGCATTATGAAAGCTGCAAAAGGCAACTTCTGGAAACGTCAGTTGTGGAATATCTGTTGGTGCTTGCTTATTAAACTCTTTCCCGGTTAGAAGTGTTCTGCTAAAAAAAGATGGCTTTACTGTCTTCTCTGTCATAGTGACCAATCAGATACCTGTGGGAAACCCATAAGCAGGGCATGGGTGCAATGAACCTCTCTAACTTGTGAGAGTTTAATTAAAACATAAATAAAAACCAGGAGAATGTCACATGTCTGCATGACATATATATATAGTTTGCCTGTCTGCCTGGAGATGCTTCTCTGCCTGCTTGTATATACTGTCTTGGGCTTTGCAATAGCCCAATCTACACTGATTTAAGAGCAAACAAGACAGATGTCTTTTTGGGTAAAGATTCACTAGAAAATTATAATGGTAGTTTGTGGTGAATCTCACCAGCTGCAGTGTCTGAAATGACAAGCTGTGTACTGACACAATATGGTAAGCTGCATTCCTGCGCACATTTACCTGTGCAAATAAGGCTTGGTGGACACAGTGGGGCTTCTCAATGGTTTGCATGGTTAGAGCTCATGTGTGTGCATCATATTTACATATGCAGTAAACAAGAATAGCAATCCATGCCCTTGTCTAATATTTTATTTCCAGAGATTTGATTGCTGGGGATGGAGCCTGCAGACAGACAACTATAGCAATTCACCCTGAGTTGAAACAAAAAGCTTCCCAACTGGCAAAATAAGGGCTGTAATTTATCAGGGGTTTGTACCAGAAAATAGGGTCAGAGTACATTTAATACTACTCAGAAGTTTGCCAAGCATCCTGCAAGTCTCATTATTATTTATCAAGCACCAGAACTACTTGATGTGCAAATGATAAATAAATAGGATGGGCTAAAATGACCTGCTCACAGCCATAAAGTCTCAGAGAAAGAAATGGAATTTAACAGGGCAATCATAGACATTTGTACTCAGAAGTAAGCCCCATTTAGTTCAGTGGGAGTTACTCCCAGGTAAATGTGTATAGGATCGCAGCCTCAGATATTAATGCCCAGAATTTTATTTTTACTAAGCAACTGGACGGGATCCTAGAACTACCTCAATGGGTGAAGTTTTCAAGGCCTGCTCTTCCATTGGCATTGCAAAGTATCTTTTAAAACTGCTTGAAAGCTGCAAAATGAAAAGGTCTCTTGCCCAATGCTAATTAAGAGTATTTCCCTCCTGCTGCCAGGCTCAGGTTCCAGTTTTACTGCAGGTATCTGTTTTCAGAATCTGCACTTTGGTGACCAACAACAGGTGGAGACCGTCTGTGCCTCAGCATAATGACAAAAAGCAGGGGGAGCTGAACTCTCTCAGCACAAAGTAATCCTGACAGCTATTCTGGTTGCAAAATAAAGCCTAAGCAGGGCATTTATTACCAATATTGGGTATCTTTCAAGGCCTGTAGAAACCAGTTTTATTTTTTTCCCCTTTTCACATACTATAGGATTTTTTCCCTTTGCACTTCAGCTTTTGCACAGGTTTTTTTCCTTAGTGGTGTAGTTTCTATCTCTTTGCCAGATCTGAAAGGTCTTCCTTTTCTTGTTGATCATCCGTTGAATCTCACTGTCATTCTTCTCAAATGGTGTTTCTTGGTTTGGTATCCAATAGTTTGTTCACAGGCTGCAATAATGGTTGTTTTTAGCTTTGTCCAGTGTTCCTCAATGTTATCAGGGAACTCTGAAAGCAGATGGTCCTTAGGAGTCGTTTGGAAGCAATCCCGCTTAATAGGATCTCCAGCACTGCTTAAGCTCCATGAGCGCAGCTTTCTCCTGATTGAAGCACAGAATATTTGAGGACCAGGACATTCTCAGGGAAACCAAAATGCTTCTATCACCAACTTTACTGTACACTTGTGAAACATGGACCACTTATAAACACCATCTCCAACTCCTTGAAAGATTCCCTCAAAGATGTCTCCAAAAATTTTTACACATCACTTGGGAAGACAGACAAACAAATGTCAGTGTACTGGAAGAAGCAAAGATCACCAGTGTCGAAGCAATGATTCTTCAACATCAACTTCGTTGGACTGTTCAGGTGCCTGATTATCGTCTTCCAAAGCAACTACTCTATTCCCAATTTAAGAATGGAAAGCGAAATACCAGTGGATAAACAAAAGCAGTTTAAAGATGCTCTCAATGCAAATAATAAAAAAGTGGTATAAACAGGCATCCCCAACCTGCGGCCCTCCAGATGTTTGGGGACTACAACTCCCATGATCCCTAGCTAACAGGACCAGTGGGCAGGGATGATGGGAATTGTAGTCCAAAACATCTGGAGGGCCGAAAGTTGGAGATGCCTGGGTATAAAGCACTGACAACTGGGAAACAATGGCCTTCAAGTGCTCCAATTGGAGAACAGCCTTTACCAAAGGTGTCATGGGCTTTGTAGAAGCACAAACGCAGGGCAAAAAGGAGAAACGAGCTAAGAGGAAGGCATGTTTGGAAAACCCTCACCGTGATCAACTCCCACCTGGAAACCTATGTCCCCACTGTGGAAGGACGTGTGGATCCAGAATTGGCCTCCACAGTCACTTACAGACTCACTGTTAAGACTGTGTTCATGGAAGACAATCTTATTCGGCTACAAGTGATCGCCAGAGAAGAATGCTCACACACATTCTCTAGGAGATGCGTAGGAAATGGAAGTCCATTTTCCTGAGAGGAAATCCTTAGGAACAGCTGGCAACAGAAAGAGCTATCTGTAGGGTTGGTGGGAAGGGGTACAGGGAAGTGTGTAAGTTCACATTTGTTACACAGATTCAAATCTGGCAAGTAAGTGCTTCATTGCAGTTTCCTGAAGCCATTTAAATAAGATTACTTACAACTTTTGCTCCAGCCATGAAGCTCATTGGGTGACCTTGGGCCAGTCACTGCCTCTCAGCCTAACCTACCTCACAGGGTTGTTGTGAGGAGGAAATAGAGAGGAGAAGCATTGTACACCACCTTGAGCTCTTTGGAAGATAAAAGTGGTATATAGATGCCTAAAATAAAATAAAATCATCTCTAATAAGTTTAACAAAGAGCAAAGGAGACAGTATCTTCCTTGCTGAGCTCACATATTATACATATGGCATACCAAGGTTGCAATCCTAACCCCTAATTTACCTGGGAGTAAGCCCCATTGAATTCAGTACTACTTAGTAGACATGGTTAGAATTTCACTAAATCTTAATATGGATTTGATGCCTGGGGCCAGAGAAAAGAAAGTTATTGTTAAATGTGTAAATACACCTTCTGGACCAGGAGATGGAAGCTTGTATTAAAAGCTTTCACGGGGGCCGTACAGGCATACCTTGGGTTACAAACGCTGTGGGGTTGCGCGTTTTCGGGTTGTGGACCGCGACGAACCCGGAACTACCGGAACAGGTTACTTCCGGGTTTTGGCACTCGCGCATGTGCAGAAGTACAAAATGACGTCACAAGCATGTGCAGAAGCGCCGAATCGTGTCATGCGCATGAGGTTGCGAACACTGCAGGTTGCGAACATGCCTCCCGCACGGATCACGTTCGCAACCCGAGGTATTAAGAATGAAAAAAGAGACCAAGGGTTGACCAGAGAGCTGTGATCCCTTAATGGAATCTTGCCTTACAGAAGAAACTCCATAAGAATATGGTGCTGAAAACGATATTCCTCTTGCCCCTTCTAGCCCTGTCAGAACATCCTTTAAGGGTTAAATATACAAAAATGAGAGGTGCAATCCAAGTTGTAGTAATCCTTTCTGGGAGAGTCTGAAAGGGCCCTGGCGGGAGTTTCTCCGGAGGCACAGAAGCAGTGAATGGCAGTTCCAGACAGGATAAAACCTCTTAAAGCTGCTTTCCTCCTTGTCTGGCCCACTGCCGCTAACCCAAGATTAGTTCTGAGTTGACGAGTCAAATGGAAAAGAAATGAGCCAGAGCTGTCATTTTTTCACTCTCCCAGAGGGGGGAGTTACCATGACATGTGTGACACGATTCCTAATATTGTTATACCATACAAAAAAGTGTCAATAGTCTAAAAGGTCACAAGAGAAGGTTTGTTCTAATTAGCCCTGCCCCCAAGTTCCCCAGTAATGCTATAGGCTTGTTTACATACCCACCCACCCACACCCACACCCCACACATAGAGAGCAGGGTTCGAATCCCCACTCAGCCAAGAAGCTCAGTGGGTGACCTTGGGCCAGTCACCATCTCTTAGCCTAACCTACCTCACAGGGTTGTTGTGGGGGTGAAATGGGGATGAGGAGAACCATTGTACACCACCTTGAGATCCTTGGAAGATAAAGGCGGTATAAGAATAAATGTGATAAATAAGAATAATGAAATGTACAAGTGTTTGCGTGAAAGAGTGTACATTTATTGACTTGTGGTGTGCACAGGTACACAGACTGTACACTCGTTGAATATAACATGTGAAAAACTATGAGTGTTTAGGTCAGTTATTTGTGTACACAAGTACACTGTACACTCATGGGCTGTCATGTGTGAACGTCACCATCATCTCCCTTTTAAGGCTCAAATCCTGTAAGGCACAATTTAGTTAACTCTATCATGGTGATGGACGCTGGCATTTAGCTCATTGGGCCACACAATACAAGCAGGCCTCATTTAAGGGTTGAACAATGATGGCTACAACAGTCTTCTCTCCTCATCCACTTAAAAGCACCACGTACAGTCCATGTTCACACAAACAGTGTACTAGAACTGAAAAGGGGCTCCTTCCATGCCACGCAGGTTGGTCTGCTAGGGCAAATGGGGCACTGCCACACCAACTTTATTCTGCCCCCACCTGCCTCCTTAGTTACAACCACTTATTTACAACCACCAGCTGGAGGTACTGCCTGTTAGCTTCCTCCTCCTTCGTTTCAGCCTTGTCCTTGTGCAACTCAGCATGGAGAAGGAGGAGGACAAAGCCAGAATTAGTTGTCTCTGCCAAACATTAGCTTAGGCTCCACCTAGTGTTGTCTCCCTGACTTCCACTCCATCAGTCCAGACAGTACTGGACCCAGGGCTAAGCATGAAATCCATACAGGGACCATCATACAGACACAGAAGAATTCTGCTAGTGAATCCTTTCCTCCAACATGCCTCTGTGGCCTCCAAATCACATGGGTCTTTTTTCATGGCACCCACATTTCAACAGCCTTTCAAGGATATGCCTTATGGGGTTTCCTGATAAAAGGAACTAGTGTGTGCGATGTTAAGTGTCACTTGACTGTCAAGAGTGAGGCAGACATTGAGCAGGAGCCCCATACGGAAGCCAACACCTCCAGACTACTCAGAGTACTGTTTGAGAACTTCAGAACCATGGGCAACACTTCTCTGCCAAATGACATGTTAACCTTCCTCCCCAATTTCATTTAAGCTGAAAAAGAACTGTAGGCATTTTGGCTGCATTTGGAACATAGGAAGCTGCCTTGTAGGCGAATCAAGGAAAAAGCATACCAAGAACTCAGGCCAATGTAAGTTTCAGTAGTGTGAGTGGTCCCTACTCACAACTCAGTAATCAATAGAAACAAAAACGAATCCATTCAAAAGTATGTATTATAATAAAGATTACAAACTCAAATAGAGATTACAAACTCTAACAGAGATTACAAACTCAAAGAGATATGTATAAAACTGTAATTCGTTACAAAGATTTTCTCCTTTTCACTCAACAATAATGTTTATCCTTATGATTTATCAGCTTGCAGATGGAGACTCAGTTTCAATCATTATGACTGTTGTATAATTCATGATAATTTAGAATTTAAATGTATTTTCATGTAATATTTGATACTTCCAGCTGATGAAGGTGAATACATCGAAACAGGGCCCTGTATTGGTTTCCAATCCATAACTGACTTCTGCTCAATGATTGAAACTGAGTCTGTAAACTGAGTTTGTAATCTTTATTATAATACATACTTTTGAATGGATTAGTTTTTGTTTCTATTGATTATTGAGTTGTGAGTAGGGACCACTCCCACTATTGAAACTTACATTGGCCTGAGTTCTTGCTGTGCTTTTTCCTTGTAGGCGAATCAGGCAGTTTGTTCCGCCTACCTCAGAGTTGCCCACTCTGATTGGCAGCTGCTCTCCAGGGCTGCAGGCAGGGGTCTCAACTTGCCCAACCAGGAGATGCCAGGGATGGAACCTAGGGGCTTCTGTATGCAAGGTAAACACTCTTACCACCTTCACCCTTCCGCTAAGCTTTGACCAGCGAGCTGCAGCTGTTGCCAACTCTTACACCAGACTATTGCAATCACAGATATTGCTACTAAGCGCATCCCGAGAATCACAGGCTTAATTTTTATTAAAAAGAGCCCAGAAACTTTTTAGCCCTTAAGACTGCAAATATAACCTTGAAACTGTTTGGATAATAGTTGATGAGATTTCAGGAGCCAGGGAGGGGCAGAGGATTGAGCAGGATTTCCAGGAGACAAGGAGGGGAGGGGTATTCAGTTAGGGCTGTATTTGGCACTTCCAGTACCCAGCAGAAGCAATCTGAATTATGCAAAATAAGCACTGTTATGCAAACATGCTTTACTTGCATTATTTAGCCAAGGCTCAGAATTTTGGCTTCTTTTCAGAGGGTAGGATATTTTGCACATACGGTAATTCCATTCCTTTTAATGCAGAGTATACAGAGGTATGCAGGAACCCTCTGTCCTTGAAGCTCAGGTTTCACTTACAGTTGAAAGGTAGGAGAAGAAGGTCAGGGTCAGATTTCTTGTCGCTGCCCTTCCCACCCCCACTGAAAAGTAAGCAACTGTGTGCAGAGACAGTTAACTAATTAGAAATCTAATCCCAGTTGCAGCTGTATCCAATTTTGCTCTAACACCTTTTGAGGAAGAAGACCCGGCTGGTAAGGAGAAAGAAAGTGTGGTTTTACATGCTGAAGAATGCAGTCATGTCTACTCAAAAGTAAGACCCGTTGAGTTCAAGGCATTTTATTTCCAGGTAAATGAATATAGGATTGCTGCCTTAAAAGAAAAAGCCACGTGGATTGTGTTTTACCTTCCAGTAAGTAAGCATGAAGGCTAGAAACTTGTTTTGGTGGGTTTTTTAAAATTAAAATTAAGGCTGATTTTCAAGATGTACTTTGTAGACCTCTATGCCTGCAAGAGCCTTTATGCAAAATGTGACTTATAAAAATGTATAAACTACTTCCAAATATATTTTGTGTCCACAGGTTGAACACTACAAATTTTCAATCTGCCTTTAAGGCTGAAATCCTAAATTACCTTTCTTGAATCCCAGCAGGACTTGCTTCTAGATAGCTATGTTTATTAGAACTGGGATATAGGGATGAAAAAATTACTAACACAAGCAATACACAGCAGACGCATTCAGTAAATTACAGAATTCCACCCAGATATTCCCCAGCTGAAAACTTGAGTGACAGTGCCGTTGACCAATGGAACACGAATATAGAAACATTTCATCATCAGAACAATCTTTAATTAGCTGATCCTTCCTTGAGAGCAGGGCAATGTATCCTAGCAACCGCAGAGAACTGCCAGCTTTTGCAAAACAGACTTTCATTAACCACCTCATGGGTGGCAGACAGCAAGAGAAACAATAGTAAGTGAAGGCAATAGTGGCTCCTGGCTTTTTCTTAGTTTCTGAGTTCTTCTAAGCTCTTCTGACATTCCATCTGTACAATGTAAATAAAGATACTACAGTGCTAATTCACGCAGCCTGCCAATAGATCTGAGTGTAAAAGGAGGACCACGGATGAACTTCAATGAAAAGAGCAAGGAAGTGGAGAAGTGTATATACATGACAAAATTTAAATAGTGGTGGCCGGCAGAGATTAGAATCCGGGCAGGAACCGGAGTATTATAGGGCGAAAGACTGGATGACATTTCCACCAGATCAAATGGACTAGAAACTCTAGAGGCATAGGGAAAAAAGAATGTTGGGTGGCTTTAAAACAGGATTAGAAACATTCATAGAGGACAAGCCTATCAGTGGCTACTAACCCTGAAGGATATGCTCTACTGTCCACAGCCCAAGACAGGATGCTTCTGAATATCACTTTCTGGGAACAGCAGGAGGGCATAGAGCTCTTGTTCTCTGGTCCTGCTTGCGAGCTTCCCACAGGCATCTGCCTGGCCACTGTGAGAATAAAATGCTGGCCTAGAAGGGCCACTGGCCTGATCCAGCAGGGCTCCTCTTATTCTTAATCATACATGGATGAAACTGAAAGAATGCCAATGGGAACACAATTGGGTGTTGGCTAGATCTACTCCAACACATTCTTAATTTGCAAAACAAGAGGGCATGCACACCAAAAATCTCTTAATAGTGAAGGCATAACTTGCTTAAAGAAATGCCGTGCACTGGATTAGATTAGTGCAGCCCTCTTTGTAAGAATTCCAGCGCTAGGTGGTTTACCAAAATCTGGCTCATGGTCTATCAAGTCTATTGTCTACTCTGCCCACATCCTGATAAGACTTTGCCTTCACTATTCTTACTGTTTCATAGAGTTAGAAGGGTTTGTGCAAGGCATCTAACCCAACCCATGCTTGATGTAAAGTCTTTCCAGATGTCCTTTTTATTGTGCCATCATAATTATTTGTGCTTACGGTGATATCAGGCCAGTTGCGTGATATCCTGCTTTCAATACTCTTAGCAGCTTCAAGGTTTTGGGACAGTCATACTGCTTTGTTCCCAATCAGTGCATGTTCCACAACTTTTGACTGAAATCCTATACATACACACACACACCACAAATGTTCTGGGTTATTTTTTATGTCCTGCTTTTGTTGTATGGGAATATTGGGGAAGCGTCACAGAACAACTAATAAAGTAGAATGATTTGTGGGTGGTCTTTTGTAAAGGTAAAGGTACCCCTGCCCGTACGGGCCAGTCTTGCCAGACTCTGGGGTTGTGCGCCCATCTCACTTAAGAGGCCAGGGGCCAGCGCTGTCCGGAGACACTTTCGGGTCACGTGGCCAGCGTGACATCGCTGCTCTGGCGAGCCAGAGCCGCACACGGAAACGCCGTTTACCTTCCCGCTGGTAAGCGGTCCCTATTTATCTACTTACACCCGGAGGTGCTTTCGAACTGCTAGGTTGGCAGGCGCTGGGACCGAGCAGCGGGAGCGCACCCCGCCGCAGGGATTCGAACCGCCGACCTTTCGATCGGCAAGTCCTAGGCGCTGAGGCTTTAACCCACAGCGCCACCTGCGTCCCATGGTCTTTTATACTAATGCATTAATGCACTAGTATTGTGCCAATGTTGCAGGATATACCCACAAAACGAAACAACAGCAACAACAAGAAAGAAAACAGTTAGGAGAGGCCCACACATAGAGTGGAAAAGTGTAATTCCAAAGGCTTCTCTGGCTGCATTATTAGCACGCATTGATAAACCATGGTTTAGTGCCACATGGGTAGACGGTAACAAGCTTGAGGGAAGCATCAGGCTAGCATGCTCTCCCTTCTCTCTCCTCATCTGACATGGCTAGGAGAAGGACATCTCCCAAGTTTAGTTGGGATACTTTAAAGTATCTCAGTTTAGCATTACAGTTGAACCAGGGATCCTTGGTTTTTTTAAAAACAAACAAACATCACATCTGTTTTCTAATAAGCCTACCATAGTTGGATTATGAAATCAGCCAGGAAAGGAGAGGGGTAGCATATGAACACCTTGTTGGGCTCATTGAGTCTTGGCTGCATAATGCTAAAATTTAGCTGCTAAATTACGGTTTAGTGTTATGTGGTGAACCAGGCCACTATCAACAGCAAAGAAAGGAAGACAATCCAGACCCTATTAATTAATTGAACTAGACTGCTGGCCCATTACAAGCTGAAAGGCATAGTTGTACATTGTATGCCAAGCATGCGCTAACCACAACAATCCATTCTCATAGTTGCTGATGAATAACAATTAGGGTCTCCAATATACATGCCGGACTTCAGTTCAAAGAGCCAAAACATTCCAATCAAGCAAAGCGGAGTTTTGCATTCAATGAGCTAAACATGCCTGCAAACTACACAGTACAATTCCGTGATCCCTACCTGTCTTTCATGCTCCTCTTAGTTGGTTTTAGGGTGTGCTACCCCTCTTGATGGCATTGCTATGGCTGCCTCTTCTTTTCAACATGAGAAGCTGTGACTATTTCTTTCTCTTCAAACTTAGCTGCGTGGCATTGCTCCTTCCAGCTCAGAGTCTTAGTGCTGCTAATCTCTAATTAGCAGCCCACTAACACAGAAGAGGCCAGGAGCTCGGAAGACTGCCCACCCCCAACCCTGTGGCCCTGTGACCGGTACTGTTCCGATCTGGATTAACGTTTGAGGTGATTTGTCCTGGAGGCCTTACTGCATGTGCCTATATTTCTAAATACCCTTGAGCTGCACTGGGTGATGGGGCATTGAAAACCAAACCAAATGAGTGACTAAAACCACATACAACAGTTGCACAGCAAAGGGTCCAGCTTTTCCTTCTACTCACTGGTTTCTTCGGTTACTGCACCTTGTGGCAACTCTGGTCCAGAGGTTTTTTTTAGCAAAGATACTAAGCAAAATGCAAGATCACAAAACGTGAGCGAGGGAGTGAGGAATACCTTCCATACACTGCAATATGAAATATTGTTTTCTGCTTTTTTTTTTAAAGCTAAGGTTAAATAAGTTGAGAGAAATGTGAAACTAGTAACTTGAAAAAGTAACAAAAAGGAAGCACATATTTGATAACGCTGGAGGGCAACCAATGAAGTGGATGTAAAATGACAAGTTTTAAAGCTTTCCCCCCAGAGTACTGATAATTGGAACTTACTGCTATAGAACTGGAAATGATTAAGACTATAACTGGTTTAAACCAACTATCAGCAGAGATACTAACAGCTCTTAAGAAAATAATAATAATTAGGTTGGCCTGTCTTAGTCCAGCATTCTGTTCTCACAGTGGTCTATTGACTAAGACCTGTTCTTACTGAGGTGGTAGCCTCATGTCTGGGCTGTACCACTTCAGATTGCAGGTGGGAACTCTTCCAATTATTAAGTTCTCTTACATGAATGTGCCCCCTGAAAACAGAAAAAGGTGTGAGGTAAAAGGGTTTGAGGTAAAAAGGTGTGAGGTAAAAGGGACTATCCATCTCGACATGCTTGTTTTCTATATAGAAGGGAGAACCACACAAATTTATGAGCTCCAAGCTGCAGATATAATAGCCCCAATACAGGGTTTGGGTTTTGTTTCTTAAAGTAAACATGAGTTTGCCACTTCAGTGAAAAAATAGGTAATGCAAGTATATATTATTTTCTTGAGGAATGGACTTACTGATGTGAAGTGGGAGTAGCCGAAAGAAAATGTCTTATTAGTGACCTTTGCTATACCAGTTGTTTAGGATCAGAATCTTGCTTATTCCTGTTTATTATGTATTGTTCATATTTCACAAGCCCTCTCCATGAGCAGAAAATATAGTATGTGGAGAGTTTGTCCTTATTTTTAGTGAAAGCGGAAATTGTGTGTCCAAACAAATTTCCTTCTGCCTTCAGTTTCAGAAATATGTGTTGTGGGGAGGGGAAAGGAAGGGAGAATTCAGAGGCAGTAAAAAGCAATAACAAGTAAGCTATCCAAACCTAATAAGGAAATGTTGCTTTTTGGAATAAAAATATAATGCATAATTATATTTTGTGTGTCATACCCTGCCTGAAAAGTTGGAATTGTCTTATGCATTAAAGCTTTCTTTAGCTGAATGACACCACTCGTCTATCTGTCCCAGGGATGGAGAACTGGTGGCCCTTCAGATGTTTTTGGACACTGGCCATTCCAACTGGAGCTAATGGGAGATCAAAGTCCAGCAGCATTTGCCTCTCCATCTCTGATCTAGTCAAATCCTGTCTACTCCAGCCTTTCCCAAACTGGTGCCTTCCAAACCATGTTGGCCTCCAATTCCCATCAGCCCCAATTAGCTTGGCTAATGCTCAAGGGTGATAGTTGTTGTCCAAAACATGTGGAGAGTGCCATGTTGGGGAAGACTTTTCTACAACAAATCTCTGGGCTCTCCAGCAGAGGTTTCCTCCCAGCACTTAGCACCGTAAGTCCTTTTAGCTGGAAGCAATTTGCGATCTGAACCTGGGGATTTCTGTATCCAAAGAACAGGCACTACCACTGAGCTGTGTATCCAACACCACAATCCAATAGCCAATTCAGCCTGCGGGTTTCCAGTTCTTGTGGAGAGCTTTGAATCCATGTGAGGTAGCCATCTAATTTTTCACTGCATTACCTGTTGTGGGTTGTTTCTCATGTATAGCTCAGTTGGTAGAGTATGAGACAGGGTGAAAGATTCCTGCATTGCAGGGGGTTGGACTAGATGACCCTTGTGGACCCCTCCAGCTCTACAATTCTATGATTCATGTAGCTTTCCTCTAAGCAGGTTTTGAAAGCGCATATGGGAAGTGGTCAGAAAATGACTAAATAATAAGTTTTTGTCAAAGCAGGGCGTAAATACGTTTTCCAGTTCACATAAGAAAATAATTCATGGCACACCTACAGAATGTTCCCATTATTTTATTCTCCTTGAGATTATTCCCTAGTCTGTCTTTGTTTTGTTTTTTTGAATCAGGTTTATCGTACACTTGATTTAAAATGAGCTCCCATACACTTGTCCCATCCACATGAACGGCATTCACAAATTACATATTCCAGACCGAGGATACGGTTTTATACACACTTACCAGGGAATAAGCCCTGTTGAAGACGGTAGACTGTACTTCTGAGTAAGCATGCATAAGATTGCACTGCAAAGGGCATTCTTGATGGCAGTTGCATTCCCCCCCCCCCCACAAAAAAACATAGGTTACCAAAATTGGGATATTAACATCTTTGCTAGTGCTTTGGTTCCCATGCAACTTGGTTTTTTAAATATTTTATTTCAAAGTAAAAGTTATTTTGCTGTTTTGTATGTGGTTGTGCATTAGTGATGGTTACCTATTTGAATTCAAATAAGCCTCTTAATATCCAATTGCTGTTTTGGGAGGCTATCTTGGAAGTTGAAGATGTTGGTCTTGCATAGTTCCACACTGCACCCTACAGGACACAAGAGCAAAGTACAAAAACACGTTACTATTCATTTTTCTTATAGGAGCAGGCTGTTCTGTTTCATCCTGGACTTGATTACATGGAATGTTGTTGATATACTTAACTTTCTCCTGCTGAAATAGGGTTAAATTAGAGGGGTTTATACGGACTGTGTTGTGTGCGAGGTTTGCTTTATTGTTTGCTTTAATATTGAAGAAAGCGGTTTTCTGAATGAGAGACAAAAGGCTTGTGGTCAAAATATTTAATGCCAACGTGTAAATACAAGAGCTATTCTCTGTACTGGGTGGCCCAACAACCAGCGGGACCAGACTGTGGGGCTCTGGGAACAGAACCACAGCCCCAACACGGTAGCTAGTACCCCCAGTGGCAGCCTAGGGGGGCTAGAGGAGGGAGGCATTCCTACACAATCTGCTGGGAGACCCCAGAAGCATAGGAAGCCCCCAGAAGGACTGAACCTGTGAATTAAGCAACAAGGACTGAGAACTGTGTTTGCTTTACTCAAGAGTAGAAACTCTGTGGAAAAGCCAGCTACTACAACAAGAAGAGGTGGTGGGGGTTTCTGCTCTTGGAACTGTGAACTGACCCACAAAGGGATTGTGCCTGCAAGTTCAACAATGATTTTGAAATGCTGTGATGTCTTTTGTTTATGTGCATGCTGTGGTGTTGGGATAGTAAGTGCTTTGTTTAAATTACTTGTTCATGGAGAAAGGCTTGGAGGAATCCAGGAAGCTGGGGGCCACTTACAAAGGAACTGTTATTGTGTTTTTAAATGTCTTCTTGTGTTTTTGATGTAACTTTCTGCTATCTTTCAAGCACAGTGGAATGCTGGTAGTAACCATGTTGGACAGTCATGGAAGACTGCCTTTTGCTAAGGAGGGGGTGGTATTATAGAAGTGGGGGAGGGGAATCCCCCTAAACACTATAAATTAATAAATGCTAGGATTTGGGGTTCTTTGTGATATGCAGGGAGTCTATAAGCTGCCAAGGGGATTCCTGGGTTGCCTTACTCAAACCAGCCTGGCTGGCAGAGGGAAGAGCAGAGCATTAAAACAGAGAGCCATTGAGGACAACTCCTTGTCCCGGGTGTGACTGGAGACTGGAGATTTGGAGTTTGCCAAGGTAACTGCTCTGGGGAAGGGAAAGGGGCCTCTCAGAAGAAGAAAGAGGGAGAATGGCAATGAAGGAAAGACTGCCTGCCATGCTATAAGATCTGGGCCATGCTGTAAGATCTGGATCCCCTCCCTGCAGATGGAAGGTATAATAAGTGAATAAACCCTGTTTCCCAAAGCACGACAGCCTCCGTGTGTCTTCTGTTCTTCGAAGGGCCGCAGAGCCTGTAGGTGTGCCTGTGATGCCATGCGCTCTGGCCACTCCTTGGCAGGCGTTGGGCTTTTGCAACAATACATTAAAACCAGCTAGTGGGTTGGGATGGAGAGGTAATGCCTTAAAAGCATCCGAGTTTGGTGTTCCCAAACCGAGCTGGGTTCTGGTGTTCCGCGGCATGTCTGTGAAGAACACTTGCAATAACCTGAATTCTGCATTCTGGTAGGTAGTCGTGTTGGTCTGACGCAGTCGAAATAAATAAATAAAATTAAAAAATTGTCCAGTAGCACCTTTTTAAAAAATTTATTTCGACTGAATTCTACAGAAGTCAAATTGTAATACAATGTAAAAAAAGGAGGAATTCAAATGCAATTAAAATCCATTACACATCTAGCCCAGGGCATTACAATTGCTACAACAGGCAAGAGAAAAACAAATCACCAAGTGGTCCAACCAGACCCTCAGAAATCTCAAACTACGTACTCTATTAACGACGAGGGACATTATGAATTGAGGAGGCCAACGAACTAAGCTTAAATCCCCCTCCCTCCTGCTCCACGTTACTTCCTGCCACGGGCTGCCTTCCGGTTGTCGCAGTCCGGCCTCCCGTCAGTCAGCCTTTCCCGTCGACTTCTTTTCCCTCTTGCGCAAGAGGGACTACATTTCCCATCATGCTCTCTTGCGGCGTGACTGCCGGCGCGCAGGTAAAGCGAGGAAGTCGTCTGTTCTGCTGCTGACCGAACAGCAGCTTAGGGGCAGTGGCATTTTTTGTTGCTCTTTATGCAGAATGTGCAGGGAGCCGATCTTTGCTTCCTAGAAAGAGAGCGGGGTCTGCACTGCGTTTGCTTTTGATAGGATACAGGGCTTTATAGAAGGCGGACCCGCACCCTCAGAATTGTGCAATTCTGCAGATCTGGACAGTCGGGATCTTCTGGATTTTGAAGAATGGTGCAACCGAAGACAATTTTCTTTTTTACTTAGCTTTTCCCCTCCTACACACCCCTGCCCCTCTTTTCTAGCCGGTGTCTGACTGCAGAGGGGAATAGCCTGCCTCTGAAGAAGAGTGAGTGGGCTAAAAATAATAATCAAAACCCCAAATTGTTGAGTGCTGCATAATATTTTGTCCTGAAGCTGCTGATCGCGCGAGGCAACCAGGCCTATAGCGCAGCTCAGTCGGAGTGTTTAGTTTTAGAACCAGCAGCTAGAGATGATGAGGAGTGACCTGTCCGTGGCGCTTGCTGGCATCGGCGGGGCAGGGAGCCTTTTAAGAAGCAGCGAGCCCGTGTCTCTGTCTCCAGTGGCGTCCCAAGCAGCTTCCTTACTGGAAGAGGCTGCAGATCTGCTGGTGATGAACAGGGACTTCGCGGCTGCTCTGGACAGGTGCGAGAAAGGATGCGAGAGCCTCAGGAAGGACCCCGAGAATGAAGATGCTGACAGGTAAGTGCTGAATTGAGGCAGAGGTCGGGTGAGAACTGGGAAGAGTGGGTGGCAGATTTAGGTATGTGCCTAGCTACCTGCAGCCCATGAACTAGGGGGTGGGGCTCATCCTTTTTAAAATAAAAAAACCAGGCAGATTTTATTACCTAGGCCCAGTTGCTTAGTAAAATTAAACACACAATGTTTATGTGTCTATGACTGTGTAAGAGTTACACAATTGCGTACTTACTATTTAGTAAAGTTCGTGGAGGTTTTATGCTGCTCAGAATCAAATAATAAAGTCAGCCATGAAGCAATATAGTGTTCGGATCACTGTCTATCATTATGAGTACATTTTGAGAACAAGTGAGGATTATAACATAGCTGTGATTCCCCTATGAATGTTCTGTGTGAATGTCTTTGATAATTCCATACTTTTGTAAACTTACTAAACTCCTAGCCCGTGGCCTCCAGTTGCTTTAATCCAGTCCTGGAATTGATGTTGTTCTTTTAAAGGGAATTAAATAACGATATTTATTCCAGTACCTGTTAGCACAAATGGCAGGAGAATGCAGTTTCTTACAGAAAAATATATTTTACCAAGTTACAGCAGAGGGACGGGAAGGGTAAAATGGCCACGGGCTGTGCTGGAAGACAGCAACTTCCTGCTCCTCCTCTCCTTGAACTTCTCCTATTACCATCTGGTTATTATAAAACTTTGTAAATAAGAACTACTGTCTGTGTTTGCTCCCCCCCCAATACCTTTGCCTTTTCTGTCATGCCTTTTAGATAGCCCTTGCCCCCAGACTTGTTGCTGATCTTTGTGTGGCACACTGCGAGTCCTTTTCAGCAGCAGAGTGAGGTTAATTTTTAATAATAATAATAATTACATTTTGTGTATCTCTTTTCTGAATCAGCTCTGAAGAACTGAAATGCTCCTTATGCACTGTGGGTATCCAGGCCTTGGCTGAGATGAACCGATGGAGAGAAGTCCTGCCTTGGATTCTTCAGTACTATCACGAGCCTGAATGTTGGCCTTCCAGAATTCTAGAGCTGTGGTGGGTTCTGCTCTTATAGACACAGAGTTATATTATTGTATTTTGGGGGGTGGTAAGCCTGTTACTGGACTGTACCAGTTTAGGCTGCGGGTGGGGGCTTGCATAGCTGAATGCACCTTCATACAGATCAGTTCCCTGCATACAGAAAATTAGATATCTGGGAAAAGGAGGCATTGCATCCGAGTCTTCTGCCAGACATACAAGTTTTCTGTGTGCATGGATTTTTGTATGGAGATGCAGTAAGTCATATGATCTCTCCTGAAGGAGCGTCTCCACCCCCATCGTTCAACCCGGACACTGAAGTCCAGTGCTGAGGGCCTTCTGGTGGTTCCCTCACTGCAAGAAGCGAAGTTACAGGGAACCAGGCAGAGGGCCTTCTCGGTGGTGGTGCCCGCCCTGTGGAACGCTCTCCCATCAGATGTCAAAGAAATAAACAACTATCTGACATTTAGAAGACACCTGAAGGCAGCCCGGTTTAGGGAAGTTTTTAATGACTGATGTTTTAATGTATTTTTAATCTTTTGTTGGAAGCCTCCCAGAGTGGCTGGGGAAACCCAGCCAGATGGGCGGGGTATAAATAATAAATTATTATTATTACTATTATTACTATTGTGTCTGGGAAGGACGTGTTGCTTGGAGAGTGTTCTGAGGGCCAGATAGAGCCCTGCACTAAATTATACTAGCTCCCTCTGTGTCAAGGGCTTTCTTGAGAATGCATAAGAAAAATAATATGCAAACACAATGGTGTCATTATAATAATATTAAAGTGGTGGTATCGCTTTGTTTCCCTCTCAGCATCCTCCTGCATAGTAAAGTGGAAGAACCTCATGTGATGCTAGAAGTTGCCAGAGACTGGTTACATTCCTCAGCCAATCAGCACCTGCCTAGTTACGGTCTCTTGGCTCAGCTGCACCTGTTCCATGTGCTGTTGCCGCTCAGGCTCTTTGCGGAGGCAGAGGACCTAATCCGAGATTGTAAAGCACTGAGCAAAGAGCAACAGGTGGAGGCCTATGAGAGCATTAAGGAGCAGAGGCAGCAGTGGCTGCAGAAGGAAGAGGAGGAGCGCCAGCTTCCTGAGGAGCGGCCAGTAATGGTGTGGAAGCAACAGTTGGGTAGGCTTTTCTTAAAAGCAGTCTTATGTGTTTTGTAGCTGAAACCACAGATGCCTGGAGTATATAAATTTTCTTGCCATCTGGAAACAAAGCCTTATGAGGAATGGTTGAAGGAGGTGGTTATTGTTTAGCCTAGAAAAGAGGAGAATGAGAGGAGATATGATAGCCATCTTCAAATAACTGAAGAGCTGTCACATGGAAAATGGAACAAGCTTGTTTTCTCCTTCTCTGGAGGGTAGGACTCGAACCAATGGATTCAAATTACAAGAAAGGAAATTGCGACTAAACTTTAAGAAAAACTTTCTGACAGTAAGAGCTGTTTGACAGTGGAACAGTCTCCCTTGGGAGGTTGTGGACTGACCTTCCTTGGTGGTTTTTAAGCAGAGGTTGAATGGCCATGCTTTAGCTGAGATTCCTGCATTGCTGGGGGTTGGACTAGATCCCTTCCAACTCTACAGTTCTATTATTCTAGTAAGAGAATTGCAGTCCTACAGCATTCAGACAGCTTAATGAAATTGTTGGGTGAAGGAGACACACTTTCAACAACTTCACTGGGTTTTACTATTAGCATAGATAAAGCGTTTGCTAAGGGGCAAAAGCATTTCCTTGATCAGCCACAAGAAATTGGTGCTGGCTGTACAGTCCTCACATGACAACGGTGGTGTCTGGAGAGCTTGTAAGGGAGAAAGGAGGTTATTTTTCATGGAATCTTCTCTGGAAATAACTTTTAAAAGTTTATTTTGAGCGGTTCCTCCTCACCACTTTCCCTGGCGTAACGTCTTCCTTTTGTTTTGCAGGTTTGGTATCCCAAAAGGTCTTGACCATATTGGCACAGCTGGGTCGAGTGCTGGGATCCTTGGCAGGCCAGCTGTGTTCCATCCCCTACAGAAAGACACTCTTGGCTGCTTTCATGTTGTGTCTCATTGTCGTGAGACTTGACCCAGGTATACTTGAGAGAGGGGAGACAGTGGGAGGGGAAGGGAAAGGAGAAGTATCCAGCTGTGACTGTGTGAAATATTTAGCCTATGTGGGGGTGTATCTGGAATGGCAGTGTGTGTGTATTGACACACAGTGCTGCTTGGCCATGTTTGGGATTTCAGGAATGACTTGTAAAGCACAGACTGCTGGGGACATGGTCAAGTCTGCCTTATCTGGAGTGGGATGGAATGAGAGCCCCAAATTCAACTGAGGTTCAGAAGCAAAGGAGGAGGAGGAGGAGGAGGAGAAGAAGAAGAGGAGGAGTTTGGATTTGATATCCCGCCTTTCACTCCCCTTCAGGAGTCTCAAAGCGGCTAACATTCTCCTTTCCCTTTCTCCCCCACAACAAACACTCTGTGAGGTGAGTGGGGCTGAGTGACTTCAAAGAAGTGTGACTGGCCCAAGGTCACCCAGCAGCTGCATGTGGAGGAGCGGAGACGCGAACCCGGTTCCCCAGATTAAAAGACTACCGCTCTTAACCACTACACCACACTGGCTCTGGCAGGGAGTAGCTGCATAAGAACCAAGTATACGACAGCATCCTGAGTTAGACTTGGCCAATCTAGCTGTGGCAATGGCTCACCAGGGTTTCAGGCAAGGAGTCTTTCTGGGAACGGTAGTTTGTTTTAGGTGCTGGGAATTGTAGCTTTCTGAGGGGTCTTCTAACTAGTCTCAGCTACCTTAATGAACTACAGTTCCCAGGTTTTTTTGGGGGGCGGAGCCGTTGCTGTTAAAGTGATACAACAGTGTTTTAAACGTATGGTGCATGTGATACCTGAGTGGTTTATTTTAGTTGTACGAGAAGCCTTGGGTCATTGTGTGTTTACATTTGGAGGAGGAATGTTTGACCAGTGTCGTGAATAATATTTGCTTATTGTTATGGGTAGATATGAGAAATGAAAGTCTTTTTCTTCTTCTTTTTCTTCTTCTCTTTTCCAGCATCTCCCACTTCTCTGCCCTTCCTCAACAGGCTAATCCAGCTTTTCCATCAAGCCCGCTTGGCTGCATTTTCTCCACACTCCAGGCCTCCAGTTCAAGACTAACTGACTCCACTACCTTCTGTATGATTCTGAAGCAGTGCTTGTTGGAGGACCGCGGAGAAGCCACTCGCAAGTCAATGAAGGTGACTGCAACTGTTGAGAGAGCACCTGCAGTGAGGCAGAGACTTCTTCGAGAATTAAGGATAGCGGCGGTGCAGTATCTGGGCGGGGTATCTGCTGTGTCATGACCTCAGTGATGGGACTGATAAAGATAGCTTTGGAGATAGCTTTTGGAGATAGCTTTTGGAGAAACATGAGATAGTTGGAATTTGGTGGCTTTTTATATGATCACTTAGAAACACTTGCCAACTAGATATCTTTATAACTGAGTTCTTGGAGCTTCTGTTTAAGGCTGATTTTTTTTGGTTTTTTTGATTCTGTGATATTGATTTATGTATTATATATGTAAATTTGTAACATTAATTTTATTTAAATCACTTCCGTCTTGCTTTTTGGTCCCAGTTAGGAAATGCCCCTGTCCCCCGACAGATTGCAAGCTGTGATCACATCCACACCATTCGTTTAAAGCAGAGTTTCCCAAACTGGCTGTTCTCTGGCTGGTTTTTTTACTACAACTCCCATCATCCATAGCTAGCAGGACCTGTGGTCAGGGATGATTGGAATTGTAGTCACATAAACAGCTGGACACCCAAGTTTGGGAAACCCTGGTTTAAAGCAAATTTATAGCACTTTTAACAGTCATGACTCCCCCACCAAAGAATCCTGGCAACTGTAGTTTACCCCTCACAGAGCTGCACTTTGCAGCACCCTTCACAAACCACAGTTCCCAGGATTCCTAGTGGGAAGCCATGTGCTTCAAATGTGTCATGTGGATATCGTCCAAATGGACAGAGGTAATAAAACGAAGCAGAGAGTAAAACAAAGCTAGCCACATTACAACTCTTAGCAGCAAAGGGGAAAAAAATCCTCTAAAGGCTGCTAGAAAATAAAGGTATTGACAAATAAGGGGACTAATCAGGACAGCCAAGGAAGGGTGTTCCATAATTTGAGCAGTGCAACCCAATGGACTCTTCCCCATGATGTGGTTAACCAAACCTCCACTGGCAACAGGACAGAGTGAGGCCTCTGATGAAAATCACAGTGGGTGGGCAGGCTCACATGGAAGACTGAAATTCTTCAACTGCCTGGCCAAAATCCCTTCCTTAGGGTCCCCAAGTGCTTGACAGCCAAGCTGATTGTTGGGTGCCCATTGGGCAAGTGCAAAGGGTGTTTTGTAAGCCACCCAGAGCTGCTGTTTTAAACTTCTGATGTCCTTGATTTAAAGAGGGAATGTGGGGAAGCTTTTCAAAGGGTTCAAGGACAAGAGCAAGCGCTGGAAACAAGCAGGTAGGCAGAACTGGAGTTAATAGGCTCAAAAACGCAAGTCTAGCTGCTGCATTTGGCACTGGCCGAAGTTTCCAAACACTTCAGCAGCCCAGCAAAGTGTGTGCTGCAGTCATTGTCCAGAAGCACCCAAGACCACAAGCTTGGTTTTTCAAGGAAACTGCTATCCCTTCCAGTAAAGGTGTGTGTCTAATCTTGGATTGGCTTTCCTACTGATCCAGAAGTGCCTCTGTCTTGTCTGGCTTAAAGTATCAACTCATTAGCCCACATTCAACCCACCACTGCTCTCAAGTTGCAGTTCAGGATCTGCACACCTTCTCTGGATGGAAGGAAGGAAATGCAAGCTAGAGATGGGTCCGCAGCATATTACTGACACCAGATAACCTCCTAGCTGTTTCATGCAGGTGTGAAATAACACAGGGGACACACTGGAGTCCTTTGTGATGTAGGGCAGAGGCCAAGGAATTAAACACGAATCTCTAAATGCCCTGTTCAGCAACTGACTTGCAAGGTAAGACTACAGCCACTGCTAAACAACGCCTCCCATCCCAAAGGGGTGGTCAATGGTATTAAAAGCTTGTTGCAAGGTCCAACTGGCTTGCAGTCTCCTTGTCCAGCTCACAGCACAGGTAATCCGCTAGTGTGACAGATATTTCAGTGCCAAAACCATACTGCAAAGGATAAAGATCATACGTTGAACAGTTTGCCCAAGTAGCATAAATAGGAAACCAGCAGGTAATCGCCTAGGATGGTGGGATCTGATGAAGGCTCCTTTGATAATGCCTTACAACTCCTTCCTTCAGTCCATACGGTACTTCACCATTCTTTACAACCTGCCCCATCCAACTGACCTGCCCTGCTCTGGCTGCCTTAAGGAGTCAGGATGGGCAAGGGCCAAGAGGACAGATGATCAGCCTAACACCTCCAAGCACCTCGTCCACATCCTCAGACTGAAGGAGCTAAAACATACCTATTAAAACAGGATGAGCAGGTAACAGCATAAGAAGTGCCCTTGCTGGATCAGATCAAAGGCCTATCTAACTCCACCTCCAGTTCTCACAGCAGCCAACCACATGCCTATGTGAAACCTGCAAAAAAGTTATGAATGCAACAGCAGTACCAGATGACAGCAGGGATAGCTCAGTCTGGAGAGCATGAGACTCTTAATCCCAGGGTCGTGGGTTTGAACCCCATGCTGGGCAAACGATTCCTGCATTGACTAGATGACTCTAGAAGGTTCCTTCCAACTCTACAGTTCTATGATTCTACCAAGGCTTCCATAGACTTCACAATGAGAACGGGATCTATTCTGAAACGAACACGAATGACTTTATCAGCAAGGTGCCTTGCAAACTAACTGGTTGCTCTAGGCCAGCACAGTGCCCTTTCCCCCCTCAGAATACTTTACCCCTTGGAACAGCTCTGCTAGATGACAACCCATTGATAGGAAGATGGCAGGGAAAGTTGATGGCAAACAATAGGTGCTAGCTGAGGGATGGGCAACCTGTGGCTTCCAGATGCTGCTAGACTCCTGCTAGACTCCAGCTCCCATCACTTCTGGTCATTGGCTGGTGGAGGCTGATGAAAGATGTCCTACAACATCTAGAGGGCCACAGGTTCCACATACCGATGTTTTGTTGGATTTCTGATGTGTCTTCCAAGGTCTACTCATCAGATTCAATGTCCTGAACTCAGAAAAAAACGGAGCATTCAGTAGAATCAAATGGGAAAGCTTTTCCATGGCCTCTACTACTTCAAGATGCGGGTGGGTATTTGCAAATTTGAATTCTTCCCAGTGGGGGGCAGGTAACTCCTTCTACATAGGAAACGATTCAGCCCAGCTTCCTTGAGATATATTTCCCTGCATGAAAGGAGCTTTCCCCCAAAAAACTTGTCCATGGCAGAAGCATTCAAACAAACCACCCCTACACAAAGCCAGAAGTGGCAGAGTCCCAGGAAAAGAACCTGGTTCTGCTCAGAGAATAAAACCAGAGCCAAGAGGAAGACGCTCCTATCATTTCAGGTGGGGAAGGGGACATGGGCAGACGGCTTCTGCTGAGCCCACCACCTGAGAGTGAGTGAGTGTTCAGTGATGTAAATGGCAGGAGCAGGAAAGGGGAGGTTGCCAAGGGTGATTATGACCTTCCTCCCCTGCACTGTGATGCTCAATGGCACTCCCTGGGGGTGGCATGCATGGCTTGGGGTCCTTGGCACCCAGCTGCCTAGAGCGAGACAGCAGTGGGAACATCAACATCCACAGCTGCTGTTGCTAATCGGGAGCGAGAGTGAGCACTACTTGAGGCACCATGGTAAGGAAGGCAGGGGAGCTTCCTGCACATGGAAGTACCAAGGGGAGAGAAGGTTTCCTCTGCTTCAGAACTATTGAAAGGGTAGAAGATCAAGGCAGTTTGACAATACAGGATTGATGTGGTGTAGATGTCAGGGTTAGGGAACCGCCAAATCCTGCTGGGCTTTTAAGTCCATCCCTGACCATTGGCCCTGGTGGCTGGGACTGGTGGGTGTTAGAAGTCTAAGAAGATCAGGAACGCCACAGGTTTCCCTTCCCTGATCTACACCCTGACATTTTATCCACCATCACATCGGTTCTGTGATGGCAAGGTTGATGCTGCAGCAGCCAGCTGTTCCAGGCCAGCAGCTGAATGACTTGAGTGCATTTGTTCTCCAAGGTGCCAAGGAGAAGCCCACAAGCAGGACCGGAGTGCAATAGCACTCCTGACTCATGTTTCCCAGAAACTAGTACAGTGGTACCTCGGGTTAAGAACTTAAATCGTTCCGGAGGTCTGTTCTTAACCTGAAACTGTTCTTAACCTGAAGCACCACTTTAGCTAATGGGGCCTCCTGCTGCCGCCGTGCCACCGCTGCGTGATTTCTGTTCTCATCCTGAAGCAAAGTTCTTAACCCAAGGTACTATTTCTGGGTTAGCGGAGTCTGTAACCTGAAGCGTCTTTAACCAGAAGCGTCTGTAACCCAAGGGAGCACTGTATAAGACCTCTGACATTGGGGATAGAAAATAGCCGGCATGTCTAGGAGCCACTGATAGCTTTATCCTACCTAAATTTATCTAACATTTTTAAGGCGTCATAGTTGGTAGCTATCACAACATCTAGTGAGTTCCATAGTTTAACCATGTTCTTTTTTCCCATTAATTGAATTCTTTATTAAACATATTTTACAAAATTATACAGCAATATATTACAATTTGTATCCCATCCCATACCGCAGAAAAATTAAAAATACATTTTTTAAAAAAGACCTAAAATAGACTTCTGATTGTTCTAAAAAACAAAAACTAAATTACACTTGTTCTCTTTTACAGTATCCTATTAATATATTATTTTCTTAAATCTTTTTGATAACAAAAAAGGAAAAATAAATAAATAAAAACATTAAGTTTACATATATTGTCTGTACAATGCAAGACTCATTCAATATCTGCCAGGAGGTTTTTGCTGTCACAGTAGTTTTTCAGGTACTCCTTGAATATAATCCATTCTTGGTTTACTTTTTGCATCATGTTCTACAATGATGATAAATGAGAGAGAGCTGTCAAATATTGGTTAGGCTTTCAATCCCTCTCTGTTTTATTCAGACATTGCCAGTTGATATTGACTGAAGCTTTCCCCTTGATTTTATTTATGCCAGCTGTCAGCAATGCACACTGCAGCAAAAAATGCCAACCACATAACTCTAATGGCATCTGAACTGGTCCAGAAAAAGATATTGGGGTTCAATATTGTTTATCTAGTGTGTGTGTTTGTGTGTGTGTGTATTTGAAAACATCAATAAAAATTATCTAAAAGTTAAAAGTGATGGATAGCTTTATGTGCAGCAGCTGTGAAAAAGGTTAATTCCATGTTAGAGATCATAAGGAAAGCAAATGACAATAAAACTGCCAATATAGCAACAATACTGCTATACAAATCAATGGTACAACCACATTTGGAATACTGTACACAGTTCTGATCACCACCCCTCCAAAAGGAGAATGTAGAAGGGAAATGTTAAGAAAGGGCCACCAAAGTGATCAATGGGAGTAGAATCCCCTATGAAGAAAGGCTACAGTGTTTGGAGCTTTTCATTTAGAGAAAAGGTGACTAAGGGCGGATTTACACACAGGAATAAAAACGCTATAAAGAAGTCAGAAATTAAATCGTTTTATAACAAAAGAGAAAAAAAACCTATGTAAAAATCACATCGAAAATTTGTTTGCTCTCTGGCGCCATCTGGTGTTGCATGTTTATAACACTTTCAAAGTGTTTTTTGACTAATGTAGTTGAGTCCTAAGTAGGGGATATAACAGAGGTATAAAAATTGCATGGTATGAAGAAAATGCATAGAAAGATGGTTCCACCCCCCCCCCCCCCGCATCTCATAAAACCAGAACTTGGGTTATCTACTGCATTTTGAACCAGCTGAAGTTTCCAAATCATCTTCAAGGGCAGCCCTGTGTAAAGAACGTTGCAATAACCCAATCTGGAAATTACACGCAATACAGTGGCCAGGTCATTTCTGTCCAAAAGGAACTAGAGCTGGAAAAGGGCACTCCAAGCCACGGAGGCCACTCCAGCGATAGTATTGAACCTAAAAGCACGCCCAAGCTGAGGACCTGCTCCTTCCAGGGGACTGCAAAGCTGTCCTGGACAGGCTGTCTCCCCACCTCCTTGACCTGAGAACTCGGAACACGCAGTACCTCTGTCTTTTCAGGATTCAGCCTTTATTTATTAGCTCACATCCAGCCCATCACTGCCTCCAAGCAGCAGTCTAACACCTCAATTGCTTCTCCAAATTCAGATGGGACAGACAGAGGAAGAGAGGTGACTCATGGGGTCCCGTCCAACACTACAGTTCTTTGATTCTAAGACAATTCTGGTTCAGTGGTCCCAGCAGTGCCAAGCAACTGGGTCTAGCTACCATTTTAATTTGACTAAGTGCTTCAGAGTGACTCTGCAGCTGGATTGTTGTGGGAAATCAAACTTAAATAAACCCTTCCAAGCATATGCATGAAGCTACTTACAGGGTAGGGACATGGGTGGCGCTGTGGGTTAAACCACAGAGCCTAGGACTTGCCGATCAGAAGGTCGGCGGTTCAAATCCCCGCGACGGGGTGAGATCCCATTGCTCGGTCCCAGCTCCTGCCAACCTAGCAGTTCAAAAGCACGTCAAAGTACAAGTAGATAAATAGGTACCGCTCCGGCGGGAAGGTAAATGGTGTTTCCATGTGCTGCTCTGGTTCGCCAGAAGCGGCTTAGTCATGCTGGCCACAAGACCTGGAAGCTATTCGCTGGCTCCCTCGGCCAATAAAGCGAGATGAGCGCCGCAACCCCAGAGTCGGTCACAACTGGATCTAATGGTCAGGGATCCCTTTACCTTTACTTACTTACAGGGTGCAAAAAGGAATGCACCTGTCCCAAAGAGTCTGTGTCGTGTCTTCTGACTTCACCCTCTTCTCCATTCTGCAGCGTGAGTGCATCTCCATTCACGTTGGCCAGGCTGGAGTTCAGATCGGCAATGCATGCTGGGAACTCTTCTGCCTGGAGCATGGAATTCAGCCAGATGGCACCTTCTCGGAAAAGAACCATCCCAATAATGACGACTCCTTTGCTACGTTCTTCAGAGAGACTGGCAACGGGAAGCATGTGCCGCGAGCTATTATGGTGGACTTGGAGCAAACTGTAGTCGGTGAGTTAAGGCTGTCTCAGGTCACATGAAATGCTTGTGAGATCAGGGGGCCACATTTCCTCAATGGGCCTCAGGTTTCCAAATCCTGGAATATGCCTTAGGTGGGATAACCATTAATTGATGAATCTTCCGTTCCATGTGTGTAGTCAAGACCTACAGAATTGTTCAGCTGTAAGATGTGGGTGGAGCTATGGGTTAAACCACAGAGCCTAGGACTTGCCGATCAGAAGGTTGGCGGTTCGAATCCCCACGACGGGGTGAGCGCCTGTTGCTCGGTCCATGCTCCTGCCAACCTAGCAGTTTGAAAGCACCTCAAAGTGCAAGTAGATAAATAGGTACCGCTCCGGTGGGAAGGTAAACGGCATTTCCGTGTGGTGCTCTGGTTTGCCAGAAGCGTCTTAGTCATGCTGGCCACATGATCCGGAAGCTGTACGCCGGCTCCCTCAGCCAGTAAAGCGAGATGAACACCACAACCCCAGAGTCGGCCACGACTGGAACTAATGGTCAGGGGTCCCTTTACGTTTACCTTTAAGAAAACAAAAGTTGTTTTCTAATGGTATGAAGAATCAAGCTATTCAACTTTTTAAAGCCACAGCTTTCTATGCAATGCCCCAGCTAATAGATACTTCGGAACCTGTAGCCCAGCAGATGTTGTTGGACCATCTCAGCATCTCTGACCATTGACCATGCTGGCTGGGGCTGATGGGAGTTGGAATGCAACAGGTTCCTCACCACTTAATTGAAATACCAGGCCATGGTTTTCTATCTAGATTCAGAGTTCGGTTGCCTTGTATTAAAATTCAGCTCCTTTTGGAAGGCCTTACGCTTCCTTTCCCCTTTCACAGATGAAGTGCGGGCTGGCACCTACCGTCAGCTTTTCCACCCGGAACAGCTGATCACTGGCAAGGAAGATGCAGCTAATAACTACGCCCGTGGTCACTACACCATCGGGAAGGACAGGATTGAGCTAGCACTGGATCGCATTCGAAAACTGGTAAGGCACAGCGGAACTGAAAGGATGTTTTGGTAGGCTACAATGTTATATTGAATGGCACTTCAAAGAGACCAGAAATGCATTGGCTGGGTCCCTGGAGAACCTGAGGACCAAACAAAAGAAGTTCCCCCTTTGGTCCACCTGAGTCAAACTCCACCCATCAGATATCTCTTTTAATTAGGAGTCTGTCATAGCTATAATTTACTTGTTCATTTTAATGATTATATTTATGTAAGTCAATATATTATCTTATTTTACAATAGATATTTAACGTATGCCAATCAGTAGATTTATTGATTGAGATCTATGGGTATAGGACAATATACATATTTAACAAAAATTAAAATAAAATAAATACACAGAGAGAGACATGCACACAGAAACGCACTCATGCATATGTATGGACACATACACCATCCATCCCTTTCTCCTAGCCACTTTCTGATTGGTTGAGAAAGGATGTGGAGAGGCCAGTTTGTAACACACTAAGCAGACACCTGGGTGTTTCTTTAATTCAGATGGAGAAACACTTGTTTTATAGAATGACTAGATAAAATGGAGGGCCCTTTAATACAAGGACGGGGAAGCAGTGTTGAAGAATAGTGAGGTAGGAAATGGCTCCTAATATCACATTTGCCAATTGCATGGAAAGAGAAATAAAGTTTCCGTCCTCTCCTAATGTTTTTGGTGCCGAATCTCCACCCTTCTGCTTGCCTACTTATACAGACCAAAATACTTTTCAGTCCTTCCTGGACTCTAACATTTCAGAACTCAGGAGGGGTATCTTATTTATGCAGGCTCGTTGGTGTAATAAAAAAGCTCTCTGCGTGTGTGAGGAAAGCACCTAAATGATGGTTCCCTTTACAGGCGGACACCTGTGCAGGGCTACAAGGATTCCTGATTTTCCACAGCTTCGGAGGAGGCACAGGTTCTGGCTTTACCTCCCTGCTGATGGAGCGCCTGTCTGTGGACTATGGCAAGAAGTCCAAACTGGAGTTTGCCATCTACCCAGCGCCCCAGGTTTCCACTGCGGTGGTGGAGCCCTACAATTCTATCCTGACCACCCACACCACCTTGGAGCATTCCGACTGCGCCTTCATGGTGGACAACGAGGCCATCTACGACATCTGCCGCCGCAATCTGGACATTGAGCGCCCCACGTACACCAACCTGAACCGCCTCATCAGCCAGATTGTCTCCTCCATCACCGCTTCCCTGCGTTTCGACGGCGCCCTCAACGTGGACTTGACTGAGTTCCAGACCAACCTGGTGCCTTACCCTCGCATCCACTTCCCCTTGGTGACCTATGCGCCCATCATCTCCTCCGAGAGGGCTTACCACGAACAGCTCTCCGTGGCCGAAATCACCAGTTCCTGCTTTGAACCCAACAACCAGATGGTGAAATGCGACCCCCGTCATGGGAAGTACATGGCCTGCTGCATGCTCTACCGAGGTGATGTGGTGCCCAAAGACGTCAATGTAGCCATTGCTGCGATCAAGACCAAGAG
The DNA here is from genome assembly GCF_964234715.1 of Podarcis melisellensis. Lineage (NCBI taxonomy): Eukaryota > Metazoa > Chordata > Lepidosauria > Squamata > Lacertidae > Podarcis > Podarcis melisellensis. Next base: position 59,598,169 of record NC_138542.1, read on the forward strand.
GGCAATCCAGTTTGTGGACTGGTGCCCAACTGGCTTCAAGGTGAGGAGAGATTAATATTGGCATGAAATCTGGGTCCCAATGCAATCATTAAGGTTTATCAAGAGAGGAATCTGTGGGAAAGATTCAGAAAATGGCTTTTTCTGAACATCTGAAGCTTTTTAGTTTAGAAAAAAAGCAAATAAGGGGAGACATGTTTTGTGGAGAAAAGGGATGCCATAGGAATTGCTGGTGAACATACCTGTGGTTTGGTGATTCCAGGAAAAGTCACACTCCATCCCATTCCCTATTGATATTTCCCATATAAAATAGAACTGCCTTGCAAACTATTTCACCATAGGTAAAGGTAACGGGACCCCTGACCGTTAGGTCCAGTCGTGGACAACTCTGTGGTTGTGGCGCTCATCTCGCTTTATTGGCTGAGGGAGCTGGCATACAGCTTCCGGGTCATGGGGCCAGCATGACTAAGCCACTTCTGGCGAACCAGAGCAGAGCACGGAAATGCCGTTTACCTTCCAGCCAGAGCGGTACCCATTTATCTACTTGCACTGTGTGCTTTCAAACTGCTAGGTTGGCAGGAGCAGGGACCAAGCAACGGAAGCTCACCCTGTCATGGGGATTTGAACTGCCGACCTTCTGATCGGCAAGCCCTAGGCTCTGTGGTTTAACCCACAGTGCCACCCATTCACCACAGAGTTGCCAACAAATAGAGGGACATCACTCAGTTCCCATAGAGAATTATGATGGAAGGCATCAGTCTTTACCAGAAGTACAGGCAGTATGTCACCTCATTCTTATTCTACCTCTAAGGTTCCAATTTAAAGGTGGTTGCTTGAACTGATACCATTTATGTGTGCGTCTATATGCTTGCTTTCTCCCCTTTCCTTCTAATCCTACCAGGTTGGCATTAATTACCAGCCGCCAACTGTAACCCCTGGAGGAGATCTGGCCCAAGTCCAGCGCGCTGTCTGCATGCTCAGCAACACCACTGCCATTGCTGAAGCCTGGGCAAGGCTAAATCACAAGTTCGACCTGATGTTTGCCAAGAGAGCGTTTGTGCACTGGTATGTTGGTGAAGGCATGGAAGAAGGGGAGTTTGTAGAAGCTCGAGAGGACCTGTCCGCCCTGGAGAAGGACTATGAGGAAGTGGCAACTGACTCGTTTGAGTCGGTACTCGACAGCGAGGAAATCTAACAGTTTGCTCCTCTCTGTGCACCACAATGTCTCTTGTCTGTTTCTTCCCTTCCTTTGGCCCTTTGTAGACTTTGTGGGAGAAATTTCCCTTGGGGGTTCCGTGTGGAGGCTCATGAAAAGTTCCCAATGCTTCAGACTTTATTCAGCAACGCATTACAGGACAGAGTCAAAAGAGTTTGTGAGAGCTTTCTTTTAGAAAACACTGTATACGAAAAATATGTTGTCTTAGCTGTTTCACCCTCTGGCCAACCACTTTCACTCCACCATGTTTTCACCCAACCACAGCTGTTGAAATGCAACATTACCCAACCAGTTTCTTTTACTCTACATGCAGAGCCCTCCTTGTACCTTATGCAGAGTTGTTTTTCACTCTAACAGTCAGTGTTAGGTTTCTCCTAACAGGTTCCTACTAGTTTTGTGGTCAGGCCACACTCTTGCATACATGATGACAGGCATTCCTTTTGCAGGCATTCCACGTCAACCTTTAACACAAGCCTGTGTAATGTGGGCAGCCAGCATCATAATACAAGCCTACAGTGAGTCTTGAAATGGGTGAGCTGAAGAAAACTGGGCAGGGATTCAGCCTGTGTGAAATCAGCCTCCCCTGGCCAAAGGAGAGAATTGGGAGGCAGCCAAGGAAACCTCCTCCAATTGGGTGCCAGAGCAGGTCAGGTGACTCCTATAAAAGCTTCCACATCAGGAGCAACTAGGAGACCTGGCTGCATATACATCATACATTTAAAGCATATGACTCCCTACAAAGCATCCTGGGAACTGTAATTGATTAAAGGTGCTGTTGGAAAATGTAGCTCTGTGAAAGGTAAACTGCAGTTCCCAGGATTCTTTTTTGGGTGGGGTGGGTAGGGAGTGCAGCCATGTGGTTTAATTGTGTTTTAAATGTATGGTGTGTGTCTAACCCTGATTTTGTTGAAGACAAACCACTTTCTGAGTTCTGCTCTCAGCTGTACAGTGGTACCTCGGGTTACATACGCTTCAGGTTACATATGCTTCAGGTTACAGACTCCGCTAACCCAGAAATAGTACCTCGGGTTTTAAGACTGCAATTTGCTGGAACCTGACTTTGTATGCAGGAGAAGTCCCTAACTCACTGAGGGTTTGAGACCCATTCAGCTATAATAATATATAATAAACAGAAGGCAGTGAATTATTCATGGAGAAATTCATTTACTCCAAATTTACTCCAAATGTCAGATAAAGTTTTCCATTTTTGAACTGTTGCATGACATGATCATTTGCCTTAATTTCTTCATTTACTCCATTGAACAGAGAAAGCAAAACCCTGATAATCTTCTTTATTTCTGCAAAAGTCTTTAACCAAAATTGCTGCACTCCCACCACAAATGGAAATAGGTACCCTTGTTCCCGAATTCCCTCCGACACAAAGGAGAGGAGGTGGAAGTTATGTGGGGAAGCTTTATTGGAGTACAGTGGTACCTCGGGTTACATACACTTCAGGTTACATACGCTTCAGGTTACAGACTCCGCTAACCCAGAAATAGTACCTCGGGTTAAGAACTTTGCTTCAGGATGAGAACAGAAATCGTGCTCTGGCAGCACGGCGGCGGCAGGAGGCCCCATTAGCTAAAGTGGTGCTTAAGGTTAAGAACAGTTTCAGGTTAAGAATGGACCTCCGGAACGAATTAAGTACTTAACCCGAGATAAGGTAAAGGTAAAGGTACCCCTGCCCGTATGGGCCAGTCTTACCAGACTCTAGGGTTGTGCGCTCATCTCACTCTATAGGCACTCTATAGGGAGCCAGCGCTGTCCGCAGACAGTTCCGGGTCACGTGGCCAGCTTGACAAGCTGCATCTGGCGAGCCAACGCAGCATACGGAACGCCATTTACCTTCCTGCTGGTAAGCGGTCCCTATTTATCTACTTACACCCGGGGGTGCTTTCGAACTGCTAGGTTGGCAGGCGCTGGGACCGAACGACGGGAGCGCACCCCGTTGCGGGGATTCGAACCGCCGACCATGCGATCGGCAAGTCCTAAGCGGTGAGGTTTTACCTGCAGCGCCACCTGCGTCCCTTAACCTGAGGTACCACTGTATAAATACGATGTGTGGTGCATTTTTAAAGCCAATTTGCATTTACTAGCAGAGAAATTTTCCAGAAGCATTTGGAAAGAGGTACCATATTTATATGCTTATGCTAGAAGCCTTCAAGCTGAGATGGATCAGCTGGAGTGCTTAGATTTCAATGAGGTCATAGATATGCCTGGCAGAAGAGAAACCTGGTGGAATGGAGAGAACCAGTCAGTAGCAGGAGGAGACAATTGGCACTTGCTTCACCAGCCACTTCCCAATTAACACCCATTGTTCACTCCCCATTACCAAGGGGCTAAACTGAATTTGAGACACATCTCCTAACCTCATGGGCTTCTAGAGAAACTGGGAAAAACTAACCTATCATGGAGACCCCCAGCAGAAGAAACATTTCAGCCCCAGCAGAAAAGGTGTCCAGGCAATTTAAACAGATCTGCAAAGTTTGGCAGCGGGTTAGGTTGAGAGTTTATTTTTTTCCCAAGTTTTCAACTTTTTAAAAACAACTCAAGGAGAACAACAAACCAAGAAATACAAAGAAACCAATAAATGGAACAACTTGCATATCTGTGGATCAATACATAAAACTGGAATTAATACCAAGAGCGATTCTCAGATGATGTTATATTATCATAACATTGTCCAAATAGCTGCAATTATTTTCATGCTATAACACTGCATGTCACTGTTAGATGCCTAGGTAACAAAGGACCACCAGGTGGCCTAAAAGGACTGTGGCCGTACTTTATCCTGCATTACTTGTAGTATATGGAGTGTAATTTTTTCAGCTATAGTTACTGACCAGACATTGCTATACCATGCAGACAAGTTTAGGTTCAGAGATTTCCAGTGCCAGGTGACAATCTGCCCCTAGCTGCTACCAGCAGAAAGGGTTAGGCTGAGAGTTGTAACTGACCCAAGTTCAGTCTTCACTGCTTAGTTAGTGCAATAGAGCACATATAGTTTCAATTTTTAAGGGGACTTCACAGGCTCCATCTCTGCAGTCCCCTCTCTTCTTCACAGTACTTTTCTTTCGGTTCAAAGAGTGGCCTTTGCTGGGAACTCCTGGTATCATTTTATGTTCTGCTTCATTCCATCATATGACCCTGGAGACTGTAGTAACTGCCTTTAGTTACAGACACTTTGCATTTTCAGGTTGCGTACTGTGCCAAACCCAGAAGTACCGGAACAGGTTACTTCCAGGTTTCGGCACTCGTGCATGCGCAGAAGCACTAGATCGTGCTTTGTGCATGCGCACAAGCGCCAAATTGCAATCCGCGCATGCGCAGATGCGGTGCTGCGGGTTGTGAACATGCCTGCGCATCCACTGTATGTTTTTATATATGTTGGAAGCTGCCCAGAGCTGCTGTGGCAACCCAGTAAGATGTGTGGGGCATAAATACTAAAACTATTGCTAAGGAATGGGACGTCCCTATTTTGATAGGAGAAATGTTGGAAGGTATGCTACCCATAGACATTGGCTCCTAAAGAGCCAGTGGAATGTATTCAATACCAGCCACTAGCCACTGAAGGCCATTAAAGAAGCAGTCAAGCTAGACAAAAGCCCAGAGGACAGGATCTTAATCAGAAGTCTGTGTGACTTGCTGGAAAACACACAAATGCACAGAGAGTGGAAGAGCAGTGCACTTGGGTTGCACCGTTGCCTGTTTATCTGCCTCTATGTAGGAGCCTGGTGATGTAATCAGGCAAGGGCTGTGCGTGGTGGGAATTGTGACCTCTTTCCTCATCTGCTCTATGACACTGAAGGGCATGAGCAGGTGCTTGGTGCCAGTGGCACCTCTCCTCCTGCCTTACAGCTCAAAGTGATACAGCAGGAGTGGGAGAGAGACGGAGAGAACAGAAACGAAGCCTTCTAACTGTTCACCAAGAAGGGAAGTGAGAATCAGTCAGAGCATTATGGTAAGCAAGAGGGGATATGAGGAAACCACAGAACGGGGGGAAACGAGAGTCTCTCTGCTGCCACTTGCTCTGCTATGCAGCCGTGGCCATCAAGAGGCAAACAGAGATTTATTTCGGACGGGATAGCTTCTTCTGCAGCCCTTGGCTAGATTTCAATGTTTCTGGCGCAGACAGCAAGCTGGAAGAAGTCACCAGGACTGCATTCCTGTGCGTCTTCAGAGGGTGGGTAGGTACAAAGTCCCACTCAAATCAGAAGGCATTACTTCTGAGTAAACCTGCTTAGGATTGCACTCTGAGTAGCTACATTTTCACCACGAAGGAAACTGAGACACTAAAACCTGGGGTGCTTGCCAATACGTTTCTATACCGAAATTAATCATGCTTTCCCACCAATTCAGCTGCGGGGAGCAATGTCTAAAAAAATAGATGAAGTGTTTCATATTGTCTCCATTTTAGAGATGGGGCTGAAAGCAAGTGGCTTGCTGAGTCACACTCCTTGGCTATGGTGGGCTTGGGTTTCCAGGTCAAAGTCTCACAATCTTATCTTTGGGTCAGCTATGGATGCTCTAAAGCATTCTTTTTTGGCCGAGCCAGAAGTTGAACTAGGGCATTTCTATTATTGTTTTATTATCTATTAAATTTATCAGTTGCTTTTCTTGCTGCGGGTAACACAAAGTGCCTTTGCAAATAAATGCAATGTCTGTACACTAAGACCAGTCTCACACCAGTTTAATAGTCATGGCTCACAATCACATAACGTAAGTATAATCTCTCAGAAGGGGCAAGGGATTTCTTACAAAGCAGCAGAATTCTCAAGCCCCTTTCCTAAGATCATTTGGGCAAAGACGTGGTGATTAAATTGGTTTCCAACTAGTTTAGATTTGCAGCCTAGAAGCTCCCTTGTGAACAATTACTGCCGGAAAGGGCTGTCGCTCAGAGGTAGAGAGCTTGCTTTGTATTCAGAAGGACCCAACTTTAACTCTTGGCATCTCCAGGTGTGGCTGGAAAAAACCTCTGTCTGAGGCTCTGGAGAGGGCCTGCAAGTTAGTGTAGATGATGTTGAGCTGGATGGATCTATGCTCAGACTTGGTAGAAGACTGCTTTTTTTTGCTAAAGCATCCATGACAGATGGCCATCTAACCTGTTTAAAAACCTCCAGGGAAGGAGAGTCTACTACCTCTTGTGGGAGTCTGTTCCACAGCTGAACAGCTCTTACTGTCAGTAAGTTGTTCCTGATGTTCTTGCAACTTGAAGCCATTGGTTCGAGTTCTACCCTCCAGATCAGGAGAAAACAAGCATGCTCCCTCCTCTATGTGACCACCCTTGATATATTTGAAGATGGCTATCATATCTTCTCAGTCTCCTCTTTTCCAGGCTAAACATACCCAGCTCCTTCAAGCATTCCTCATAAGGCTTAGTTTTCGGACCCTTGATCATGTTGGATGCCCTCCTCTGCACACATTCTAACTTGTCAACATCCTTCTTAAATTGTGGTGCCCAGAACCGGACACAGTATTCCAAGTGTGGTCTGACCAAGGCAGAATAGAATGGTACTATTAATTCCCTTGATCTGGACACTATACTTCTGTTGATGCAGCCTAGAATAGCATAGCTTTTTTGGTTGCTGCATCACATGGTTGACTTATGTTAAGCTTGTGGTCCACCAAAATGAAACAATTAGCTACTCAGAGCTAACAGCCACAGGTCAAACATATGCATTTTGTAGTCATGAGAATCTTGTTGATATATTATTTTCTTGTTGATACCATATTTGGAAGGGACCATAGTTCAGTGGTAGAGTGAAAGAGAGTTCTGGACTCAACCAGTGGTAGACATTGGGGTCTCAAATTTTAGCGGCGTCCTGTGTGACACCCAAATTTGGTGGCCTCTCGCCTTCTAAGGCTCTGTGCCCAGTGCAACCAAACCAGTTGCGCTTCCCTAAATTCACCTCTGGACTCAACCCCTGGCATTGCTAGATAGGGCTGGGAAGAGTCTCTGAACCTCTGGAAAACCACTGCCAGTCAATGTCAATAATACTGGCCTCAAGAGACTAATGGTCTGACTCAATATAAGGCAGTTTTCTATGTTCTGATGTAATCCAAAGCTTAAAGATGAGCTTATACCTCTTCTCTCACCTGAGACATTTTCTAGCCAACAGCATAGCCACGTGCACTCTAATGTATTCTTCAACTTGTGTTCCGGTAAGAACAGCCAAATTTGCATGAATAAACTTACCTTGGGAAAGGAAATCAGATTCGCGTTTCTGAAATAATTCACTTAGCAAGACTAAGATTAACGGAATTTTGCCCGTCTAGGACATCCCCATTGGCTCTGACCTCTGACCTGGAAGCATAATTTTTCTTGGCTCCCCATGGGCAGCCTATTGGCCACACACATAGTTCATAATTTGAGAACCAGAGACCTCTGTTTGCTCTTTTGCAAACAATGCATTACTCCCTCCATTACAAGTCTATAGGAGTTTGAAAGATACCCTCTCATCTATTTATGACATCAGACACCTGACAATGATTAGCTTCTGTCATCAGAAGCTCTTGGCTTCACTGAAAGGTTGCCAAGAAAAGAGATGGATCTTGGGCGTTACAAACTCACAAATACAAACCTTATAGGATCGCCCACACCTATATATGCAGTAGCTGGAGAGTTGGAGAGTCTTTCCTTGAGAATCCTTAAAGTATCAGAAACTGACTCCACATCAACTCAGAGCAGGGCTTTCAATGTAGCTACCCCTTGATTTGTGGAACAGTATCCCTGTTGACATATGATAGGTAACCACTATTTGTGGGTTCCAGAATAATTGTAGACATTTTAATTTGTTTTGATAAGCTTTTCCAGCAGCATAACAATGATTTTAGTCTCTGCCTTGGGTGTTTCTTTGTATTGCTTTTAAATCTTTTTCGTTTTGTTTTTTTGTTCCTTTATCGACCGGCTGAAAATCATGCTTTCCCAAAAGCTCGGACTTTTTGCTACAAGGAATGTGACAGGAAAAGACACTGGAAAGTGTAGGATAACACTTGCTTTGATGCAAACAAATCAGGAGAAATATTCAGTAAACTGGTGATCTGGACGTGACCTTAGAGAACAGCATATTATTGTTTGAGGCAATCAACACATCAAACAGCTTTCACATTTCTTTTCCAGAGTACTAACCAGGCATTCATGGGGAGACTCTAGGACATTAGTGTGGCTTTAGTATTTAAAGAATATGCCTTCGTCCAAAGGCTACTGGGAGCTGCAGTTTATGCCTCACAGAGCTACAATTGCCAGCTTTAAATGTACGGTGTATGTGCAGTCTAAGATGGCGTAATTGCTGTGTAGAAGAGGGGTTTTCAGCAGGTGAAATTCCTTATTCTGTACACCTATCAAATGTGCAGGGAAGTCTTGTCTTCTTTTCCACCTGGCCACCCTAAATTATTAGGGAAGCAAGGGTTTATTATTAATGGTGTTTCTGTCCTTGATAACAAAATTTCCCCAATTTGTGAGAATCAATGCTACTTTCTAGATCAGAAAGTATTTCTGGAGGGGCACAAGCTGCTGTTCTTGTCACCAGAAAAGAGTTAAGAAATCAGAAGGCTCTGCGCCCTTCTTAAGTTACACCCGGTGGAGAAATACCATCAAGCTGCGTCAGGTCCCAGTCAGGAATAAAAATAAACTCACTTGGCACACAGTATCCTTTCAAGATCTATCAAAATCCATATGGGATCAAGAGTGTTCTTTGTACACCTGTACAGTGTTTGTACATGGACACAGCCAGAGAATGCGGAGCCCATTTTGGAGTGTGCAAACTTTTGCCATATTGCCAGACCGAATAATGCTTTTGTGGCAAACTTTTTCATGTGCTGGCTTTGCCCCGGTTCCATAATGTCTAGCTTGCATTTCTCAGATGAGAATGGATACAGATTTGCTTCTGTATTATTGAAATAAATAGTCATTGTAGTACAGATTAAGAAATTTTTAAATGAAGATTTATGATGATTATTAATAATAATTATATTAAGTTCAGAAACTGAAGTTCTACCAATATGTATCTGTCAATATATTGGGATATAATCAATTACAAATTAATTAGATAGCAACAACTGAACAGATAGTGAAAAAAATAATTATTAAAGGACACTGTGTTCTTACAAGCTTGTCATGACTTCGTTAATAATAAGAGTATTAATGGTGAACAAGATTTTCTGAAAGACAGTATGTCTGCCATATCTGATCAATATGTCTGCAATGTTGAGTTATAGGGGAATATTTCCTGTGTTCTACAGCACTGGATGGGTGAAAGTCATTTGGGATCTACTGGTGATTTGCCATAGTTGGCAAGAGTTTGTGACTCCCAATTGGTGGTTCTTCTTCTTTTAAATGAGGTTGATGAAATGAAGAAAGTTGGAAGGGTAGGAACGGCGCCAGGAATATAATTTTGTGTTGAAGAACTATGAGCAATGGTGGCTGATGCTTGTTGGGACTGGTGGGGTCAAAAGCAGAGAACCTAACAGCAGGTTCAGCAATGAAAAGCGGAGACAAATAATTCTAGTCTTACCCTCCTTCTGGTTGAGCCCTGTAAGGCAAAATTGAGACTAAAAGGGAGGAAGCTGATAGGAAGTTCTGCCCCTGGACCTGAGGGAATGGGCAGACCCCATGTGTGCTCTTGTTCTACTGACCTTTGCTCTGTTGTCCTCCTTCTTCCACAGCGTGAGTGTATCTCTGTACATGTTGGGCAAGCTGGAGTTCAAATTGGCAATGCATGCTGGGAGCTTTTCTGCTTAGAACATGGCATCCACCCAGATGGAACTTTCCAGGACAAAGCCAACAAATTTAATGATGACGATTCTTTTACCACATTCTTCAGCGAAACTCGCACAGGAAAACACGTGCCGCGGGCTGTCATGGTGGACCTAGAACCCACTGTAGTAGGTCAGTGGAATAACTAGCAGTAGCAAATGCAAATGAGACCGCTTAATGTATAACAGTGCTGGGGACCAACGTAGAGTGACTTGATGTGAGTACAAACAGGGTTCCTTCACTTTTAACAGTTGAACTGAAGAAACTTGGTGCCATGCAAACATGGGTGTGTGTGTGTGTGAGTTATATCTTTCTTTTTTTAAAAATATAATATTTATTAAAATTTTCAACAACAAAACAATAAAAAACAAAAAGAAAAAAATAACAAAAATGCAAAAAATAAAAATAATTAAAAAACGCATAAAGTTTCTATTACTTATTTTCCTTTAACTTATTTCCCAGACCTCCTCATACCTCCCTTTTTTGTATTCCAATTCAAATTATTAATTCAGCAAATCCTCACCATTAATTTTTACTTATTTCTAAGCCTTTTTTCATATTCTCTTAAACATTACAGCTGGAAACCACTTAATTTCTGTCCAACATCATTCTAACATTCATTAATTTTACAATATTTCTGTAAATAGTCTTTAAATTTCTTCCAATCTTCTTCCGCCGACTCTTTTCCCTGGTCTCAGATTCTGCCGGTCATTTCTGCCAGTCCCATATAGTCCGTGAGTTATATCTTTCAGAAGTTCTCCTCACGCAATTATAAAGGCACATTATAAAGATCTATTGTGCTATCCAGAGGTCTTCTGTTCTCCAGCAGAAGCCTGCTATGAGGTTGTTGCATATACTGGGTTCGTTCATATTCCCTTATGGGTGTCAGCTGCATCCCATTGCTGACAGAGGGGGAGAGCGTGGAAAGACAGGAGGAGATAATTAGGCAGGAATGTGGAAAGAGGGAGGAGCAGCCTAGTTGCAGTAAAAGCCTGAGCTCCAAGAACAAGGAGAAGGAAGGGGGGAGTTCAAGGGAGAAGACACAGACTGACAGTTTAAGCTTGGACTCAGAGAGAGGGCCACCGGAAATAGCCCATTCCATGATGCGCAGGCGAGCAAGAATTAATGAGAGGCATGAACAGGAAAGGAAGAAAAAGTGGGGCTTTAAATAGGGGAAGAGGAAGGGGCGGAACTCAGACTTGGCAACGGCTAATTTGGAAGCAGACCCTGAGTGACTGAGCTCCAGAGTGATTTGTATGTTTTGAGCAATAAACTTGAGTTAATTGCTGCTGGAGTTGTCTCGCTTTTGTGGGAGAGACCCAACCATTACAATGGGTCATTAGTCATTAGTCAACCTTGCACAAGGTTGGGCACAAAGAGCTTATCTTGCTTGTTGCAGAGTGTATAAAACATTGGTGCACCAAGATCTATTTTCAAGGATTTGTGATTCCGCCCCCCCCCCCATAAATGTTGAAAGCTGCATGTCCTTGGTTCAGGTAGCATATCTCTCTTAGTGTGTGTGTTTATGTATGATAACATTTCTTTGTGAACATTTCTTGCTATGTGTTCTGAGAAAAACACAACTATTTGCCACAAAGGAAGAGCAGCTCATGCCATCTTCTGTTTGCTCCCACATGCATGCACACCCACACCCCAAGCAACAGCTGCATACAACATAGTTATCAGAAGAAGCATCAGCTCAGGAGCTTCTTTTGGCATAGCAATGGCTGTCTTGCGCTGCACCATCAACATTAATCTTGCTGTTCCCTGGCCTAGCCTGAACCAGCAGGGATTACCTTGGGTGTTGACGCAGCCCCTGTTTGGCTTGTAAGCATCATGCACGAGTATGCCTCTGTGGAAAAATGCTGGATATGTGCCTGCATGTTTCTGTTTCTCTTTTTCTGCTTTGAAAAAGATTCATGCCCTCTGTTGTACATCACAGCCAGGGTTCAAGGCCTTGCACAATAATAACCGTGTTTAATTACTGTTTAACAGTAGCTGCTTGGTGACATGATCTGAATGCAGTGGGTGGGGCTGGGGAGACAATCATTTTGAATATTGATGGACTGGGCTTGGATCAGGTAAATTCATTTTAATTTCGCTAGTTAACTGCACATTCTTTACTGACGGAAACCTCTGCAGGGCGGACTTTGGTAATTTGGTCCCCTGAGCAAGGACAAAATTTGACACCACCCACACCAAATATTTCAATTTTCCCCACAATAATTCCTTTTGGTACAGTTGTTTTTTATGGATCTTCTCAGTAGGTACCGATATAAATATAGGTATCAACATCACTATTAATGTACGCCCCCCTTGCCTTGGCACCCAATGCGGAAACCTGCCCATACCACCCTAAATCTGGCGCTGACCTGCAACCAATAAGAGCCTTCCATTTCCCAGGCTAATTTACCAGATCCATCCTCTGTCTCTACATATTACGTGCAGTTCTCTCTCTCTCTCTCCACTTTTGGGAGTTGTTACCAAGCAGCTACTGCTAAACAGGCCTGCAACGTGGGAACAGCACAAGGCCTCGAACCCCAGAAGTCCCACTCTGACATCAACAGGAGCCACCAATCCTTTCTCAAAGCACACAAAACGTAAAACACACACCCAGCATTCCTCCACAGACCCGACACTCCACAAAATCCTGTTCAGAATCGCAGAGAAAGCCAGAATAATTTAATAATTTTAAAGTTCATCTGGCGTACAACAAAGACGGCATCCTATATAAGGTATTCAGTTGGCACATATCAGCATTAAAGAAACATGTCCACAACAAACTCTGACCACGCTCTGCTTACTGTCCTTAACAGATGAAGTGCGGGCTGGAGCTTACCGCCAGCTTTTCCACCCAGAGCAGCTGATCGCTGGCAAGGAAGACGCCGCCAATAACTATGCCCGTGGCCACTACACCATTGGCAAGGAGAGCATCGACATGGTACTAGATCGCATTCGCAAGCTGGTAGGTAGAAGGTTGCCAATGGAAAGTGATATGTGGTTTGGGAGCAGGATGAGGCAGAAATCTGGAGGGCTATAATTTTTTATTTCATTCTCAGAAGTTAGGTCCATAGTGGACAGAGGCTGGATGTTTCATTATTCAGAGATCAATGGTTTTCCAAAATTAGGAAATATTTCCTCAATAACTGTGAGGAAATATTTTCCACACCACCTTCTTGGCCAAGGAACCTCTGCATGCTTGCCACATACCTCCTGTGCTGTAGGAAATCCTGGGGCATATTCTAAGGAAACCATGAAGACACTGGCCAATCCTGTTGGACCTATAGCAGAGAAATGAATGAAACTTACTTCTTCCTCTACTTAGCTTGTTTGGTGGGCTTCTTGTTGGGGGTGGGGAAAGCTGATTTATTTAATTTAAAATACTTAGAAACGTCTTCATATTTAAAAATCTCAAAGCATTATATAAAAGAATGAAAATCTCACAGCACATAATAAAATAATATAAAACCAGCATAAAATACAATTCCACAGCTTCACAGTGATGAATATCACTAATCTAAACACTTGAAAAGATAAAATGTTGCTGTATACCAGAGGTCAGCAAACTTTTTCAGCAGGGGGCCGGTCCACTGTCCCTCAGACCTTGTGGGGGGCCAGACTATTTTTTTTTTGGGGGGGGGGAATGAATTCCTATGCCCCACAAATAACCCAGAGATACATTTTAAATAAAAGGACACATTCTACTCATGTAAAAACAGGCTGGTTGCTGGACCGTCCGCGGGCCAGATTTAGAAGGCGATTGGGCCAGATCTGGCCCCCAGGCCTTAGTTTGCCTACCCATGCTGTATAGCATATGTCCATGTTCCATGCGGCAGGTGCCATCACACTAAAAGCCCTACTCAGGATAGCCACAAAATGGATTTGATATACAGATGATTGGATATCCGTGCCCCAGGAGATTACACCATTGTCCAGGCTGTGAATCAATCAATCAATCAATCAATCAATCAATCAAATTTCTATACTGCCCATCATCCGAGGATCAGTGTGGTGGCATTTCATCTCTGCCAATCCCTGCCTCACAACACCACTGGTTAACCCCTAATTATTATTCATTATGGTTCCCTTTCCAGACTGACGCCTGTTCTGGGCTACAAGGATTCCTGATTTTCCACAGCTTTGGAGGAGGCACAGGTTCTGGCTTTACCTCCCTGCTGATGGAGCGCCTGTCTGTGGACTATGGCAAGAAGTCCAAGCTGGAGTTTGCCATCTACCCAGCCCCCCAGGTTTCCACTGCGGTGGTGGAGCCCTACAATTCTATCCTGACCACCCACACCACCTTGGAGCATTCCGACTGCGCCTTCATGGTGGACAACGAGGCCATCTACGACATCTGCCGCCGCAATCTGGACATTGAACGCCCCACGTACACCAACCTGAACCGCCTCATCAGCCAGATTGTCTCCTCCATCACCGCTTCCCTGCGTTTCGACGGCGCCCTCAACGTGGACTTGACTGAGTTCCAGACCAACCTGGTGCCTTACCCTCGCATCCACTTCCCCTTGGTGACCTACGCACCCATCATCTCCTCCGAGAGGGCTTACCATGAGCAGCTCTCTGTGGCCGAAATCACCAGCTCTTGCTTTGAACCCAACAACCAGATGGTGAAATGCGACCCCCGCCATGGGAAGTACATGGCCTGCTGCATGCTCTACCGAGGTGATGTGGTGCCCAAAGACGTCAACGTAGCCATTGCTGCCATCAAGACCAAGAGGACAATCCAGTTTGTGGACTGGTGCCCAACTGGCTTCAAGGTGAGAAGGGACAAGTAGGTGCTCTCTTTTGTAGGACTAAAACCTTAACACCCACAATGATGATGATGATGATGATAATAATAATAATAATAATAATAATAATTGTTAAGTTGTGGGTGAACATATCAGACGACACAGCGATTCTTTAAACAACTCTTGTTTATTCACAGGCTAGAACAGGACTGAACTGAAGGGTTCAGCCAGCCTGCTTATATAGAGCTCCACTAGAACGCAACAGTAACCATTTTCCGTAACTATCCAATCACTGAACGTAACTTTCAATCCCTTATTTGCATATGTGGACCTGAGTGAAAACTATCTACTGTATCCCCCTGCTGGCCCAGGGTGAGAACTTCAGTACATAATAATAATAATAATAATAATAATAATAATGGTGACAAAAGTGTTGTTTGTATGTGCTGCAGTCATACCAAGAGTCATTTTTTGAGTGGACCCTTGTGGCTGGGAACTGCATTTGGAGGACTGATTTTGCCCCTCTCTACCTCTCTGCTCAGTCCTCTAAGGGCAATTTTGAGATCAAGGAGGAGAAAGCTGAGAGGCGCAGCCACCCCCATCCCACTCCAGGCTGATTTCAAGTTGGAATGCTGGCAGATGGGTTGGAGGTCCATTCACCTGAACTGTCCAGCCTCCCCCATCCCGCTCTTCTTGGAAGAGTTTGCGGGGGGAGCACGTGCAAGCCTAGCATGGAGAAGGGCCATATCTCTATGGCAGAGCATCTGGTATGCACACACAAGGTCCTTGATTCAATTCCAAGCATGTCCAGGTTAGGCTGGGAAATGCTGCCAGCCAGTGTACGCAATAGTAGATGGACCAATGGTCTGACTCCGTCTCCGACAGTTTCCTATGTCATTATTAGTATAGTGGTACCTCGGGTTAAGAACTTAATTTGTTCTGGAGGTCCGTTCTTAACCTGAAACTATTCTGAACCTGAAGCACCACTTTAGCTAATGGGGCCTCCCGCTGTTGCTGCGCGATTTCTGTTCTCATCATGAAGTAAAGTTCTTAACCCGAGGTACTATTTCTGGGTTAGTGGAGTCTGTAACCTGAAGCGCCTGTAACCTGAAGCATCTGTAACCCAAGGTACCACTGTATGACTATTTTAAAAATTTTATACCATCAAACCTTGGTTGTCAAACACCCTGGAACTTGTATGTTTTTGGCTTCCAAACGCCGCAAACCTGAAAGTGAGTGTTCCGGTTTGCGAACGTTCTTTTGGAACCTGAATGTCCGATGGGGCTTCCTGCAGCCAATCAGAGGTTTTCGAACATTTTGGCAGTCAAACGGACTTTCGGAACGGATTCTGTTCGACTTTCCAAGGTACGACTGTACTGCTTTCATCAATAGATCTCGGAGCAGTTCACAACATAAAATGACAATATAAAACCTCAAAATACATAGTAAAAAATAAGAACCACAACAAACCAACCCCCCTCCCACTCATACGTACAGTGGTACCTCGGGTTAAAAACTTAATTCGTTCTGGAGGTCCGTTCTTAACCTGAAACTGTTCTTAACCTGAAGCACCACTTTAGCTAATGGGGCCTCCTGCTGCCGCCGCGCAATTTCTGTTCTCATCCTAAAGCAAAATTCTTAACCCAAGGTATTATTTCTGGGTTAGCAGAGTCTGTAACCTGAAGCGTCTGTAACCTGAAGCGTATGTAACCTGAGGTACTACTGTATATGCAGTCCTCATCAGCTAATTTTTTTTAGGGGGTTCATGGCTGATTTTAAATGCAATGCACTTCTGCATATCCCAGGCATAGTGAAACCTTAGTTCTGTTTGTAGCTGTTCCCACTCTGCTTCCCCCGGAGAGGATTAAGCTTGCTATTTGAGGGAATGATGACAATGGGGCAGTATCAACTGAGGCGTTTTGCTGCCCACACTTAATTTCTGTCTGTACAGTTGCCTTTTCTTCCCTCCTCTTGGTTTCCAGGTTGGCATCAATTACCAGCCGCCGACCATCGTTCCCGGGGGTGACCTGGCTCAAGTGCAGCGTGCCGTCTGCATGCTCAGCAACACCACCGCCATTGCAGAGGCCTGGGCGAGGCTGGACCACAAGTTTGATCTGATGTACGCCAAGCGAGCTTTTGTGCACTGGTATGTTGGTGAAGGCATGGAGGAAGGAGAGTTTGCGGAGGCCCGGGAAGATTTAGCTGCGCTGGAGAAAGATTACGAGGAAGTTGGAACAGACTCCTTTGAAGAAGAAAATGACGGGGAAGAGTATTAAAAATGGTGGTCCTGGCAGCTCTTCATTGCACTGGGGGTACAGCTCACCAAACTCTTTGCTGCACAGCAGCTTCTGATCATTTCATGGGGGGTGGATGGAGGAATGGACAGTGGAAGGGTTTGGTGGATTGGGCCCTGTGCCTACTCCTGCAGCATATGTAAAAAATAGACCATCCATCTGCAAAAAAAAAAAAACAAAAAACAATTTCCAGTGACTTCCTTTCTTTATTATGCCTTATATTGTGAGGGGGGAAGAAATATTCTGCTTCTTTCTTAAAGCAGTCCAAGAAAAAAATACAAGTACAGTGGTACCTTGGGTTAAGAACTTAATTCGTTCCGGAGGTCTGTTCTCAACCTGAAACTGTTCTTAAACTGAAGCACCACTTTAGCTAATGGAGCCTCCTGCTGCTGCTGTGCCACTGGAGCACTATTTCTGTTCTCATCCTGAAGCAAAGTTCTTAACCTGAAGCACTATTTCTGGGTTAGCGGAGTCTGTAACCTGAAGCGTATGTAACCTGAGGTACCACTATACCAGTTAGTACCAGTTAGTACCAGTATGGCATGGGTGACACAGGACTCAGGGGCTGTTGCAACATCCCTGGTTAGGACTTATGCTTCAACTGTCCTACATTCCAGGTACATAGCCAGAAATTCTGAAGTGAGGAGGCTGAAGGCAGTAGGGAATCATTGCAACAGATGAAACACAATAGTCTAAAAGATCTGGAATTACATTGGTCTGTGTTATTTCTTTGTAAGCAATTGGGTAAAATATTGGCTACACACCTGCTTATAACTCGACAAAAAAGGCTACAAAGTTTAATTTAAAAAGGAAGAAATAACATTCAACATTCTGGAAGGGGGCATGGAATATCTCCAAGTGGGCTAGGCTCCTATAGTCATTCCTTCTTCTTCTTTTTTACCCTTGCCTTATAGCTACAGAAGGGACGCGGGTGGCGCTGTGGGTTAAACCACAGAGCCTAGGACTTGCTGATCAGAAGGTCGGCAGTTCGAATCCCCGCAACGGAGTGAGCTCCCATTGCTCGGTCCCTGCTCCTGCCAACCTAGCAGCTCGAAAGCATGTCAATGTGCAAGTAGATAGATAGGTACTGCTCCGGCGGGAAGGTAAACAGCATTTCCGTGCGCTGCTCTGGTTCGCCAGAAGCGGCTTAGTCATGCTGGACACATGACCCAGAAGCTGTACGCCAGCTCCCTCGGCCAATAAAGCAAGATGAGCGCCGCAACCCCAGAGTCGGTTACGACTGGACCTAATGGTCAGGGGTCCCTTTACTTTTACCTTTATAGCTACATCAGTAGACAGCCCGATTTTCTGATACTTGTTCCAGGTAAAAGATTTTCCCCATTTTATCCTCTGGAGATATGTCAGGGATGCCTTTAAAAAGTTTTATTATTATGCACTCGCATGTGCTAGACTTGTGTGCATTTCAGCCCCCTCCTCGTTCCAGGTGACCTGTTTATTGAGCCTTCTTCCTGATTTGTTTGCACCCACTTTGCAAGGAGGTTAGAAGACCTTGACCATTTATTGAGCAGTCACTCTGATTTGTTTGTGGGTGGTCTCATGACATTGCATCAACAAAGTGTTACTCCACCTTTAAGTGCATTTCCCCATCCTTTTTACCAAAAATAAAAATAAAAATCCATTTTTGGGGGGAGAAACAAGTACTGTTGAATGTACATAAGTAAAATCTTCTATCATTTCAATCCCTTGCTACATAAAAAGTGACGTTGTTGTTACCATAAAGTAATGTTGTTAATCATAAAATATATATCGTAAGAATATTTAAATATATATAATGTTACACAAGAATGTCTTGTTTAATTTTCTAACTTAGTGAGGCAATGAGTCCCAGAGAACTCAGTTCGATGGGCTATTTGTAATTAAATAAGATAATTTCATTGAGATTACTAAGTAATTAAGATCCTAGAAAAAAATCAATCAAATCAGATATTTCCCAGTTTAAACTAATCCCAGAAATTACTTAATTTAATATCTCTTCAAGCAACATATGTGGATTTTTACATTTCACATTCTTTTCTTCCAGTAAGAAATTGGCATTTTTTTAAAAAAAACAAACCCAAATCTATTATCCTGTTGTCAACCTAATTATGTTTGTTTTATCAGACCTTAGCAAATTTTCTAATTCAGGAGGGTCTGCTTTTCTCCTCATCACTGACATACAGCGGTATGAGTTACTGTTAGAAGATTAATGATCATTCTTGAGGAAATTATTACATTTCTGTTGCTAACAATTCTTAGAATACACAGATACATTTGACGCTTGTGACACATTTATTATGGCACAACTATTCATGGGCTACAGCTATGGGTGGATGAACTCGTCAGTTTCATTTTCTCTCAATTTGTAAATCCCCCCCCCCCAACTTGCTAAGTTTAGTTCTCCACATTTTTGCATTAGTTCCTTAAAAAAGGACTCATGAAAATTTATCAGCATTTTAGAGCAAATTTATCCTAATATACATATTGCTGGATATACATGTATTTGCAATTCATTTCCCCATATAAAATGCATTTTTGTATGTTAGTTTCACCAATATATGCATTTTAATGTACGCTTTACCCTGGCACATACATTTTTGTACACATTACCTGGCTTGAAAACCACATTACAAAATTCAGAGAAGTGTAACTTCTGAAAGAGGGCTGTGTTTCGTTTTGTGTATTGCTCCTGAAAACGCAGGTTTGGTAGATTCATCTTTACATGAACGAAATGGATGAAATTTTCCCCTCACTCCTAACTACTGTCCATCAGGTGCATGAAATGGCATTTTGAGTTGCAGGCACCAAATCTACCTAGTTGTGGGGAGGTTTGTAAACATGAAGGTCAGCAAGAAATAAAACGTAAAAGGGACAGGCCTTGATAATGGCTTTATTAACAGGGACTGTTCACTGTGGCAAACCCAGACACCGGTTCTTGTCCCCCGATCTACTGTGGCAACACCTTTGGGGAATATTCCATTTCTCAATTTCCTGAATGCATCCCCTTCGCCTCTGCGGCTCTATGAAACGAAACTTGTCAAGCTACCTAACAGGAGGGCTGGGGAAATGCTATGTTCCGTATCGTCTGAAGCAGTCAGGTGGCCAAACTGGTGAGGACATTTTTAAACCTCTCAGTATTTGGCACACTGGGTCTCTCCTAGCCCTATTAGGAGATGCAGGGAAATTCAGCCTTTGATCTTCTGCATGCAAATCATGCGGTCTCCCACTAAATCACAGCTTTAGCACATTAAATGAAAAACAGACCTGAGGTTTGACAGAAACCCGCTGAGACCAGGAAACAATAGTAGCTGAGCTCCCACTATTGACATAGGCAGAAGCGAAGAAATGAAACTTAAAGGCTGTGGGGAAGGTCTGATCACTGCTGATTGAGGCAGCTGTCACTCACACAACCCAGCAGGGGGGGAGTGTGTCATCAAGTCCCAACAATTGAAGGCCAGTGGATTAGGGGGCAGAGATCATATAATTGTTCTCAGTGTCAAGTCACATTTCCTGAAAGAATCAGTTGCCATAACTTGGCTTAGGATGAATCTGGTTATGCTGGTGAGATTTACCATACAGTGGTACCTCGGGTTAAGTACTTAATTCGTTCTGGAGGTCCGTACTTAACCTGAAACTGTTCTTAACCTGAAGCACCACTTTAGCTAATGGGGCCTCCTGCTGCTGCTGCGCCACCGGAGCACAATTTCTGTTCTCATCCTGAAGCAAAGTTCTTAACCTGAAGCACTATTTCTGGGTTAGCGGAGTATGTAACCTGAAGCGTATGTAACCCGAGGTACCACTGTACTTTTCTCCTTCCTCAGGAGGAAGTTGCACTGATCTTAGTCAGGGCTTATTCCCTAGAAAGGATACACAGGACTGGTCATATTTAGGAACGACAGTTCAATCCTATACTCAGAAGTAAGCCCATTGACTTCAATGGCACAGCCAGGTAAGGTATAATGGATGTCAGCCTCATTGAATTCAGTGGGCACTTCCCTCTGTGTAACATACAGGATCAGGATCAGGGCCAGATTTAGGTTTGATGAGGCCCTAAGATACTGAAGGTAATGGGGCACTTTATATTTTAGGGAGCAGGCTGGCAGGCGCGGCCCATTACTTACATCATAGGAGCCTACACAACACAAAACACTGTTGCTGTATGTAGGTTTTATTTTAGTTTTATTTTTTGGAAATCTACATCCAGTTTTTTCTTTAATTTTTTTTGCGGCCCCCAAGAGAGTGGGGCCCTAAGCTATAGCTTGTTTAGGTTATATGTAAATCTGGCAGTGATCAAGGTGCCAGTCAGCAACATTATTTGAGATCACCATGATTAAAAATCATCCCTAGAGGGCATCTAGATAAAAGACAGTCTGCAGTGGCATAGCATTAAACTAAAAACAAATATCTGCTCACCCCTCCATGCGGGCATTAAAAAAACCCAACGTATCGGACCCTGCTTAGCTACCCCCATCCCTCTAATAATTGAAAATGCAGAAGCGCGCCTAACGTGTGATCCAGTGCCGGATTTACGTATAAGCTAAACAAGCTATAGCTTAGGGTCCCACTCTCTTGGGGCCCCAAAAAAAATTTAAAGGAAAGAAACCTGGTTGTGCATTTCCAAAATATAAGACAAATAAAATAAAACTAGCCTGCTCGCCTGCTCCCTAAAATATCACTGGTTTGCTCCTATTAGGTCCATAAATTACCATATAGCATATATTCAACACACAAAAAAACAGCGACAATTTGTTGTTGACAAAGGACAGCTGGACATACAAAGGGCCCCATTACCTTCATCAAACCTAAGCCCGGCTCTGGTGCGGTCCCTTTTCTGCTGGAAGCGGCTGGGGGCGGAGCTGCTCCGGAGCCGCGCTTAAGTTTCACTTTCCAAGCTGTTCTCTCAAAAGGGGAAATCAAAACTCATCTCGGCGGCTCCGCTCTGCCCTCTAGCCGAGGCGCGCCGCGCTCAGAAGGGAAGCTTGGCAAGCGAGGCGCGGATGGGCTCGTTTCCACGCTCGTGGAAAGCGAAGTGAAGCGGAGCAGCGAGGAGATCCGGGCGGCTGGCGGTCGAGGCGCAGTAAGTCCCAATTCTTCTCGTGCTCAAACGTTGCATATTCCGTTTGCTTGCTTGTTTTTTTTTTTAATATTTCAGCCCTGCGGAGAGAGTCGATGCTCCACTTGCTTTGGGAAAATAGCGCTGTTTGCACGACACTCTTAGTCTCAGGGTCGTGGGTTCGAGTTCTGCACTGCAGCGGGGTGGACTAGATGACCCAGTTTTGTGATTCAGTTCTTAACTTCATTCTACCGGGATGGCTCTTTGCGATCAGGAGCGCCTCCCCAGACTTATCAGCAGGTTGACAAAAACTACTTGTTCAGAAACAAAATAATAGGAAATAGAAAGGAGCCCCAGAGGGTTCATTGGGTTTACTCCAAAATTAAAGGGTGCAGGGTTAACTGAGCGACATGGATATTCTACCTCCGTTTTTAACTCAGAAACTGGCGTACTCCTATAGCGGAGAAAATTTGGTCTGCCCTATTTAAAAGTGCAGCGAGAGTCTCTTGTTGAAGTCCGGGTTCACCTAGTGTCCTCCAGATGTCTCTGATAAGTTAGATCAAAACCCCCAAATTAGCCAGCCAGCCCTGTGATGAGGGGGAAAGAGAAAGAAATACTCTGAGCATGTGCAGGTTTTCATTTTAAACACACGTACATCATAGCACCATCGTGAACTTCAGGAATAACATGGCATTTGCTGCTGCTGCCCTGGTGCTAAACACATTTGCATGGGAGTAAACACCATTTTGTTGTAGGAAAGGGTAATATATGTTTAAAGTGAAAAAGAATAAAATATACCTGCCTGGCCAACTGCTCCAGGTATATGACATTAAAGAGAATAAAAATAAGAAATGATGATGCACGGTGACCAGCAAGCCCTTCTCCCCCTCCTGGAAAAATAGCAGCAGCAGCAACAAGAGACAACATAAGATAAAATGAGGTGCTTGTTTGGGGGTTAAGTGATTTGCATCTTGTCTATTTGTGTTGCATTATAGTACGTTTGATGGGTCAGAGAGCTGGACGTCCAAAGCCAAAAAGGACATTCAAGCTGGAGGAATTTCAGACGATGACGGCCGAGGCAGATGAGGAGAGCTCTACAGAGGAAGCTTTGGAGACGTGCAGCCAGAAGCTCCAAGAGATTTGTGGGATGGCAGACTCAAGAAATGGTACTTTTAATATTTTTCTTACATTTTCATTTCTCAGGGGTGGGGAACCTTAGGCCTGGGGACTGACTGTGGCCCTCTGGGACTCTCTGTCTGGCCCTTGGCACACACACCTCGGGCCCCACCCTCTCCCAAGCTACGCAGGTGTCCCCAGGCCACACCCCTCACCAACCCTGCTTCAGACCCTCCTCATATGTTTTTGCCTGGCTGAAATGTGTTCTTGAACTCTGATAAGACTTCTTGCTTGTCTGAGTGGAAGGTGAAGAGCAGGATGTGAGTGTGTGTAGAAATTACCCTAGAGTGCAACGGTACTTTTATCTTGCTTGTCTTTGGCGATCACTCGTAGCCAAGTAAGATTGTCTTCCATGAACACGGTCTCAACAGTGAGTCCATAAGTGACTGTGGAGGCCAATTTTAGATCCACACATCCTTCCACAGTGGGGACATAGGTTTCCGGGAGGGAGTTGATAATGGTGAGGGTTCGCCAAGCATGCCTTCCTCTTAGCACCTTTCTCCCTTTCGTCCTGAGTTCAAGCGTTTTCAAAGCCCATGACGCTCTTCTCAAACTGGAGCGCTCGCAGGCCAGTGTTTCCCAGTTGTCTGTGTTTATACTACATTTTTAAAGATTTCCCTTGAGTCTTTAAACCTCTTTTGTTGTCCACCAGCATTATTCTCACCTCAAATGACCAGTTTTGGCTTGTGCATTGTTTTGAAAACAGTGAACCTTTAACGGTGAACTTAATCAAATTTATCCCCCCACCCCCAAGTTTCATGTAATTTAGCTTTAGATTCTATGCCTATTTACACTGAAGCAAGTCCACCCCCCCCCCGCATGAAATCTAATCCAAAGAAAGTGCCCATAGGATTGCAACCATAAGTCAAAAGTGTGTCATTCTCCCTGCCCTTAACCAAAGCCGCTTGTCTGGGTCTTATTTCCAGGAGCTGTTGGCCTGTACAATATTGGACTAAACTGCTGCCTCAACTCCTTGCTTCAGGTCTTGTTCATGAACAGACAGTTCACTATGATACTCCGGAGGTGAGTGAGGATCTCCCCACCATCCTGTGCAGTGCTTTGGATCAAAATCTCTTTCTCTAGAGGGCAGTGGGGTGGGGGAAATGCGTAATTCGGGTTGGCATATTTCACAGAGTAAAAATCTGGACAAAAAAAGTTGTTGAGAGCTTTTTTTGGCGATGACCACAACCAGAGTGTGCACAAAACAACAACAACAACAATAAGTAAAATAAATAAATAAATCGAAGATTAAAAACCAAACCTCCCCAAACGTGGACAATTGCTATAACTTGTAAAAATGCACATAGGCCTCCCAAAAGAGGACATGTCTGGGATTTCCTGGGCTTATGGCAACCCTAGCTTAATTTAAGAATGGAGCATTTTTTTCCACCCTCCAAGAGCAGTGGTTTGGATTCAAATCACTGTGTTTTTTTTTTTTTAAGCAAGTGATTTTAAAATCAACATTTGTAGACTCCTACTTAGGATTAGCTGAACCCAGGTACAGACAACTTGTACACAGGTACTAGATAGCATTTCTGTGCACTGCTCTGGTTTGCCAGAAGCGGCTTAGTCATGCTGGCCACATGACCCGGAAGCTGTATGCCTGCTCCCTCGGCCAGTAGAGCTAGATGAGCGCCGCAACCCCAGAGTCGTCTGTGACTGGACCTAATGGTTAGGGGTCCCTTTACCTTTACTAGATAGCATGTGAAGGCCCCTTAGACCATAAGAAGAGCCCTGCGGGATAAGACCCATCTAGTCTGCTTTCCTGTTCTCACACTGACCAGTTGAATACCTATGGGAATCCCGCAAGCAGAACCTGAGTGCAAAAGCCCTCTCTGCACTTTTGATTTGCAGTAACTGGCTTTCAGAGGCATATCACCTGTAACAGTTGAGGGAGAACAAGCCATCACGGGTAGTAGTTACTGACTGACTTACCCTTCATGAATTTTTCTTATCTGCTTTTAAATCCATGCAGGTTGCCATAGCTATATCTTGCAGATGCAAATTCCATCATTTATGGAGTGTGGAAAGCCAACCCTGGCATTTAAACCTTTGCTAGGTTCCTGCTTAAACTTCCATTTAACAAATGCATTTGCAAGTCATTATATGTGTGATTGGGACACAGGTGGCGCTGTGGGTTAAAGCCTCAGCGCCTAGGACTTGCTGATCGAAAGGTCGCGGTTCGAATCACTGCTGCGGGGTGCGCTCTCGCTGCTCTGTCCCAGTGCCTGCCAACCTAGCAGTTCGAAAGCACCTCCGGGTGCAAGTAGATAAATAGGGACCGCTTACCAGCGGGAAGGTAAACGGCGTTTCCGTGTGCAGCTCTGGCTCGCCAGAGCAGCGATGTCACACTGGCCATGTGACCCGGAAGTGTCTCCGGACAGCGCTGGCCCCTGGCCTCTTAAGTGAGATGGGCGCACAACCCCAGAGTCTGTCAAGACTGGCCCGTACGGGTAGGGGTACCTTTACCTTTTTATATGTGTGATTACACTTAGTTCTTTAAAAAAACCAAAACCCTTTCTGTTGTGACTTTTCTTCAAGGAAGTGTGGTTAAGATGGTAGCCTTAAAGCATGAGGCCCGTGCTTTCTGACTGTGAAGTGCGGTGATAGCTTCCCTTCTTTCTGTTGCCAGGATCAAAGTGCCTTTTGAAGCTGCGGAGCAGAAAGCAAGCGTCCCTTATCAAATGCTCTTGCTTCTGGAGCAGATGCAACGGAGCAAGAGAAGATCTGTGCATCCCTTGGATCTTGTCCGCTGCCTCTCAATGCACAATGTGAAATGTAAGGAGCAAATGGAGCCTTTCTGTTCCCCTAGGGAGGTGTCATTTGGAGGGTGGGGGTTGCTTATAGTTAATAACTGCTCTCCCCCTACAGAACACATGCAGAGGTGTTTTGATAAACCTCTTCGGAAACGGTAGTCAGGCTGTGTTTGTGGATTGATGGGGCAAGAATGGAAGGTTGGCTGCTAAAAATATAGAGAGAGCATTGGAATCTGGAGGAAAGGGGCGAAAATAGAGGAATTTGGGAAAGGCATAAATAAGCTGTTGTGCTAAATTTTGCTTGCGCCTCTTCCTTTGGTCTAGTGCTTGTTCTGTATGATGCTTCTCAACTCTTCTTGATCCTCTGGAACCTAATTAAGGACCAAATCACAAACGTGAATCTGGTAAGAGTCCGCATTTTGCAAAGGAAAACATGTTACTTCCATGTTGTATGCAGACACAATGAGTTACCTGCAGAGGCCTTTAAAGTATAGCCAAGAATAGTTTTGTCTCTTGTTGAAAAATCAGAACTTATGATGCAGGCTTATGTTCGGAGCCCTGCCAGAGAGTTCTGTATAACTCTGCAAATAAATCAGTTAAGGTAGCAGAAATGGGATCTGCTCCCCTGGATCTCCCCCCACCATGGCTACTATTTAAGAAAACATGCAATTGAAATCACACTATTATTCTAACTTGCAATAAGGCTCTGAGTTGTGCCCTTTTAATTTGCAGAGTTCCCATCACACATAAAATACAAAACCCAGAAGCATGTAACAAAGACTTTGATAGCATAAACTTAAAAATACTGAGTACAGAACTCTCTCCCCTGCCCTGCTCTCCATTTAAAGTACACTGTGATCTCCTATTCTGTTTATTAACTTTATAAACAGCTTTTTCATTCAAAAATGGTGTATTTAATTAAAAAATAAAATTAATCCAACCATTCTTTTTTGGGGGGGACACCCACAGCCTAGTAATAAAACAATAGTAAACATAGACAAGAAAGCAGGATAGCCACCATCTTGGATGGCTTTAAAAGAAGATTAGACAAATGTCTGTGTTAGATCTGCTGAATAGAGGATTCTGTAGTGAGGCAGATAATTGGGCTTGGTGATGGCTTTATGCTTGTTTTCACTCTACTGGGCACCAGTTTGAGGCCTGTCAGTGGAATCACGCAAAGAGCAGTGCTTGTTGACAACACAGAGCACATTATTTATTCGCTTCTGATTTTCTCCTCCCCTCTCTTTAAGGTTGAAAGCCTGGCTCTCCTGCACACCATCCAGCTGCAGCAGAACCTAGTGTGTCAAAAGTGCTCAGTCGAAATGAAGAAGGATAGCAACTTGCTGATGTTCCCACTCCCAATGTTTGATTCTGATTCTCACCCAGTCAGGACATTGGTATGTGAAGAGGGTCTCCATCTCATTGTGCTTCATCCCATTTAAGCAAATGGGTCAGAACTGGGTTTCTAGTGTGGTGCTCTCTCCTGTCCTGTAGAGGGTGTGCTCACACTGAAAGCTTAATATCAACACAGTGTTTCTGCTGCGGAAGGGCCCCAGAAATGGAAAGTGGGGCAGAGGAGGCTAAACAAAGAAACAAAACTCCAGAAAGATTGGTTGGGGAGGAAGGGGAAGACTCTTGCTGTACTCAAAACCCGTCAGATCATTTTCTAGGGCTCCACAACCAGCTGCACCACCTTGCTTGCTGTTTTCTGGGGAGCAGAGCTTTTCTGTAGAGGGATGTTCTGAATGGAGTTCTGCTGTATGGAGAGAGCGAGAGGCTGAGAGTGGAGGGGCTGATCCCCAGACTTCTAGAAATGTGCTTCTTGTTCTTCTTCAACATGTCCAACCTTAGGAAATCAAAACTTCTGGGGCTGCCAGTGGCTCTCTGTTTCAGTATGTGACAGGGACTCTGCAGGAAATGGAGGCAACTGCCCATACAGTCTCTGTCAGGCATCATACTGCCATCACTGTGGTCATGGCTTCAAGGTGATGCTCACCTGTGTCAGGTGTGTGCATGTGGCCAGGTGGGCCAAAGCAGTGGCCAAGAGGGCAAAGTAAGAGGCAATGATGATGATATAATATTAAATTTACATACCACTCTTCACCTGAAGATCTCAGAGCAGACAGATGTGGGAGAACTTTGCAAATAAGACCTGGTATATGGGTGATGGTGGGTACTTACCTTGTCTGAAGGTAGATTCTGAGACACAGTAATCCAGTGTAGTAGCATATCTGAAATCAGGCCAGAGCCAAAATGGAAGGATTAGCAGAAAACCCCATGGATGTTGCTCCAGACTCCTTGGAGGCAAGTGTAACAACTTTTTAAAAACCTATGGCTCCCACCGGGTTGAAGACCTGTGTATTTTCCAGAAATACACACAACGTGCAATTGGTACCAATTGCATGACTTGTAGCCCTCCAGATTCTTCTGGATTCTCACTCGCATCAGTGCCAGCCAGCCAGCATGAATTCCTCTGGGCACTAATCTCTGCTCTTTGCCTTATTCAATCCTTCTAGGGAGATTCACTGCGTTGTTTCTTTGCGCCGGAACAGCTGGTGGATGAAAATGCATGCCACTGCGAACAGTGTGGCTTGGAAACGCCACATCTACGGGTAATGTTGCCTTTGAACGTTAATTGGCAATTCAATCCTTGGAGCTTCATGTTGTTTCCATGTTGGATGAGGATATTTGTTCATAGAAGAATCATGGGGTCTCACTTTTGGCCATTATTGGCAGGGCATTTTCTTTGAATTCAGAAGGTCCCAGATTCAATCTCTGGCATCTCTAGGTAGGGCTGAAATTCTGGAGAGCTGCGGCCTGTCAGGGTAGATGAGACTCAGCTAGATGGAGCTATAGTCTGGCAAGGCAGCTTCATGTGTTTCTAAGGTATTTACACCCCAATTCACAAGGCGGTTCCCACCCTGTATGAAGTGGTTGAGGTGACTGTGGCGTTCACACAGGGTCCCTGGACGTTGACTGTCTATTGATCCCTGTGCCACCACTGCGATCACTTCCCCGCTGCCACCAACCCATTTTTCTCGGGTACACACTGAGTCCAGACAGTTGTTAACATTAAACCAAATAAACAAGTTTATTTTATAAGCATTAACAAGTTTATGGTTTCAGATAATTTTTCTTGTCAGTTTCTTAATCTTAGTTTCTTTACTGACCTATACCTTCCTAATACCTTCTAACTGATTATCCCAACTATTTTAACTGACTCCTCTTAACAGATTCTCTCACTCTCTCACATCAAACTAGCCCAACCCACAGACTTATCCTCCCTCTCCCTTCCCTAACTCTAGACTCACTTCTTAACAACTCTAACTCCTCCCCTTGGGTTCCTATCGGTTACACTTAGTTAAGCTTTTCCTTATGACCCAGTATGATGTCACACACCTAGAAGGGCAAACGCCACAGTGACTAGTGGCAATTTGCTAAACACAGCATTGGGATCCAGATTTTCAGAAGGGTGAAAAGGGCGTGATTTCTCTGGATCAGTAGTCCCTCCCTTGCTTTGCAACTATTTTATGCTGACCTCTGTATTCCAGTCTTTGTCTTTCATTGTTGGTGTGCATTGATTTTGCAGGGCATGAGAGTTACGCGTCTGCCACAGACATTGATGCTGCACCTAAAGCGTTTTTGCTGCACAGAAGGCAGTCAGACCCGGAAAATCAGCCATTCCTTAGCCTTCCCACAGAGCCTAAATTTCAGTGAGATCCTGACGCCAGAACAGTACAACCAGGATGCACAGGAGGTGGGACACTTACCTGCATCATCATTCGCTTCGGACTTAGAAGGCATAATGAAATGGCCCAGAGTGGATGTGGAGAACTTCTGGTTCTTCCAACATTGATGAAGTGCAATTCCCATCAGGAAGCATGGTCAATGGCCTGGGATGAGGGGGGTTATAGTTCAGCAATGTCTGGAGGACCACAGGTTCCCAACCTATGGGCTAAAGCAAGAAGGTGCCTTGCCTGGACTGAATGTTCAGGTCCCCTGAGACTGCATCTGTTTTCACAATGGTCACCCAAGTGCTTTCATCACATTCTGGGATAACTTATTCAAGAACTTCAGAGCAATATTAGTCCCAAGAGTGGAAGTTTGCATTTTGTCCACCCTTGTTTCTGTGGACGCTGTTCTAGATGCTCTCAGTATTATGAAGCAGGAATTAACAGGTCCCAGAAAGGGATGTCATTTCAACTTCAAGGTTGCTATACTGTTTGTTCTGCAACAGTATTTGAGGAAGACATTGTTGTCTCCTATCCCCACCCCACAGCAGAAATTCCCCCCCTTAAGAGGTATGTTCAAGGGAGACATAAGGATGAAGCGCTTTGGTCGGTGGGGAGTCAGAGAAGCACGATGGTCTATTCTCTAAAAAAAGCGGGGAGAATAGGTAGTGCTTTTTCTGGGGGTACTCAAGGCTCCGCAGTACTGGCACCTCCCCCCCCCCAATGTTAAAAGTGTGGCACTTACTGTAAGAACTTCATGGTGAGTACCACCGCCTTTTTTCTATTAAAAAAGCACTGGGAATAGGGAATTAGAAGTGCTATGCAACTTAAACAATGGAAAATGGAAAACATTTCTCTAAATTTGAAATGGAGATTAAGCCTGCCGAAAATGTTGTTTTGGGTATATTGGACCCCAAAACATTTATTTATTTGATTTGCATTTCCTACAAGGAGCTCAATGTGGCATTCATGGTTTCCTCCCTCCCCATTTTATCCTCAAAACAATCCGTGAAGTAGGGTAGGCTAAGAGACAGTGACCAGTCCAAGATTACCCAATGAGTTTCATGTCTGAGTAGGGTCTTGAACCCAGGTCCTAGTCCAACCACGACACTACACTGGATCTTTATCTCAGGAAGGCACTGTCTAATACAGAAAGATACTGGAGGTGTAATGCTGGAAAGGCCTCATTGAGGCATATGATGTGGTCCTGTCCAGTGATAGTAATTCCCTGTTTTGTATCTCTCCTGTCTTCCATTGAAAATATCTCTCTATGACTCTTTCCAGGATGATGGGTTGTATGATCTGTTTGCGGTTGTTGCACACTCGGGATCAGCTAACTTTGGTCATTACTCTGCATACATTTGGAGTCTCGCGGAAAGCAGGTGGTATTGCTTCAACGACTCGAGCGTCTGTCAGGTGAGGAAGGCAGCCTATATGTGGCGTTGTGCCTGCTTCTCTTCCCTTCCACCCCTCCCGGCAAAATCAGGGTCAAATGTGTGTCAGCGCATTGAAAAAGGTTGCAAGCCATGCTGGATGATGGTCCAAATCCAGACCTAATTGTGCACAAACAAGGAATGGGCATTTGAATGGATGTCAGAATGCACTTCCCATTCAAAGCCATGTATCACTACAGATAGACACCTCTGATTTATGCTAGTGGTTCCTGATCCAGCTAGGGCCAGTTGTGAATAACGGTGCAATCCTATACATGTCTACTCAGAAGAAGGTCCCATTGAGTTATGGGACCGGAGTCTTGGGCAATTTTATAGATTTTATATATAAAACATGGGTTAATTGGCTTGAGTCTGAAGCAGCCCTAATTAAAAGATAACCAAGTCCAGTAGCAGCAAAAATGACATAGAATCATAGATTTGTGGAGTTGGAAGGGATTCCGAGGGTCGTTTAGTCCAACTCCCTGCAATATAGGAATCTCAGCTAAAGCATCCATGACAAATGGCCACCCAACATCTTTGGGTAATATTTAGAACAAGATGTGTGTAAAAGGTCTTAAACCTCTGCATAGTGGTCTGTGAAAAGATCTTTACTTTAAAAGTGAATTACACATCTGCTTAAAAGGTTAACCCAAGATTTTTTCAATTAAAAAAAATAAATACACACAGAGTCATCTATCAGCTGTGTAACAACTTGTAATAATTCTCTTCATCTATTATAAGAAAAAATTTTTAATATTAGCTCTATATTTTATGTGCTTTTGCAATGGATGTGAGTGGGGTTTTGAATCTGTCTCATTCGCTTGCTCCTTGTACTGTGTATTCTGCAGGTATCCTGGGATGATGTCAAATGTACCTATGGAAAAGCATATCTCCGCTGGTAAGGCGGGCTGACTGTTTTTTCTCTTAATCCTACTGGAAGACCTGGGGGGCGGGTGCTGGAGGAGGCAGTGGAATGAGTATGGCTGGCTGTGTGGAAAACAAAATAAAAAAACCATTGCATTTTGGTTTGGAATGAGCTGGTTTCAAGATGAGCTTTTTCCACCCTAGGTGTTTATTGTTGGGAAGAAATTGGATCAATGGTCCAAGTAGGTATAGGGCATCTTCTTAATCCTGTGTACTCTGTTGGATAGAGATTTGAGGATTAACTACAGGTTGACCACAGTGCTGTTTGGTTTTGACTTGCTTATTTTCTCCTTCCTGTAGGGGTGAAACAGCCTATCTCCTGGTTTATCTGAAAAGGAATTGTGGGAAGCTCTGATGATCTGATTGACTCAGGGCAACCACTGGGAGGTTGCAATTTTTGTGTCCAGATTTTCCAAATACCAGATGACTGACTGTCCATCAGATTTGTGCAGGGGAGTACAAGTGATACATGAACTCAATGCACCAGGAATGGAGACCTTTTGGAAAGAAGGCTCAGAAACACACACTTTTATCTGCAATCTGTCTTTGGAAGTTAGACAGTGCCTCACTTTCAGACCCTCTGCAGCCGGCTAGTACAGGAGACAGGGCCAGTGGTTTAAGTGTCTTGAGACTTGTATTTTCACGAGGATACTGAGAATTGTTCTAAGAGAGCTTATACTCCCCTGCCGCCACACAGTGGTCAACACACTTTTCATAAAACTAGTTCCCAGGATTTTCTGCACAGTTGAGCCAGCTTATATGCAGCATAGAATTACCCTTCATCTCCCCATCCCAACCTCTCTGTTCTACCTCAGCCGTGACACTTCTTAGCTGCCCCTTTATAAAGCAGAACCTGCAGGGGGGTAGAGACGATGGCAGATCCTCGCATATCACATGCAATGGGCTTCTGGACCCAAGAAGTACAGAGGTTGGGATCTGCTAGGCATATCAAAACCAGCTGCAATATTCAGTCTCCTTTGCTCACACACTAACATGGAAGCATTTACTTATAGTAGGTGGTGCAATTTTATTTCAGCCATCTGCGTGTTAGATGTTTCTGGGAATGGGTGTCACTAGTAGATGGTGCAACTCATTTAGAAAACGACTTAAGCATTTGTCCTACACAGGGTTCAGGCACTCTTAAGCACATTTGATTTCAGTGACTTCAAAACAGGCAATTTAGCATGAGACCACACAATGTAGTTCTGTCTAGCACAGAAACATCTGTTTGGATAATCCTATTTTCCTAGTATAGATAGGAGTTGCATACAATCTCCGTTAGCATCTTATGCTTTATTCTAGAAGTTCACTGACATTATTATTTAGTATATATATTATATAAGCTGCTTGCATGAAAATAAAGCAGCTTATTGTGAAGCAGCCCTGCTGTTGGCAGATTACCTCATTTAACTTTAAATTAAATTGATAACTTGGATAAATTTGCATTTCTTGCTATGCCACAGGAGTATTTGCTTTTATTTATTGAGTTTTTCTGTGTTTTGCCTTGCCTTGTAAGCAGCCTAAATAAAATAAAAATAGCAATGGGCTGCAAGAACAACTCGAGACTAAGACTAATTTTTCCAGGCTATCAGCTAAACTATTTTATATTTATGCTCCCTGTATTGTATTTATGCTCAATGGGAATACTTATTAAACCAACATGTGTGCCGTGCTAAATAGGTGCCTATGAAAACAACGTCGACGACAAAAATCCTCTTATTTCTCCTCCACTTCTGCAGATAAAATCAAAGAATCATTCACACGGCTAGAGTAGCTTTCATTTGTGCTGAAATGTATTTTTGATACTGTGAGTGCTGTGGAACTATGGTGGCTCCATAGAATGGGAGAGGGGTGTGGGGATGAGTTGTCATTCATCATCTGGTGGCTGATAGTTTGGGTGCTCAGCAAATCTGAAACAAAACCAAAGAGTCAACCCTCAGAGGCATTGTAATAATAATAATAATAATAATAATAATAATAATAATACCTTTATTGTCATTCTACATCCTGTGTACAATGAAATTAAACAAGCCTCCCCCCCCCAAACATTCAATCTCTTATCGAACAACACACCACCACGCAAGTCAATTGTGCTATGTTATTTTCCGTTCAACAGCCTAACAGCCCACGGATAGAAGCTATTTTTTAGCCTGTTGGTACGGCTGATTATCCTATATCTCCTGCCCGAGGGTAGAAGATTAAAGAGGTGATGGCTGGGGTGTGAGTCATCCCTGAGAATTTTTCTCGCTCTCCTAAGGCAACAATCCCTTGCGATGTCATCTAGCGGACTCAAGGGACAGCCCATGATATCATGTGCTGTAGTCACCACCCTCTGTAGAGACCAGGCCAGCATACCACACTGTGATACAATATGAAAGGACACTTTCTATTGTGGACCGGTAAAAGGAGTTCATCAGTTGTTGTTTAACATTATTCTTTTGCAAGACCCTAAGGAAATGGAGTCTCTGTTGGGCCTTTCTGACCACCTGAGTTATGTTGATTTTCCAGGTAAGGTCTTCACTAAGGTAAACTCCCAGGAATTTAAAGGAGGAGACACTCTCCACACACACACACACCCTGATATACAACGGGGCAGGTTCCCCTCTCTTCCTCCGGACGTCCAACACCATCTCCTTTGTCTTACTAATATTTAAGTGCAAGTTATTATCTAAGTATATTGAAGAGTTTCCAGCCATTGCCTCATAAGACCATTTCACACAGTACATAGTAGCCACCCCAAGTTTGCCACTGAATGCCCACTCAGCAGGGAGGCTGAATGTTGATCCTGCATTCCCAGTTTATGCATATGCAGAGAAAATCAAATGAGACAATCGCTCTACATATGGGTTGCTAGCCCACTACCAGCTCCACTCCTTCCTAATGGTTTATAAATACTGCGGGGCACATCCTGGAATTCTCTCAATGGTACTATAATTGGCTTTACTTGGGGCAGTTTCGAGGGCAGTTGTGAAACAATGCATAGGGCAGCTAGTTTAATTTCCCACAAAGGGAAATTATGCATTGGCTGAAGGGAGCATTAGAATTTATTTATTTTTGGTATGAGATCCATTGGTTGTCAGTTTGTTTCTGGGCAAAAAAATGAATTCAGAGTAATGGCACATACCTTTAAATCCCTTTACAAATATACTCAGAAACAGAGTAGCAACTAAAATATGTCAGATCTTTTCTTCCCTTTGGTCTCGCAGTATGAATTCTTGCATGATGCACTTTTATGTATTCATATGCATACTATTTAAATATGACTTACATTTCCGCTTTTGAAAAGCTCATGTTTTTGTGAAGGCCATCAATGGCTTTCATATCCTCCTCAGACAGCTGGAAAGTAAATGCCTGTCAGGGGGAGAAAATAAAATGCTGAGGGGCTTTTACCTCATCTTTTTGTACCTCAGAGCTGTGCACCTTTTTCCAGCCACAGAGATACCAAAGTGAACTTGCTACCACATTCCAAAGTTTAATTCCTTCATTCAACAGCTTCAGTCCAGATGTCCTCCCACTGAGGGAATTTTATAGGCATAGTAATGTAGGTTTGCAACAGAACAGGAGTGAGGAAACTGTGGCCCCCCCAGATGTGGATGGACTCCAACTCCTCATCAGTCTCCGCCATCATGACCAATGGTTAGGGATGAGGGAGGTCATACTCCAATGAATGTAGTTCAGTACTTCTTTATGCAGTTCATAGCAAAACTACTGAACTTGCTCCCATGGGAGGCGGTGACAGCCACCAACATGGATGACTTTAAACATTAGACAAATTCATGGTAGATAAGAATACCAATAGTAGTGTTGGGCGTCAGAGAATCCAACTCCCCACAGTAGGTTGCCAGTAATGGATAAGACAAGGAAGTTCTTACCAATATTGTTTATTCAAAAGTCATAGAGAGAGGGTTAGAAATTCAGCCTCTTGTAGTACAGTGGTACCTCGGGTTACATATGCTTCAGGTTATATGCGCTTCAGGTTACACACTCCACTAAGCCTGAAATAGTGCTTCAGGTTAAGAACTTTGCTTCAGGATAAGAACAGAAATCAGGCTCCGGCAGCATGGCAGCAGCAGGAGTCCCCATTAGCTAAAGTGGTACTTCAAGTTAAGAACAGTTTCAGGTTAAGTACGGACCTCCGGAACGAATTAAGTACTTAACCCAAGGTACCACTGTAATGGTTTTTTCTCTGAGTAAATCTTCATTCTCCTTCTCCCAAATAGTCAACAGCACCACCCACCATACGGTTTCCACTTAGGGCCATCTGTCTCCAAGCCCTTTGCTCTCCTACTTTTAAGACTCGCCGGGTTCTGGGAGAAGGGGTGTGTGGAATGCTTTCTAGTGATAACGTGTCAGCTAGTTGCTCTGGCTCTGCTTCCTCCTCTCCTCCTCATCCATCATTTCCCAACTTTGCCCCTCATCTGCCTCTGAGCTGTGACCTTCTGCAAACCACTGTTCTAAATCTATATTGTCTTCCTCATCTCTGGAAGGGTCAGGCTGGGGAGGCGGTCTCCATCATTCCTCCTCTGTCCATTCCCTGACAGGTAGCTAGTCATTATGGTTGCAACTCTGCTTTCATGGCTAGAAGCAGTGATGCCTCTGAATACCCGCTGCTGGAAACTCCTCCAACATCCTGAGTCCCCAAATCAAGATGTGCATCTTCCTTCCCACACGAGTCATGTGACCTGTGAGATCACAGTGTTCAAATGACATCCTTTTTCAGTATTGTATTTTTAATGGATTTATATATATTGCTTTACCTGGGCATTTTCCTCAATTCACTTTCTGGTGTAGGTCTTCACTAGGACCACCAGGCCACGCTGCAGTTGGTAGCGAATAGCCACGAGAGCTGGGGTTTTGTTGTACTTTTTGGCGATCGCAACCAACAGAGGGTCTTCAAGCAGAGGAGGAGCGTCTGGATTTAACCTGTTGGAGAGCAACACGGAGAAAAGGTGTGTTTCTGGTGTCAAGATTCACAAATATACATGCACAAATATAGGATGGGGGACACTTGGCTTGACAGAAATATTAATTAATACAGTATAGGCCTAGTCCATGCAATATACACTAAATATTTTGTATTTAAAGCTTGGTTAGTCGATTTGAATTAATATAAGTTTTTAGTATCGTTCTCTACCCCCTCCACCAATAAATCGCAAACTCATGTGTTGCACGTGGATCATTCTGTAGCCAAAATGGTAGCATTTGTGCACAAAAGAGAGGTTTTTCCTTTGCTTAAGTACAATCAGTATTGGGGGGGGGGGGACCTAAGGAGGGACAGAAAGGCCCAAAGAATCCTGTGTGCCCGCTGGAGAGTTGAGATGGAAAAGAGGGAGGGAGTTCAAATAAAATGGAGGATCCTGGAGGAATGCACAGCTCATTGTCTTGAAAGAAAACTCAGTATTTGTTGCTGAGTGTTATTTGTTAAAAATAAGCATTTAAGTAGTTTCCAATATAAATAAAAACAACAGAAAGCCACTTCCGCCTTCAGAGGAGGTGGGATTGTGGGCTGCACGCCCCCCCCACGCGCACGGTGGTTGGCTCTCAGCCTCCATGCGATTGAGGGAATCCCCGGCCACGTCATTCCCTGGACAGCCAATCGGCTGGCTCGGGGTGTCCTGCCCAATTTAACACAGGGGCGGCCGGGGTTCTCCCTCTTTTGCCGCCTCCAGTTGCTCCAGTTTCCCACCCTCCCGTCTATGGACCTCGGTTGGTCGCCGTTAAGGAGCCTGGTAGGATTTTTTCCACTTGGCAAATTGGCACCAGATGCTTGGTTAGCAAATCGTCACAACTTCCTTGGTATTGGCGGTTAGGCATTGGTATTGATATTGTTATGTAGATGAAGGGGGGACCAAGCGCCATCACCTCCCCTGCATATTGAAGGGCAGCCCGATAAAGGATTCTGGGGGGCGTGGCCCTGTCTGAAGCCTATGGAGGAGAGGGCCTAAGGCACGCCCCCGATCGGTGACCCTGGGGGAGATCCTGGTTGATGTGTATCAGCAGGTCTCCCCCTACTGGTGGTTAACCCTTCCTGGACTTCAAGCAAACAGGCTTGAGCCGGATAGTCGGTTAGGACCAATGCCTAAGCCAATACACCTCATCACCTGTAACCAATAAAGTTGTGGCCTTATTAACCTTGATTAATTGTGTTATGTGTCTTTATTTCCACTGGCGGAGGGCGGGAACTTGCCACGCAATTCAAAATTCTGAGACACACGAAATAAGCTATGTAAAAAGAGAAATGCTATAATTATTTACAGTAAACACTGAGAGCCAGTGTGGTGTAGTGGTTAAGAGCGGTAGACTCCTAATCTGGGGAACCGGGTTCGCGTCTCCGCTCCTCCACATGCAGCTGCTGGGTGACCTTGGGCCAGTTACACTTCTTTGAAGTCTCTCAGCCCCACTCACCTCACAGAGTGTTTGTTGTGGGGGAGGAAGGGAAAGGAGAATGTTAGCCGCTTTGAGACTCCTTAAAGGGAGTGAAAGGCGGGATATCAAATCCAAACTCTTCTTCTTCTTCTAAATGTAAGACTGGATGCAGGGTCCTTTCATCTCTGTCATTCTACTGTTTAAAGCAACATTAAAGATAATGTAAATATGATTAAAAAACAGCACAAAATTTCAGAAGCAGAAATTATTAAATAGCCCCCTGCCTGCAACATTTAAAAACATATGTTTGGGAGAAGTCAAGCAGTTATTTAAAACAACAACAACAACAACAACACTTGGGAAGGTTTCTGAGAATGTCTAAAATGGGAGGGGAAGACTTTCTAAATCTCTCTGGAATGAATTCCTCAATTGTGGGGCCACTACAGAAAAGGCCCTGGTGCTGGTATCCACCATGAGGATCTTTATTAATTGTGGGACCAAGATTACAATCTTCAGAGCTGATCTGGATGCTGGGGAATAGTGGGCCGAGGTGGTCCCCAAACATTTTGGCTTCATCTCTTACCAGCTAGGGTCTCTTTGGGATCCCAGGACACAATATCCTTCTATGATGATATTGTTTGACTTGCAGAAGGCCAGCATCTTGCTTTGGTTCCGATAAGGATGGCATTCAACCTGCAGATTCAAAATCCCACAACACAACCCAAAAGTGAGAATTCAGATGAAACAAAGAATACAGTGAAATAAAGGAAAGACAGAAAAGCAGAACCATGCTATTATTTCTATTGCTATTGTTTCTTGAAAAATCCGGCTGTTACCATTCTTAAAGTGTGTTGTGTTTTCTGATGCATCAGAATCTTTAGATTACCATTCTTGCATTCGTGGTTTCCATTGCCACGCTCCTCATCCGTGAAATGTGTGTTAGCTGAAGATGGGGGACAGGGCTTATTCCCCCTCAATCTCCTGTCACTCCAGCCCTGTTGAGCCATTATACCCAAAGAAGAAATATCCTGGGCACACTGTCCTGCCTGCAGTGTCTCTATTTCTGCCCACTCAGTCTCTGAATTGTCTACGTTGAGCAAAAAGGCCTGATGGGGGATTTACCTGGCTTTCCATCAACTTGGGCAGATGATCTGGGATTTTGTTTTATCAGGGTCTCAAAAAACTGAAATTTCGAATCAGATTGGGAGAGGAGACATCAGAAAATAAAATGTGTGCTGAGGGGAGCACAAGACTTTTCAAAGGGGGCAGTTTTATCTTCAAATGTAAGGAAGTAATTATATAGTTTTAAATACTCCTTCCTGTGTAAATGCATTTTGTATGTGAAAAGCGTCTTTTATTGAAGTCACCACTGTGGCTAAGCAATGGCGTAAAGTACGGGGGGAGGACATGAGAACTAATTGTCTGGGGGAATTGTATCCCCCCCCCTTATCCTCTCTACTTCCTTCTATGAATTGGATAGTGCATCAAGGCTGGGCAGACGGTACAAAGAAGCCCCGATTTAAGTGGGACTATTTGTACCACTAGGGATGCGGGTGGCGCTGTGGGTTAAACCACAGAGCCTAGGGTTTGCTGATCAGAAGGTTGGCGGTTTGAATCCCCGCGACAGGGTGAGCTACTGTTGCTCGGTCCCTGCTCCTGCCAACCTAGCAGTTCAAAAACACGTCAAAGTGCAAGTAGATAAATAGGTACCACTCCGGCGGGAAGGTACTGTGCGCTGCTCTGGTTTGCCAGAAGTGGCTTAGTAATGCTGGCCACATGACCCGGAAGCTGTGGCTCCCTTGGCCAGTAAAGCGAGATAAGCACCGCAACCCCAGAGTCGTCCACGACTGGACCTAACGGTCAGGGGTCCCTTTACCTTTTTATCTGTTCCACTGTCACTGTGGTACTGGGAGATCATGGCTGCACACATCTGATTGTCAGTCCATCACTCCTGCTTAGCTACCAGATTCATGCCTTGGACTAGTGTGCTCTGGTCTCATTTGGTTACATGATATACACCAGTGCCCAAGTGAATCAGGGTTGTTTGTGTGCAACAGCTTTGCCCAGATGCCTAACTCAAAAGCCCTTCGCTCCCCAATTGAGAACTTCCAGAGTCCCTACAAGAGGCTGTATGGGCCCTGACTGCTTGAAGGCCTCCTTCTACCTGAGATGCCTGTTTCAAACATTATGGACTTCTCCATACTTTCTTTTTTCTGAGGATTCAGAGGTTTTGATTAAATGAGAACCCATTACTGGTTCCAGGAATTTAGGGGAGTCCACCCCACAACTCATAACCATATCTTCTTGTGACTGGATCTGCAACCTTATAGCGTTAAGCAAGTTTTTTCAGGGAATGGCTGTGTTCATCCAAAGGTCCTCTCACAAAAGAACTTAAATAAAGAAGCTTTCCTCTCACAAAAGAACTTAAATAAAGAAGCTTTCAATAGCATTTGGAACAAACCCCTACGAAAGGCGATTACACTTGACCTGGTTTATCACTGGCTTGTATTTCAATCCTGGCTTGTTCAGGATCATTTCCAGCTGCTTACGGGTGAAGTTGGACACTCCGATGGACCTCACCAAGCCGGCATCTTTGCACGCTTCCATTGCCTGGCAAAGAAAGCACATGTTTGCTGAGTGGTGGTTGTTGAATAGCTGAGGCCACACCTTTTTCCAGACTAAGATTGGAGTCTTATAGTTCACCAGCTCTCATAGGAGCCATTGTGTGAGTCATTGTTCTGGACATGCCTCCTCTGGTGGAAGGCTACTGTGCTCTGTAACTGAATGACTCAAGGGATGGATTTCCTAATCCCAGGCACCTACCTCCCATGTCTGCCGAAGATCTACGTTGTCAAAAATTGGTTTTTTGTCTTCTCCCATGGGAAATAAATCTGGTCCAGGCTGGAAAAGAAGGAAGCGGAAGGAATAAGTGCACTTCAGGCCTAGAGGTTCTCTTATCTCTGTAATACTATCTAATACTAATGGACAATTATAGAAAAAGGGAGATAAAGTTGCAAGAGCCGGTACTACAGTGCAAGGATCTGTGGGAAACTCAAATCACAAGCACCACATTTCACAATATTGTTTATTCAAGAGCTTTATTCAAGAGGGATAAAGCATTACTTTAGCCAGGGAATTGCAATATTAAATCAGTATCGTCTCTTTTAATCCAGAGATTGGGAATCAGTGGATCTCCAGGCTTTGCTGGCCTCCAAGTCCCATCAGCTGCAGCCAGCAAGGACAGTGATCAGGGATGATAGGAGTTGCAATTGAAGAACATCTGGAAGGCCACAGGTTCCCCAAACATGCTTTAATTTTTTCTGTGCCCCACAGAACAAACTGTCTTCTCTCTCTGCACAGGTCCTCATCTCTCCATCCCCTTTTTTCCTTCCCTTACTCCCTCGTTGTTAGACAAATTTGCCCCAGGGATCCTCACCAGAGGGAGTCAATTGCTCTGTGAGGAGAAGGAGTCGGAAACTGAGATCGGGCAAAACCAAAAGCTGTTTATTCTTGAGACAGCGCTGCACGGGTAACGCCCCAGCCTGTGCTGTAAAGAGGGAGGGCTCTGTCC
Organism: Podarcis melisellensis; assembly: GCF_964234715.1. Taxonomy (NCBI): domain Eukaryota; kingdom Metazoa; phylum Chordata; class Lepidosauria; order Squamata; family Lacertidae; genus Podarcis; species Podarcis melisellensis. The sequence goes on from NC_138542.1 coordinate 59,640,186, forward strand.
TGTTTACATCAAAGGTACTTTATACCCATCTGAATTTCCCTACTACACAGGGGCGTAGGAAGGGGGGGGGCGGCGCCCCGGGTGCCATCACGTAGGGTATGTGTCACAAATTATCAAGGAACAATTACTGCCCTACTGGGGTGGTTCATAAAAAGCTGTTTTTTAAGAAATGCCTGCGCCAAAGGTCTTATCTTACTACACTAGCGATTATACAGCTATATATGAAATTTCATGCATATCAGTTAATATCTTGACCCTCCTCCACGAAAATAGCTGTTTACTTGGCCGTTTTCTTATGTCGTAAAGGCTGAAATTTTAATTCAGTGTTTTCCTTTTCAGATAACACAGAGCATGGTGAAATCACAATAAATAAAACCTCCTCTTCAGTAGTTTCAAGCACTCCTACAGGTTCCACATAATATCTATACTGCGTTGTTTAGTGTGACAGCACCTGCACTTTGGAACACCCTGCCTATTGCCATAAAGCACGTGCCTTTGCTAGACTCTTTTCGGGCACCGGCTAAAAGCATTCTTATTTAGGCAAGCATACCTAGATGCTTAGGAAGTTGAAGTAATTTTAATCTTAATATTTTAGCTTTTGTATGTTTTAAAGTAGGTTTGCTAATTTTTCTTGATTTTACTGCTGTGGTATTTTTTGTTTGTTTTTGTTTTGGTAAACCACTTTGCAGGTTTTTAAAAATAAATTTTATTAAATAAATAAACAGTAAATATAAATAAAATAACACAAGCCAAAACACAACCCATCCTGTAGATTTAAGTATCTGTCCACAGTCGCCTACTTGTTATCAGAGGCCCAGAATCCACATTCCTTTGTAAGAAAATATGAAATAAAGGCAAACCATTTTTGCAGGCAAAATAAATAAATAAATATTAATGTGTGTGTGTGTGGGGGGGTGACAAGAAATTTTCCGTACTGGGTACCACATGACCTTCCTACGCCTGTGCTCCTACATTCTCCTATTGGTTAGGAGATTGCAGTTTACAGACTTCCTGGTCCGCCTATTTCATATTTCCCCCTTGATATACAGTGGTACCTCGGGTTACAGATGCTTCAGGTTACAGGCACCACAAACCCAGAAATAGTACCTTGGGTTAAGAACTTTGCTTCAGGATGAGAATAGAAATCGTGCGGCGGCAGCAGGAGGCCCCATTAGTTAAAGTGGTACCTCAGGTTAAGAACAGTTTCAGGTAAAAACGGACCTCTGGAACGAATTAAGTTCTTAACCCGAGGTACCACTGTATAGCCATTTTTAAGCATGCACAGTAGCTTTCTAACTGTTCTCCATTTTCCTTCATGGTCCCGAGTCACCCACAAACCGTCCTAATACTTTATAAGGCATTATGTTTTGGCTATTACAGCGAGTTTTCTCTTTCTTTGCAATGCAAGTAGTTACAACAGCAAGGCACGGTCATTTCTGCTAAGCTTTCCTTACCCGTTTATCCCACACTTGCTAAGTCCTGCTCTGAACACGATTTCTTTCTTATGATGCCCATGTGGTTAATGTAATCACTAAATGCAGATGTTTTCTTTAACTGGCATGGTTTCTCCCCCAAAATCTGGGAGCGATCATTCCTTGATTGAGATATAGTATAGCAGAGAATTGTCAGCATCTCTAGGAAATGACAATTCCCAATGTTCCTTCAGGGAATAAATTATTTTTAGTAGGTTCTCCCTGCCGCCCCCCCAATTCAAATTTTATACTCAATACTTTCATTATGACATCAATAATTATTTACCTTCATAGAAAATGGATTGTGAATTATGAACAGATCCATGTGGTCAAACTGGAGTTTCTTCAGGGATTCTTCTAAGCATTTCCGAACCAGCTCAGGGCGGTGAAAGGTACTCCAAAGCTGTCAAAAATATAAAGATATTTATGTTTTCATAGAGCCATAGAGTTTTTGGGTCTCAGACAATTTAGCTGCGGCAGATGACTATTCTAGTGTGCACAATGTTAAGGGCAAACTCAAATATTGTTCTGAATTGCTGGGGTGAGGTAAAGTAATTAAAAAAATCATTATTGCTAATAAACAATATTTTTACTATTTATTTATTAAATTTCTATATTGCCCTTCACCAAATGTTCTCAGGGTGGTTCACAAGATAAAAGCACAAATAAATAATCAAAACAGAATCCCTCCTCCCACAAACAGGTTTTAAAAGGGTGTAGAAATTGAATCAGTCCAAGGCCTGGTTGAAGAGGAACATTTTCACCTGGCGCCTACAGGTGTATAATGAACCCCCCTGCAGAGAACATTCCCGAAATGGGGAGTCATGCAGAAAAGGCCCCGTTCTCATGTTTCCTCCCTCCGAGCCTCACATGGAGGAGGCACACGAAGAAGAGCCTTAGAGGATGAACACTGAATCCAGGTAGGTTTATATAGGGAGGGGCATTTTGCTCTGATTTTGTTAAATAATGTCTGTGAAATATGCAATTGCATCATGATGCAGTCACTATATTCTACCCTTTAAAATAAAAAAGATTAAACTCACTTTTCCAGTGTAGAAAATGTCTTCCCTTTTTACTGTTCCATCTGAAATCTTCGCACGAACGGCCCGCCCAACTTGTTCTTCAGTCTGGTATACATATGCGCCATCAATATGACGGAAGCCGTATTCTATTGCTATCTTTGTAGCCTCCTCACACTTACTTTTTTGAACCTGCCAGTTGAAAAGGTAAAAAGGTTAGTCAAGGTCTTTGCTTCAGTGGGGAAATTTATATCAAAGGGTACCTGTAAGTAACATTTATATACGTGTTGTATGTGCGATATAATATTTTGCCACCAAATGGCGACGTGGAGTCCTGTTTTTAAATACCAGTTTTCCCTGTTTAAATTTAAACTGAACACTTTAAACTGAAACGCTTATTTGATGCGTGTAGATCCAGCCCTGATGGTTCCTGGGTCCTCTCCATGGTGGAGGACCTAAGATGGTTAGGTGGTGCATTGCAAGCCTCGTTGTGGCAACTCCTGCAGCCAAGGTGGTGCCAAATGTCTTGCTCTGCTTCCCACTGCATCACATCAGCGAGGATGAGAGGGAAGCCTTTTCATCTGGGCAGCCCAGGACCTTCATACTCACTGCCCAGGCTTGCACCCCAGGGAGGTCACTTTGGTGCTGCTAACACAGCAGCTTGACTTTCCCCCAGAGGCACACTCCATTGTGTCTTGAGACAGATGCCAGCAACAAGGATGGAGGGGTTCACAGTATTAACTTGCTTCTCCCACAGCCATAGCCTTGGATTCCAGCAGAAATCAGTCTTGGCTCCATCTCTCAGCTGCCCAGCCTGCTTTCTGCTTCCAACTCCTGGATCTCTCTCTCTCTCACACACACCCTAGGTTTTGTCTTTCTAACTACCCACCCATTTGCCCTCTGGGGCAGAGCTGCTTAATTCATTGCCATAACTACTCATATTTAAGGGGCCATTTCCAAGAGATTTGCATACCTGTCTCTTCATCAGTATGTATCTCTTTGTATAAAATAGATTCTACCCTCACATAGTATGTGAATAGAGCAGACATAGGTAAAGGACCCCTGACCATTAGGTCCAGTCATGGCTGACTCTGAGGTTGTGGAGCTAATCTCGCTTTATTGGCCGAGGGAGCTGGCATACAGCTTCCGGGTCATGTGGCCAGCATGACTAAGCTGCTTCTGGTGAACCAGAGCAGCGCACGGAAACACCGTTTACCTTTCCGCTGGAGCGGAACTGCTAGGTTGGCAGGAGCAGGGACGGAGCGATGGGAGCTCAGCCTGTCACTGGGATTCAAACCACCGACCTTCTGATCAGCAAGTCCTAGGCTCTGTGATTTAACCCACAGCGCCACCCGCATCCCTCAGAGCAGACATATGAATTGGAAAAATGGAAAAAGGAAAATTCCTTCAAAAAACTGAGTGGTTGCTTTTATTTGCCAATATTCTGTTTATTTGCTAAGCCAATGTTCTGTTGAAGCTAGAAAGAAGGGCAGGGACACTCCCTATCTTGCTCCAGACTTTGGATTAATTTGATTCCAACGAAGAGTTGCAGTGCTTACAAATGGCACATGTTAACTATACCAAAGTTTCTAAATTTTCACCACAGTGTCTTCCGAAACACCAATGGCTTTGATTGGTGACTTAGCATTGCTTTTGCAGGGCAAATGATAGTTGACTGATGGGGGGGGGAAGATTTCATCTCTTTATTATTAATATTGTTCTGATAAAACTATTTTGAGACCTGTCATAAACTTTGACATGTTAACTGTTAGACATGGGAGAAGCAGGCCTCAAAGCTAAGCAGATCTTCAGGCAGAGGTATTGAAATGAAACAAATATACTCAGAGACAAAATAGCCAATGAAATATGTGGAGGTGTCTGTTGACTTAACAAAGCAGAATGCTCTGTATGCCAAAGGAGGGGGGAAAGGATGTAACAGACTCTCCAAGTGTCCCTATTTTCCAGGGACAGTCCCAGATTAACAGAAGCCATCCTAGTTTCTGATTTGATCCTGGAATGTCCCTCTTTTCCTTAAGGTAAAGGTAAAGGGACCCCTGACCATTAGGTCCAGTCGTGACTGACTCTGGGGTTGCGGCGCTCATTTTGCTTTATTGGCCGAGGGACCGGCGTACAACTTCCGGGTCGTGTGGCCAGCATGACTAAGCCACTTCTGGCGAACCAGAGCAGCACACAGAAACACTATTTACCTTCCCACTTGACGTGCTTTCGAACTGCTAGGTTGGCAGGAGCAGGAACCGAGCAATGGGAGCTCACCCCGTTGTGGGGATTTGAACCGCCGACCTTCTGATCGGCAAGTCCTAGGCTGGTTTAACCTCTATTTTTAACAGAGGGTATGGAGTTATGCGACCGCTGAGCCAAGGAGATTATTAACTGTACCTACTTTAGAAGACATCTGAAAGCAGCCCTGTGTAGGGAAGTTTTTTAATGTTTAATGTTTTTATATATGTTGAAAGCTGCCCAGATTGGTTGGGGCAACCCAGTCAGATGAGTGGAGTTGGCTCCTATGCCTGAGTCGTTTAGTCAAGGTGCTGAAATTTCTCTATTAGCAAACCTTAAGTTCACCAAATGGGACTACCCAGGATACCCTAAGGAGAAGACCAGGCTATTGCATTCCTATCTTTACAGTGTGGATACGAGTTCTGATGATGGCAATCCATGCTCAGATGAAAGTTGCCACAAATACAACTCCACCCTTCCTTGTCTTATTATTTCAAGCAGTTGTACCAATGCATATATTGCTAGATAAAGAAAGAGCATTGTTTGTCCTCTTTCTGACTAAATGGACTTTGCAGATGTACAGACAAAAGTACCTACATCTTTAGGTGACAGCCCCTTCATATTACCACAGTTTTCAGGAGTCCCTGGGCAGAGGGAATGACCAACAGTGCATTGGAGGGGGAACACAGGGGAGTGTAGATCCATCACCTTTTCCACAGCAGATGCAATGGCCTCATCAGATGAAGTTACTGGATAACTGATGGAGCTTTCTTGGTCTGACAAGTTAGTGATGTGGTAGAAGGGGTTTCAGAATTCTCTTTTGTTTGTGATGCAATAGATTAGCATAGAATAAATTAGAGAATGGGGAAAATAATGTAGCAGAGGCTGTATATTTTTTTTCTTTAATGAGGTTACGACTTCACGATAGAGGTTTAAATGGTAATGCTTTTTTGCAAAATTGTATGCATTTCTACATGAAATCTATGGGTCGCCTGTCAGTTGTCTGAAGATGATTAAAGCTCAATCTGTTTAAAATTCAATAGAGTTATATGACTGTCAGCAGATCCTAATGAAATATTATAGTATATACTGAAGCTCTTTTGGGGTGTATGCATGCTGGTGTATATGAGGATTTGCCTGCATTTCTGGACAGAGCATATGGATGTGCCTATAAGCTTCCACACCTCTAAATTTGCCACTCCAGCACAGGGAATGCTTATTAAACCAATGTGTGTGCAGTGGAAACTGGTAGCTCTGAAAGTGTCAACAACAAGGTTCCTCGTATTTCCCTATTTCTCCTTTACCTCCAGATTAAAGCCAGGAATCATTTGCAAAGCTCTGTTAGAGTAGATTTAACTTTTGCCAAAACATATTTTTGATACTGTGAGCGCAATGGAACTATGGTGGTTCCTAAGAATTGGAGATCAATTAGAGATGGGAGACGAGTCCTTATTCCACATCTGGTGGGTAATACTCTGGGTGACCAGCAAACCTGAAATGAAACAAAAGAGAGTCAACACTCAAGGGTTGGAAGATGTACAAGCAAGAAAAATTGATCTGTTGCCAGCCATTGCCTCATGAGACCATTTCGCACAGTGCATTATAAGCTCCCCGAGTTTTCCATCAAATGCCCACCCTGCTGAAAATCTGGGAGGCTGAAAGCCAAAATGGTCCACCATATTACAATCTAAAACTTGAAATATCGGGATGATCATATGTCCATCTTCTCACTAGAGAAAATAACCCCTAGATGATGAACACAGCCCTGGTTGCTGATCAAAGTGGTACAAAAGGGTTGGGTCAAAGGTCTCCCTCTCTTCCCCAGCGCCTTTTTGAGACTTTCAGGTAGGGGCAGAAGGACAAGTGCTGTTTTGGGAGTCCCTTCCTGGCAGTAATGCATGAGGCAGCCATCTTTCCCCCATCAAAAATGCTCCTCGGAATGTCTGCACATCATTGTATGGCATTGGTCTCAAGGGTATTTGGAAGCCTGTCTAGGGTCAAATAGGACTGGGATAGCTCAGTCGGTAGAGCTTGGAAACTCTTGATCTCAGGGCCATGGGTTTGAGCCCCATGCTGGGCAAAAGATTCTTGCATTGCAGGAGGCTGGACTAGATTACCCCCGTGGTCCCTTCCAAGTCAACAATTCTATGATTCTGCGACATGGACACTTGTCCGTACACTTGCACCCCACTCCAACAATGCATGGGGCTTTCGTCTCCACAGTTATTCCTTCTATAATTTCACCTAATTCTCTATGAAGAGAAGAGATGGATGCCAGATCTTTTCTTCCTTTTGCTCTCGCAGTTTGCATTATTGAGTGAACCACTTTTATGTATCCATATGCACACTATTTAAATATGACTTACATATCCATTTTTATGAAGCTCATGCTTTTGTGAAGGCCATCAATGGCTTTCATATCCTCCTCAGACAGCTGGAAAGTAAATGCCTGTCAGGGGGAGAAAATAAAATGCTGAGGGGCTTTTACCTCATGCCTTTTTGTTGCACCTCAGAGCTGTGCACCTTTTTCAGCAACAAAGATACCAAAGTGAACTTTGCTACCACCTTCCAACGTTTAATTCCTTCATTCAACAGCTTCAGTCCAGATGTAGGTTTGCAATAGAACAGGAATGGGGAAACTGTGGCCCCCCAGATGTGGATGGACTCCAACTCCCCATCAGTCTTCGCCATCATGTATGATGGTCAGGGATGAGGGAAGTCATAGTCCAGCGAAGGAAGTTCTTCATGCAGTGCATAGCTAAACCACTGAACAGTGACAGCCACCAACTTGGATGGCTTTAAACATTAGACAAGTTCATGGTGGATAAGAATACCAATGGAAGCTAGTCATGATGGTTGCACTCTGACTTCATGGTCTGAGGCAGTGATTCTTCTGAATACCCACTGCTGGAAACTCCTCCAACTTCTTGAGTCCCCAAACCAAGATGTGCATCTTCCCTTCCGTACTCCTGTACGTGTCATGTGACCCGTGAGATCACAGTGTCCAAATGACGTGCTTTTTCGGTATTGTTTTTAAATGGATTAATATATACTGCTTTACCTGGGCATTTTCCTCAATTCGCTTTCTGGTGTAGGTCTTCACTATGACCACCAGGCCGCGCTGCAGTTGGTAGCGAATAGCCACGAGAGCTGGGGTTTTGTTGTACTTCTTGGCGATCGCAACCAACAAAGGGTCTTCAAGCAGGGGAGGAGCGTCTGGATTTAACCTGTTGGAGAGCAACATGGGGAGAAGGTGTCTTTCTGGTGTCCAGAATATATAAATCTCGCTCTAAAATTAATACAGTATCGGCCTAGTCCATCCAATATATGCTAAGTAATTTGTATTTAAAGGTCAGTTAGCTGATTTGAACTAATTCATGTTTTAAGAGAGGTTTTTCCTTTGCTTAAGTACAGTCAGTATTGGGGAGGGGGACACCTAAGGCAGGAAAGAAAGGCCCAAAGAATCCTGCGTGCCTGCTGGAGAGTTGATGTTCAAATGAAATGGAGGATCCTGGAGGAATGCACAGCTCATTGTCTTGACGGAGAAGTCAATATTTGTCGCTGGTCCCACTTGTTAAACATAAGCATTTAAGTGGCTTCCAATATAGATAAAAACAATACAATTTAAAATTCTGAGACACACGAAACAAGCTATGTAAAAAGAGAAATGCTATAATTATTTAAATGCAAGGCCGGGTACAGAGCCCTTTCATTCCTGCCATTCTACTGCTTAAATCAACATTAAATCAACCATTAAATCAACCATTAAGAAAATTAACATGGAAGGAAACAGATCTACATATGAAGAATTGCTTAGGAAAACTAATCAAGGCCCAAAGTTAAAGCCATATGAAGAAGTGGAGAATTTACTGAGTGGATGGCTACAATATCATCAAATTAATGCAATATTAAAAGAAGATAAAAAGAGGATGGGATTTGAAGATAAAAAATCAAAATTTCACATAGATACTATAGAAAGCAAAAATAAAACAATGTCCAAAATATATGAGTTATTATTAAATTGGTATACTAAAGATGAAGAGGTGAAGGAGGCTATGATTAAATGGGCCATAGACTTTGGTTATAATATAGAATTAGAAGCCTGGCAAGAACTATGGAACGTGAACTTAAAATTTACGGCTTGTACGGCATTACAGGAAAATGTATGGAAAATGATATACAGGTGGTACCTCACGCCGGTAAAACTGTCAAAGATGTACAGAATGAAAAATAAGAAATGTTGGAAATGTGGAGAGGTAGAAGGAGATCTTTTCCATATGTGGTGGAATTGCAGTAAAGTGAAAGGCTTCTGGGAATTAATTTACAATGAGCTTAAAAAAAGTTTAAGTATACTTTTTTAAAAAAACCCGAAGCCTTTCTACTGGGACTAGTTGGAAAAGATGTTAAAAAGAAAGATAAAAACCTATTCCTGTATGCCACGACAGCAGCAAGGACTATGTTAGCCCAGAATTGGAAAACAGAAGTAATACCAACTATTACTGAATGACAGGTCAAAATGATTAATTATTCGGAACTGGCTAGAATATCGGGGAGAATAAAAGATCAGGATGAAGAAAAGTTTTATGAAAATTGGAGTAAATACTTGGATTATATAAGAGACAACTGCAAATCTTTAAAGACACTGGCAGGATTTGATTAACTTCAACATCTTATGATCAAATAGATGAATGTATAAAATACGTGACATAATGAAAATATATGATACTTACCGAAGGGGAGGAAGGAAGTCCAAAGCTCAACAGAGCTAATGTTATGTATGGGATGTATTAATACAATGAATGTATTGGAATGTATGTTTGATGAAAACTAATAAAAATTTAAGTTGAGAAAAAAAAACACTTCAGCAATGGGAAGGTTTCTGAGAATGTCTAAAATGGGAGGGGAAGAGCTTTGTAAATCTCTCTGTGGAATGAGTTCCCCAATTGTGGGGCCACTACATAAAAGGCCCTGGTGCTGGTATCCACCACAAGGATCTTTATTAATTGTGGGACCAAAAGTACAACCTTCAGAGCTGATCTGAATGCTGGGGAATAGTCAGAATAGGTGGTACCTGAGGTGGTCCCCAAACGTTTTGGCTTCATCTCTTACCAACTTGCATCCCTTTGGGATCCCAGGACACTATATCCTTCCATGATGATATTGTTTGAGTTGCAGAAGGCCAGCATCTTACTTTGGTTCCGATAAGGATGGCATTCAACCTGTGGATTCAAAATCCCCCAACACAGCCCCAAAGTGAGAATTCAGATGAAACGAAGAATACCATGAAATAAAGGAAAGACAGAAAAGCAGAACCATGCTATTATTTCTTGAAATATCCATGTCAGAGGCACTTAAAACGCACAAGGTCGGCTAATTAAAAAGGATGATTTATTGCAAAGAACCAACAGAAAGTCCAGCAGCTGACTCCCGAGCAGCCTCCATAACAGCCTACGATGACTCGACTGGACTCTGGTTTCCCTTTCTCTTACTACGGACGTCTTCTTCTTGAGCTGCTTCTCCCTCTCTCTGTCTTGTAAGCCTCCCCTCTGGCTAAGTCTGTAGCTGATTGGCTCATGTTCCCTTTCTGACAAGCTGCCACTCTCTGTGGGTTCCCACACTCTATCTTCTCCCCCCTCACCAAGATGTTGTCTGCTCATTTCCCTGGCAACTTGCATTCCATTCTCCTTCTCTTCTGACTCTGCTGGAATGTGCTCTTCAGACAGCGGCAGATTCTTATATGAGGGTTCTACAGTCCTGACAATCCAGTTGTGACTTTTCTTAACGTGTGTTGTGTTTTCTGATGTATCAGAATCTTTAGATGACCGTTCAAGCATTTGTGGTTTCCATTGCCACGCTCTTTATCCATGAAATGTGTGTTAGCTGAAGATGGGGGACAGGGCTTATTCCCCCTCAATCTCCTGTCACTCCAGCCCTGTTGGAAATATCCTGGGCACACTGCCCTCCCTGCAGTGTCTCTATTTCTGCCCACTCACTCTCTGAATTTTCTATGTTGAGCAGAAAGGTCTGATTGGTTACATGATATACACCAGTGTCCAAGTGAATCAGGGCTGCTTGGGTGCAACAACTTTGCCCAGATGCCTAAATCAAAGGCCCCTCCCTCCCCACTTGAGAACTTCCAGATTCCCCACAAGAGGCTGTGTGGGCCCTGACTGCTTACAAGCCTCCTTCTACCTGAGATGCTTGTTTCAAACATTATGGACTTCTCCACACTTTCTTTTGTCTGAAGTCTTGATTAAATGAGAACCCATTACTGGTTCCAGGAATTTAGGGGAGTCCACCCCACAACTCACAACCATATCTTCTTGTGACTGGATCTGCAACCTTATAGCGTTAAGCAAGTTTTTTCAGAGAATGGCTGTGTTCATCCAAACAAAGGTCCTCTCACAAAAGAGCTTAAATAAAGAAGCTTTCAACTGTGCTTGGTACAAACCACTAAAAAAAGCAATCCCACTTGACCTGGTTTATCACTGGCTTGTATTTCAATCCTGGCTTGTTCAGGATCAATTCCAGCTGTGACTGGATTGGCAACCTTATAGCCTTAAGCAAGTTTTTTCAGAGAATGGCTGTGTTTGTCAAAACAAAGGTCCTCTCACAATGGCCACTTCCCACATCAAATGGGGGGCACCTTTTGTGTGGTCGTGCACAGCCCCCCCCGATCCCATGTGGCTCCTGGCAGTACAACCTAGATTCAACCCCCCCAGGATGAAGAAGAAGAAGAAGAAGAGTTTGGATTTGATATCCCGCCTTTCACTCCCTTTAAGGAGTCTCAAAGCGGCTAACATTCTCCTTTCCCTTCCTCCCCCACAACAAACACTCTGTGAGGTGAGTGGGGCTGAGAGACTTCACAGAAGTGTGACTGGCCCAAGGTCACCCAGCAGCTGCATGTGGAGGAGCGGAGACGCGAACCCGGTTCCCCAGATTAGAGACTACCGCTCTTAACCACTACACCATACTGGCTCCTGGATGGACACCTGGAGGTAGCCACCTACCTCTGCCAGTTACCCAATCCCGCTGAACAATATAACACAACACGATGGCCAATAACAATGGCACTAAACACTATTTATAGACTCATACAGAGTACAGTATCATATGAGCACAGATCCAGAGCATATTTTCTACAGCTTTTATACTTGTTTACATGTAGAATTGGCTTGTTAAGAAATTGAACTGCATCCTTCTCATATTAATTCTTACAAGTCTGGCTGATGAAGAATCAATCAAGATTGGCTGATGAAGCATTGAACAAAACAGATTGGTTATCCGGAAATCGATTGGTTATCCGGCGATATTTGGTGACAGATTATGTATATATCAAACTTTTGAATTATTCTAGCGTGACTGGTGAAGAAGATTTAGAAACTTTGGTTGTAATTTCTGATCATTTGTAATAGTCTATAGTGTTTAGTGCCATTGCTATTGGCCATCATGTTGTGTTATATTGTTCAGCTTGTCTATATTGCAACGCAGGGGTCTAGGTACCAAATCCCAGCTGGGGAGGCGTTGCCAGGAGAGAGTTGGCCAGGTAAGGGGAGGGATCGCCCTGCCCACACAATAGTGTCTTCCCTCAGTTAAGCCTTCTTTGCAGGCTAACCTCTTCTTCACAGGTATGTAGACGCTGCTACGTTATGGTCACTGTTGAAGGGCTGGAAAGGAATTTTCCTGCATTGGCAGGTTTTGCCTTCCCCGTAGCAAAACGTCACAACTTTTGCGGTTTCAGGCCTTCGGCAGAATCCTTTAGTCTATCTTCCCTAAATTGGGGGGGGGGGTTTGAAGCGGTGACCCATGCACCCCCTGCGGTGGCGATCCCAGGGTTCCCCGTTAAAGGGGTTGTTTTGAGGGGAGGCATTGGCCATACGCCAATAGGTTGTCATTGCTCTCCCTTGCGACGGTGGCGAAATGGGGGGCGGGCTCTCTGCTTGAACAGACGTTCTCCAGAGCCAGCCCAATCCCCACACATTCTGGATAACCCTGATGTTCCACAGATCCCTGGCTGGGGACTGGGAGGGAAAAACCCCCAATGCCTAAGCCAAGGTCTCCCTACATATGAAGCTTTAATAAAGTTGTGTCCAAATTTTATTCCCATAACATGTTGTCTTTAGTCATTATTCCACTCGGGAGTTGCCCGGGGTTGGGGGGTCTCTGCCTGTCTGTGCAAAAAGAGCTTAAATAAAGAAGCTTTCAACAGCATTTGGAACAAACCCCTACAAAAGGCAAACATGCTTGACCTGGTTTATCACTGGCTTGTATTTCAATCCTGGCTTGTTCAGGATCATTTCCAGCTGCTTACAGGTGAGGTTGGACACTCCGATGGACCTCACCAAGCCAGCATCTTTGCACGCCTCCATTGCCTGGCAAAGTAAACACGACATGTTTGTTGAGTGGTGTTTGTTGAATAGCTGAGGTCACACTTTCCCCCCTAGATTAAGATTGGAAGCTCACTCATGTATTCCCAAGAGTGTGCAATAATTCAGCAGCTCTCAGGAGCCATTGTGTGAGTCATTGTTCTGGACATACCTCCTCTGGTGGAAGGCTACTGTGCTCTGTATCTGAATGACTCAAGGGCTGGATTTGCTAACCCAGGCACCTACCTCCCATGTCTGCCGAAGATCTACGCTGTCAAAAATTGTTTTTTTGTCTTCTCCTGTGGGAAGTAAATCTGGTCCAGGCTGGAAAAGAAGGAGGCGGAGGGAATAAGTGCTAGTCAGGCCTAGAAGTTCTCTTATCTCTGTAATACTATCTAATACTAATGGATAGAAAAAAGTGATAGAAAAAAGAGAATGAAACATGCAATGGCCGATATCACAATGCAGGCATCTGTGGGAAACTCAAATCACAAGCACCACGTTTCACATTCTTGTTTATTCAAGAGGGGTGCAGTGCTATTTTAGCCAGGGAAAAAATATTTACATTGCAATATTAGCTCAATATTGTCTCTTCTAATCCAGAAGTGGGGAATCAGTGGATCTCCAGGCTTTGGTGGCCTCCAAGTCCCATCAGCTGCAGCCAGCAAGGACAATGATCAGGGATGATAGGAGTTGCAATTGAGCAACATCTGGAAGGCCACAGGTTCCCCAAACATGCTTTAACTCTTTCTGTGCCCCATAGAACAAACTGTCTTCTCTCTTTGCACAGGTCTGTCTCCCCATCTCTCCAAGCCTTTTTTCCTTCCCTTGCTCCCTTGCCAAGTCCTGCTCTGCACACAATTTCATTCTTATGATGCCCATGTAGTTAAGGTAATCAGTATATGAAAAGGTTTTCTTTAACTGGCATGGTTTCTCCCCCCAAATCTGGGAACGATCATTCCTTGATTGAGATATGGTCTAGCAGAGAACTGTCAGCATCTCTAGGAAATGACAATTCCCAATGTTCCTTCAGGGAATAAAATATTTTAGTAGTCTCTCTCTCTCTCTCTCTCTCTCTCTCTCTCTCTCTCTCTCTCTCTCTCTCTCTCTCTCTCCCTCCTCCATTCAAATATTGGACTCAATACTTGCATTATGACATAAATAATTATTTACCTTCAGAGAATATGGATTGTGAATTATGAACAGATCCATGTAGTCAAATTGGAGTTTCTTCAGGGATTCTTCTATGCATTTCCGAACCAGCTCTGGGCGGTGGAAGGTACTCCAGAGCTGTCAAAAATATAAAGATATTTATATTTTCACACAGCCATAGAGTTTTTGGGTCTCGGGACACTTTAGCTGTGGCAGATGACTATTCTGGTGTGCACAGTGTTAAGGGCAAACTCAAATATTGTTCTGAAGAGTATTTTGAATTGCTGTGGTGAGGTAAAGTAATTTTAAAGTCGTCATTGCTAATATACAGTATTTTTACCATTTATTTATTAAATTTATATATTGCCCTTCATCAAAAGATCTTGGAGCAGTTCCCAAGATAAAAGCACAAATAAACAGTCAAAACAGAAGCAACAAAACTGTAATCCCTCCTCCCACAAATAGGTTTAAAAAGGGTGTAGAATATGAATCAGCCCAAGGCCTGGTTGAAGAGGAACATTTTCTCCTGGCGCTTAGAGGTGTATAATGAACCCCCCTGCAGAGAGCATTCCCCAAATGGGGAGCCATGCAGAAAAGGCCCCGTTCACGTTTTGCCGCCCTCTGAGCCTCACATGGAAGAGACATACAAAGAAGAGCCTCAGAGGATGAACACAGAATCTGGGTAGGTTTATATAGGGAGAGGCATTTTGCTCCGATTTTGTTAAATAATGTCTGTGAAATATGCAGTTGCATCATGATGCAGGCACTATATTCTACCCTTTAAAATAAAAAATAAAAAATATCAAACTCACTTTTCCAGTGTAGAAAATGTCTTCCCTTTTTACTGTTCCATCTGAAATCTTCGCACGAACGGCCCTTCCAATGTCCTCCTCATTCTGGTATGCATATGCGCTATCAATATGACGGAAGCCAACTTCTATTGCTATCTTTGTAGCCTCCTCACACTTACTTTTTGGAACCTGCCGGTTGAAAAGGTGAAAAGGTTAGTCAAGGTCTCTGCTTCAGTGGGGAAATTTATATCAGAGGGTACCTGTAAGTAACACTGAGTGTCAGTGGACATTGTCAAACTCATTGTCCCCTCAGTCCCAGGGAATAGACACACCAAGGTAAAGAAGAAGTGTCCAGAATAGTTAGCTAATGGCTGGTAATTTTGGATAATATTGTTACTCCCAACAAAAGTAATAGTGGGCACTTACAATTCTATAGAAAGATTTTTAAAAATATCACTAGAAGTTTTGCACCGGGGACTTTGAACCCTGCAGCAACTCACACTGGAAACTGTTTCTCAGCTACAAACCATCCAAGTCTTGCACAAAACATTATTTGCTCCTGTTTCTGCTGGCTGAGGACCCTTGTTGAACGAGAAGCAGCGCTTTATGTGCTGCAAAGCATCTGTTGTATTCTTGGCTGCTGTGACCCAAGAAGTTCTCATGCACAAATGGCTTCTCAGATCAGGTGAGGCATCTCGTGCTGTGCTTTGCAATGGATGAAGCACCCAGCAGCTGGCAGGCATTTTGCTCTTCTAAAACAAGTCACTACAACTGTGAGAGTTAAATGTTTTACTTACAGTGCCCGGGGAAGCAGTTCCAAAACCCAATATGGGTATTTTGTTCCCATCATTCATTGTAATGCCACGGTCTTTGCTAAGTGCCATTTTCTGCTTCTGTGCTTGTTCAGTTCTTGGCTGCAGGCTGAAACTGATCAACACTTTTGTGTCAAAAGGAAAAACTCAAGTGAGAAAAATGAATTTGTGTCTCCAATGAAATGTCTTCTGTTGGCACGATAGGAGGGGAGTGACTAAGCAAATGCCCTGAGGAAATGAGAGAGAAGGACGTGGAAACTTCCTAACCTATGCCCAAATTTTTATCAGTAATTTTCAGCAGAATGTCCTTTGGTACACTAGCAGCTTACATTGTTGTCTTCTCAGAATTGCTTTTACAGGATAGATAATAGCTTTCTTCTTGTTCTTCTTGTTCTTGTTCCTGTTCTTCTTGTTCTTCTTTGCATTCCAATAAAGGAAAGCAGAGGGGTGAGCGGACTTAAGCATTTGCGTTTCGAGGTCCCCAGGGCCACCCCAATAACTCACACATCACACAGAATTTTTGTTTAAGATTTTTTGGCATAATTTTGGCCACACCTTTATTAAAATACAAATTTGTGAGTGGTTGCTTAGGCAGTGGTTGGGACTATCCGCCCCCACCATGGGGGACAGACTGACATTCCGTACGATGCGAAAGTAAGAAAAGGGGAATACACTTGGGGCTAGCTATGGAGCAGGGAACCTGCCCTCAGCCCTCCTCAAATGCAACCAGGAGCTCATTGCTATGGCCCGAGCCCCCTTGACAGAGTGGACAAGCAGTAGTTAGCCCCCAATTCCTCTAACATAATCCCTTGCAGCAGCAGCATTAGAGGGGCAGGCACAGCCAATCCATTTCCCTCAACCAACCAAACCATAAACCAATGCCTAACCGTGAACCTTACAAGTTGTGACAATTTGCTACGCAGTAGGCAAAAACCAAATGGCCCGAGCCAATCAGCCAGATGGACAAAATTCCTACCGGGCCCCTGCCCCAAAGCAGACGACCCCATGACAGGCATAGCAAGGTCAAAGCGAACAACCCTATTCTAGGGAGGGAGGGACAGGCAATCCGATGCACGGGCGAAAAGAGGAAGCCCTAGCCTCGTGCAAGAAGTATTAGCATTTCTGGCTGTCAATCAACAAATGGCAACATTAACTTCTTCCCAGCAACAAGGGAAGCCCCAATCGCATCAGTGGCCAACGATCAATTATCCCTCCCCCAACTTTGGAGTGTCCTGGCGGCCCCCACCGCAACACGTGCTCTCCATGAAGGAGAACACGCTTTGACCTATGCAGCGTTCAGGCACCCTTAAAAAACTGTTGTATCTTGATAGCCAAAAAAAGCAAAGGAATAAAAATATTATGTTTAAAACAAAATTCACATATATTATTGCTAATGATTTATATTTTAATTTATTACAATCTTTTAGCCAGCATATTGCCCTTTCTGTGTTACATAATGCCTGTGAAATATGCACCTCAATAATGATAGTTGTTCATAAAAGAAATAAAATTCAAACTCACCTTTCCGCAATGTTATGTTAAAATGTATGCACGATTTGAAGTAAAGCAGCGGATGAGAATTGCAGTTTAATAATTCATAATTAATGTATATCATGGCTAAACTCTCCTTCGTGGATCACTGCCTTGTTGTGGTGAAGGGGCTTGAATAACTCAGAGAAGCTATGAGCTATGCCATGCAGGGCTACCCAAGACAAACAGGTCATAGTGGAAAGTTTTGACAAAATGTGATCCACCTGGAGCAGGAACCGGCAAGCCACTCCAGTATCCCTGCCAAGAAAACTCAATGGACAAAGACAACAGGCATATAAAAGATATAAAAGATGAGCCCCTCAGGTCAGAAGGCGTCCAACATGCTACTGAGGAAGAGCACAGGACAAGTACAAGTAAATTCAGAGAAAAACGATGACAAAACTTTGACACACACAGACAGCATCTTAAAAAGCAGAGACATCACCTTGCCGACAAAGGTCTGTATAGTCAAAGCTAGGGTTTCCCCAGTACAGTGGTACCTCAGGTTACAGACGCTTCAGGTTACAGACTCCGCTAACCTAGAAATAGTACCTCGGGTTAAGAACTTTGCTTCAGGATGAGAACAGAAATCATGCAGCAGTGGCATGGTGGCAGCGGGAGGCCCCATTAGCTAAAGTGGTGCTTCAGGTTAAGAACAGTTTCAGTTAAGAACAGACCTCTGGAACAAATTAAGTTCTTAACCAGAGGTACCACTGTAGTGATGTATGGAAGTGAGAGCTGGACCATAAAGAAGGCTGATTGCCGAAGAAGTGATGCTTTTAAATTATGGTGCTGGAGGAGACTCTTGAGAGTCCCATGGACTGCAAGAAGATCAAACCTATCCATTCTGAAGGAAATCAGCCCTGAGTGCTCCTGGAAGGACAGATCCTGAAAGCTGAGGTTCTAATACTTTGGCCACCTCATGAGAAGAGAAGACTCCCTGGAAAAGACCCTGATGTTGGGAAAGATGGAGGGCACAAGGAGAAGGGGATGACAGAGGATGAGATGGTTGGACAGTGTTCTTGAAGCTACTAACATGAGTTTGACCAAACTGAGGGAGGCGGTGGAAGACAGGAGTCTTGGAAAATTAAGCGTGACTAATTGGCTTACGACCCCCAATTAGGTGCAGTTTATAGCGGTCCGGCACGCTTCCCTCTCAGCCGCGCCAATCTGCTCTCCGTCACGCCTTGCAGAGTAAAACACAGCGGAAAAACTGTTGCCTGTTGCTTCCTTAGATTCATGCAAACACACCAGTCTTGTGTGCTCATTTATCAGTCCTTTATTGCGACATTTCTCAGACAAACACTCCTGGGCTTCTAGCCGCCATAGCTATTGCTTCCATTTCTCACGAAAACAAAGAGACAGTGAGGAAAAAAACTCCTCCCAACCTTCCAAACCTGACGTCAGAATGTGAGGCGTCACTCAGAACATATTAACCCTGTAAGTTCTGAATCCCAACAAGGAGTGCCTGGCGTGCTCTGGTCCATGGGGTCACGAAGAGTCGGACACGACTAAACAACTAAACAACAACAACAATGGCTAAACTATAAGGAATGCAGCAGCTGCATAAGGTAAGAAAAGAGCATGATGGAAGGGTGGATGGGAAGTCAACAGACATGAGAGATTTGTTTTGATGGTTGTTTAAAAGAATTTGTAAAATTTGAAAAGTTAATTTAAAAATATTATTAAAAAACAACTCATTTACCTTTCCATTGTAGAAAATGGACTTGTTCCTCAGCCTTGTACTCATATGCGCCATCAATATGGTGGAAGCTGACTTCTATTGCTATCTTTGTAGCCTCCTCAGACTTGGTTCTTTTAGCTTGCCAGCTGAAAAAGGTAAAAAGCTGGTTAAAGTCTCTGCTCCAGTGGCGTACTCTGTATGAAAGAGTACCTGTAACTAACATTTGAGTTCCAGTTACCTCCTGAGAGGATGCCTGGGTCCTCTGGTGGGCTCCCTCTCATGTAGGTGAAGTGGTTGTGGCTGGCAATGGCAACAGTGCTCCAGTCAAGGCTGCTTGGTGGAGAGCTGCCATTTTAATTCTCTACAATGCCCCCCTCCAGTAGTATCACTTCTAGTTGCATTGTGGGAAATCAAAATGGTAGCTCCCAGACCCAGCTATCCACTGAAATTAGGTTACCACATACTGATTTCGGGCCTGTGATGATTTATTTGGCAGTCTGATGGATTATATATCCCACCCTTCCCTACCTGTGTTGATTTAGGATGACGACTCAGGGTTTTTTTTGTATCTCCTTGCCTTTCGCTATCTTTTAACCTCTGCAATAATTAAAGGATTCCAAACCAGCAATTCATTAAATTATCAGTTATTTTGGATCAAAGGTGTATGTTGAGGCATATGCTGTTTGCAGAATGCTTTTAAAAAAAATCAAAATCAAAATGTTTCTGAAACAGAAGTGATATCCAAGAAGGGATTGAGAGAAGAGCAAGAGGAAGGAAGGATGTCCAGTTCCCCTCATCTGCCTGTATATTTTTATGTAAGATGGACTCCACCCTCATTTTATATGTTAATGGAATAGACATATGAATTGGAAAATGAAATTTTCCTTATAAAAGAAGTGGTAGCTTTTATTTGGCAAATTTTGCAATGTATTGTTCCTCTGCTATCTCTAAACAGTGTCTGAGCTCTGCTACTACCTGACCCTCGGTCATAGTGCCAGCCATTTTGCTATTCAAAAACATGTTGCCACAATATGAGATTCAAGCATTTTACTTACAGCATCCGAAGAATAGGTTCCAAATCCCAGTACAGTACAGGGATTTTGTTGCCATTATTCATTGTAATGCCATGGTCTCTGCTGACTGCCATTTTTGTTTCTGTGCCCATTCAGTACTTGACTCAAGACTGAAGTTTTACCACATTCTTCTGCTGAAAGCAGACACTCGAGTGAGAAAAATGAACAGAGTGTGCATTTTTAAGGAAACATCTTCCTTAGATATGATGAAGGGGAAGTGACTAAGCCAATGTTCTGTTAAAGCTAGAAAGAAGGGCAGGGACACTCCCTATCTTGCTCCAGACTTTGGATTAATGTGATCCCAACAAAGAGTTGCAGTGCTCACAAATGGCACATGTTAACTATACCAAAGTTTCTAAATTTTCACCACAGTGCCCTCCGAAACACCAGTAGCTTTGATTGGTGATTTCCCTTTTGTTTGTGATACAATAGATTAGCATAGAAGAAATTAAGGAATGGGGAAAATAACGCAGCAGAGGCTGTATACTTTCTTTTCTTTAATGAGGTTACAACTTCATGCTAGAGGTTTAAATGGTAATGCTTTTTTGCAGAATTGTATGCATTTCTACATAAAATCTATGGGTTGCCTGGCTGTTGTCTGAAGATGATTAAAGCTCAATCTGTTTAAAATTCAATAGAAAACTCGAGTCAAAAAAATGAAGTTCCTGTTTCCAGTGAAATGTCTTCTGTTGACACAAAAGGAGGGGAATGTCTAAGAAAATGCCCTGAAGAAATGAGAAAGAAGGGCAGGGAATCCTATGGCCAAATTTTTACCAGTAATTTTCAGCAGAATATCCTTTGATGCCCCACAGTTTCGATTTTGCTGACTTAGTAGTCAGCTTTCACAAGATAAATAATAGTTGTCTGATTAATAATAATAATAATAATAATAATAATAATAATAATAATAGCGTTCCAATAAAGGAATGCAGAGGCCTATTGCAATCTTTGATCAAGAAACATCACCTCTTTGTTAGATTAGTAAATGTTAAACATAGGAAAAGCAAGCCTAAAAGCTATGCAGACCTTTTCTTCAGGTTGTAGTATTGAAATGAAAACACGTATGCTCAGAAACAAAATAATAAATGAAATATGTGGAGGCATCTGTTAACCCAACGAAGGTGGGCGTTCTGAGTGGAATGTGGTGCCGTGTGCACAACGCTCAGCCTGAATGCAGATTAAAAGGAAGCGTGTCCACAGACTCAGCCTTTGCTGGAGGGTTCAGGTTACGCAAAGCAGGGGCTGAGTGGGAGACAGCAAGTAGCAACAAATGATTTCAGCAAGGACATTTTGAATATTGTTACAGATTCCAGAGGATAGAATGCATACATATAACATCATCTGCTGTGAAACAGAGTGACCAGAGAAACATAGTCATAATTCATTTCAGGTTGTGTTGGCAGACAATTGAAACCATGTGCTCTTTCCTCCTCACAGCCAGCAGAGGACCCCAGAGACAGCAATGGTCATTCCTGCCCATCCCTTCCCAGAAATGGAAGCAGCGACTTTGTAATTTAGAAGTTTCCCCTCATGTCCTGCTTCCCACAGACATCTGGTTGGCCACTGGAGAACAGGTTGCTGGACTAGATGGGCCAATGGCCTGATGCAGCAGGATCTTCTTATTTTCTGAAGTTATTTCAAATCATCTTGACAAGAAATCTCAGGCTATGCAGCTGCTTCTTTTTATGAATGTTAATCCTCCCCCCCCTGTGCTATTTTCAATATACAAATCACCCCCTTGAAACTGCTATTTGACACATTAGAAGGAACTAGGGATGGAGGAGGAGTTCAGTTTTGTTCACTTTTTAATGAGAAACTACACAGCTCACACTTCTTGAACCAATATGCAAATCGAAATGCAGTTATCCTGAGAAAGTGGCAATTCTCTGAATTTTGTGATGCAGTTGTTCAGTTACAGAATAATTGCAAAAATGTATATACTGTGGTAAAGAATGCATTAAGAGCATATATCAGTGAAAACACCATGCAAGCATGCTTTATTTTAGCCAAAGGGCAAAGAAAAATGTGTATGGTAGGAGAAATTTGCAAGGATGAATTTTCAAGAGATTTTAAAAAATCCCAAACTGATGTGGAGATGTGAGGAACTGAAGAGTGGAAATTGAGACGCTGGGTTGCTGGGAGGAATTGATACTGACAGATTTGCCCACCCCCTAGTTAGAACAATTTTTTTCCATGCAAAAGGACCCAGGTTCAGAAGGGGATAAATTGGAGATGGGGGACGGGTCCTTATTCCACATCTGGTGGGTAATATTGTGGGTGATCAGCAAAGCTGAAACAAAACAAAAGAGAGTCAACACTCAAGGGTGTGGAAGATGCACAAGCAACACACATTGATCTGTTGCCAGCCATTGCGTCACGAGACCATTTCACACAGTGCATTGTAAGGCCCCCGAGTTTGCCATCAAATGGCAAATATCTCCCTGCTGAATATCTGGGAGGCTGAAATTCAAAATGCACCCCACTCCAATAATGAATGGGGATTCATACAAAGTCTCCACAGTAATTACTTCTATAATTTCACCTTATTCTCTATGAAGAGAAGAGATGGATGCCAGATCTCTTCTTCCTTTTGCTCTCGCAGTATCAATTCTTGCGTGAACCACTTTTATGTATTTATATGCTTACTATATAAATGTGACTTACATTTCTGCTTTTAAAAAGCTCATGCTTTTGTGAAGGCCATCAATGGATTTCATATCCTCCTCAGACAACTGGAATGTAAATGCCTGTCAGGAGGAGAAAATAAAATGCTGAGGTGCTTTTACCTCATGTCTTCTTTTTGCACCTCAGAGCTGTGCACCTTTTTCCAGCCACAGAGAAACCAAAGCGAACTTTGCTACCACCTTCCAAAGTTTATTTCCTTCATTCAACAGCTTCAGTCCAGATGTCCTCCCATTGAGGGAATTTTATAGGCATAGTAATGTAGGTTTGCAATAGAACAGGAGTGGGGAAACTGTGGCCCCCCAGATGTGGATGGACTCCAACTCCCCATCGGTCTTCGCCATCATGACCAATGGTCAGGATGAGGGAAGTCATAGTCCAGCAAATGAGGTTCTTTAAGCAGTGCATAGCTAAACTACTGAACTTGATCCATGCGAGACAGTGACAGCCACCAACTTGGATGGCTTTAAACATTAGACAAGTTCATGGTGGATAAGAATACTAATGGAAGGTAGTCATGATGGTTGCACTCTGACTTCACGGTCTGAGGCAGTGATTCTTTTGAAAACCCACTGCTGGAAACTCCTCCAACTTCTTGAGTCCCCAAATCAAGATGTGCATCTTCCCTCCCAGTTGTGTCATATGACCTGTGAGATCACAGTGTCCAAATGATGTCCTTTTTCGGTATTGTTTTTAAATGGATTAATATATACTGCTTTACCTGGGCATTTTCCTCAATTCGCTTTCTGGTGTAGGTCTTCACCAGGACCACCAAGCCACGCTGCAGTTGGTAGCAAATAGCCACGAGAGCTGGGGTTTTGTTGTACTTTTTGGCGATTGCAACCAACAGAGGGTCTTCAAGCAGGACAGGAGTGTTTTGATCTATCCTGCCGGAAAGCAACATGGAGAGAAGGTGTGTTTCTGGTGTCCAGAATATATAAATTTCACTCTAAAATTAATACAGTCTTGGCCTAGTCCATGCAAAATACACTAAATATTTTGTATTTAAAGCTTGGTTAGTCGATTTGAATTAATATAAGTTTTTAGTATCATGCTCTACCCCCTCCACCAATAAATCGCAAAATCATGTGTTGCACGTGGATCATTCTGTAGCCAAAATGGTAGCATTTGTGCACAAAAGAGAGGTTTTTCCTTTGCTTAAGTACAATCAGTATTGGGGAGGGGGACACCTAAGGCAGGAAAGAAAGGCCCAAAGAATCCTGCGTGCCTGCTGGAGAGTTGATGTTCAAATGAAATAGAGGATCCTGGAGGAATGAACAGCTCATTGTCTTGAAGGAGAACTCAATATTTGTTGCTGGTCCCACTTGTTAAAAATAAGCATTGAAGTGGCTTCCAATATAGATAAAGACAATACAATTTAAAATTCTGAGACACACAAAACAAGCTATGTAAAAAGAGAAATGCTATAATGGTTTACAGTAAATGTAAGCCTGGATACAGGGTCCTTTCATCTCTGTCATTCTACTGTTTAAAGCAACATTAAACATAATATAAATATGATTTAAAAACAGCACAAAATTTCAGAAGCAGAAATTATTAAATAGCCCCCTGCCTGCAACATTTAAAAACATACGTTTGGGAGAAGTCAAGCATTTATATATATAAAAAACACTTCAGCACTGGGAAGGTATCTGAGAATGTCTCAAATGGGAGGGGAAGAGCTTTGTAGATCTCTTTGTGGAATGATTTCCCCAATTGTGGGGCCACTACAGAAAAGGTCCTGATGCTGGTTTTCACCACAATGCTTTTTATTAATTGTGGGGCCCAGAATGCAACCTAAAGAATTGATGTAGATGCTGGGGAATAGTCGGCATAGGTGGTCCCCAAACGTTTTGGCTGCATCTCTTACCATCTTGGGTCCCTTTGGGATCCCAGGACACTATATCCTTCCAAGATGATGTTGTTTGACTTGCAGAAGGCCAGCATCTTGCTTTGGTTCCGATAAGGATGGCATTCAACCTGTGGATTCAAAATCCCCCAACACAACCCAAAAGTGAGAATTCAGATGAAACAAAGAATACGGTGAAATAAAGGAAAGGCAGAAAAGCAGAAGCATGCTATTATTTTTTGAAATATCCCAGTGTTACTTTTCTTAAGGTGTGTTTTGTTTTCTGATGCATCAGAATCTTTAATTGGCCATTCTTGCATTTGTGGTTCCCATTGCCACGCTCCTCATCCGTGAAATGTGTGTTAGCTGGAGATGGGGGGCAGGGCTTATTCCCCCTCAATCTCCTGTCACTCCAGCCCTGTTGAGTCATTATATCCAAATAAGAAATATCCTGGGCACACTGTCCTGCCTGCAGTGTCTCTATTTCTGCCCACTCAGTCTCTGAATTTTGTATGTTGAGCAAAAAGGCCTGATGAGCGATTTACCTGGCTTTCCATCAATGTGAGAAGATGCCTTTATATCAGGCTTCCTCAACCTCGGCCCTCCAGATGTTTTGAGACTACAATTCCCATAATCCCTGACCACTGGTCTTCCTAGCTAGGGATCGTGGGAGTTGTAGGCGAAAGACATCTGTGCCGAGATTGAGGAAGCCTGCTCTATATCATCTGGGACGCTTCTTTATCAGGGTCTCAAAAAACTTCGGTCTCATTGGTTATAAGATATACACCAATTTGCAAGTGAATCAGGGCTGCTGCAACAGCTTTGCCCAGATGCCTAACTCAAAAGCCCTTCACTCCCCAATTGAGAACTTCCAGAGTCCCTACAAGAGGCTGTGTGGGCCCTGACTGCTTGAAGGCCTCCTTCTACCTGAGATGACTGTTTCAAACATTATGGACTTCTCCATACTTTCTTTTTTCTGAGGATTCAGAGGTTTTGATTAAATGAGAACCCATTACTGGTTCCAGGAATTTAGGGGAGTCCACCCCACAACTCACAACCATATTTTCTTGTGACTGGATCTGCAACCTTATAGCCTTAAGCAAGTTTTTTCAGGGAATGCCTGTGTTCATCCAAACAAAGGTCCTCTCACAAAAGAGCTTAAATAAAGAAGCTTTCAACTGTGCTTGGTAGAAACCACTAAAAAAAGCAATGCCACTTGACCTGGTTTATCACTGGCTTGTATTTCAATCCTGGCTTGTTCAGGATCAATTCCAGCTGCTTACGGGTGAAGTTGGACACTCCGATGGACCTCACCAAGCCAGCATCTTTGCACGCCTCCATTGCCTGGCAAAGTAAACACGACATGTTTGTTGAGTGGTGTTTGTTGAATAGCTGAGGCCACACCTTTTTCCAGACTAATATTGAAGTCTTATAGTTCACCAGCTCTCATAGGAGCCATTGTGTGAGTCATTGTTCTGGACATGCCTCTTCTGGTGGAAGGCTACTGTGCTCTGTATCTGAATGACTCAAGGGCTGGATTTCTTAATCCCAGGCACCTACCTCCCATGTCTGACGAAGATCTACGTTGTCAAAAATAATTTTTTTGTCTTCTCCCATGGGAATTAAATCTGGTCCAGGCTGCAAAAGAAGGAAGTGGAGGGAATAAATGCACTTCAGGCCTAGAAGTTTTCTTACCTCTGTAATATTATCTAATACTAATGGACAGTGATAAAAAAGGGAGTTCACCTTCCAGGGGCCGATACCACAGTGCAGGGATCTGTGGGAAACTAAAGTAACAAGCCCAGGTCTTTCTCCCCATCTCTCCAACCCTTTTTATTCTTCCCTCGCTCCCTCCCCAAGTCCTGCTCTGCACACAATTTCTTTCTTATGATGCCTATGTGGTTAATGTAATCATTATATGCAAAGGTTTTCTTTAACTTCATGTTTCTCCCCCAAAATCTGGGAGTGATCATTCTTTGATTAAGATATGTTCTAGAAGAGAACTGTCAGCATCTCTAGGAAATGACAATTCCCAATGTTCCTTCAGGGAATAAAATATTTTTAACAGGCCCTCCCCACACACATTCAAATATTGTACTTAATACTTGCTCAAGTACTCAGTTATGACATCAATAATGATTTACCTTCATAGAATATGGATTGTGAATTATGAACAGATCCATGTAGTCAAACTGGAGTTTCTTCAGGGATTCTTCTAAGCATTTCCGAACCAGCTCTGGGCGGTGGAAGGTACTCCAAAGCTGTCAAAATTATAAAGATATTTATATTTTCACACAGCCATAGAGTTTTTGGGTCTCGGGACCATATAGCTGTGGCAGATGGCTATTCTGCTGTGCACAGTGTTAAGGGCAAACTCAAATATTGTTCTGAAGAATATTCTGAATTGCTGTGGTGAAGTAGGTGAAGTAATTTACAAAATAATTATTGCTAATAAATAATATTTTTACTATTTATTTATTAAATTTCTATATTGCCCTTCATCAAAAGATCCTGGAGCAGTTCACAAAGATAAAAGCACAAATAAATAGTCAAAACAGAAGCAACAGAACTGTAATCCCTCCTCCCACAAACAGGTTTAAAAAGGGTGTAGAAGATGAATCAGCCCAAGGCCTGGTTGAAGAGGAGCATTTTCTCCTGGTGCTTAGAGGTGTATAATGAACCTCCTTGCAGAGAGCATTCCCCAAATGGGGAGCCATGCAGAAAAGGCCCTGTTCTCGTTTTGCCGCCCTCTGAGCCTCACATGGAGGAGGCATACAAAGCAGAGCCTCAGAGGATGAATGCAGAATCTGGGTAGGTTTATAAATGGAGAGGCATTTTGCTCTGATTTTGTTAAATAATGTCTGTGAAATTGCATCATGATGAAGGCACTATATTTTACTCATATATTTTTTTTAAATTGCCAAACTCACTCACTTTTCCGGTGTAGAAAATGTCTTCCCTTTTTACTGTTCCATCTGAAATCTTCGCACGAATGGCCCGCCCAACTTGCTCCTCAGTCTGGTATACGTATGCGCCATCAATATGACGGAAGCCAAATTCTATTGCTATCTTTGTAGCCTCCTCACACTTGCTTTTTTGATTCTACCAGTTGAAAAGGTGAAAAAGTTAGTCAAGGTTTCTGCCACAGTGGAGAAATTTATATCAAAGTAACACTTATTGTTGGTGGACATTGTCAACTAGACCTGAGTCATCAAATAAAAAGAAAGAAAAAACGTGAAAAAGTGATTTATATGCGTTGTATTATGCCAAATAATATTGTGCCACCGAATGGCATGCAGGATTTAAAATGAGCAATCAATTAACTTGTCAGTTATTTTGGTTCAAACAGTGGAACACTGTTGACACATACAGTTTGTAGAATGCTCCTTTTAAAAAATCGTTTAATGTTTCTGAAAGACAGTAGATGAGATATCCAAGAAGGGATTGAGGAAGTCTCTTCGTCAGCATGTATGTCTTTGTATAAAATAGATTCTACCCTCACTTTATATGTGAATGGAGCCGATATATGAATTGGAAAAATGGAAAAAGGAAACTTGATTTGAGAAACTGAGTGGTTGCTTTTATTTGGTAAACTCATGATATTCCTAGAAATTAATTTAATTACAAAACAAGAACGTTCATTGATCCCTTCATTTGCGTTGCTGGTGATATGGACCAAATGAAGATGGTTTGGATAAAGAATTGATTCTATATTTATTGTTAGTGTCTAAAATGGCTGGTAATTTTGGATAATATTGTTACTCCCAACAAAACTATGGTAATAGTGGGCACTTATAGTTTTATAGAAATATTTTGAAAATATCAGTAGACATTTTGCACTGGGGACTTTGAACCCTGCAGCAACTCACACTGGAAACTATAAACCATCCAAGTCTTGCACAAAACATTATTTGCTCCTGAATCTGCTGGCTCAGGACCCTTGTTGAATGAGAAGCAGAGCTTTATGTGCTGCAAGGGATCTGCTGCTTTCTTGGCTGCTGTGACACCAGAAATTTTCATGCACAATTGGCTTCTCAGATCAGATGAGGTACCTCGTGCTGTGCTTTGCAATGCAATGGATGAAGCACTCAGCAGCTGGCAGGCATTTTGCTCTTCAAAAACAAGTTACTACAATCTGAGAGTTAAATGTGTTACTTACAGTGTCCGGGGTATAGGTTCCAAACCCTAATACGGGGATTTTGTTCCCATCATTCAGTGTAATGCCACGGTCTTTGCTAAGTGCCATTTTCTGTTTCTGTGCTTGTTCAGTTCTTGGCTGCAGGCTGAAACTGATCAACACTCTTGTGGCGAAAGGGAAAACTCGAGTGAGAAAAATGAAGTTCCTGTTTCCAATGAAATGTCTTCTGTTGGCACAAAAGGAGGGGAGTGTCTAAGCAAATGGCCTGAAGAAATGAGACAGAGGGGCGGGGAAACCAATGGCCAACCTTTTATCAGTAACCTTCAGCAGAATGTCCTTTGTACACCAGCAGTTTCCTTGTTGACTTAGCAGCATTGCTTTCACAGGATAAAAAAGAGCTTTCTTATGAAGGCCTGACGCGGGGTGTTCCAAGGGCCAAAAGAACACACAAAGGATGTAAGGAAGGAAAGGAGCATACAAATAAGATCCCAAACTGCCTCGGCTGTGTACACTTTGCCAGCACATGTAAAACACATTTGATGTGTACAACATTCCCTGAAGAATCCTGGGAACTGAGATTTGTTAAAGATCCCAGGAATGGCAGCTTTGTAAAATGTCTTCGGTTGGCACGATAGGAGGGGAGTGCTTATATACCCTGAAGAAATGAGAGAAGGGCGGGGAAACTTTGGCCAACTTTTTATCAGTGATTTTCAGCAGTATGCCCTTTGCTACACCTGCAGCTTTCATTGTTGAATTAGCAGCATTATAGCTGTATTATTATTAGCATTCCAATAAAGCAATGCAGAGGCTTATTGCAATCTTCAATCAATCTTCACCTCTTTGTTAGATCAGTAAATGTTAGGCATACGAAAAGCAAGCCTAAAAGCTATGCAAACCTTTTCTTCAGGCTGCAGTACTGAAGTGAAAACACACATTATATATATATATATATATATATATATATATATATATATATATATATATATATATATATGGAGGCATCTGTTAAACCTATGAAGCTGGGTGTTCTGAGTGCCAATGAACACACAAAGGATGTTAGGAAGGAAAGGAGCATACAAATGAGATCCCAAACTGCCTCTGGCTGTGTACACTTTGCCAGCACATGTAAAACACATTTGATGTGCATGACATTCCCCAAAGAATCCTGGGAACTGAGATTTGTTAAAGATGCTGGGAATGGGAGCTTTGGGAGGGGTAAACTACAAATCCAAATCATAGCATCACATAAATGTGGACTTGGAAGGGACAGTGAGGATCATGTATTTCAACCCCTTGCAATGCAGGAATCGTTTGCCCAACCTGGGGCTCAAACCCACAACGCTGAGATTAGAGTCTCATGCTATACCAACTGAGCTGTCCCTCAGGGTGTGTTTGTTTACACAGTCATCTTCTGGTTTGGAGTAAACAGCATCAGAATGCAATGCACCATAAGAAATGTTAGGATGGATAAAGGATGTGGAACATGGCACCGTGTGCACAATGTTCACCCAGAATTCAAATTAAAAGTAAGAGTGTCCACAGACTCAGCCTTTACTGGAGGGTTCAGGTTACATAAAGCAGGGGCTGAGTGGGAGACAGTAAATAGCAACAAATGATTTCAGCAAGGACATTTTGAATATTGTTACAGATTCCAGAGGATAGCATGCATGCGTATAACATGGTCAGAAGTCATTTCAGGTCAAGCTGACAGAGAATCAAAACCCTGTGCCCTTAAATCCTCATAGCCAGCAGAGGACTCAGAGCCAGCAATGGTCACTCCTGCCCATCCCTTCCTCAGAAGTGGAAGCAGCGACTTTGTAACTTAGAAGTTTCCCATCATATCCTGCCCTCCCACCAGATGTCAAAGAGAAAAACAACTACCAGATTTTTAGAAGACATCTGAAGACAACCCTGTTTAGGGAAGCTTTTAATGTTTAATAGGTTATTGTATTTTAATATTCTGTTGGAAGCCACCCAGAGTGGCTGGAGAAACCCAGCCAGATGGGTGGGGTATAAATAATAAATAATAATAATAATAATAATAATAATAATAATAATAATAATAATAATTATATCTGGTTGGCCACTGGAGAACAGGTTGCTGGACGAGATGGGCCAATGGCCTGATGCAGCAGGCTCTTCTTATTTTCTGAAGTTATTTCAAATCATCTTGGCAATAAATCTCAGGCTATGCAGCTGCTCCTTTTTATGAATGTTAATCCTTCCCCCTTGTGCTATTTCCAATATATGAATCACTCCCTTGAAACTGCTATTTGACACATTAGGGAGAACTAGGGATGGAGGAGTTCAGTTTTGTTCACATTTGAATGAGAAACTACACAGCTCACACTTCTTGAACCAATATACAAATCGAAATGCATATCGAAATTTCTCAGTTATGCTGAGAAAGTGGCAATTATCTGTATTGTGTGATGCAGTTGTTCAGCTAGAGAATCATTACAAAAATGCATATACTGGGGGTAAAGTATGCATTAAAGGACATATATCAGTGAAAACACCATGCAAAAATGCTTTATTTTAGCCAAAAGAAAAATGTGTATGGTAGGAGAAATTTACAATGATGAATTTTCATGAGATTTTCAAAAATCCCAAACTGATGTGGAGATATGTGTAACTGAAGTGTGGAAAATGAGCCGCTGGATTGCTGGGAGGAACTGATACTGACAGATTTGCCCGCCCCTAGTTAGAACAAATGCTTTCTATGCAAAAGGACCCAGGTTCAGAAGGGGATAAATTGGCGATGGGAGATGGGTCCTTATTCCACATCTGGCGGGTAATATTGTGGGTGACCAGCAAATCTGTAACAAAAGAAAATAGAGTCAACACTCAGGGTGGGGAAGATGCACAAGCAACACACATTGATCTGTTGCCAGCCATTGCGTCACGAGACCATTTCACACAGTGCATTGTAAGGCCCCCGAGTTTGCCATCAAATGGCAAATATCTCCCTGCTGAATATCTGGGAGGCTGAAATTCAAAATGCACCCCACTCCAATAATGAATGGGGATTCATACAAAGTTTCCACAGTAATGCCTTCTATAATTTCACCTTATTCTCTATGAAGAGAAGAGATGGATGCCAGATTTCTTCTTCCTTTTGCTCTCGCAGTATCAATTCTTGCGTAAACCACTTTTATGTATTTATATGCTTACTATATAAATGTGACTTACATTTCCGCTTTTAAAAAGCTCATGCTTTTGTGAAGGCCATCAATGGATTTCATATCCTCCTCAGACAACTGGAATGTAAATGCCTGTCAGGAGGAGAAAATAAAATGCTGAGGTGCTTTTACCTCATCTCTTCTTTTTGCACCTCAGAGCTGTGCACCTTTTTCCAGCCACAGAGAAACCAAAGCGAACTTTGCTACCACCTTCCAAAGTTTATTTCCTTCATTCAACAGCTTCAGTCCAGATGTCCTCCCATTGAGGGAATTTTATAGGCATAGTAATGTAGGTTTGCAATAGAACAGGAGTGGGGAAACTGTGGCCCCCCAGATGTGGATGGACTCCAACTCCCCATCGGTCTTCGCCATCATGACCAATGGTCAGGATGACGGAAGTCATAGTCCAGCGAATGAGTTTCTTTAAGCAGTGCATAGCTAAACTACTGAACTTGCTCCATGCGAGACAGTGACAGCCACCAACTTGGATGGCTTTAAACATTAGACAAGTTCATGGTGGATAAGAATACTAATGGAAGGTAGTCATGATGGTTGCACTCTGACTTCGTGGTCTGAGGCAGTGATTCTTCTGAATACCTGCTGCTGGAAACTCCTCCAACTTCTTGAGTCCCCAAACCAAGATGTGCATCTTCACTTTCGTACTCCTGCATATGACCCATGAGAACATAGTGTCCAAAGATGTGCTTTTTCGGTATTGTTTTTTAATGGATTAATATATACTGCTTTACCTGGGCATTTTCCTCAATTCGCTTTCTGGTGTAGGTCTTCACCAGGACCACCAAGCCACGCTGCAGTTGGTAGCGAATAGCCACAAGAGCTGGGGTTTTGTTGTACTTTTTGGCGATCGCACCCAACAGAGGGTCTTCAAGCAGGGGACGAGTGTTTTGATCTATCCTGCCGGAAAGCAACATGGAGAGGTGTGTTTCTGGTGTCCAGAATATATAAATCTCACTCTAAAATTAATACAGTATTGGCCTAGTCCATGCAAAATACACTAAATATTTTGTATTTAAAGCTTGGTTAGTCGATTTGAATTAATATAAGTTTTTAGTATCATGCTCTACTCCCTCCACCAATAAATCGCAAACTCATGTGTTGCACGTGGATCATTCTGTAGCCAAAATGGTAGCATTTGTGCACAAAAGAGAGGTTTTTCCTTTGCTTAAGTACAATCAGTATTGGGGAGGGGGACACCTAAGGCAGGAAAGAAAGGCCCAAAGAATCCTGTGTGCCTGCTGGAGAGTTGATGTTCAAATGAAATAGAGGATCCTGGACGAATGAACAGCTCATTGTCTTGAAGGAGAACTCAATATTTGTTGCTGGTCCCACTTGTTAAAAATAAGCATTGAAGTGGCTTCCAATATAGATAAAAACAATACAATTTAAAATTCTGAGACACACAAAACAAGCTATGTAAAAAGAGAAATGCTATAATTGTTTACAGTAAATGTAAGCCTGGATACAGGGTCCTTTCATCTCTGTCATTCTACATAATATAAATATGATTTAAAAACAGCACAAAATTTCAGAAGCAGAAATTATTAAATAGCCCCCTGCCTGTAACATTTAAAAACATACGTTTGGGAGAAGTCAAGCATTTATATATATAAAAAAACACTTCAGCAATGGGAAGGTATCTGAGAATGTCTCAAATGGGAGGGGAAAAGCTTTGTAGATCTCTTTGTGGAATGATTTCCCCAATTGTGGGGCCACTACAGAAAAGGTCCTGATGCTGGTATTCACCACAATGCTTTTTATTAATTGTGGGGCCCAGAATGCAACCTAAAGAATTGATGTAGATGCTGGGGAATAGTCGGCATAGGTGGTCCCCAAACATTTTGGCTTCATCTCTTACCATCTTGGGTTCCTTTGGGATCCCAGGACACTATATCCTTCCAAGATGATGTTGTTTGACTTGCAGAAGGCCAGCAGCTTGCTTTGGTTCCGATAAGGATGGCATTCAACCTGTGGATTCAAAATCCCCCAACACAACCCAAAAGTGAGAATTCAGATGAAACAAAGAATACCGTGAAATAAAGGAAAGGCAGAAAAGCAGAAGCATGCTATTATTTTTTGAAATATCCCAGTGTTACGTTTCTTAAGGTGTGTTTTGTTTTCTGATGCATCAGAATCTTTAATTGACCATTCTTGCAATTGTGGTTTCTATTGCCATACTCCTCACCTGTGAAATGTGTATTAGGTGGATATGAGGGACAGGGCTTATTCCCCCTCAATCTCCTGTCACTCCAGCCCTGTTGAGTCATTATATCCGAATAAGAAATATCCTGGGCACACTGTCCTGCCTGCAGTGTCTCTATTTCTGCCCACTCAGTCTCTGAATTTTGTATGTTGAGCAAAAAGGCCTGATGAGCGCTTTACCTGGCTTTCCATCAATGTGAGAAGATGCCTTTATATCAGGCTTCCTCAACCTCGGCCCTCCAGATGTTTTGAGACTACAATTCCCATAATCCCTGACCACTGGTCTTCCTAGCTAGGGATCGTGGGAGTTGTAGGCCAAAAACATCTGGAAGTGCCGAGGTTGAGGAAGCCTGCTCTATATCATCTGGGACGCTTCTTTATCAGGGTCTCAAAAAACTTCGGTCTCATTGGTTATAAGATATACACCAATTTGCAAGTGAATCAGGGCTGCTGCAACAGCTTTGCCCAGATGCCTAACTCAAAAGCCCTTCACTCCCCAATTGAGAACTTCCAGAGTCCCTACAAGAGGCTGTGTGGGCCCTGACTGCTTGAAGGCCTCCTTCTACCTGAGATGCCTGTTTCAAACATTATGGACTTCTCCATACGTTCTTTTTTCTGAGGATTCAGAGGTTTTGATTAAATGAGAACCCATTACTGGTTCCAGTAATTTAGGGGAGTCCACCCCACAACTCACAACCATATCTTCTTGTGACTGGATCTGCAACCTTATAGTGTTAAGCAAGTTTTTTCAGAGAATGGCTGTGTTCATCCAAACAAAGGTCCGCTCACAAAAGAGCTTAAATAAAGAAGCTTTCAACTGTGCTTGGTACAAACCACTAAAAAAAGCAATGCCACTTGACCTGGTTTATCACTGGCTTGTATTTCAATCCTGGCTTGTTCAGGATCAATTCCAGCTGCTTACGGGTGAAGTTGGACACTCCGATGGACCTCACCAAGCCGGCATCTTTGCACGCTTCCATTGCCTGGCAAAGTAAACACGACATGTTTGTTGAGTGGTGTTTGTTGAATAGCTGGGACCAAACTTTTTTCCAGATTAAGACTGGAGTCTTATAGTTCACCAGCTCTCATAGGAGCCATTGTGTGAGTCATTGTTCTGGACATGCCTCCTCTGGTGGAAGGCTACTGTGCTCTGTATCTGAATGACTCAAGGGATGGATTTCCTAATCCCAGGCACCTACCTCCCATGTCTGACGAAGATCTACGTTGTCAATAATCAATTTTTTGTCTTCTCCCATGGGAACTAAATCTGGTCCAGGCTACAAAAGAAGGAAGCAGAGGGAATAAATGCACTTCAGGCCTAGATGTTTTCTTACCTCTGTAATATTATCTAATACTAATGGACAGTGATAAAAAAGGGAGTTCACCTTCCAGGGGCCGATACCACAGTGCAGGGATCTGTGGGAAACTAAAGTAACAAGCCCAGGTCTGTCTCCCCATCTCTCCAACCCTTTTTATTCTTCCCTCGCTCCCTCCCCAAGTCCTGCTCTGCACACAATTTCTTTCTTATGATGCCTATGTGGTTAATGTAATCATTATATGCAAAGGTTTTCTTTAACTGGCATGTTTCTCCCCCAAAATCTGGGAGCGATCATTCTTTGATTAAGATATGTTCTAGCAGAGAACTGTCAGCATCTCTAGGAAATGACAATTCCCAATGTTCCTTCAGGGAATAAAATATTTTTAACAGGCCCTCCCCCCACACATTCAAATATTGTACTCAATACCTGCTCAAGTAGTCAATTATGACATCAATAATGACTTACCTTCATAGAATATGGATTGTGAATTACGAACAGATCCATGTAGTCAAACTGGAGTTTCTTCAGGGATTCTTCTAAGCATTTCCGAACCAGCTCAGGGCGGTGGAAGGTACTCCAAAGCTGTCAAAAATATAAATATATTTATATTTTCACACAGCCATAGAGTTTTTGGGTCTCGGGACCATATAGCTGTGGCAGATGACTATTCTGGTGTGCACAGTGTTAAGGGCAAACTCAAATATTGTTCTGAAGAGTATTCTGAATTGCTGTGGTGAGGTAAAGCAATTTTAAAACCATTATAAATAATATTTTTACTATTTATTTATTAAATTTCTATATTGCCCTTCATCAAAAGATCTTGGAACAGTTCACAAGATAAAAGCACAAATAAATAGTCAAAACAGAAGCAACAGAACTGTAATCCATCCTCCCACAAACAGGTTTAAAAAGGGTGTAGAATATTAATAATTCCAAGGCCTGGTTGAAGAGGAACATATTTGCCTGGTACCTAGAGGTGTATAATGAACCTCCCTGCAGAGAGCATTCCCCCAACAGAAAAGTATTTGCCACCCTCTGAGCCTCACATGGAGGAGGCATACAAAGAGTCTCGGAGGATGAATGCAGAGTCTGGGTAGGTTTATATAGGGAGAGGCATTTTGCTCTGATTTTGTTAAATAATGACTGTGAAATAGCATCATGATGCAGGCACTATATTTTACTCATTTTTTGTAAAAAAAATTGCCATACTCACTTTTCCAGTGTAGAAAACGTCTTCCCTTTTTACTGTTCCATCTGAAATCTTCGCACGAACGGCCCTTCCAATGTCCTCCTCATTCTGATATACATATGCGCCATCAATATGACGGAAGCCGAATTCTATTGCTATCTTTGTAACCTCCTCACACTTGCTTTTTTGATTCTACCCGTTGAAAAGGTGAAAAAGTTAGTCAAGGTTTCTGCCACAGTGCAGAAATTTTGTATCAAAGTAACACTGATTGTCGGTGGACATTGTCAAACCAGACCTGAGTCATCAAATAAAAATAAAGAAAAAACATGTGAAAAAGTGATTTATATGCTTTGTATTATGCCAAATAACATTGTGCCACCGAATGGCATGCAGGATTTAAAACGAGCAATCAATTAACTTGTCAGTTATTTTGGTTCAAACAGTGGAACACTGTTGACACATACAGTTTGTAGAATGCTCCTTTTAAAAAATCGTTTAATGTTTCTGAAAGACAGTAGATGAGATATCCAAGAAGGGATTGAGGAAGTCTCTTCGTCAGCATGTATGTCTTTGTATAAAATAGATTCTACCCTCACTTTATATGTGAATGGAGCAGACATATGAATTGGAAAAAGGAAAATTTCTTCAAAAAAACTGAGTGGTAGCTTTTATTTGGTAAATTCATGATATTCCTAGAAATTAATTTAATTACAAAACAAGAATCGACACCGATCCCTTCATTTACGTTGCTGGTGATATGGACCAAATGAAGATGGTTTGGATAAAGAATTGATTCTATATTTATTGTTAGTGTCCAAAATAGTTAGCTAATGTCTGGTGATTTTGGATAATAGTATTACTCCCAATAAAAGTAATAGTGGGCACTTATAGTTCTATAGAAAGATTTTTTTAAAATATCACTAGACATTTTGCACTGGGGACTTTGAAACCTGCAGCAACTCACACTGGAAACTGTTTCTCAGCTGCAAACCATCCAAGTCTTGCACAAAACATTATTTGCTCCTGTTTCTGCTGGCTGAGGACCCTTGTTGAACAAGAAGTTTTAAGTGCTGCAAAGCATCTGTTGCATTCTTGGCTGCTGTGACACAAGAGGTTTTCATGCACAGTTGGCTTCTCAGATCAGGTGAGGTATCTCATGCTGTGCTTTGCAATGTATGAAGCACCCAGCAGCTGGCAGGCATTTTGCTCTTCAAAAACAAATTACAAGAATCTGAGAGTTAAATGTTTTACTTACAGCATCCAGAGTATAGGTTCCAAACCCCAATACAGGGATTTTGTTCCCATCATTCATTGTAATGCCACGGTCTTTGCTAAGTGCCATTTTCTGCTTCTGTGCTTGTTCAGTTCTTGGCTGCAGGCTGAAACTGATCAACACTTTTGTGGCAAAAGGAAAAACTTGAGTGAGAAAAATGAAGGTTGTGTTTCCAATAAAATGCCTTCTGTTGGCACGATAGGTGGGGCTTGTCTAAGCAAATGCTCTGAAGAAATGAGAGAGAAGGTCGGGGAATCCTATGGCCAACCTTTTATCAGTAACCTTCAGCAGTAACCTTTGTACACCAGCAGTTTCCTTGTTGACTTAGCAGCGTTGCTTTCACAGGATAAAAAATAGCTGTCATATGAAGGCCTGACACTGCGTGTTCCAAGGGCCAGAAGAACACACAAAGGATGTAAGGAAAGAAAGGACCGTATGAATAAGATCCCAAACTGCCTCTGGCTGTGTACACTTTGCCAGCACATGTAAAACGCATTTGATGTGCATGACATTCCCCGAAGAATCCTGGGAACTGAGATTTGTTAAAGATGCTGGGAATGATAGCTTTGTAAAATGTCTTCTGTTGGCACGATAGGAGGGGAGTGCTTAAATACCCTGAAGAAATGAGAGAGAAGGGCAGGGAAACTTTGGCCAACTTTTTATCAGTGATTTTTAACAGAATGCCCTTTGCTACACCTGCAGCTTTCATTGTTGAATTAGCAGCATTATAGCTGTATTATTATTATTATTATTATTATTATTATTATTATTATTATTATTATTATTATTATTATTAGCATTCCAATAAAGCAATGCAGAGGCTTATTGCAATCTTCAATCAAGAAACTTCACCTCTTAGTTAGATCAGTAAATGTTAGACATATGAAAAGCAAGCCTAAAAGCTATGCAAACCTTTTCTTCAGGATGTAGTATTGAAGTGAAAACACATATGCTCTGAAACAAAATAATAAATGAAATATGTGGAGGCATCTGTTAACCCAAAGAAGCTGGGTATTCTGAGTGCCAATGAACACACAAAGGATGTAAGGAAGGAAAGGAGCATACAAATAAGATCCCAAACTGCCTCTGGCTGTGTACACTTTGCCAGCACATGTAAAACACATTTGATGTGCACGACATTCCCCAAAGAATCCTGGGAACTGAGATTTGTTAAAGATGCTGGGAATGATAGCTTTGTGAGGGGTAAACTACAGTTCCCATAGTTCTTTTCGAGGGGTCATATGCTTTAAAAAAAACACGAAGATCATGGCCACTGGTCCCATCACCTCCTGGCAAATAGAAGGGGAAGAAATGGAGGTAGTGAGAGATTTTACTTTCTTGGGCTCAATGATCACTGCAGATGGTGACAGCAGCCACGAAATTAAAAGACGCCTGCTTCTTGGGAGAAGGGCAATGACAGGCCTAGACAGCATCTTGAGAAGTAGAGACATCACCTTGCCAACAAAGGTTCGTATAGTTAAAGCTATGGTTTTCCCAGTCGTGATGTATGGAAGTGAGAGCTGGACCATCAAGAAGGCTGATCGCCGAAGAATTGATGCTTTTGAATTATGGTGCTGGAGGAGACTCTTGAGAGTCCCATGGACTGCAAGAAGATCAAACCTCTCCATACTGAAGGAAATCAACCCTGAGTGCTCACTGGAAGGACAGATTGTAAAGCTGAGGCTCCAGTACTTTGGCCACCTCATGAGAAGAGAAGACTCCCTGGAGAAGACCCTGATGTTGGGAAAGATGGAGGGCACAAGGAGAAGGGGACGGCAGAGGACGAGATGGTTGGATAGTGTTTTCGAGGTTACCAGCATGAGTTTGACCAAACTGCGGTAGGCAGTGGAGGACAGAGGTGCCTGGCGTTCTCTGGTCCATGGGGTCACGAAGAGTCGGACACGACTAAACGACTAAACAACAACAAATGCTTTAAAAGTGCTCCAAATCATAGGATCATAGAAATGTGGACTTGGAAGGGACAGTGAGGACCATCTATTTCAACCCCTTGCAATGCAGGAATCTTTCGCCCAACGTGGGGCTCAAACCCACAACGCTGAGATTAGAGCCTCATGCTGTACCAACTGAGCTGTCCCTCAGGTGTGTTTGTTTACACAGTCATCTTCTGGTTTGCAGTAAACAACATCAGAATGCAATGCACCATAAGAAATGTTAGGATGGATAAAGGATGTGGAACATGGCACCTTGTGCATAATGCTCACCCTGAATTCAGATTAAAAGGAAGCGTGTCCACAGCCTCAGCTTTTACTGGAGGGACTGAGTGGGAGACTACAAGTAGCAACAAATGATTTCAACAAGGACATTTTGAATATTGTTACAGATTCCAGAGGATAGAATGCATGCGTATAACATCATCTGCTGTGAAACAGAGTGACCAGAGAAACATAGTCATAATTCATTTCAGGTTGAGCTGGCAGACAATTGAAACCCAGATTTCTTTCCTCCTCACAGCCAGCAGAGGACCTCAGAGCCAGTAATGGTCATTCCTGCCCATCCCTTCCTCAGAAGTGGAAGCAGCGACTTTGTAATTTAGGGAAGGTTTTAATGTTTAATAGGTTATTGTATTTTAATATTCCATTGGAAGCCGCCCAGAGTGGCTGGAGAAACCCAGCCAGATGGGCGGGGTATAAATTATTATTATTATTATTATTATTATTATTATTATTATTATTATTATTCTATCTGGTTGGACACTGGGAGAACAGGTTGCTGGACTAGATGGGCCACTGGCCTGATTCAGCAGGCTTTTCTTATTTTCTGAAGGTATTTCAAATCATCTTGGCAATAAATCTCAGGCTATGCAGCTGCTTCTTTTTATGAATGTTAATCTCTCCCCCCCCTATTTTCAATATACGAATCACCCTCTTAAAACTGCTATTGGACACATTAGGCAGAACTAGGGATGGAGGAGGAGTTCAATTTTATTCACATTTTAATGAGAAACTACACAGCTCACACTTCTTGACCCAATATGCAAATCGAAATGCAGTTATCCAAAAGAAAGTGGCAATTCTCTGTATTGTGTGATGCAGTTGTTCAGCTACAGAATAATTGCAAAAATGCATATACTGGGCTAAAGTATGCATTAAGAGCATATATCAGTGAAAACACCATGCAAACATGCTTTATTTTAGCCAAAAGTGCAAAGAAAAATGTGCATGGTAGGAGAAATTTGCACTGATGAATTTTCAAGGGATTTTCTTTTCATCCCAAACTGATATGGAGATTTGAGGAACTGAAGAGTGGAAAATGAGATGCTGGGAGGAACTGATATTCACAGATTTGCCCAGTGTTTTCCATGCAAAAGGACCCAGGTTCAGAAGGGGATAAATTGGAGATGGGAGACGGGTCCTTATTCCACATCTGGTGAGTAATACTGTGGGTGACCAGCAAATCTGAAACAAAAGAAAAGAGTCAACACTCAAGGGTGTGGAATATGCGCAAGCAACACACATTGATCTGTTGCCAGCCATTACTTTATGAGACCATTTCACACAGTGCATTGTAAGCTCCCCGAGTTTGCCACCAAACGTCCGCTCTCCTGACTATCTGGGAGGCTGAAATTCAAAATGCACCTCACTCCAACAATGCATGGGGCTTTCGTACAAAGTCTCCACAGTAATGCCTTCTATAATGTCACCTTATTCTCTATGAAGAGAAGAGATGGATGCCAGATATTTTCTTCCTTTTGCTCTAGCAGTATCAATTCTTGCGTGAACCACTTTTATGTATACTATTATGTATGCTTACTATTTAAATATTACTTACATTTCCATTTTCATGTAGCTCATGTTTTTGTGAAGGCCATCCATGGATTTCATATCCTCCTCAGACAGCTGGAAAGTAAATGCCTGTCAGGGGGAGAAAATAAAATGCTGAGGTGCTTTTACCTCATCTCTTCTTTTTGCACCTCAGAGCTGGTCACCTTTTTCCAGCAACAGAGATACCAAAGCGAACTTTTCTACCACCTTCCAAAGTTTATTTCCTTCGTTCAGCAGCCTCAGTCCAGATGTCCTCCCACTGAGGGAATTTTATATGCATAGTAATGTAGGTTTGCAATAGAACAGGAATGGGGAAACGGTGTCCCCCCAGATGTGGATGGACTCCAACTCCCCATCAGTCTCCGCCATCATGTCCAATGGTCAGGGATGAGGGAGGTCATACTCCAGCGAATGTAGTTCACTACTTCTTCTTGCAGTTCATAGCTAAACTACTGAACTTGCTTCCATGCGAGATAGTGACAGCCACCAACTTGGATTGCTTTAAACATTAAACAAGTTCATGGTGGATAAGAATACCAATGGAATCTAGTCATGATGGTTGCACTCTGACTTCACAGTCTGAGGCAGTGATTCTTCTGAATACCCACTTCTGGAAACTCCTCCAACATCTTGAGTCCCCAAATCAAGATGTGCATCTTCCCTCCA
Organism: Podarcis melisellensis; assembly: GCF_964234715.1. Taxonomy (NCBI): domain Eukaryota; kingdom Metazoa; phylum Chordata; class Lepidosauria; order Squamata; family Lacertidae; genus Podarcis; species Podarcis melisellensis. The sequence continues at coordinate 59,682,623 of NC_138542.1, forward strand.
ACACGAGTCATGTGACCTGTGAGATCACAGTGTCCAAATGACGTGCTTTTTCAGTATTGTATTTTTAATGGATTTATATATTGTTTTACCTGGGCATTTTCCTCAATTCGCTTTCTGGTGTAGGTCTTCATCAGGACCACTAGGCCACGCTGCAGTTGGTAGCGAATAGCCACGAGAGCTGGGGTTTTGTTGTACTTCTTGGCGATCGAAACCAACAGAGGATCTTCAAGCAGGGGAGGAACGTCTGTATTGCACCTGTTAGAGAGCAACATGGGGTTGAAGGTGTGTTTCTGGTGTCAAGATGCAGAAATATACACGCACAAATATAGGATGGGGGACACTTGGCTTGACAGCAGTATATATGAAGAGGATCTAGGGGTGTTTGGAGACCACAAGCTTGACATGAGTCACGGTGTGATGCGGCAGAAAGAGAAGCAAATGCTATTCGAGGCTGCATCAGCAGAAGTATACTGTCCCGATCAAGGGAAGTAATAGCAGCACTCTATTATGCATTGGTCAGATTTTACCAGGAATATTGTGTCCAGTTCTGGACTCCACAGTTTAAGAAGGATATTGACAAGCTGGAACATGTGCAGAGGAGGGCGAACAAAATGATAAAATATCTGGAACCTGAGCCACATGAGGAATGGTTGAAGGAGCTGAGAATGTTTAGCATGGAGAAGGGTAGACGGACAAGTGATGTGGTAACCATCTTCAAATATCAGAAGGGCTGCCTCATGGAAGATGGAGCTCGCTAGTTTTTTATTGCTTCAGAGGGTAGGACCTGAATCAATGGATTCAAATTACAAGAAAGCAGATTCTGACTAAAAATTAGGAAGAACATTCTGTCTGTAAGAGCTGTTCAACAATGGAATAGACTCTCTCAGATGGGTGGTGATGAGGGGTTGTATACAAATCTAAGTAAGTAAGTATTTTGTATTTAATGGTTGGTTGGTTGGTTCTTTGGTTGGTTGGTTGATGTGAATTAATATAATTTTTTAGTATCCCGTTCTCCACCATAAATTGCAGTCTGAGTGGGACTATACATAAACAAAAGAGGGGTCCCAGCAGGCTTGAGGGAACCCCAAGCTTTGCATAAGTACAAAAATGTACTTGGGGGGGGGGACTAAGAAAGAAAAGCCCCAACAGGCCAATGCGGTTGGTGTCTGCTCAGTGTATAAAGAATCCTGAGTACCTGTTGGAGAGAAAATATGGAGCATTGGGGAGGGAGGTGAAATGTAATGGAGTCTCCTGGAAGAAGGCACGGCTCACTGGGCCAGAACAGGAGAATTCAGTATTGCAAAGTTTTGTTGCTGGTCCCACTTGTGAAAAATAACAATTAGAGGGACTTCCAACACAGATGAAAACAACAGAACTCAAAATTCTGAAACATAGGGAACAGGCTATGCAAAAAGATAAATGCTATAATTATTGAAATGCAATGCCGGGTGCAAGGCCCTTTCATTCCTGCCATTCTACTGCTTAAAGCACCATTAAACATAATATAAATGTAATTTAAAAACAGCACAAAATTTCAGAAGCAGAAATTATTAAACAGCTCCCTGCCTGTAACATTTAAAAACATAAGTTTGGGAGAAGTCAAGCAGTTATATATACAGGTTAAGTACTTAATTCGTTCCAGAGGTCCGCACTTAACCTTAAACGGTTCTTAACCTGAAGCACCACTTTAGCTAATGTGGCCTCCTGCTGCTGCCATGCCGCTGGAGCACGATTTCTGTTCTCATCCTGAAGCAAAGTTCTTAACCCGAGGTAATATTTCTGGGTTAGCGGAATCTGTAACCTGAAGCGTATGTAACCGGAGGTACCACTGTATATAAAAACTTAAGTGATAGGAAGGTTTCTGAGAATGTCTAAATGGGAGGTGAAGAGCTTTGTAGACCTCTCTGTGGAATGAGTTCCCCAATTGTGGGGCCACTAGAGAAAAGGCCCTGGTGGTGGTATCCACCACGAGGATATTTATTAATTGTGGGGCCCAGAATGCAACCAAAAGAGCTGCTGTAGATGCTGGGGAATAGTGGGCATAGGTGGTACCTGAGGTGGTCCCCAAACGTTTTGGCTTCATCTCTTACCATCTTGGGTCCCTTTGGGATCCCAGGACACTATATCCTTCCAGGATGATATTGTTTGACTTGCAGAAGGCCAGCAGCTTGCTTTGGTTCCGATAAGGATGGCATTCAACCTGCAGATTTAAAATACCCCAACACAACTCCAAAGTGAGAATTCAGATGAAACAAACAATACCGTAAAATAAAGGAAAGACAGAAAAGCAGAACCATGCTATTATTTCTTGAATTATCCAGCTGTTACCATTCTTAAAGTGTGTTGTGTTTTCGGATGCATCAGAATCTTTAGAGGACCATTCTTGCATTTGTGGTTTCCATTGCCACGCTCCTCATCCATGAAATATGTGTTTGCTGAAGATGGGGGACAGGGCTTATTCCCCCTCAATCTCCTGTCTCTCCAGCCTTGTAGGAAATATCCTGGGCACACTGTCCTGCCTGCAGTGTCTCTATTTCTGCCCACTCAGGCTCTGAATTTTCTACGCTGAGCAGAAAGGTCTGATGGGGGGATTTGCCTGGTTTTCCATCAAGCGGAGCAGATGATCTGGGACTCTGCTTTATCAGGGTCTCAATAAACTGAAATTTCCAATCAAATTGAGCAGTGGAGACATCAGAAAATAAAATCGGCTCTGGGGGGAGGCACAAGACTTTTCAAAGGGGCCAGATTTATCCCACATGTAAGGAAGCAGTGGTATATTTTTCAATAATCCTCTCTGTGTAAATGCATTTTGTATGTGAAAAGTGTCAGCCCTGTGGCTCAGCAATGGCGGAAGGTATGGGGGGAAGACATGAGAATTAATTGTCTGGGGGGACTGTATTCCCCCCCTTGCTCCCTCTACTGCCATATATGAATTGGATAGTGCATCAAGGCTGGGCAGAGGGTACAAAAAAGCCATGATTCAAGTGGGACTATCTGGACCATTAGTAGTTGCAGGAATTTAGGGGAGTCCACCCCACAACTCATAACCACATCTTCTTGTGACTGGATCTGCTTTTTCAGGGACTGGCTGTGTTTGTCACAACAAAGGTCCTCCCACAAAAAAGCTGAAATAAATACTCATTCAACAAAACCGCTCCTCTTCCCCCAGGGACAGAGTTGTGGGAGGGCATCCAGGACCTTATTGTGACCTGGCAGTGGGTGGAGGGATGCCACCCATGACATTGGGACTCCCAGCCACGTCACGCCCCTGGTTGACCAATCGGGTTAGCCAGGGGTGTGGCTGCTTGCCATTTAAACCTCGGCGCAGTTGGGGGGGTGGCCTCCACTCGCCTCCTCATTGGATCTCCCAGCTCACCTGCCCTCTTTTTATGCGTTGCATGACTTCTGCCTTGCTGCCTGATTTTCGGGGCCAGGTAGTAATTTTTCCTCCATTCTGAAGGAAATCAGCCCTGAGTGCTCACTGGAAGGACAGATCCTGAAGCTGAGGCTCCAATGCTTTGGCCACCTCATGAGAATAGAAGACTCCCTGGAAAAGACCCTGATGTTGGGAAAGATGGAGGGCACAAGGAGAAGGGGACAACAGAGGACGAGATGGTTGGACAGTGTTCTTGAAGCTACCAGAATGAGTTTGACCAAACTGCTGGAGGCAGTGGAAGACAGGAGTGCCTGGCGTGCTTTGGTCCACGGGGTCATGAAGTGTCAGACATGACTAAACAACTAAACAACAACAACAAAAGGAATTTTTTTCCACTTGGCAAATTGGCACCAGCCATTTGGTTTTCCCCTGCCTTGTAGCCACCATCACAACTTAGGCATTGGTTAAGCCTTGTTCATGGGAGGTGAGGTTGCTGCCCCTCCTCATCAAAGGTACCCTGTTAAAGGGATCTGGGTGTGTGGATCCTGTCCAAAGCCTGGGTGTGGGCTAGGGCAATGCCATGATCCCATCAGGGACCATGGGGTGCTCTTAATCGATGTACATCGTAGGGCTCCCCCTAACAGTGGTTTACTGTTAAGAGGCTTCCTGCGGATATGCAGGAGTCAGGATATGGGCTGGTTTTACTCAGTGCCTAAGCCAAACCGCTCAAATCTGTAACCAATCAAGTTGTAGCCTAATTTATACCATTAACCCAAAATATTTGTGTCCGTGGGTTTATTATCTAAGGGAACTGCGGGGCCCGGGGCCTCGCCACGCAACACTTGGAACAAACCCTTACAGAGGTCAATCACACTTTACCTGGTTTATCACTGGCTTGTATTTCAATCCTGGCTTGTTCAGGATCATTTCCAGCTGCTTCCGGGTGAAGTTGGACACTCCGATGGACCTCACCAAGCCAGCATCTTTGCACGCCTCCATTGCCTGGCAAAGAAAGCACAACATGTTTGCTGAGTGGTGTTTGTTGAATAGCTGAGGCCACACTTTTTTCCAGATTAAGATTGGAGTCTTATAGTTCACCAGCTCTCATAGGAGCCATTGTGTGAGTCATTGTTCTGGACATGCCTCCTCTGGTGGAAGGCTACTGTGCTCTGTATGTGAATGACTCAAGGGATGGATTTCCTAATCCCAGGCACCTACCTCCCATGTCTGCCGAAGATCTACGTTGTCAAAAATTGGTTTTTTGTCTTCTCCCACAGGAAAGAAATCTGGTCCAGGCTGGAAAAGAAGGAGGTGGAGGGAATAAGTGCAGGTCAGGCCTAGAAGTTCTCTTTTCTCTGTAATACTATGTATTACTAATGGACAGTGATAAAAAAGAGAGTTCACCTTGCAGGGGCTGATACCACAGTGCAGGGATCTGTGGGAAACTCAAATCACAAGCACAAGTCTGTCTCCCCATCTCTCCAACCCATATTTTTTTCTTCCCTCGCTCCCTCGCCAACTCCTGCTCTGCACACAATTTCTTTGTTATGATGCCTATGTGGTTAATGTAATCATTATATGCAAAGGTTTTCTTTAACTTGAATGGTTTCTCTCCCAAAATCCGGGAGTGACCATTCTTTGATTAAGATATGTTCTAGCAGAGAATTGTCAGCATTTCTAGGAAATGACAATTCCCAATGTTCCTTCAGGGAATCAAATATTTTAGTAGTCTCTCTCTCTCTCCATTCAAATATTGGACTCAATACTTGCATTGTGACATCAATAATTATTTACCTTCATAGAAAATGGATTGTGAATTAAGAACAGATCCATGTAGTCAAACTGGAGTTTCTTCAGCGATTCTTCTAAGCATTTCCGAACCAGCTCTGGGCGATGGAAGGTACTCCAGAGCTGTCAAAAATATAAAGATATTTATATTTTCACACAGCCATAGACTTTATGGGCCTTGGGACAATTTAGCTGTGGCAGATGACTATTCTGGTGTGCACAGTGTTAAAGGCAAACTCAAATATTGTTCTGAAGAGTATTCTGAATTGCTGTGGTGAAGTAGGTGAAGTAATTTAAAAAACCATTATTGCTAATAAAGAACATTTTACTATTTATTTATTAAATTTCTATATTGCCCTTCATCAAAAGTTCTCAGGGTGGTTCACAAGATAAAAGCACAAATAAATAGTCAAAACAGAATCCCTCCTCCCACAAACAGGTTTAAAAAGGGTGTAGAGTATTAATCAGTCCAAGGCCTCGTTAAAGGGGAACATTTTTACCTGGTGCCTAGAGGTGTATAATGAACCTCCTTGTAGAGAGCATTCCCCAAATGGGGAGCCATGCAGAAAAGGCCCCGTTCTCGTTTTGCCGCCCTCCCAGCCTCACATGGAGGAGGCACATGAAGAAGTGCCTCAGAGGATGAACACAGAGTCTGGGTAGGTTTATATAGGGAGAGGCATTTTGCTCTGATATTGTTACGTAATGTCTGTGAAATTGCATCACGATGCAGGCACTATATTTTACTCATTGCCAAATAATTGCCAAGCTCACTCACTTTTCCAGTGTAGAAAATGTCTTCCCTTTTTACTGTTCCGTCTGAAATCTTCGCAAGAACGGCCCGTCCAACGTCCTCCTCAGACTGGTATACATATGCGCCATCAATATGACGGAAGCCGAATTCTATTGCTGTCTTTGTAGCCTCCTCACACTCGCCGGTTGAGAAGGAGAAAAATTTAGTCAATGTCTCTGCTTCAGTGGAGAAATTAATATAAAAGGGTACCTGTAAGTAACCTCGAGTGTTGGTGGACATTGTCAAACTACACCTGAGTCCCATGGACTCAGCTAGGCTGGGTCTAAACACATCAAATAAAAAGAAAGAAAAAGCATATAAAAAAAGTGTGGTGCTGTGGGTTAAACCACAGAGCCTAGGATCTGAAGGTTGGCGGTTCAAATCCCCGCGACAGGGTGAGCTCCCGTTGCTCGGTCCCAGCTCCTGCCCACCTAGCAGTTCAAAAGCACATCAAAGTGCAAGTAGATAAATAGGTACCACTCCGGCGGGAAGGTAAACAGCATTTCCGTGCGCTGCTCTGGTTCACCAGAAGTGGCTTAGTCATCCTGGCCACATGACCTGGAAGCTGTACGCCGGCTCCCTAGGCCAATAAAGCGAGATGAGCACCGCAACCCCAGAGTCGGTCATGACTGGACCTAATGGTCAGGGGTCCCCTTTACCTTTTTATATGCATTGTATTATGCAAAATAACATTGTGCCACCAAATGGCATGCAGGATTGAAAATGAACAATCAATTAACTTATCAGTTATTTTGGTTCAAACAGTGGAACTCTGTTGAGACATACAGTTTGTAGAACGCTCTTTTTTAAAAAAATGGTTTACGGTAAATGTTTGTGAAATAGGAGAGATATCCAAGAAGGGATTGAAAAAGTCTCTTCGTCAGCATGTATCTCTTTGTATAAAATAGATTCTACCCTAGCTTTATATGTGAATGGAGCAGACATATGAATTGGAAAAATGGAAAAAGGAAAATTGCTTTGAAAAACTGGGTGGTAACTTTTATTTGGAAAATTCATGATGTTCCTGGAAATTAATTTAATTTCAAAACAAGAATCGACGCCAATCCCTTCATTTGCATTGCTGGTGATATTGAATGAAAGAAATGAAGATGGTTTGGATAAAGAATTGATTCTATATTTATTGTTAGTGTCCAGAATAGTTAGCTAATGCCTGGTGAATTTGGATAATATTGTTACTCCCAACAAAACTAATAGTAGGCACTTACAGGTCTATAGAAATATTTTTCTAAAAAATATAGAAATATTTTTTAAAAATATCACTAGAAATATTGCACTGGAGACTTTGAACCCTGCAGCAATTCACACCTGAAGCTGTTTCTCAGCTACAAACCACTGATTAGTGCAGGCATCACCAAACGTTTTCATCAGGGGGCCGGTCCACTGTCCCTCAGACCTTATGGGGGGCCGGACTATATTTTGTAGGGGAAAAAATCAACGAATTCCTATGCCCCACAAATAACCTAGAGGTGCATTTTAAATAAAAGCACACATTCTACTCATGTAAAAACACCAGGCAGGTCCCACAAATAACCCAGAGTTATAAAAGGGCACATTCTACTGATTCCCAGACTGTCCACGGGCTGGATTTAGAAGGCAATTGGGCTGGATCCGGTCCCTGGGCCTTAGTTTGCCTACCCATGGATTAGTGCGTGGAATTTAATCTTAAGTTTTACCTTCAGACAGGTTATCTATATGTCAGGTGATTTGATTCTAACAGCTACAGTTGTACCTTGTTCCCGAACAAATTGAGAGTCAAAGCAGCACTTTATGTTGTATTCTTGGCTGCTGTGACCCAAGAAGTTCTCATGCACAGTTGGCTTCTCAGATCAGGTGAGGTACCTAGTCCTATGCTTTGCAATGTATGGAGCACCCTGCAGCTGGCAGGCATTTGGTTCCTCAAAAACAAGTTACTACAATCGTGAGAGTTAAATGTTTTACTTACAGCGTCTTGGGGATAGGTTCCAAATCCCAGTATGGGGATTTTGTTCCCATCATTCATTGTAATTCCACGGTCTTTGCTAAGTGCCATTTCCTGCTTCTGTGCTTGTTCAGTTCTGCAGGCTGAAACTGATCAACACTCTAGTCTAGTGGCAAAAGACTGAGAAAAATGACGTTGGTGTTTCCAATGAAATGCCTTCTGTTGGCATGATAGGAGGGGAGTGCTTAAATAACCCGAAGAAATGAGAGAGAAGGGCAGTGAACCTAAGGCCAACTTTTAATCAGTAACTTTCAGTAGATTGTCCTTACGTACACCAGCAGTTTCCTTGTTGACTTAGCAGCATTGCATTCTCAGGATAAATAACCTATTTCCAACTTTTAAACAGTAATTTTCAGCAGAATGTCCCTTGCTACACCACCAGTTTTCATTGTTGAGTTAGCAGCAGTGCTTTCACAGGATAAAAAAATAGCTGTCTTCTTCTTCTTCTTCTTCTTCTTCTTCTTCTTCTTCTTCTTCTTCTTCTTCTTCTTCTTCTTCTTCTTCTTCTTCTTCTTCGTGTTCCACTAAAGTAATGCAGAGGCTTATTGCGATCTTCAATCAAGAAACTTCACCTCTTTGTTAGATCAGTAAATGTTAGACATACGAAAAGCAAGCCTAAAAGCTATGCAAACCTTTTCTTCAGGCTGTAGTATTGAAGTGAAAACAAATGTGATCTTAAAAAATAAATAAATGAAATATGTGGAGGCATCTGTTAACCCAAAGAAGCTGGGTATTCTGAGTGCCAATGAACACACAAAGGATGTAAGGAAGGAAAGGAGCACACATAAGATCCCAAACTGCCTCTGGCTGTGTACACTTTGCCAGCACATGTAAAACACATTTGATGTGCACGACATTCCCCAAAGAATCCTGGGAACTGAGATTTGTTAAAGATGCTGGGAATGGGAGCTTTGTGAGGGGTAAACTACAGTTCCCAGAGTTCTTTTCAAGGGGTCATATGCTTTAAATGTGCTCCAAATCATTAGCATCATAGAGATGTGGACTTGGAAGGGACAGTGAGGACCATCTATTTCAACCCCTTGCAATGCAGGAATCTTTTGCCCAACGTTGGGCTCAAACCCACAACGCTGAGATTAGAGCCTCATGCTGTACCAACTGAGCTGTCCCTCACAGTCATCTTCTGGTTTGGAGTAAACACCGTCAGAATGCAATGCACCATAAGAAATGTTAGGATGGATAAAGGATGTGGAACATGACACCATGTGCACAATGCTCACCCTGAATTCAGATTAAAAGGAAGCGTGTCCACAGCCTCAGCTTTTACTGGAGGGACTGAGTGGGAGACTGCAAGTAGCAACAAATGATTTCAGCAAGGACATTTTTAATATTGTTACAGATTCCAGAGGATAGAATGCATGCGTATAACATGGTCAGAAGTCATTTCAGGTCATGGTGGCAGACAATCAAACCCAGTTCTCTTTCCTCCTCACAGCCAGCAGAGGACCTCAGAGACAGCAATGGTCATTCCTGCCTATCCCTTCCCCAGAAGTGGAAGCAGCGACTTTGTAATTTAGAAGTTTCCCCTCATGTCCTGCTTCCCACAGACATCTGGTTGGCCACTGGGATGCCAGGAACAGGTTGCTGGACTAGATGGGTCACTGGCCTGATGCAGGAGGCTCTTCTTATTTTCTGAAATTATTTCAAATCATCTTGGCAATAAATCTCAGGCTATGCAGCTGCTTCTTTTTATGAAAGTAAATCCTCCCCCCCCCGTGCTATTTTCAATATATGACTCATCCCCTTGTAATTGCATTAGGGAACACATTAGGGAGAACTAGGGATGGAGGCCCCTTCATGGATCACTGCCTTGCCGTGGCGAAGGTGCTTGAATAATTCAGAGAAGCTATGAGCTATGCCATGCAGGGCCACCCAAGGTCATAGGGGAGAGTTTTGACCAAACATGATCCACCTGGAGGAGGAACCGGCAAGCCACTCCAGTATCCCTGCCAAGAAAACTCCATGGACAAAGACAACAGGCATATAAAAGTTATGATGCTGAAAGATGAGCCCCTCAGGTTGGAAGGCGTCCAACACGCTACTGAGGAAGAGCGGAGGACAAGTCCAAGTAGATTCAGAGCTGATGAAGCGGCTGGGCCAAAGCCGAAAGGACGCTCAGTTGCGGATATGCCTGGAAGCGAAAGGAAAGTCCAATGCTGTAAAGGAAAATATTGCATAGGAATCTGGAATGTAAGAACCATGAACTTGGGTAAGTTGGATGTGGTCAAAAATGAGATGGCAAGAATAAATATTGACATCCTGGGCATCAGTGAACTAAAATGGACGGGAATGGGCGAATTCAGTTCGGATGACCATCATATCTACTACTGTGGGCAAGAAACCCATAAAAGAAATGGAGTGGCCCTCATAGTCAACAAAAGAGTGGCGAAAGCTATACTGGGATGCAATCTCAAAAATGATAGAATGATCTCGATACAAATCCAAGGCAGACCATTTAACATCACAGTAATCCAAGTTTATGCACCAACTACTGGTGCTGAAGAAACTGAAATTGACCAATTCTATGAAGACCTACAACACCTTATAGAAGTGACACCAAACAAGGATGTTCTTCTCATTATAGGGGATTGGAATGCTAAAGTAGGGAATCAAGAAATAAAAAGGAACAACTGGCAAGTTTGGCCTTGGAGATCAAAATGAAGCAGGTCAAAGGCTAATAGAATTCTGTCAAGAGAACAAGCTGGTCATCACAAACACGCTTTTCCAACAACACAAGAGACGTCCCTACACATGAAGCTCATCAGATGGGCAGCATCGAAATCAGATTGATTATATTCTTTGCAGCCAAAGATGAGAAGCTCTATACAGTCAGCAAAAATAAGACCTGGAGCTGACTGTGGCTCAGATCACCAGCTTCTTATAGCAAAATTCAAGCTTAAACTGAAGAAAGTAGGAAAAACCACTGGGCTGGTAAGATACAATCTAAATCAAATCCCGTACGAATACACAGTGGAAGTGAGGAACAGGTTTAAGGATTTAGATTTGGTGGACAGAGTGCCTGAAGAACTATGAATGGAGGCTCGCAACATTATACAGGAGGCAGCAACGAGAACCATCCCAATGAAAAGGAAATGCAAGAAAGCAAAGTGGTTGTCCAATGAGGCCTTTCAAATAGCAGGGGAGAGAAGGCAAGCAAAATGCGAGGGAGATAGTGAAAGATACAGGAAATTGAATGCAGATTTCCAAAAAATAGCAAGGAGAGACAAGAAGGCCTTCTTAAACAAACAATGAAAAGAAATAGAGAAAAACAACAGAATGGGAAGAACCAGAGATCTGTTCAAGAAAATTGGAGATATGAAAGGAACATTTTGTGCAAAGATTACCATAATAAAGGACAAAAGTGATAAGGACCTAACAGAAGCAGAAGACATCAAGAAGAGGTGGCAAGAATACACAGAGGAATTATACCAGAAAGATATGGATGTCTCGTACACCCCAGGTAGTGTGGTTGCTGACCTTGAGCCAGACATCCTGGAAAGTGAAGTGAAATGGGCCTTAGAAAGCACTGCAAATAACAAGGCCAGTGGAAGTGATGGTATTCCAGCTGAACTATTTAAAATTTTAAAAGATGATGCTGTTAAGGTGCTACACTCAATATGCCAGCAAGTTTGGAAAACTCAGCAGTGGCCAGAGGATTGGAGAAGATCAGTCTACATCCCAATTCCAAAGAAGGGCAGTGCCAAAGAATGCTCCAACTACCGCACAATTGCACTCATTTCACATGCTAGCAAGGTTATGCTTAAAATTCTACAAGGAAGGCTCAAGCAGTATGTGGACTGAGAGCTCCCAGAAGTGCAAGCTGGATTTAGAAGAGGCACAGGAACCAGAGACCAAATTGCAAACATGTGATGGATTATGGAGAAAGCTAGAGAGTTCCAGAAAGACATCTACTTCTGCTTCATTGACTATGCAAAAGCTTTTGACTGTGTCGACCACAGCAAACTATGGCAAGTTCTTAAAGAAATGGGAGTGCCTGATCACCTCATCTGTCTCCTGAGAAATCTCTATGTGGGACAAGAAGCTACAGTTAGAACTGGATATGGAACAACTGATTGGTTCAAAATTGGGAAAGGAGTACGGCAAGGCTGTATATTGTCTCCCTGCTTATTTAACTTATATGCAGAATTCATCATGCGAAAGGCTGGGCTGGATGAATCCCTAGCCAGAATTAAGATTGCCGGAAGAAATATCAACAACCTCAGAAATGCAGATGACACAACCTTGATGGCAGAAAGTGAGGAGGAATTAAAGAACCTTTTAATAAGGGTGAAAGAGGAGAGTGCAAAATATGGTCTGAAACTCAGCATTAAAAAAACGAATATCATGGCCACTGGTCCCATCACCTCCTGGCAAATAGAAGGGGAAGAAATGGAGGCAGTGAGAGATTTTACTTTCTTGGGCTCCATGATCACTGCAGATGGTGACAGCAGCCATAAAATTGAAAGATGCCTGCTTCTTGGGAGAAAAGCAATGACAAACCTAGACAGCATCTTAAAAAGCAGAGACATCACCTTGCCAAAAAAGGTCCGTATAGTCAAAGCTATGGTTTTTCCAGTAGTGATGAATGGAAGTGAGAACTGGACCATAAAAAAGGCTGATCGCTGAAGAATTGATGCTTTTGAATTATGGTGCTGGAGGAGACTCTTGAGAGTCCCACGGACTGCAAGAAGATCAAACCTCTCTATTCTTAAGGAAATCAGCCCTGAGTACCTCACCTGAAGCTGAGGATCCAATACTTTGGCCACCTCATGAGAAGAGAAGACTCCCTGGAAAAGACCCTGATGTTGGGAAAGATGGAGGGCACAAGGAGAAGGGGATGACAGAGGACGGATGGTTGGATAGTATTCTTGAAGCTACCAGCATGAGTTTGACCAAACTGCAGGATGCAGTGGAAGACAGGAGTGCCTGGTGTGCTCTGGTCCATGGGGTCACAAAGAGTTTGACACTACTAAACAACAACAAGGGGTGGAGAAGGAGTTAAATTTTGTTCACATTTTAATGTGAAACTACACAGCTCACACTTCTTGAACCAATATGCAAATCAAAATGCAGTTATCCTGAGAAAGTGGCAATTCTCTGAATTTTGTGATGCAATTGTTCAGGTACATAACCATTACAAAAATGCATATAGTGGGGTAAAACATGCATTAAAGAGCATATATTAGTAACACGATGCAAAAATGCTTTATTTTAGCCAATAGTGCAAAGAAAAATGAGTACGGTAGGAGAAATCAATGATGAATTTTCAAGAGATTTTCTTTTCATCCCAAACTGATATGGAGATTTCAGGAACTGAAGAGTGGAAAATGAGATGCTGGGTGCAACTGATATTCACAGATTTGCCCAGTGTTTTCCATGGAAAAGGACCCAGGTTCAGAAGGGCCTAAATTAGATATGGGAGACGAGTCCTTATTCCACATCTGGTGAGTAATACTGTGGGTGATCAGCAAATCTGAAAGTAAAGAGAGTCAACACTCAGGGTGTGGAAGATGTACAAGCAACGAAAATTGATCTGTTGCCAGCCATTGCCTCATGAGACCATTTCACACAGTGCATTGTAAGCTCCCTGAGTCAAATGCCCACCCTGCTGAATATCTGGGAGACTGATAGTAAAAATGGTCCACCATTTGCAATATCGGGATGATCATATGTCCGTCTTCTCACTAGAGAAAATAACCACTAGATGATGAACACAGCCCTGGTTGCTGATTAAAGTGGTACAAAAGGGTTGGGTCAAAGGTCTCCCTCCTCTTCCCCAGCGTCTTTTTGAGACTTTCAGGTAGGGGCAGAAGGACAACTGCTGTTTTGGGAGTCCCTTCCTGGCAGTAATGCATGAAGCAGCCATCTTTCCCCCATCAAATGGGAATGTCTGCACATCATTGTATGGCATTGGTCTCAAGGGTATTTGGAAGCCTGGTTTCAAAGCACAGAGCAACTTTCGGGGGATGTCAAGGAACTGCCATCAGCTCAGAGGCGAGAGGTGGAAGGGCAGTTCTGGTATAAGGAACTTCTGAAAATCTTGCGAAGCAGTTCCTCCTCCGGCAAGGAGGAAACCCTCACCTCCAGCGGAGAGGAGGTGCAGCGACCAGGGGATTCTAGGGAGATCCTCAACACTGAGCCTGAGCAAACAGGAGAGGAGGGAAGTACCCCTTTGCCAGCGCCCACTCTGAGCAGTAGGTATCGGCGTGGGGAGGGGCGAAGAAGGTTGGGGGTCACGCGACTGTTATGCTGGGGGAGGTACAAAGACCGACCACTCCCAGATTCTGCTAGTGATTGAGCCCCAGGCATGAATTTACGACGCTCTTCACTGTAAATAGCTTGCACTAAGAATAAAAGCTGGAAAAGACAGGTCAGAGTCTTGCCTGTTTGCTCTCGAGCAACCACATCAGCTACAACTTGCTTTTTATAGTGGAAAAAGATCCTGAACTGACATGGGGTAAATTATGGGGAGTTTAGAAGTCCACCCCAAACATCATATTTTGTCAGAAACTGGACTTTTTCAAGACTGTCTAGGGCCAAAAACTACTGGGATAGCTCAGTCGGGAATGGATGGAACTCTTAATCTCAGGGCCATGGGTTTGAGCCCCGTGCTGGGCAAAAGATTCCTGCTTTGCAGGGGGTTGGACTAGATGACCACTGTAGTCCCTCCCAACTCTACAATTCTGTGACATGGACACTTGTCCATACGCTTTGGTACAAAGTACCCACAGTAATTCTATAATTTCACCTAATTCTCTATGAAGAGAAGAGATGGATGCTAGATCTCTTCTTCCTTTTACTTCCTTTTACTCTCGCAGTATGAATTCTTGTGTGAAGCACTTTTATGTATTCATATGCATACTATTTAAATATGACTTACGCTTCCGCTTTTATATAGCTCATGCTTTTGTGAAGGCCATCAATGGATTTCATATCCTCCTCAGACAACTGGAAAGTAAATGCCTGTCAGGAGGAGAAAAAAATAATGCTGAGGTGCTTTTTAATCATGTCTTTTTTTTTTTTGCACCTCAGAGCTGTGCACCTTTTTCCAGCCACAGAGAAACCAAAGCAAACTTTGCTACCACCTTCCAAAGTTGAATTCCTTCATTTAACAGCTTCAGTCCAGATGTCCTCCCATTGAGGGAATTTTATATGCATAGTAATGTAGGTTTGCAATAGAACAGGAGTGGGGAAACTGTGGCCCCCCAGATGTGGATGGACTCCAACTCCTCATCAGTCTCCGTCATCATGACCAATGGTCAGGGATGAGGGAAGTCACAACCCAGCAAACGTAGTTTAGTACTTGTTCAGTACTCACAGTTGTGCCCTCTTGATAGTGGCGCTCGCCCTGTGGAATGTCCTCCCATCAGATGTGAAGGAAATAAACAACTATCTGACTTTTAGAAGACATCTGAAGGCAGCCCTATTTAGGGAAGTTTTTAATGTTTGATGTTTTATTGTGCTTTTAACATTCTGTTGGGAGCCGCCCAGAGTAGCTGGCGAAACTCAGCCAGATGGACGGCGTATAAATACATTATTATTATTATTATTATTATTATTATTATTATTATTATTATTATTATTATTATGCTGCTGCAGTGTATAGCTAAACTACTGAACTTGCTCCCATGGGAGGCAGTGACAGCCAGCAACTTGAATAGCTTTAAACAGTAAACAAATTCATGGTGGATTAGATGTGTATCTTCGCTCCCGTACCCCAGCACCAGTTATGTGACCCGTGAGATCACAGTGTTGAAGTGATGTGCTTTTTCAGTATTGTTTTTTAATGGATTAATATATACTGCATTACCTGGATGTCTTCCTCAATTTGCTCTCTGGTGTCGGCCTTCACTAGGACCACCAGGCCGCGCTGCAGTTGGTAGCGAATAGCCACGAGAGCTGGGCTTTTGTTGTACTTCTTGGCGATCGCGACCAACAAAGAGTCTTCAAGCAGGGGAGGAGCGTCTGGATTTAACCTGTTGGAGAGCAATAAGGAGAGAAGGTGGGTTTCTGGTGTCAAGATGCACAAATATAGGGTGAGGGACACTTGGCTTGACAGCAATATATGAAAAGGATCTAGGGGTCTTTGTAGACCACGAGCTTAACATGAATCACAGTGTGATGCAGCAGGAAGAGAAGCTAACGCTATTCTAGGCTGCTTCAGCAGAACTATAGTGTTGCGATCGAGGGAATAGGGAAGCGGGTGGGGCTGTGGGTTAAACCACAGAGCCTAGGACTTGCCGGTCAGAAGGTCGGCGGTTCAAATCCCCCCGACGGGGTGAGCTCCTGTTGCTCTGTCCCTGCTCCTGCCAACTTAGCAGTTCAAAAGCACATCAAAGTGCAAGTAGATAAATAGGTACCACTCCGGTGGGAAGGTAAATGGCGTTTCCGTGCGCTGCTCTGGTTCGCCAGAAGCGGCTTAGTCATGCTGGCCACATGACCCGGATGCTGTGTGCTGGCTCCCTTGGCCAATAAAGCGAGATGAGTGCCGCAACCCCAGAGTTGGCCATGACTGGACCTAATGGTCAGGGGTCCCTTTACCTTTTTTATTATGCATTGGTCAGACTTCACCTGGAATACTGTGTCAATTTCTGCACCCCACAGTTTAATAAGGATATTGACAAGTTTTTAGTACAGTGCTCTTCTCCCAATAAATCACAAACTCATACTTTGCACGTGGATCATTCTGCAGCCAAAATGGTAGCATACATGCACCAAAGAGGTCTTTTTCTTTGCTGGAGTACAATCAGTATTTTTTTGGGGGGGATGCAAGGTTTCTGATAATGTCTATAATGGGATGGGAAGAGCTCTGTAGATCTCTCTGTGGAATGATTTCTCAAAATGTGGGGCCACTACATAAAAGGCCCTGATGCTGGTATCCAAAATGAGGATCTTTATTAATTGTGGGACCCAGTATGCAGCCTAAAGAGCTGATGTAGATGCTGGGGAATAGTGGGCCTAGGTGGTTGGATGAGATGGTCCCCAAACATTTTGGCTTCACCTCTTACCATCTTGGGTCCCTTTGGGATCCCAGGACACAATATCCTTCTAGGATGATATCGTTTGACTTGCAGAAGTCCAGCAGCTTGCTTTGGTTCCGATAAGGCTGGCATTCAACCTGCAGATTCAAAATCCCCCAACACAACCCAAAAGTGAGAATTCAGATGAAACAAAAACTACTGTGAAATAAAGGAAAGACAGAAAAGCAGATCAATGCTATTGTTTCTTGAGATATTCAGCTGTTACCTTTCTTAAAGTGTGTTGTGTTTTCTGATGCATCAGAATCTTTAGAGGACCATTCTTGCGTTTGTGGTTTCCATTGCCACGCTCCTCATCCGTGAAATGTGTGTTAGCTGAAGATGGGGGACAGAGCTTATTCCCCCACAATCTCCTGTCACTCCAGCCCTGTTGAGTCATTATACTCAAAGAAGAAATATCCTGGGCACACTGTCCTGCCTGCAGTGTCTCTATTTCTTCCCACTCAGTCTCTGAATTTTCTATGTTGAGCAGAAAGGTCTGATGGGGGATTTGCCTGGTTTTCCATCAAGCTGAGCAGATGATCTGGGACTCTGCTTTATCAGGGTCTCAATCAACTGATATTTCCAATCAAATTGAGCAGTGGAGACATCAGAAAATAAAATTAGGGGAAGAAGGGTGCAAGACTTTTCAAAGAGGGCAGTTATTGTTGTTGTTGTTATTTTATTAAAGATTTATTTACGAAAATATGTGCATTGTCTCTTTTTTCAAGTTGCATTTTATACAGATCAGTTTTATTTGTTGTGAGACATTAGTGTTACATACAGTGTGAGGTTGGGAAGAAAAGACAGGGAAAGAGGGGAGTGGGGAGTGGGATGGGGTTGGGTGGCAATTCTTCTATTTAAGGGAGCAGTCTTTTCTCATATGTAAGGAGGTAATGGTATAGTTTTCAGTAATCCTCCCTGTGTAAATGGATTTTGTATGTGAAAAGTGTCTTTTCTTCAAGTCACCACTGTGGCTCAGCAATGGTGGAAAGTATGGGGGGCATAAGAACTAATTGTCTGGGGTGCCCCCTATACTGCCATATATGAATTGGATAGCACATCAGGACTGGGCAGAGGGTACAAAGAAGCCATGATTGAAGTGGGACTATCTGGACCACTGTCTCTGTGGTATGGGGAGATCACGGCTGCACACATCTGATTGTCAGTCCATCACTCCTGCTTAGCTACCAGATTGCATGCCTTGGACTGGTGTGCTCTGGTCTCATTTGGTTACATAATATACACCAGTGCCCAAGTGAATCAGGGCTGCTTGGGTGCAACAGCTTTGCCCAGATGCCTAACTAAAAGGCCCTTCGCCCCCCACTTGAGAACTTCCAGAGTCCCCACAAGAGGCTGTGTGGGCCCTGACTTGCCCCATGCTTGCAGTCATGGGATGGGTTTTATCACATGACGGTGTATGTTTTCATTCCGCAGTGTGGGAAGTGACGGAGACGGGATGTTTCGTATTACATGTACTGTGTTCCATGATGTAGGACTATTGTCCTTTGTTTTCTCTCTTTGCTGTTTGATGCTGATGAAGACGGAGCTGAGTCAGAATGCTCTGAGTGTATGATATGTTAATAAAGTAGTTTAGCCAAAATGCTGCGCTGCTGAGTCTGTCACTCGAATTGCTAATTGCTAAAACTCTGCTGTTCCTAAGCGTGCTGAAGCCTCTAGGTATCAGTCGCTGTGATGTTCGGGCAGAAGAAAGAATTTGAAGCTCCCGAACGACTGACCAGGAGGGAGAAAACATGCCAGTCGGGCATGTGTCTCTATCGGAGTCCTACTTGCTTGTAGAATGATCCTGACACTGACTGCTTGCAGGCCTCCTTCTACCTGAGATGCTTGTTTCAAACATTATGCACTTCTCCACCCTTCTTTTGTCTGAGGATTCAGAAGTCTTTATTACTGGTTCCAGGAATTTAGGGGAGTCTACCCCACAACTGTGACTTAGTCTGCAAGCTTATAACCTTAAGCAAGTTTTTTCAGGGAATTGCTGTGTTCATCCAAAGAAAGGTCCTCTCACAAAAGAGCTTAAATAAAGAAGCTTTCAACCACTTAAAAAAGCAATCACACTTGACCTGGTTTATCACTGGCTTGTATTTCAATCCTGGCTTGTTCAGGATCATTTCCAGCTGCTGACGGCTGAAGCTGGACACTCCGATGGACCTCACCAAGCCAGCATCTTTGCACGCCTCCATTGCCTGGCAAAGAAAACATGACAGGTTTGTTGAGTGGTGTTTTGTTGAATAGCTGAGGCCACACACCCCCAATTAAGATTGGAAGCTCACTCATATACTCCCAAGAGTGTGCAATAATTCACCAGCTCTCATAGGAGCCATTGTGTGAGTCATTGTTCTTGACATGCCTCCTCTGGTGGAAGGCTACTGTGCTCTGTATCTGAATGACTCAAGGGATGGATTTCCCAATCCCAGGCACCTACCTCCCATGTCTTCTGAAGATCTACGTTGTCAAAAATCAATTTTTTGTCTTCTCCCATGGGAAATAAATCTGGTCCAGGCTAGAAAAGGAGGGGGAGGGAATTAGTGCATTTCAAGCCTAGAAGTGCACAAGCACCACATTTCACATTCTTGTTTATTCAAGAGGGATAAAGTTTACTTTATCCAGGAAAAAATACTTATGGTGAAATATTAGGTAAAGGTAAAGGTAAAGGACCCCTAGACAGTTAAGTCTGTTCAAAGGTGACTATGGGGTTATGGCGCTCATCTTGCTTCAAGACCAAGATAGCTGGCATTTGTCCTCAGACAGCTTTCCGGGTCATGTGGCCAGCATGACTAAACCTCTTCTGGTGCAACGGAATACCATGACGGAAACCAGAGCGCACGGAAACACCATTTACTTTCCCTCCGCAACGGTACTCATTTATCTACTTGCACTGGTGTGATTTCTGTTAGGTTGGCAGAAGCTGGGGCAGAGCAATGGGAGCTTCTGATTGGCAAGCCCAAGAACTACATCTTCACCAGCATCCCCCAGTTGCAATATTAACTCAGTATTGTCTCTTTTAATGCAGAGGTGGGGAATCAGTGGATCTCCAGGCTTTGGTGGCCTCCAAGTCCCATCAGCTGCAGCCAGCAAGGACAGTGATCAGGGATGATAGGAGTTGCAACTGAGGAACATCTGGAAGACCACAGGTTCCCCAAATATGCTTTAATTCTTTCTGTGCCCCATAGAACAAACTGTCTTCTCTCTCTGCACAGGTCTGTCTCCCCATCTCTCCAAGCCCTTTTTTCTTCCCTCGCTCAGTCGGCAAATCCTGCTATGCACATGATTTCTTTCATGTGATGCCCATGTAGTTAATGTCATCAGTATATGCAGCTGTTCTCTTTAACTGGCATGGCTTCTCCCCCCAAATCTGGGAGCGATCATTCCTTGATTAAGATATGTTCTAGCAGAGAACTGTCAGCATGTCTAGGAAATGACAATTCCCAATGCTCCTTCGGGGAATCAAATATTTTTAGTAGGCTTTCCCTCCTCCTCCCCCCAATTCATATATCGTACTCAAAACTTGCATTATGACATAATTTACCTTCATAGAACATGGATTGTGCATTAAGAACAGATCCATGTAGTCAAACTGGAGTTTCTTCAGGGATTCTTCTAAGCATTTCCGAACCAGCTCTGGGCGGTGGAAGGTACTCCAAAGCTGTCAAAAATATAAAGATATTTATATTTTCACACAGCCGTAGAGTTTTTGGGTCTCGGGACACTTTAGCTGTGGTAGATGACTATTCTGGTGTGCACAGAGTTAAGGACACACTCAAATATTGTTCTGAAGAGTATTTTGAATTGCTGTGGTGAGGTAAAGTAATTTTAAAGTCATCATTGCTAATAAATAGTATTTTTACCATTTATTTATGAAATTTATATGTTGCCCTTCATCAAAAGATCTTGGAGCATTTCACAAGATAAAAGCACAACTAAATCATCATCATCAATCTTTATTATGGTCCAGAGACCCAACAAATCATTACAAAGGAATACACAATTCATACAGCCTCCCTCCTGAACCAAAGATGGCATCGTTGGTGG
Organism: Podarcis melisellensis; assembly: GCF_964234715.1. NCBI lineage: Eukaryota > Metazoa > Chordata > Lepidosauria > Squamata > Lacertidae > Podarcis > Podarcis melisellensis. Next base: position 59,703,664 of record NC_138542.1, read on the forward strand.
TAGCATCAACTTGAGCTCCACATCAGTTGATGCGGTTTTTATTATTTTTATCAGTCTTTTATTAGCTTTTATCAGCCGCAATATTTTATCTCTGTCATTTGGCAGCTATATATTTACAAAGCTTGAGTTAGGGGCTTGAGTTAAAAGTCTCAGAGAAAGCCTTAATTAGCTCCAGCTCAACTAAACCTACCAACTACTTATCAGCAGGAGTGGAGATTAAACACCCTATCGTAGGAGGACGCCGAGCTTCCTGATTTACAGCAGAAATTAGTAGCGGCCCTATCTCTGGGAAAATGTCTAGGAAAAAGAAGCGACCGGCCTCATCTCCACAAGTAATCCCACAGCAAAAGAGCAAGCAGGGTAAAATGGACGATTTTGTTAAGAGCACAGAACTCAGAACCTACTACATTAGATAGAGCTCATTCCCAGATAGGTGGGGATGCTTTAATGGGTGGAGATCACCCAGGGGAGAATGCTGAGATGAGCGCTCATGAACGATCCCATGAACTACCATCTGAGGGGGCACAAATAAATAGTCAAAACAGAAGCAACAACACAGGAATCCCTCCTTCCAATAACCAGCGGCGTAGGAAGCCGCTCGGAGAGATGTGTGGATCAGGCGTGCTGCAGGCTCCGCGGTGAGTGCTGCCTGGCATTTTGTCACCCCGTCAGTGGTGACACCTGGGGCAGTCCGCACCCACTGCACCCCCCTTCCTCTGCCCCTGGCAAAAACATGTTCAAAAAGGCAATAGAATATTAGTGAGCCCAAGGCCTGGTTGAAGAGGAACATATTCGCCTGGCGCCTAGAGGTGTATCATGAGCCTCCCTGCAGAGAGCACTCCCCAAATGGGGAGCCATGCAGAAAAGGCCCCATTCTCGTTTTGCCGCCCTCCGAGCCTCACATGGAAGAGGCATACAAAGAAGAACCTCAGAGGATGAACACAGAATCTGGGTAGGTTTATATAGGGAGAGGCATTTTGTTCTGATTTTGTTAAATAATGACTGTGAAATATGTAACTGCATCATGATGGAGGCACTATATTCTACCCTTTAAAATAAAAAAAAAATAAAAAATACAGGCGCTATATTTTACTGTGGTACCTCGGGTTACAGACACCTCGGGTTACAAACACTTCAAGTTACAGACTCTGCTAACCCGGAAGTAGTACCTCGGGTTAAGAACTTTACCTCAGGATGAGAACAAAAATCGTGCACCAGTGGCACGTTGGCAGTGGGAGGCCCCATTCACTAAATTGATACCTCAGGTTAAGAATGGTTCCGGGTTAAGAACGGACCTCCGGAACAAATTAAGTACGTAACCAGAGGTACCACTGGTACCACTCTTTTTTTAAAAAAATGCCAAACTCACTCACTTTTCCAGTGTAGAAAATGTCTTCCCTTTTTATTGTTCCGTCTGCAATCTTCGCACGAATGGCCCGCCCAATGTGCTCCTCTGTCTGGTATACATATGCACTATCAATAAGACGGAAGCCGAATTCTATTGCTATCTTTGTAGCCTCCTCACACTTACTTTTTGGAACCTGCCGGTTGAAAAAGTGAAAAGGTTAGTCAAGGTTAGTCAAGGTCTCTGCTTCAGTGGGGAAATTAATATCAGAGGGTACCTGTAAGTAACACTGAGTATCGGTGGACATTTTCAAACTAGACCTGAGTCTCAGGGACTCAGCTAGGCTGGATCTAAACACATCAAAGGAAAAGAAAGAAAAAGCGTAAAGAAAAAGCAATTTATGTATACAGTATATGTTGCATGTGCGATATAACATTGTGCCACCAGATGGAGAAATGGAGTCTTGTTTATCTCTACCTGTTTTCCCTGTTTAAATTTACAGCACTTTATACTGAAACGCTTCTTTGATGTGTCTAGATCCATCCCTGCTGATGCCTGGGTCATCTCGTGGGATCTCTTTCATGAGGCAAGGTGGCACTGACCAGCAATGACAACAGGGCTCCAATCAAAGCTGCAAGGTGGTGAGTTGCCATTTTAATTTCCCACAATCCCTCTGCCAGTACACACCAAGGCACTATGGGAAATTAAAACGGGTGCTCCCAGATAGCTGCCAGGTGGGAAACAGGATGAAATCTTATCTTGTGTTTGTGATATGTGTTAGAATTCCTGCTCCATGATTGCAGTCATGGGATTGCTGTCTATCACATGATGGTATATGTTTTGACTCCACAGAGTGGGAAGTGACGGGGACACGATGTTTGTGTTACTGTGTTCTGTGAAGTGGGACTATTGTCCTTTGTCCCTTTGCTGTCTGATGCTAGAGAGAGAGGGAGCCATGTTGCAGTGCTCCGTGTGTGTTTATATGTAAATAAAGTGGATTAGGAAAAATGTGGAGTTGATGAGGTCTGTTACTCAAGTTGCGCAAACTCTGCGGATCCCTATATGTGCGGGTTTCGGTTGGCATCGGTCGCTGTGATGTTCAGGCAGAAGAAAGCTTTTGAAGCTCCCAAACGATCAACCAGGAGGGAGGGAACATGCCAGTCGGGCATGTGTCTCTGCCAGGGTCCTACTCGTGTGTAGGCTGAGCTCCTGACAGTATGCACATGTATGGGAAATAGCAATTTCTGAGTGCTTGACCCAAACATGCCAGATTTTTTTCATGGATTTATTAATGGTCAGGCAAAGAGAGACAATTTTTAGGACTTTCAGGATCACATCAATAAGTCAGCAGAGTCATTGCAACCCCCTATAACACATGTATCTCTATGGAGCGTTTCATAGCTGACAATACAATAAAATGTACTCCATGTTTTGGTTTGGCTTTTATGTTATATTGATGGTGTTACTGTTATAATACACACACACACACACACACACACACACTATCGTGAAAAAATGAAATATAAAATGGTTTGTGTAAAAATTTGATGCGAGTTGGGTTTCGGCTCTATGCCTGAATTCCTTCTAACTCTGGATACAAGACGGAACCAATTGCTGGAATAGGTATGCAAGTCTCTTGGCAATGGCCCCTAAGTATGGAATGTTAAGGAAATAAATGAAGGAGCTCTGTGCCAGAGGGCAAATGGGTGGGTAGTTAGAAAGACAAAAACTAGGGTGTGTGTGAAAGAGAGATCCAGGAGTTGGAAGCAGAAAGCAGGCTGGGCAGCTGAGAGATGGAGCCAAGCCTGATTTCTGCTGGAATCCAAGGCTATGGCCGTGGGAGAAGCAAGTCAATGATGTGAACCCCTCCATCCTTGTTGTTGGCATCTGTCTGTCTCAAGACACAATGGAGTGTGCCTCCAGGGGAAAGTAAAAATTGCTGTGTTAGGTTCAAGAGCAGAGTTTTCCTTCTCCTAGATAGGCTACCTCCCTAGCTGGATGAGCCCCATCTGCCCCTCATTTTCCTCTACAGCCCATACAGAAACCGCCTTCTTGACCGTTGGATCCACTATTAATCTCATCTGTTCAATCTGCCAGAGCCTCTCTTCACATGCAGGATTGAAAATGAGCAATCAATTAACTTGATTGAGCCAGTGTGGTGTAGTGGTTAAGAGCGGTGGATTTGTAATCTGGGGAACCGGGTTCGCGTCTCTGCTCCTCCACATGCAGCTGCTGGGTGACCTTGGGCCTCTCAGCCTCACTCACCTCACAGAGTGTTTGTTGTGGGGGAGGAAGGGAAAGGAGAATGTTAGCCACTTTGAGACTCCTGAAGGGGAGTGATAAAGCGGGATATCAAATCCAAACTCCTCCTCCTCCTCTTGCCAGTTATTTTGGTTCAAACAGTGGAACAAAGTTTGTAGAATGCTCTTTTTAAAAATTGGTTAAAATGTTTGTGAAATTGGAGAAATATCCAAGAAAGGATTGAGAAAGTCTTCGTCAGCAAGTAGCTCTTTGTATAAAATAGATTCTACCCCTCGCTTTATTTGTGAATGGAGCAGATATATGAATTGGAAAAATGGAAAAAGGAAAATTGCTTTGAAAAACTGGGTGGTAACTTTTATTTGGAAAATTCATGATATTCCTAGAAATTAATTTAATTACAATACAAGAATCGACACCGATCCCTTCATTTGCATTGCTGGTGATATGGACCAAATTAAGATGGTTTGGATAAAGAATTGATTCTATATTTATTGTTAGTGTCCAGAATAGTTAGCTAATGGCTGGTAATTTTGGATAATATTGTTACTCCCAACAAAAGTAATAGTGGGCACTTATGGTTCTATAGAAATATTTTTTAAAATATCACTAGAAGTTTTGCGCTGGGGACTATAAACCCTGCAGCAATTCACACTGGAAACTATAAACCATCCAAGTCTTGCACAAAACATTATTTGCTCCTGTTTCTGCTGGCTCAGGACCCTTGTTGAATGAGAAGGGGAGGTACCTCGTGCTGTGCTTTGCAATGTATGAAGCACTCTGCAGCTGGCAGGCATTTTGCTCTTCAAAATCAAGTTACAACAATCTGAGAGTTAAATGTGTTACTTACAGTGTCCGAGGTATATGTTCCAAACCCCAATACGGGGATTTTGTTCCCATCATTCATTGTAATGCCACAGTCTTTGCTAAGTGCCATTTTCTGCTTCTGTGCTTGTTCAGTTCTTGGCTGCAGGCTGGCTGAAACTGATCGACACTCTTGTGGCGAAAGGAAAAACTCGAGTGAGAAAAAAGAAGTTTGTGTTTCCAATAAAATGACTTCTGTTGGCACGATAGGAGGGGGGGGGGTGCTTAAATACTCTGAAGAAATGAGAGAGAAAGGCAGTGAACCTAAGGCCAACTTTTAATCAATAACTTTCAGTAGAATGTCCTTTGATGCCCCACAATTTTCATTGTTGACTTAGCAGCATTGCATTCTCAGGATAAATAACCTATTTCCAACTTTTAATAAATAATTTTCAGCAGTATGTCTCTTGCTACACCAGCAGTTTTCATTGTTGAGTTAGCAGCATTGCTTTCACAGTATAAAAAAGTAGCTGTCTCCTCCTCCTCCTCCTCCTCCTCCTCCTCCTTCTCCTCCTCCTCCTCCTTCTTCCCGTTCCAATAAAGGAATGCAATCTTTGATCAAGAAGCTTCACCTCTTTGTTAGATCAGTAAACGTTAGACATAGGAAAACCAAGCCGAAGAGCTAGGCAGACCTTTTCTTCAGGCTGTAGTATTGAAATGAAAAGCTCCAAAACAAAATAATAAATGAAACATGTGGAGGCATCAGTTAACCCAATGAAGCTGGTGAACACACAAAGTATGTAAGGGAGGAAAGGAGCATACATCTTTGCCAGCACATGTAAAACACATTTGATGTGCACGACATTCCCCAAAGAATCCTGGGAACTGAGATTTGTTAAAGATGCTGGGAATGGTTGCTTTGTGAGGGGTAAACTACAGTTCCCAGAATTCTTTTCGAGGGGTCATGTGCTTTAAAAGTGCTCCAAATCATAGCATCATAGAAATGTGGACTTGGAAGGGACAGTGAGGATCATCTATTTCAACCCCTTGCAATGCAGGAATCTTTCGCCCAACGTTGGGCTCAAACCCACAACACTGAGATTAGAGCCTCATGTTGCGTTCGCAAAGTAAAGGAAGGATTGAACTCTGATTAATAAGAATACACACAGAGGCTTGAACCAGCAAGACTCTGGGAAGGGTGCATATAATCGTCTCTCTGTGCCTGTCCAATCAGATTTCCGCAGCCCCCAGCCCAGGCTGTTTTATTCACAAAAGAACTTTTTACAGAGTGTTCGTAAGAACCAATTAGATTTCTTCTGAGCATTTCCACAAACCCACGTGGGGAGAAAGTTAAACCACTAAAACTAATTAAGCACAAATATTTCTGGGGTAAATGAGTTGAGAACTACAAAGGGGAGCATCTGGCAACCCCGGAGGTAATAAACAAGCAATACATATGATAAGGAGGATGGCCAGGAGGACAACAATCACTATCACCTTCATGTGAGATCTGTGTCCTGGCCCTAAGATTAACATCCTACATCAAAGAAACTTGCCAACTATCTTTATGGTCCAGGATGCCCGCCTGGCGAAGCAAGAAGCAACTGGGCTGTGAGAAATGGGCAGCAGAGGCAAAAGGGCATCAAAAGGGCCTGAATGTAGAATCTTATGGGATTTAATCAGAAATTATCGTCAATATATCAAACCCAGTCAACACAATGTATTCATCATGGACACGATGGCTTGATGTATATTCTATAATTCCTCATGGTAATCCTATCTGACCCCTACATCTCATGCTGTACCAACTGAGCTGTCCCTCAGGGTGTGTTTGTTACACTGTCATCTTCTGGTTTGGAGTAAACACCGTCAGAATGCAATGCACCATAAGAAATGTTAGGATGGATAAAGGATGTGGAATGTGGCGCCGTGTGCACAACGCTCAGCCTGAATGCAGATTAAAAGGAAGCGTGTCCACAGACTCAGCCTTTACTGGAGGGTTCAGGTTACGCAAAGCAGGGGCTGAGTGGGAGACAGCAAGTAGCAACAAATGATTTCAGCAAGGACATTTTGAATATTGTTACAGATTCCAGAGGATAGAAAGCATGCGTATAACATGGCCAGAAGTCATTTCAGGTCAAGCTGGCAGACAATTGAAACCCAGTTCTCTTTACTCCTCACAGCCAGCAGAGGACCTCAGAGCCAGTAATGGTCATTCCTGCCCATCGCTTCCTCAGAAATGGAAGCAGTGACTTTGTACTTTAGAAGTTTCCCCTCATGTCCTGCTTCCCACAGACATCTGGTTGGACACTGGGAGAACAGGTTGCTGGACTAGATGGGCCAATGGCCTGATGCAGCAGGCTCTTCTTATTTTCTGAAATTATTTCAAATCATCTTGGCAATAAATCTCAGGCTATGCAGCTGCTTCTTTTTATGAATCTTAATCCTCCCCCCTTGTGCTATTTTCAATATACGACTCACCCCCTTGTAATTGCTCTTTGACACATTAGGGAGAACTAGAGATGGAGGAGGAGTTCAATTTTGTTCACATTTTAATGAGAAACTACACAGCTCACATTTCTTGAACCAATATGCAAATCGAAATGCAGTTATCCAAAAGAAAGTGGCAATTCTCTGACTTTTGTGATACAGTTGTTCAACTACAGAACCATTACAAAAATGCATATAGTGGGGCAAAGTATGTATTAAATAGCATATACTAGTGACATGATGCAAAAATGCTTTATTTTAGCCAAAAGTGCAAAGAAAAATGTGCAAGGTAGGAGAAATTTGCAAGGATGAATTTTCATGAGATTTTCAAAATTCCCAAACTGATGTAGAGATGTGAGGAACTGAAGAGTGGAAATTGAGACGCTGGGAGGAACTGATATTGACAGATTTGCCCAGTGTTTTCCATGCAAAAGGACCCAGGTTCAGAAGGAGATAAATTAGACATGGGAGACGAGTCCTTATTCCACATCTGGTGGGTAATACTGTGGGTGACCAGCGTATCTGAAACAAAAGAAAAGAGAGTCAACAATCAAGGGTTGGAATATGCACAAGCAACAAATATTGATCTGTTGCCAGCCATTGCCTCATGAGACCATTTCACACAGTGCATTGTAAGCTCCCCGAGTTTGCCATCAAATGCCCACCCTGCTGAATATCTTTGAGGCTGATAGTAAAAATGGTCCACCATTTGCAATATCGGGATGATCATATGTCCGTCTTCTCACTAGAGAAAATAACCCCTAGAAGATGAATACAGCCCTGGTTGCTGATCAAAGTGGGAGTAATGCATGAGGCAGCCACCCCCCCCCAATTGCTCCTGGCAATGTCTTCACATCATTGTATGGCATTGGTCTCAAGGGTATTTGGAAGCCTGGTTTCAAAGCACAGAGCAACTGTCGGGGGATGTCAGGGAACTGCCATCAGCTCAGAGGCGAGAGGTGGAAGGGCAGTTGTGTTCTAGGGAACCTCCAAAAACCTTGCGAAGAAGTTCCTCCTCCAGCGAGAAGGAAACCCCCACCTCCAGTGGAGAGGAGGTGCTGCTAGAGAGAACCTCAACACCAAGCCTGAGCAAACAGGAGAGGAGGGAAGTACCCGTTTGCCAGCGCCCACTCTGCACAGTAGGTTTCGGCGCAGGGAGGGGCAGAGAAGGTTGGGGGTCACGCGACTATTATGCTGGGGGAGGTACAAAAACTGACCACTCCCAGATTCTGCTAGCAATTGAGCCAGGCATGAATTTAAATAGCTTGCTTTTTATAGTGGAAAAAGATCCTGAATTGCCATGGGGTAAATTATGGGGAGTTTAGAAGTCCACCCCAAAAATTGCATTTTGTCAGAAACTGGACTTTTTCAAGACTGTCTAGGGCCAAAAACTACTGGGATAGCTCAGTCGGGAATGGATGGAACTCTTAATCTCAGGGCCATGGGTTTGAGCCCCACGCTGGGCAAAAGATTCCTGCATTGCAGGGGGTTGGACTAGATGACCACTGTAGTCCCTCCCAATTCTACAATTCTATGACATGGACACTTGTCCATATGCTTTGGTACAAAGTACCCACAGTAATTGCTTCTATAATTTAATCTAATTCTCTATGAAGAGAAGAGATGGATCCTAGATCTCTTCTTCCTTTTACTCTCGCAGTATGAATTCTTGTGTGAAGCACTTTTATGTATTCATATGCATACTATTTAAATATGACTTACACTTCCTCTTTTAAATAGCTCAGGTTTTTGTGAAGGCCATCAATGGATTTCATATCCTCCTCAGACAGCTGGAAAGTAAATGCCTGTCAGGAGGAGAAAAAAAATAATGCTGAGGTGGTATTTAATCTCGTCTTCTTTTTGCACCTCAGAGCTGAGCACCTTTTTCCAGCCACAGAGAAACCAAAGCAAACTTTGCTACCACCTTCCAAAGTTGAATTCCTTCATTTAACAGCTTCAGTCCAGATGTCCTCCCATTGAGGGAATTTTATATGCATAGTAATGTAGGTTTGCAATAGAACAGGAATGGGGAAACTGTGGCCCCCCAGATGTGGATGGACTCCAACTCCTCATCAGTCTCCGCCATCATGTCCAATGGTCAGGGATGAGGGAGGTCATACTCCAGTGAATGTAGTTCAGTACTTTTTCTTGCAGTTCATAGCTAAACTACTGAGACAGTGACAGCCACCAACCTGGATGGCTTTAAACATTAAAAAAATTCATGGTGGATAAGAATACCAATGGAAGCTAGTCATGATGGTTGCACTCTGACTTTACGGTCTGAGGCAGTGATTCTTCTGAATACCCACTGCTGGAAACTCCTCCAACTTCTTGAGTCCCCAAACCAAGATGTGCATCTTCCCTCCCGCATGTGTCATGTGACCCGTGAGATCACAGTGTCCAAATGATGTGCTTTTTCAGTATTGTTTTTAAGTGGATTAATATATGCTGCTTTACCTGGATATCTTCCTCAATTTGCTCTCTGGTGTCGGCCTTCACTAGGACCACCAGGCCGCGCTGCAGTTGGTAGCGAATAGCCACGAGAGCTGGGCTTTTGTTGTACTTCTTGGCGATCGCGACCAACAAAGAGTCTTCAAGCAGGGGAGGAGCGTCTGGATTTAACCTGTTGGAGAGCAATAAGGAGAGAAAGTGGGTTTCTGGTGTCAAGATGCACAAATATACATGCACAAATATAGGATGAGGGGCACTTGGCTTGACAGCAGTAGATATGAAAAGGATCTAGGGGTATTTGTAGACCACAAGCTTAACATGAGTCACAGTGTGATGCAGCAGGAAGAGAAGCTAACGCTATTCTAGGCTGCTTCAGCAGAAGTATAGTGTTCCGATCAAGGGAATTGGGACGCAGGTGGCGCTGTGGGTTAAACCACAGAGCCTAGGACTTGCCGATCAGAAGGTTGGCGGTTCGAATCCCCCCGACGGGGTGAGCTCCTGTTGCTCTGTCCCTGCTCCTGCCAACTTAGCAGTTCGAAAGCACATCAAAGTGCAAGTAGATAAATAGGTACCACTCCGGTGGGAAGGTATACGGCATTTCCTTGTGCTGCTCTGGTTCGCCAGAAGTGGCTTAGTCATGCTGGTCACATGACCCGGAAGCTGTATGCTGGCTCCCTCGGCCAATAAAGCGAGATGAGTGCTGCAACCCCAGAGTCGGTCACGACTGGACTTTACCTTTACCTTTTTTATTATGCATTGGTCAGACTTCACCTGGAATACTGTGTCAAGTTCTGCACCCCACAGTTTAAGAAGGATATTGACAAGTTTTTAGTTCAGTGCTCTTCTCCCAATAGATCACAAACTCATACTTTGCATGTGGATCATTCTGTAGCCAAAATGGTAGCATTCATGCACAAAAGAGGTCTTTTTCTTTGCTGAAGTACAATCAGTATTTGTCTGTGTGTGTGTGGGGGGGGGGGTGCAACGGCGCAACGGCACTTTTTCACCTGGTGCCGTTGGGCCCACCCTCACTTATATATAGTGCACCCACCTCACAGATCACCAATTCCATGAATTCCTACAAACTACCCCAGATTATATTATGGGGGTTTTCCCTTGTGTGAGGGAAAACTTAAGAATTTGGAGTCTCAGGCAGGATTTTGTAAAACAAAGGAAGTTTATGACACAAGTGGGTGAAACATAGGATACTTCAGATTATAATTCTCTTTCACTTCAGTTCTTTCTCAGTTGTTGCATGGCTGTTGCCCCTTAATACCGTATTTTTTGCTCTATAAGACGCACCAGACCACAAGACGCACCTAGTTTTTGGAGGAGGAAAACAAGAAAAAAAATATTCTGAATCTCGGAAACCAGAACAGCAAGAGGGATCGCTGTGCAGTGAAAGCAGCAATCCCTCTTGCTGTTCTGGCTTCTGGGATAGCTGCGCAACCTGCATTCGCTCCATAAGACGCACACACATTTCCCCTTAATTTTTAGGAGGGAAAAAGTGAGTCTTATAGAGCAAAAAATACGGTACTTTGGTTCTTTAAAAAGGTGGTACTTCCTGTCAGTTACACACCCCTTTGACAACCCTACTCCTGAGGTACTCCAAGTAACAGACCCAAGGGATCTCCATAGCCCTCTTAACTGGTTTGGGAGTCTTTTCTTTTTGTAGAAGAATCTCAACCCTCCTGACTGGAATGAGACCTAAGTGGGCTGTCTTTTCCCAGCTTCCACTTCTCCTGGCTCAGCTTCAGCCTCCCAGTTAATTCCTGGCCTAATACTCTTACAGGACACCACACACTGTCCTTCACACTTAAGCTCAGAGGCTCCTTTCTTTAGCTTGTGATATATTCCTCAGAGTGGATGTTTCCACCCAGAAGCAACTCTCTCTCTCTCCCTCCCTCCCTATTCTCCCAATCTACCAAACTGTCTCTCCAAATCCTCTCCTTTTCAACTCCCCCTCCTGGAACCCCAGCCAAAAAGAAAAAGAAAACACTTGGGGACCCAACCTGTCCAGCAAAACAAACTTTTCCGTCACAGGCGTACCTAAGGAGGGAAAGAAAGGCCCAAAGAATCTTGTGTGACTGTTAGAGAGTTGATATGGAAAAGAGGGAGGGAGTTCAAATGAAATGGAGGATCCTGGAGGAATGCACAGCTCATTGTCTTGAAGGAGAACTCAATATTTGTTGCTGTTCCCGCTTGTAAAAAATAAGCATTTAAGTGGCTTCCAAGATAGATAAAAACAATACAATTTATAATTCTGAGAGACACAAAACAAGCTATTTAAAAAGAGAAATGCTATAATTATTTAAATGCAATGCCGGGTGCAGGGCCCTTTCATCCCTGCCATTCTACTGCTTAAAGCACCATTAAAGATAATATAAATATGATTTAAAAACAGCACAAAATTTCAGAAGTAGAAATTATTAAATAGCCCTCTGCCTGCAACATTTAAAAACATATGTTTGGGAGAAGTCAATCAGCTATATATAAAAAACACTTCAGCAATGGGAAGGTTTCTGAGAATGTCTAAAATGGGAGGGGAAGAGCTTTGTAAATCTCTCTCTAGAATGAGTTCCCCTATTGTAGGGCCACTACAGGAAAGGCCCTGGTGCTGGTATCCACCATGAGGATCTTTATTAATTGTGGGGCCAAGAATAAAACCTTCAGAGCTGATATGCATGCTGGGGAATAGTGGGCCTTGGTGGTGCCTGAGGTGGTCCCCAAATGTTTTGGCTTCATCTCTTACCATCTTGGGTCCCTTTGGGATCCCAGGACACTATATCCTTCTAGGATGATATTGTTTGACTTGCAGAAGGCCAGCATCTTGCTTTGGTTCCGATAAGGATGGCATTCAACCTGCAGATTCAAAATCCCCCAAAACAACCCAAAAGTGAGAATTCAGATGAAACAAAAACTACTGTGAAATAAAGGAAAGACAGAAAAGTAGAACAATGCTATTATTTCTTGAAATATCAGCTGTTACCTTTCTTAAAGTGTGTTGTGTTTTCTGATGCATCAGAATCTTTAGAGGACCATTCTTGCATTTGTGGTTTCCATTGCCACGCTCCTCATCCGTGAAATATGTGTTTGCTGAACATGGGGGACAGGGCTTATTCTCCCACAATCTCCTGTCACTCCAGCCCTGTTGAGTCATTATACCCAAGGAAGAAATATCCTAGGCACACTGTCCTGCCTGCAGTGTTTCTATTTCTTCCCACTCAGTCTCTGAATTTTCTATGTTGAGCAGAAAGGTCTGATGGGGGATTTGCCTGGCTTTCCATCAAGCTGAGCAGATGATCTGGGACTCTGCTTTATCAGGGTCTCAATAAACTGAAATTTCCAATCAAATTGAGCAGTGGAGACATCAGAAAATAAAATTAGGGGAAGAAGGGCGCAAGACTTTTCAAAGAGGGCAGATGTTGTTATTAAAGATTTCTTAGTTTACAAAAATACGTGCATTGTCTCCTTTTTCAAGTTTAATTTTCTACAGATCAGTTTCATTTGTTGTGAGACATTAGTGTTACATACAGTGTGAGGTTAGGAAGAAAAGACAGGGAAAGAGGGGAGTGGGGAGTGGGATGGGGTTGGGTGGCAATGCTTCTATTTAAGGGAGCAGTTTTATCTCATATGTAAGGAAGTATTGGTATAGTTTTCAGTAATCCTCTCTGTGTAAATGGATTTTGTATGCGAAAAGTGTATTTTCTTCAAGTCACCACTGTGGCTCAGCAAGGGTGGAAAGTATGGGGGGCATAAGAACTAACTGTCTGGGGTTCCCCCTATACTGCCATATATGAATTGGATAGTGCACCAAGGTGGGGCGGAGGGTACAAAGAAGCCATGGTTTAAGTGGGACTATCTGGACCACTGTCTCTGTGGTATGGGGAGATCACGGCTGCACACATCTGATTGTCAGTCCATCACTCCTGCTTAGCTACCAGATTGCATGCCTTGGACTAGTGTGCTCTGGTCTCACTGGTTACATAATATACATCAGTGCCCAAGTGAATCAGGGCTGCTTTGGTGCAACAGCTTTGACCAGATGCCTAACTCAAAGGCCCTTCTCTCCCCACTTGAGAACTTCCAGAGTCCCCACAAGAGGCTTTGTGGGCCCTGACTGTTAGGATTCTTGCCCTGTGCTTGCAGTCATGGGATTGGTTTTATCACATGACGGTGTATGTTTCCAATCCACAGTGTGGGAAGTGACAGAGATGGGATGTTTCGTATTACATGTACTGTGTTCCGGGATGTAGGACTATTGTCCTTTATTCTCTCTCTTTTCTGTTTGATGCTGATGAGGGAGGAGTTGAGTGGGAATGTTCCGAGTGTATTATATGTTGATAAAGTAGTTTAGCCAAAATGCTGCGCTGCTGAGTCTGTCACGCAAATTGCTAAAACTCTGCTGTTCCTAAGCGTGCTGATGCCTCTAGGTATCAGTCGCTGTGATGTTCGGGCTGGAGAAAGCTCTTGAAGCTGCCGAACGACTGACCAGGAGGGAGAGAACATGCCATTCGGGCATGTGTCTCTATCGGAGTCCTACTTGCATGTAGGATGATCCTGACACTGACTGCTTGCAGGCCTCCTTCTACCTGAGATGCTTGTTTCAAACATTATGGACTTCTCCACACTTCCTTTGTCTGAGGATTCAGAAGTCTTGATTAAATGAGAACCCATTACTGGTTCCAGGAATTTAGGGGAGTCTACCCCACAACTGTGACTTGGTCTGCAACCTTATAACCTTAAGCAAGTTTTTTCAGAGAATTGCTCTGTTCATCCAAACAAAGGTCCTCTCACAAAAGAGCTTAAATAAAGAAACTTTCAACCATGCTTGGAACAAACCCCTTAAAAAAGCAATCACACTTGACCTGGTTTATCACTGGCTTGTATTTCAACCCTGGCTTGTTCAGGATCATTTCCAGCTGCTTACGGGTGAAGTTGGACACTCCGATGGACCTCACCAAGCCGGCATCTTTGCACGCCTCCATTGCCTGGCAAAGAAAGCACAACATGTTTGCTGAGTGGTGTTTGTTGAATAGCTGAGGCCACACTTTTTTCCAGATTGAGATTGGAGTCTTATAGTTCACCAGCTCTCATAGGAGCCATTGTGTGAGTCATTGTTCTGGACATGCCTCCTCTGGTGGAAGGCTACTGTGCTCTGTATCTGAATGACTCAAGGGATGGATTTCCTAATTTCCTACCTCCCATGTCTGACGAAGATCTACGTTGTCAATAATCATTTTTTTGTCTTCTCCCATGGGAAATAAATCTGGTCCAGGCTAGAAAAGGAGGGGGAGGGAATTAGTGCATTTCAGGCCTAGAAGTTCACAAGCACCACATTTCACATTCTTGTTTATTCAAGTGGGATAAAAATCCAGGAAAAAATACTTATGGTGAAATATTAGGTAAAGGTAAAGGACCCCTAGACAGTTAAGTCCAGTCAAAGGGGTTATGGCGCTCATCTTGCTTCCAGATCAAGATAGCCGGCATTTATCCTCAGACAGCCTCCTGGGTCACATGGCCACCATGACTAAACCTCTTCTGGTACAACGGAATACCATGACGGAAACCAGAGCGCACGGAAACACCATTTACTTTCCCGCCTCAATGGTACTCATTTATCTACTTGCACTGGTGTGATTTCTAATTGCTAGGTTGGCAGAAGCTGGGACAGAGCAATGGGAACTCACCCCATTGCAGTGATTTGAACCACCAACCTTCTGATCGGCAAGCCCAAGAACTACATCTCTACCAGCATCCCCCCGTTGCAATATTAACTCAGTATTGTCTCTTTTAACCCAGTGGTGGGAATCAGTGGATCTCCAGGCTTTGCTGGCCTCCAAGTCCCATCAGCTGCAGCCAGCAAGGACAGTGATCAGGGATGATAGGAGTTGCAATTGAGCAACATCTGTCTTCTTTCTTTGCACAGGTCTGTCTCCCCATCTCTCCAACCCCTTTTTACTTTCCTCGCTCCATCGCCAAGTCCTGCTCTGCACATGATTTCTTTCTTATGATGCCCATGTAGTTAATGTCATCAGTATATGCAGATGTTCTCTTTAACTGGCATGGTTTCTCCCCCCAAATCTGGGAGTGATCATTCCTTGATTGAGATATAGTATAGCAGAGAACTGTCAGCATCTCTAGGAAATGACAATTCCTTCAGGGAATAAAATATTTTTAGTAGGTTCTCTCCCCTCCTTCAAATATTGTACTCAATACTTGCATTAGGAGATCAATAATCATTTACCTTCATAGAATACGGAGAGTGCATTAAGAACAGATCCATGTAGTCAAACTGGAGTTTCTTCAGCGATTCTTCTAAGCATTTCCGAACCAGCTCTGGGTGGTGGAAGGTATTCCAAAGCTGTCAAAAATATAAAGAGATTTATATTTTCACACAGCCATAGAGTTTTTGTGTCTCGGGACAGTTTCGCTGTGTCAGATGACTATTCTTGTGTACACATCACAATATTTTATATTTACCATTTATTTATGAAATTTATATATTGCTCTTCATCAAAAGATCTTGGAGCAGTTCACAAGATAAAAGCACATGATAAAAGCACAAGGAAATAGTCAAAACAGAAGCAACAACATACAAATCCCTCCTTCCAATAACCAGCGGCGTAGGAAGCTGCTCGGAGAGATGTGTGGCTCGGGTACGCTGTAGGCCCCGCTGCACCCCCCTTCCTCCTCCCCTGGCAAAAACATATTCAAAAAGGCTATAGAATATTAAGAAGCCCAAGGCCTGGTCGAAGAAGAACATATTCACATGGCGCCTAGAGGTGTATAATGAGCCTTCCTGCAGAGAGTACTCCCCAAATGGGGAGCCATGCAGAAAAGGCCCCGTTCTCGTTTTGCCGCCCTCCGAGCCTCACATGGAGGAGGAACATGAAGAAGTGCCTCAGAGGATAAACACAAAATCTGGGTATGTTTATATAGGGAGAGGCATTTTGCTCTGATTTTGTTAAATAATGACTGTGAAATATGTAACTGCATCATGATGCAGGCACCATATTTTACAGTGGTACCTTGGGTTACAGACACCTTGGGTTACAGACTCTGCTAACCCAGAAGTAGTACCTCGGGTTAAGAACTTTACCTCAGGATGAGAACAAAAATCGTGCACCAGTGGCGCGTTGGCAGTGGAAGGCCCCATTCGCTAAATTGGTACCTCAGGTTAAGAATGGTTTCAGGTTAAGAATGAACCTCCAGAACGAATTAAGTACGCAACCAGAGGTACCACTGTACTCTTTTTTTTTTAAAATGCCAAACTCACTCACTTTTCCAGTGTAGAAAATGTCTTCCCTTTTTATTGTTCCGTCTGCAATCTTCGCACGAACGGCCCGCCCAACGTGCTCCTCTGTCTGGTATACATATGCACTATCAATAAGACGGAAGCCGTATTCTATTGCTATCTTTGTAGCCTCCTCACACTTACTTTTTGGAACCTGCCGGTTGAAAAAGGGAAAGGTTAGTCAAGGTCTCTGCTTCAGTGTGGAAATTAATATCAAAGGGTACCTGTAAGTAACACGGAGTGTCGGTGGACATTTTCAAACTAGACCTGAGTCTCAGGGACTCAGCTAGGCTGGCCCTAAACACATCAAAGGAAAAGAAAGAAAAAGCGTAAAGAAAAAGCAATTTATGTATACAGTATGTGTTGCATGTGCGATATAACATTGTGCCACCAGATGGCGAAATGGAGACTTGTTTTTCTCTACCTGTTTTCCCTGTTTAAATTTACAGCACTTTAAACTGAAACGCTTCTTTGATGTGTCTAGATCCATCCCTCTCGTGGGATCTCTTTCATGAGGCAAGGTGGCACTGACCAGCAATGACAACAGGGCTCCAATCAAAGTTGCAAGGTGGTGAGTTTCCATTTTAATTTCCCACAATCCCTCTGCCAGCACACACCAAGGCACTATGGGAAATTAAAACGGGTGCTCCCAGATAGCTGCCAGGTGGGAAACAGGATGAAATCTTATCTTGCATTCATTGTATATGTTAGAATGGGGTTTTGGCTCTATGCCTGAATTCCTTCTAACTCTGGATACAAGAAGGAGCCAATTGCTGGAATAAGTATGCAAGTCTCTTGGCAATGGCCAAGTATGGAAGGTTAAGGTAATAAATGAAGCAGCTCAGCGCCAGAGGGGGAATGAGTGGGTAGTTAGAAACTAGGGTGTGTGTGAGAGAGAGATCCAGGAGTTGGAAGCAGAAAGCAGGCTGGGCAGCTGAGAGATGGAGCCAAGCTGGATTTTTGCTGGAATCCAATGCTATTGCCGTGGGAGAAGCAAGGATGAACCCCTCCATCCTCCTTGTTGGCATCTGTCTGTCTCAAGACACAATGGAGTGTGCCTCTGGGGGAAAGTAAAAAATGCTGTGTTAGCAGCTCCAAAGTGACTTCCCTGGGGTGCAAGCCTGTGCAGTCAGTATGGAGGTCCTGGGCTGCCCAGATGAAAAAGCCTCTTTCTCATCCTCGCTGATGTGATCCAAAGGAACGCAGAGTAATACATTTGGCACCAGCTTGGCTGCAGGTGTTGCCAGAAGGAGGCATGCAATGCACCACCCAACCGTCTTAGGAACTCCAGCCCAGATTTGTGTAGCGTTTACTCCTTTTCTTCTCCTGAAGATATCCCACAAGGCAGCAGAGGTTCAAGAACAGAGTTTTCATTCTTCTAGATAGGCTACCTCCCTAGCTCCCTAGCTGGATGAGCCCCATCTGCCCTTCATTTCCCTCTCCGGCCCATACAGAAACCGCCTTCTTGACCTTTGGATCCACTAGTAATCTCATCTGTTCAGTCTGCCAGAGCCTCTCTTCACATGCAGGATTGAAAATGAGCAATCAGTGAATTCATCAGTTAGTTATTTTGGTTCAAACTGTGGAACACTGTTGAGACATACATTTGTAGAATGCTTTTTAAAAATTGGTTAAAATGTTTGTGAAATTGGTGAGATATCTAAGAAAGGATTGAGAAAGTCTCTTCGACAGCATGTATCTCTTTGTATAAAATAAGATTCTACCCCTCGCTTTATATGTGAATGGAGCAGATATATGAATTAGAAAAATGGAAAAGGAAAATTGATTTGAGAAACTGAGTGGTTGCTTTTATTTGGAAAATTCATGATATTCCTAGAAATTAATTTAATTACAAAACAAGAACGTTCATTGATCCCTTCATTTACGTTGCTGGTGATATGGACCAAATGAACATGGTTTGGATAAAGAATTGATTCTATATTTATTGTTAGTGTCCAGGATAGTTAGCTAATGGCTGGTAATTTTGGATAATATTGTTACTCCCAACAAAAGTAATAGTGGGCACTTATGGTTCTATAGAAATATTTTTTAAAATATCACTAGAAAATTTGCACTGGGTACTTTGAACCCTGCAGCAATTCACACTGGAAACTGTTTCTCAGCTACAAACCATCCAATTCTTGCACACAACATTATTTGCTCCTGAATCTGCTGCCTCAGGACCCTTGTTGAATGAGAAGCAGCACTTTATGTACTGCAAGGCGTCTGTTGCATTCTTGGCTGCTGTGACCCAAGAAGTTCTCACGCACCATTGGCTTCTCAGATCAGGTGAGATCCTGCGGTGCTTTGCAATGTATGAAGCACTCTGCAGCTGGCAGGCATTTTGCTCTTCAAAAACAAGTTACAACAATCTGAGAGTTAAATGTTTTACTTACAGTGTCCGGAGTATATGTTCCAAACCCCAATATGGGGATCTTGTTCCCATCATTCAGTGTAATGCCACGGTCTTTGCTAAGTGCCATTTTCTGCTTCTGTGCTTGTTCAGTTCTTGGCTGCAGGCTGAAATTGATCAACACTCTTGTGGCGAAAGGAAAACTCGAGTGAGAAAAATGAAGGTTGTGTTTCCAATAAAATGTCTTTTGGTGGCACAAAAGGAGGGGAGTGCTTAAATACTCTGAAGAAATGAGAGAGAAAGGCAGGGAAACCTATGGCCAACTTTTTATCAGTAATTTTCAGCAGAATGTCCTTTGATGCCCCACAATTTTCATTGTTGACTTAGCAGCATTGCTTTCACAAGATAAATAACCTATGGCCAACTTTTTATCAGTAACTTTCAGCAGAATGCCCTTTGCTACACCAGCAGTTTCATTGTGGCCAAACACCATTGCTTTCACAGGATAAAAAACAGCTTTCTTCTTCTTCTTCTTCTTCTTCTTCTTCTTCTTCTTCTTCTTCTTCTTCTTCTTCTTCTTCTTCTTCTTCTTCTTCCCGTTCCAATAAAGGAATGCAGAGGCCTATTGCAATCTTCGATCAAGAAACTTCACCTCTTTGTTAGATTAGTAAATGTTAAGACATAGGAAAAACAAGCCTAAAAGCGATGCAAATCTTTCTTCAGGCTGCTATTTTGAAATCAAAAGCTCCGAAACAAAATAATAAATGAAATATGTGGAGGCATCTGTTAACCTAACGAAGCTGGGTGTTCTGAGTGCCAATGAACACACAAAGGATGTAAGGAAGGAAAGGAGCATGCAACTTTGCCAGCACATGTAAAACACATTTGATGTGCACGACATTCCCCAAAGAATCCTGGGAACTGACATTTGTTAAAGATGCCGGGAATGGTAGCTTTGTGAGGGGTAGAATCATAGAATCATAGAGTTGGAAGAGACCACAAGGGCCATCGAGTCCAACCCCCTGCCAAGCAGGAAACACCATCAGAGCACTCCTGACATATGGTTGTCAAGCCTCTGCTTAAAGACCTCCAAAGAAGGAGACTCCACCACACTCCTTGGCAGCAAATTCCACTGTCGAACAGCTCTTACTGTCAAGAAGTTCTTCCTAATGTTTAGGTGGAATCTTCTTTCTTGTAGTTTGGATCCATTGCTCCGTGTCCACTTCTCTGGAGCAGCAGAAAACAGCCTTTCTCCCTCCTCTATGTGACATCCTTTTATATATTTAAACATGGCTATCATATCACCCCTTAACCTCCTCTTCTCCAGGCTAAACATGCCCAGCTCCCTTAGCCGTTCCTCATAAGGCATCGTTTCCAGGCCTTTGACCATTTTGGTTGCCCTCCTCTGGACACATTCCAGTTTGTCAGTGTCCTTCTTGAACTGTGGTGCCCAGAACTGGACACAGTACTCCAGGTGAGGTCTGACCAGAGCAGAATACAGTGGCACTATTACTTCCCTTGATCTAGATGCTATACTCCTATTGATGCAGCTCAGAATTGCTTTGGCTTTTTTAGCTGCTGCGTCACACTGTTGGCTCATGTCAAGTTTGTGGTCAACCAAGACTCGGTTCCCCGGATGAAGAGGAACCATTGATGAGCACTCTTTGGGTTCGGTCAGTCAGCCAGTTGCAAATCCACTGAGTGGTAGCATAGTCAAGACCACATTTTACCAGCTTCTTTACAAGAATATCACGGGGCACCTTGTCAAATGCCTTGCTGAAATCAAGGTAGGCTACATCCACTGTGTTCCCTTCATCTACCAGGCTCGTAATTCTGTCAAAAAACGAGATCAGGTTAGTCTGACATGACTTATTTTTCAGAAATCCATGCTGACTATTGGTGATCACAGCATTTCTTTCTAGGTGCTCACAGACTGTTTGCTTAATGATCTGCTCCAGAATCTTCCCTGGTATTGATGTCAGACTGACTGGGCGGTAATTATTTGGGTCCTCTCTTTCCCCCTTTTTGTAAATAGGGACAACATTTGCCCTCCTCCACTCTGCCGGGACTTCGCCTGTTCTCCAGGAATTCTCAAAGATGACTGCCAGTGGTTCTGAGATCACATCTGCCAGTTCTTTTAATACTCTTGGATGCAGTTCATCTGGCCCTGGAGACTTGAATACATCTAAACTAGCCAAGTATTCTTGTACTATCTCCTTAGTTATTCTGGGCTGTGTTTCCTCTGCTGAATCATTTGCTCCAAATTCTTCAGGTCGGGCATTGTTTTCTTTATCGGAGAAGACTGAGGCAAAGAAGGCATTGAGGAGTTCAGCCCTTTCTGTGTCCCCTGTTTGCATTTCACCATCTTCTCCTCTGAGTGACTCCACTGTTTCTTTGTTCTTCCTTTTGCTACGAACATACCCATAAAAGCCTTTTTTGTTGCTTTTAACCTCTCTAGCAAGCCTGAGTTCATTCTGTGCTTTAGCTTTTCTGACTTTGTGTCTACACGGGCTGGCTATTTGTTTGAATTTCTCTTTGGTGGTTTCCCCCCTTTTCCATTTTTTGTACACATCCTTTTTAAATCTTAACTCAGTTAAAGTTCTTTAGATAGCCACCCTGGCTTCTTTAGGCACCTTCCATGTTTCCATCTCATTGGTATTGCCTGAAGTTGTGCTTTTACTATCTCCCTCTTAACAAACTCCCAGCCATCATGAACTCCCTTTCCTTTTAGTATTACTGTCCATGGGATCTCACCCAGCACTTCCCTAAGTTTTATGAAGTCGGCTTTCTTAAAGTCAAGAAATTGAGTCCTAGTATGCTTGGCTGCTCCTTTCCGCTGTATAGTAAACTTCAGAAGAGCATGATCACTCACGCCTAATGATCCTTCCACTTCTACCCCACTAACCAGGTCATCAACATTGGTTAGGACCAGATCTAAAATGGCTGTTCCTCTTGTTACTTCTCCCACTAAACTACAGTTCCCAGAATTCTTTTCGAGGGGTAATATGCTTTAAAAGTGCTCCAGATCATAGGATCATAGAAATGTGGACTTGGAAGGGACAGTGAGGATCATCTATTTCAACCCCTTGCAATGCAGGAATCGTTGAGATTAGAGCCTCATGCTGTACCAACTGAGCTGTCCCTCAGGTGTGTTTGTTTACACCGTCAGCTTCTGGTTTGGAGTAAACAGCATCAGAATGCAATGCACCATAATAAATGTTAGGATGGATAAAGGATGTGGAACATGGCACTGTGTGCACAATGCTCACCCTGAATGCAGATTAAAAGGAAGCGTGTCCACAGCCTCAGCCTTTACTGGAGGGACTGAGTGGGAGACAGCAAGTAGCAACAAATGATTTCAGCAAGGACATTTTGAATATTGTTACAGATTCCAGAGGATAGAATGCATGCGTATAACATGGTCAGAAGTGATTTCAGGTCGTGGTGCAGACAATCGAAACCCTGTGCCCTTAAATCCTCACAGCCAGCAGAGGATTCAGAGCCAGCAGTAGTCATTCCTGCCCATCCCTTCCTCAGAAGTGGAAGCAGCGACTTTGTAATTTAGGGAAGCTTTTAATGTTTAATAGGTTATTGTATTTTAATATTCCAGAGTGGCTGGAGAAACCCAGCCAGATGGGCGGGGTATAAATTATTATTATTATTATTATTATTATTATTATTATTATTATTATTATTATTAATTATTATTATTATTACTACTACTACTACTATATCTGGTTGGCCACTGTGAGAACAGGTTGCTGGCCTAGATGGGCCACTGGCCTGATGCAGCAGGATCTTCTTATTTTCTGAAGTTATTTCAAATCATCTTGGCAATAAATCTCAGGCTATGCAGCTGCTTCTTTTTATGAAAGATAATCCCCCCCTTGTGCTATTTTCAATATACGACTCACCCCCTTGTAACTGCTATTTGACACATTAGGGAGAAACTACACAGCTCACACTTCTTGAACCAATATGCAAATCAAAATGCAGTTATCCTGAGAAAGTGGCAATTCTCTGAATTTTGTGATGCAGTTGTTCAGCTACAGAACCATTACAAAAATGCATATAGTGGTACCTCAGGTTAAGTACTTAATTCGTTCCGGAGGTCTGTTCTTAAGCTGAAACTATTCTTAACCTTAAGCAACACTTTAGCTAATGGGGCCTCCTGCTGCTGCTGTGCCGCTGGAGCATGATTTCTGTTCTCATCCTGAAGCAAAGTTCTTAACCTGAAGCACTATTTCTGGGTTAGCGGAGTCTGTAACCTGAAGCGTATGTAACCTGAGGTACCACTGTATAGTGGAGTAAAGTATTCATTAAAGAGCATATATCAGTGAAAACACCATGCAAACATGCTTTATTTTGGCCAAAAGTACAAAGGAAAATGTGTATGGTAGGAGAAATTTGCAATGATGAATTTTCAAGGGATTTTCTTTTCATCCCAAACTGATATGGAGATTTGAGGAACTGAAGAGTGGAAAATGAGATGCTGGGAGGAACTGATATTCACAGATTTGCCTAGTGTTTTCCATGCAAAAGGACCCAGGTTCAGAAGGGGATAAATTAGAGATGGGAGACCAGTCCTTATTCCACATCTGGTGGGTAATACTGTGGGTGATCAGCGTATCTGAAACGAAACAAAAGAGAGTCAACACTCAGGGTGGGGAAGATGCACAAGCAATGAAAATTGATCTGTTGCCAGCCATTGCTTCATGAGACCATTTCACACAGTGAATTGTAAGCTCCCCAAGTTTGCCAACACATGCCCACCCTGCTGAATATCTGGGAGGCTGAAAGTCAAAATGTTCCACCATATTACAATCTAAAACCTGAAATATCGGGATGATCATATGTCTGTCTTCTCACTAGAGAAAATAACCCCTAGATGATGAACACAGCCCTGGTTGCTGATCAAAGTGGTACAAAAGGGTTGGGTCAAAGGTCTCCCTCCTCTTCCCTAGCATCTTTTTGAGACTTTCAGGTAGGGGCAGAAGGACAAGTGCTGTTTTGGGAGTCCCTTCCTGGCAGTAATGCATGAGGCAGCCATCTTCCCCCCATCAAATGCTCCTCGGAATGTCTGCACATCATTGTATGGCATTGGTCTCAAGGGTATTTGGAAGCCTGGTTTCAAAGCACAGAGCAACTGCCGGGTGAGCAGCAAAGCTACAACTTGCTTTTTATAGTGGAAAAAGATCCTGAATTACCATGGGGTAAATTATGGGGCGTTTAGAAGTCCACCCCAAACATTACATTTTGTCAGAAACTGGACTTTTTCAAGACTGTCTAGGGCCAAAAACTACTGGGATAGCTCAGTCGGGAATGGATGGAACTCTTGATCTCAGGGCCATGGGTTTGAGCCCCATGCTGGGCAAAAGATTCCTGCATTGCAGGGGGTTGGACTAGATGACCACCCTGGTCCCTTCCAACTCTACAGTTCTATGACATAGACACTTGTCCATACACTTGCACCCCATTCCAAGTATGCATGGGGCTTTGGTACAAGGGATCCACAGTAATTCCTTCTATAGTTTCACCTAATTCTCTATGAAGAGAAGAGATGGATGACAGATCTTTTCTTCCTTTTGCTCTCGTAGTATGAATTCTTGTGTGAAGCACTTTTATGTATTCGTATGCATATGACTTACACGTCCCATTTTAAAAAGCTCATGCCTTTGTGAAGGCCATCAATGGATTTCATATCCTCCTCAGACAGCTGGAAAGTAAGTGCCTGTGAGGAGGAGAAAATAAAATGCTGAGGTGCTTTTACCTCATGTCTTCTTTTTGCACCTCAGAGCTGTGCACCTTTTTCCAGCAACAGAGAAACCAAAGCAAACTTTTCTACCACCTTCCAAAGTTCAATTCCTTCATTCAACAGCTTCAGTCCAGATGCCCTCCCACTGAGGGAATTTTATATGCATAGTAATGTAGGTTTGCAATAGAACAGGAGTGGGGAAACTGTGGCCCCCCAGATGTGGATGGACTCCAACTCGTCATCAGTCTTTGCCATCATGACCAATGGTCAGGGATGAGGGAAGTCACAACCCAGCAAATATTGTCTAGTACTTCTTCAGTAGTCACAGCTGTCCATGAAGGAACAGGTCAATTCTGTGTCCAGGGCAGCTGTCTACCAGCTCCATCTGGTATGCAGGCTGAAACCCTTCCTGCCCCCAGACTGTCTCGCCAGAGTGGTACATGCTCTAGTTATCTCCCACTTGGACTACTGCTAAAGGGCTACCTTTGAAGGTGACCCTAAAACTAAAACAAATCCAGAATGCGGCAACTAAACTGGTGACCAGGAGTGGCCGCCGAGACCATATAACACCAGTCCTGAAAGGCCCATATTAGCTCCCAGTACATTTCCGAGCAAATTCAAAGTGTTGGTCCTGACCTTTAAAACCTTAAATGGCCTCGGCCCGGTATACCTGAAGGAGCGTCTCCACCCCCATCGTTCAGCCTGGACACTGAGGACCAGCGCCAAGGGCCTTCTGGCGGTTCCCTTGCTGCGAGAAGCCAAATTACAGGGAACCAGGCAGAGTCCCTTCTTGGTAGTGGCACCCGCCCTGTGGAATGCCCTCCCATCAGATGTGAAGGAAATAAACAACTATCTGACTTTTAAAAGACATCTGAAGGCAGCCCTATTTAGGGAAGTTTTTAATGTTTGATGTTTTATCGTGCTGTTAACATTCTGTTGGGAGCTGCCTAGAGTAGCTGGGGAAACCCAGCCAGATGGACGGCATATAAATTATTATTATTATTATTATTATTATTATTATTATTATTATTATTATTAATGCAGTGTATAGCTAAACTGCCGAGTTATGTGACCCGTGAGTTCACAGTGTCCAAATGATGTGCTTTTTCAGTAATGTTTTTTAATGGATTAATATATGCTGCATTACCTGGATGTCTTCCTCAATTTGCTCTCTGGTGTCGGCCTTCACTATGACCACCAGGCCACGCTGCAGTTGGTAGCGAATAGCCACGAGAGCTGGGCTTTTGTTGTACTTCTTGGCGATCGTAACCAACAGAGGGACTTCAAGCAGGGGAGGAGCTTCTGGATTTAACCTGTTGGAGAGCAACAAGGGGAGAAGGTAGGTTTCTGGTGTCAAGATGCACAAACATATACACACAATATAGGATGGGGGACACTTGTTTTGACAGCAGTATATATGAAAAGGATCTAGGGGTCTTTGTAGACCACAAGCTTAACATGATTCACAGTGTGATGCAGCAGGAAGAGAAGCTAATGCTATTCTAGACTGCATCAGCAGAAGTATAGTGTTCCTATCAAGGGAAGTAACAGCAGCACTCTATTATGCATTGGTGAGACTTTACCTGGAATACTGTGTCCAGTTCTGGACTCCACAGTTTAAGAAGCATATTGACCAGCTGGAATATGTGGAGAGGAGGGCAAACAGAATGATAAAATATCTGGAACCTGAGCCACATGAGGAATGGTTGAAGGAGCTAAGAATGTTCAGCATGGAGAAGGGTAGACGGACAGATGATGTGATAACCATCTTTAAATATCAGAAGGGCTGCCTCATGGAAGATGGTGCTCGCTAATTTTTTATTGCTACAGTGCTGGGGTAACTAAGAAAGAAAAGAAAAAAGCCCCAACAGGCCTATGGGGTTGGTGTCTGCTCAGTGTATAAAGAATCCTGAGTACCTGTTGGAGAGAAAATATGGAGCATTGGGGCGGGAGGTGAAATGTAATGGAGTGTCCTGGAAGAAGGCACGGCTCACTGGACTGAAGCCAGAACAAGAGAACTCAGTATTGCAAAGTTTTGTTGCTGGTCCCACTTGTGAAAAATAATTATTAGGGTGGCATCCAATACAGATGAAAACAATAGAAATGTAAAAATGTAAAAAGTGAAATGCTATAATAATTTAAATGCAAGGCTGGATGGAGGGCCCTTTCATTCCTGCCAGTCTTGGTGATTGCAACCAACAGGACAGCAGAGCAACATGGCAGGAGTGTGCATTTTTGGTGGCCAAAATATAGATATCAGCATTGGCCGGGCCATCCAATATATGCTATCTTTAAAGGTTGGTTAGTTGATTTGAATTAATTTAAGTTTTTAGAATGGTGCTTTCCCCCCAATAAATGACAAGCTCATACTTTGCATGTGGATCATTCTGTAGCCAAAATGGTAGCATCCATGCACAAAAGAGAGGTCTTTTTCTTTGATGAGGTACAATCAGTATTTGGGGGGGGGGGATGCAACGGCACTTTTCCCCCTGGCGCCGTTGGGCCCGCCCTCACTTAAATATAGTGCAGAACACCAATTCCACCAATTCCTACAAACTACCCCAGATTATCTTGCGGGGGTTTTCCCTTGTGTGAGGGAAAACTTAATACTTTGGATTTGATCAAATAAACAACAAAGTTTGTTTTGTTAAACAAAGGAAGTTTATGACACAAGTGGGTGAAACATAGGATACTTCAGATTATAATGCTCTTTCACTTCAGTTCTTTCTCAGTTGTTGCACGGCTGTTGCCCCTTAATACTTTGGTTCTTAAACAAGGTGGTACTTCCTGTCAGTTACACACCCCTTTGACAACCCTACTCCTGAGGTACTCCAAGAAACAGACCCAAGGGATCTCCATAGCCCTCTTAACTGGTTTGGGAGTCTTCTCTTTTTGTAGAAGAATCTCAACCCTCCTGACTGGAATGAGACCTAAGTGGGCTGTCTTTTCCCAGCTTCCACTTCTCCTGGCTCAGCTTCAGCCTCCCAGTTAATTCCTGGCCTAATACTCTTACAGGACACCACACACTGTCCTTCACACTAAGCTCAGAGGCTCCTTTCTTTAGCTTGTGATATATTCCTCAGAGTGGATGTTTCCACCCAGAAGCAACTCTCTCTCCCTCCCTCCCTATTCTCCCAACCTACCAAACTGTCTCTCCAAATCCCCTCCTTTTCAACTCCCCCTCCTGGAACCCCAGCCAAAAAGAAAAAGAAAACACTTGGGGACCCAACCTGTCAAGCAAAACAAACATTTCCGTCACAGGGGTACCTAAGGAGGGAAAGAAAGGCCCAAAGAATCCTGTGTGACTGTTAGAGAGTTGATATGGAAAAGAGGGAGGGAGTTCAAATGAAATGGAGGATCCTGGAGGAATGCACAGTCTTGAAGGAGAACTCAATATTTGTTGTTGGTCCGACTTGTAAAAAATAAGCATTTAAGTGGCTTCCAAGATAGATAAAAACAATACAATTCAAAATTCTGAGACACACGAAACAAGCTATGTAAAAAGAGAAATGCTATAATTATTTAAATGCAAGGCTGGGTGCAGGGCCCTTTCATTCCTGCCATTCTACTGCTTAAAGCAACATTAAACATAATATAAATGTGATTTGAAAACAGCACAAAATTTCAGAAGCAGAAATTATTAAATAGCCCCCTGCCTGTAACATTTAAAAACATGTGTTTGGGAGAAGTCAAACAGTTATATATATAAAAAAGTCTAAAATGGGAGGTGAAGAGCTTTGCAAATCTCTCTCTGGAATGAGTTCCCCAATTGTGGGGCCACTACAGAAAAGGCCCTGGTGCTGGTATCCAACATGAGGATCTTTACTAATTGTGGGGCTAAGAGTACAACCTTCAGAGCTGATCTGGATGCTGGGGAATAGTGGCCCTAGGTGGTGCCTGAGGTGGTCCTCAAACGTTTTGGCTTCATCTCTTACCATTTTGGGTCCCTTTGGGATCCCAGGACACAATATCCTTCTAGGATGATATTGTTTGACTTGCAGAAGGCCAGCAGCTTGCTTTGGTTCCGATAAGGATGGCATTCAACCTGCAGATTCAAAATCCCCCAACACAACCCCAAAGTGAGAATTCAGGTGAAACAAAAGAATACCATGAAATAAAGGAAAGGCAGAAAAGCAGAACCATGCTATTATTTCTTGAAATATCCTGTTGTTACCATTCTTAAAGTTTGTTGTGTTTTCTGATGCATCAGAATCTTTAGAGGACCATTCTTGCATTTGTGGTTTCCATCCATGCTCCTCATCCATGAAATATGTGTTAGCTGAAGATGGGGGACAGGGCTTATTCCCCCTCAATCTCCTCTCACTCCAGCCCTGTTGAGCCATTATACCCAAAGAAGAAATATCCTGGGCACACTGTCCTGCCTGCAGTGTCTCTATTTCTGGCCACTCAGTCTCTGAATTTTCTACGTTGAGCAGAAAGGTCTGATGGGGGATTTTCTTGGCTTTCCATTAACTCGAGCAGATGATCTGGGACTCTGCTTTATCAGGGTCTCAATCAACTGAAATTTCCAATCAAATTGAATGTATGATATGTTAATAAAGTAGTTTAGCCAAAATGCTGCGCTGCTGAGTCTGTCATGTAAATTGCTAAAACTCTGCTGTTCCTAAGCGTGCTGAAGCCTCTTGGTATCAGTCGCTGTGATGTTCGGGATGGAGAAAGCTCTTGAAGCTCCCGAACGACTGACCAGGAGGGAGAGAACATGCCAGTCGGGCATGTGACTCTATCGGAGTCCTACTTGCATGTAGGATGATCCTGACACTGACTGCTTGCAGGCCTCCTTCTACCTGAGATGCTTGTTTCAAACATTATGGACTTCTCCACACTTCCTTTGTCTGAGGATTTAGAAGTCTTGATTAAATGAGAACCCATTACTGGTTCCAGGAACTTAGGGGAGTCCACCCCACAACTGTGACTTGGTCTGCAACCTTATAGCCTTAAGCAAGTTTTTTCAGGGAATTGCTGTGTTCATGCAAACAAACATCCTCTCACAAAAGAGCTTAAATAAAGAAACTTTCAACCATGCTTGGAACAAACCCCTTAAAAAAGCAATCACACTTGACCTGGTTTATCACTGGCTTGTATTTCAATCCTGGCTTGTTCAGAATCATTTCCAGCTGCTTACGGGTGAAGTTGGACACTCCGATGGACCTCACCAAGCCGGCATCTTTGCATGCCTCCATTGCCTGGCAAAGTAAACACGACATGTTTGCTGAGTGGTGTTTGTTGAATAGCTGAGGCCACACCTTTTTCCAGACTAAGATTGGAGTCTTATAGTTCACCAGCTCTCATAGGAGCCATTGTGTGAGTCATTGTTCTGGACATGCCTCCTCTGGTGGAAGGCTACTGTGCTCTGTATCTGAATGACTCAAGGGATGGATTTCCTAATTTCCTACCTCCCATGTCTGACGAAGATCTACGTTGTCAATAATCAATTTTTTGTCTTCTGTCAAGGGATAAAAATCTGGTCCAGGCTGGAAAAGGAGGGGGAGGGAATTAGTGCATTTCAGGCCTAGAAGTTCACAAGCACCACATTTCACATTCTTGTTTATTCAAGAGGGATAAAGTGTTACTTTATCCTGGAAAGAAAATACTTACGGTGAAATATTAGGTAAAGGTAAAGGACCCCTAGACAGTTAAGTCCAGTCAAAGGTGACTATGGAGTTACGGTGCTCATCTCGCTTCCATACCGAGATAGCTGGCATTTATCCTCAGACACCTTTCCGGGTCATGTGGCCAGCATGACCAAACCTCTTCTGGCACAATGGAATACCATGACAAAAAGCAGAGCACACGGAAACACCATTTACCTTCCTGCCACAATGGTACTAATTTATCTACTTACACTGGCGTGATTTCTAACTGCTAGGTTGTCAGAAGCTGGGACAGAGCAATGGGAGCTCACCCCATTGCAGGGATTTAAACCGCAGACCTTCTGATCGACAAGTCCAAGAACCTCAGTGGTTTAGTCTACATCTCCACCAGCATCCCCCCATTGCAATATTAACTCAGTATCGTCTCTTTTAACCCAGGGGTGGGAATCAGCGGATCTTCAGGCCTTGCTGGCCTCCAAGTCCCATCAGCTGCAGCCAGCAAGGACAGTGATCAGGGATGATAGGAGTTGCAATTGAGCAACATCTGGAAGGCCACAGGTTACCCA
Source organism: Podarcis melisellensis (assembly GCF_964234715.1). NCBI lineage: Eukaryota > Metazoa > Chordata > Lepidosauria > Squamata > Lacertidae > Podarcis > Podarcis melisellensis. Next base: position 59,734,596 of record NC_138542.1, read on the forward strand.
AACATGCTTTAATTCCCCCCCCCCCCATAGAACAAACTGTCTTCTCTCTCTGCACAGGTCTGTCTCCCCATCTCTCCAACCCCTTTTTTCTTCCCTCACTCCGTCGCCAAGTCCTGCTCTGCACATGATTTCTTACATATGATGCCCATGTAGTTAATGTAATAAATATATGCAGCTGTTTTCTTTAACTGGCATGGTTTCTCCCTCCAAATCTGGGAGCGGTCATTCCTTGATTGAGATATATTAAAGGATAGAACTGTCAGCATCTCTAGGATATAACAATTTCCAATGTTCCTTCAGGGAATAAAATATTTTTAGTAGGCTCTCCCCTCCCATTCAAATATTGTACTCAGTACTTGCATTATGACCTCAATAATTATTTACCTTCATAGAATACGGATTGTGCATCAAGAACAGATCCATGTAGTCAAACTGGAGTTTCTTCAGGGATTCTTCCACGCTTTTCCGAACCAGCTCTGGGCGGTGGAAAGTACTCCAGAGCTGTCAAAAATATAAAGAGATTTATATTTTCACACAGCCATAGAGTTTTCGGGTCTCGGGACAGTTTAGCTCTGGCAGATTACTATTCCAGTGTGCACAGTGTTAAGGACACACTCAAATATTGTTCTGAAGAGTATTTTGAATTGCTGTGGTGAGGTAAAGCAAATTTAAAGTCATCATTGCTAATAAACAGTATTTTTACCATTTATTTATGAAATTTATATATTGCCCTTCATCAAAAGATTGCATCATGATGCAGGCACTATATTTTACAGTGGTACCTCGGGTTACAGACACCTCGGGTTATAAACACTTCGGGTTACAGACACTGCTAACCCGGAAGTAGTACCTCAGGTTAAGAACTTTACCTCAAGATGAGAACAAAAATCGCGCACCAGTGGTGCGTTGGCAGTGGGAGGCCCCATTCGCTAACTTGGTACCTCAGGTTAAGAATGGTTTCAGATTAAGAACGGACCTCCGGAACGAATTAAGTACGCAACCAGAGGTACCACTGTAATCTTTTTTTAAAAAAATGCCAAACTCACTCACTTTTCCAGTGTAGAAAATGTCTTCCCTTTTTATTGTTCCGTCTGCAATCTTCGCACGAACAGCCCGTCCAACGTGCTCCTCTGTCTGGTATACATATGCACTATCAATAAGACGGAAGCCGTATTCTATTGCTATCTTTGCAGCCTCCTCACACTTACTTTTTGGAACCTGTCGGTTGAAAAAGTGAAAAGGTTAGTCAAGGTCTCTGCTTCAGTGGCGAAATTAATATCAGAGGGTACCTGTAAGTAACACTGAGTATCGGTGAACATTTTCAAACTAGACCTGAGTCTCAGGGACTCAGCTAGGCTGGCCCTAAACACATTAAATGAAACGAAAGAAAAAGCGTAAAGAAAAAGCAATTTATGTATACAGTAAGTGTTGCATGTGCAATATAACATTGTGCCACCAGAAGGTGAAATGGAGTCTTGTTTTTCTCTACCTGTTTTCCCTGTTTAAATTTACAGCACTTTATACTGAAACGCTTCTTTGATGTGTCTAGATCCATCCCTGCTGATGCCTGGGTCCTCTCGTGGGATCTCTTTCATGAGGCAGGGTGGCACTGACCAGCAATGACAACAGGGCTCCATTTTAATTTTAATTTCCCACAATCCCTCTGCCAGCACACACCAAGGCACTATGGGAAATTAAAACGGGTGCTCCCTGATAGCTGCCAGGTGGGAAACAGGATGAAATCTTATCTTGTGTTTGTGATATATGTTAGAATTCCTGCTCCATGATTGCAGTCATGCGATTGCTGTCTATCACATGATGGTATATGTTTTGACTCCGCAGAGTGGGAAGTGACGGAGACAGGATGTTTGTGTTACTGTGTTCCGTGAAGTGGGACTATTGTCCTTTGTTCTTTTTCTTTTTTCTCTCTGATGCTAGAGAGAGAGGGTGACATGTTGCAGCGCTCTGTGTGTGTTTATATCTAAATAAGGTAGATTAGGAAAAATGTTGAGTTGATGAGGTCTGTTACACAAATTGCGCAAACTCTGCGGATCCCTATATGTTTCGGTTGGCATCGGTCGCTGTGATGTTCGGGCAGAAGAAAGCTTTTGAAGCTCCCAAACGATCGACCAGGAGGGAGGGAACATGCCAGTCGGGCATGTGTCTCTGCCAGGGTCCTACTCGAGTGTAGGCTGAGCTCCTGACAGTATGCACATGTATGGGAAATAGCAATTTCTGAGTGCTTGACCCAAACATGCCAGATTTATTCGTGGATTTATTAATGGTCAGGCAACGAGAGACAATTTTTAGCACTTTCAAGATCACATCAATAAGTCAGCAGAGTCATTGCAACCCCCTATAACACATGTATCTCTATGGAGAGTACTAATTAATTAGTGAACCTATTAGAAGAAGAAGAGTTTGGATTTGATATCCCGCTTTATCACTACCCGAAGGAGTCTCAAAGTGGCTAACATTCTCCTTTCCCTTCCTCCCCCACAACAAACACTCTGTGAGGTGAGTGGGGCTGAGAGACTTCAAGAAGTGTGACTGGCCCAAGGTCACCCAGCAGCTGCATGTGGAGGAGCAGAGACGCGAACCCAGTTCCCCAGATTATGAGTCTATCAATCTTAACCACTACACCACACTGGCTCTCTATTATGTATGCACAGTACCTTACTGTTTCGTAGTTGACAATACCATAAAATGTACTCCATGTTTTGGTTTGACTTTTATGTTATATTGATGGTGTTACTATTATAACACACACACACACACACACACACACATTATTGTGAAAAAATGAAATATTTAATGGTGTGTGTGTAAAAATTTGATGTGAGTGGGGTTTTAGCTCTATGCCTGAATTCATTCTAACTCTGGATACAAGAAGGAGCCAATTGCTGGAATAGGTATGCAAGTCTCTTGGCAATGGCCCCTTAAATATGGAAGGTTAAGGTAATAAATGAAGCAGCTCTGTGCCAGAAGGCAAATGGGTGGGTAGTTAGAAAGACAAAAACTAGGGTGTGTGTGTGAGAGAGATCCAGGAATAGGAAGCAGAAAGCAGGCTGGGCAGCTGAGAGCTGGAGCCAAGCCTGATTCCTGCTGGAATCCAAGGCTATGGAATCCAAGGCTATGGCCGTGGGAGAAGCAAGTCAATGATGTGAACCCCTCCATCCTTCTTGTTGGCATCTGTCTGTCTCTAGAGACAATGGAGTGTGCCTCCGGGGGAAAGTAAAAATTGCTGTGTTAGCAGCACCAAAGTGACTTCCCTGGGGTGCAAGCCTGGGCAGTGAGTATGGAGGTCCTGGGCTGCCCAGATGAAAAGGCCTCTTTCTCATCCTCGCTGATGTGATCCAAAGGAACACAGACTAATACATTTGGCACCAGCTTGGCTGCAGGTGTTGCCAGAAGGAGGCATGCAATGCACCACCCAACCATCTTAGGAACTCCAGCCCAGATTTGTGTAGCGTTTACTCCTTTTCTTCTCCTGAAGATATCCCACAAGGCAGCGGAGGTTCAAGAGCAGAGTTTTCCTTCTCCTAGATAATCTACCTCTCTAGCTGAATGAGTCCCGTCTGCCCCTCATTTCCCTCTATGGCCCATACAGAAACCGCCTTCTTGACCGTTGGATCCCCTAGTAATCTCATCTGTTCAATCTGCCAGAGCCTCTCTTCACGTGCAGGATTGAAAATGAGCAATCAATTAATTCGTCAGTCATTTTGGTTCAAGCAGTGGAACACTGTTGAGGAAGTCTCTTTGTCAGCATGTATCTCTTTGTATAAAATGGATTCTCCCCTCGCTTTATATGTGAATGGAGCAGACATATGAATTTGAATTGGAAAAATGGAAAAAGGAAAATTGATTTGAGAAACTGAGTGGTTGCTTTTATTTGGAAAATTCATGATATTCCTAGAAATTAATTTAATTACAAAACAAGAACGTTCATTGATCCCTTCATTTATGTTGCTGGTGATATGGACCAAATGAAGATGGTTTGGATAAAGAATTGATTCCATATTTATTGTTAGCGTCCAGAATAGTTAGCTAATGGCTGGTAATTTTGGATAATATTGTTATTCCCAACAAAACTACGGTAATAGTGGGCACTTATAGTTCTATAGAAATATTTTTCAAAATATCACTAGAAGTTTTGCACTGGGACTATGAACCCTGCAGCAATTCACACTGGAAACTATAAACCATCCAAGTCTTGCACAAAACATTATTTGCTCCTGAATCTGCTGGCTCAGGACCCTTGTTGAATGAGAAGCAGCGCTGTTGTATTCTTGCAAAGCAACTGTTGCATTCTTGGCTGCTGTGACCCAAGAAGTTCTCATGCACAAATGGCTTCTCAGATCAGGTGAGGTATCTCGTGCTGTGCTTTGCAATGTATGAAGCACCAAGCAGCTGGCAGGCATTTTGCTCTTCAAAAACAAGTTACTAAAATAGTGAACATTAAATATTTTACTTACAGTGTCCGGAGTATAGGTTCCAAACCCTAATACGGGGATTTTGTTCCCATCATTCAGTGTAATGCCACGGTCTTTGCTAAGTGCCATTTTCTGCTTCTGTGCTTGTTCAGTTCTTGGCTGCTGGCTGGCTGAAACTGATCGACACTCTTGTGGCGAAAGGAAAAATTTGAGTGAGAAAAATGAAGGTTGTGTTTCCAATAAAATGTCTTTTGTTGGCACAATAAGAGGGGAGTGCTTAAATACTCTGAAGAAATGAGAGAGAAGGGCGGGGAAACCTATGGCCAACTTTTTATCAGTAATTTTCAGCAGAATGTCCTTTGATGCCCCACAATTTTCATTGTTGACTTAGCAGCATTGCTTTCACAGGATAGATAAGCTATGGCCAACTTTTTATCAGTAACTTTCAGCAGAATGTCCTTTGCTACACCAGCAGTTTCATTGTGGACTAAGCAGCATTGCTTTCACAGGATAAAAAATAGCTTTCTTCTTCTTCTTCTTCTTCTTCTTCTTCTTCTTCTTCTTCTTCTTCTTCTTCTTCTTCTTCTTCTTCTTCTTCTTCTTCTTCTTCGCGTTCCAATAAAGCAATGCAGAGGCCTATTGCAATCTTCGATCAAGAAACTTCACCTCTTTGTTAGATCAGTAAATTATAGACATACGAAAAGCAAGACTAAGAGGTATGCAAACCTTTTATTCAGTATTGAAATGAAAACACATGCTCAGAAAAAAATAAGAAATGAAATATGTGGAGGCATCTGTTAACCCAACGAAGGTGGGTGTTCTGAGTGGAACGTGGCGCCGTGTGCACAACGCTCACCCTGAATGCAGATTAAAAGGAAGCGTGTCCACAGACTCCGCCTTTACTGGAGGGTTCAGGTTACGCAAAGCAGGGGCTGAGTGGGAGACAGCAAGTAGCAACAAATGATTTCAGCAAGGGCATTTTGAATATTTTTACAGATTCCAGAAGATAAAATGCATGTGTATAACATCATCTGCTGTGGAATAGAGTGACAAGAAAAACATAGAAGTTTTTTTTAATTGAATTATGTTGCCTACCCAAACAATTAGAACAAAACTTAGTCGTCAAACAGATTAAGTAATTAAAAAAAGAATCAAAAATTAATAAGGAAAAGTAAAATTATAATATAGAAGAAGACAAAAGAAAGGTGAATCATGAAAGAGAAGGAGAAAAAAAGAAAAAGAAAAAGGAATATGTGTGTGTGTGTCCATCCATACTTTATTGCTATCCAGAGACCCATAAAACATAAACCATAAAACAATTTCAAAACTAGATTATCCACTCTTTGATCCAGGTCCAACATGCAGCTTCATAATATAATTGGAGGTCTGAGACTGTGAACCCTGGGACATAGAAGTTATTTCAGGTCTAGCTGGAAGACAATCAAAACCCTGTGCCCTTAAATCCTCACAGCCAGCAGTAGTCATTCCTGCCCATCCCTTCCTCAGAAGTGGAAGCTGTGACTTTGTAATTTAGACGTTTCCCGTCATGTCCTGCTTCCCACAGGCATCTGATTGGCCACTGGGAGAACAGGATGCTGGACTAGATCGGCTACTGGCTGAATTCAGCAGGCTCTTCTTATTTACCGAAGTTATTTCATCTTGACAATAAATTTCAGGCTATGCTTCTTTTTATGAAGGTTAATCTTTCCCTCCGGCTTGTGCTATTTTCAATATACAACTCACCCCCCTTGAAACTGTTATTTGACACATTAGGGAGAACTAGGGATTGAGGAGGATTTCAGTTTTGTTCACATTTGAATGAGAAACTACACAGCTCACACTTCTTGAACCAATATGCAAATTGAAATGTAGTTATCCAAAAGAAAGTGGCAGTTCTCTGTATTGTGTGATGCAGTTGTTCAGCTACAGAATAATTGCAAAAATGCATATACTGGGCTAAAGTACAGTAATACCTCCACGAACATCTGCCTAGTCTAGCGTCCATTCCGGTGAATGTCCGCGGCAAACCTGGAAGTACCGGAATGGGTTACTTCCGGGTTTGACTCTCGCGCATGCGCAGAAGTGCTAAATCGTGCTTCACAGATGCGCAGAAGCTCAAACCACTCTGCGAGCATGCGCAGACGCGGCACTTTGCCCTGCGTCCTTTTCAGCTAGTGTCGGGGCTCCGGAATGGATCCTGGCCGCAAAACGGGGTATGACTGTATGCATTAATGAGCATATATTAGTGAAAACACCATGCAAAAATGCTTTATTTTAGGCAAAATTGCAAAGAAAAATGTGTATGATAGAGTCATCTGTTGAAGGTAGAGTACAGCATCGAGGATGGAATCAGTCAAAGGGTTTTATTCTTCTCCGAATGTATAGTTAGGATGGGAAGCAAATCTGAAAAATAATAATCAACGGAGCTTCTAAATTACAAGGAGAACGAATGGGTGAGATTCAGGTTTCAGAAGGAATATCCAACACATTTAAAGCACATGAAGCCTAGCCACTGGAGTTTACCCTCGGAGAACTACAATTCCCTTAATGTTTGCTGGTGGGTTTGCTATCTATCTCAGGATTGTCATCCTTGGGCCAGCCCACCACAATTTGCTTGCCTGAGGCAAATTGCAAGGTGGTGCACATTTCATATACAGAAGCCAGCTGGAATGACAATCAAAACTTACACCTAGATTGGCAGCAACACAGTGCCCTTCACTGGGTGTCCATCACCACAACTGAGGGCAACAGGCTAGTTATATGGGTGCAGGGCAGCCATGTGATGCACACAGATCTGCCCTCCAACAGAAGGAGACGGGCAGGGTGCTCAGAAGAATCAAGTGGGGAAGGGGCTGGCCTGGAGGGTGCTTCCACATTGGGAATTTATTCTCTTTTCCCTGTGGAAAGTGAGGAGAAAAGTGGTTGATGCACCAGCTGAAGCACACCTTGCCTAACAGTAGGGCCGGCCCTGGTTCTACTTGACTGTCTCAATAGGGAACACATACAGTTGTACCTCAGGTTAAGAACTTAATTTGTTTTGGAGGTTCGTTCTTAACCTGAAACTGTTCTTAACCTGAGGTACCACTTTAGCTAATGGGGCCTCCCACTGCCGCCGCGCGATTTCTGTTCTCATCCTGAAGCAAAGTTCTTAACCCGAGGTACTATTTCTGGGTTAGTGGAGTCTGTAACCTGAAGTGTCTGTAACCTGAAGCATCTGTAACCCGAGGTACCACTGTACTTAGGCCCTGAGTCTTTAGTAGCAAAAAGGGGAAATAATGGTGTGCCATTACTGAGCTGTTTTAACTGGCATACCAGAGTAAGGCACATGAAGACCTTTTGGTTTGGAGGGCAGTCGTTCTTGAAATGTGTTGAGTGTAATCAATTGCGTCTTTTGAGCACCAGTCTGACGTCCTGCCCCTCGTGTGCAGCTCGTGTGTGTGTCCCCACCCCACTTCTCCATGACCCTTCACCCCCACCAAATTGTCAGGGGTGCTACCACACTCTCCCCAGGGCAACAAGGAACGGGGAGTGCTCTGGCTGCAACCACAAATACCTAATTCCCACCAGGAGCTGCCTCCACACGTGGGCTTCTCAAATGCCCACCTGTATCACTGTGTGACATTATGGATTGGGCTGAACTCTAACAACAGATTCCCTTGCCTTGCCGCCTTCAACTCACCCTGTCAGCTTCATGTAGCGAACATTTCTTTTGAGGCCATTGAGGGTTTTCATGTCCTCTTCAGGCAGCTGGAAATCAAACACCTAGCAGAGGAGACAGGGTTGCATATAATCAGCAAGGGCTCTCTTATTATTATTATTTCAATTTATACACTGCCCTGTACCCGGAGGTCTCAGATGGGTTCACAAACAAGACCGCAACATATAAAATCAAACCAAAAACAATAACCCAATAACGCCTCCCCCAAAAAATGCCACCCCCAAAAATGCCACATTCTAAAAGGGTGTTGGATGTCAATAAGATAAACCAAAGGCCTAGTTAAAAAGGAATGTTTTTGCCTGGTACCTAAAGGTGTATAATGAAGGCACCAGGCGAACTTCCCTGGGGAGAGCATTCCATAGACAGGGAGTCACTGCAGAGAAGGCCCGTTCTCATGTTGCCACCCTCCGGACCTCTCAAGGAAGAGGCACACGAAGAAGGGCCTCAGAAGATGATCTCAGGGTCTGGGTAGGTTCATATGGAAAGAGGCTCTAGATTTTCTGAAGCTCAAGCACTGAGGCAAAGTGGGCAGAAAGAGGAGACATTGGCTCCCCTATCCAGCAGAATCTCTCCTTGATCTCACCTGCATTTTCATCGTGTTTTAGACATCAATGGTTCCCATTCAACTCTGCTTACGCAGTTGGGCTCCTGTGAGTAAGATGGACCCCATCTCCACTATTGCTTACCCCACAACTTAACTCTGACAGTCTGTTACTGGTTTGTGTTCAGTATGTGGTAGGTTATGTTAGGGTGTGAAACCTAAGACGCTGGCAAGTTAGCAATGTCATGTGACTTTAAGTAGTCAAGCTTGTTAAGTTGTTAAGTTGCTCAGTATATAAAGAGTGTTTGTTTTCTCTGCCTGTGGGGCGTGAAGCAAAAATGTCTGAAAGCTCCGGAGGTGTTTCTGTTATCTTTCTGCAATAAACCTGTCTTTGGAAAGACAGGCTTCCCTGTGTCGTTATTTCTTTGCTGCTGAGACTCTGAAGCTTGTACTGCAACAAGAATCTCTTCACTGGACTTAATTAATGCTCTGCAAAGAGAGCTGTTGCTGGTTGCGCAGCGGAAGCGTTTACTGGACCAGTACACAGACTCTCTTAGGTTATTCTACTTAAAGTGCAGGTATGAACGAACACTCAGCTCCCAATGCCTCACCTAAACCAGTACACATTAGGCTTTGGTTCACTGCGTCTGCAAACTGCTGGCTTACCTGCAGGTTTTCTTTAATGTGTTTTTGGGTGAAACTCTTGGCCAGAACCACAATGCCACGCTGCAATTGGTAGCGCAAAGCAATGAGCGCTGGGCTTCGGTTGTGCTTCTTAGCAAGGTCAACCAGTACTGGTTCCTCACGTAGAACTGGCGTGCTTGTGTCCATCCTGCAAGAGGAAAGCAACCTCAGGTGTCATTAAATAGCAATATTGTGACATATTCAAGTCAACATTTGAGCATATCTAGACACTGTAAGTATAAAGCTGTTTTAGACCAGATTCATCTGGTATGGAGGAACCCAACCAATGAACCCTACAAACAGGTGTTCTGCGCAGAGGGCAGGGACAGCGGAACAAAAGCACAATCCTATGCATATTGACAGGTCAGTCTTACTGGCCATATTCATATACTGATAAACCATGGTTTGTTGAGATGGGACTGAGCCTAGCCTCCCTCTGAACTCATATGCTCCTTTCCTCCTTTGGTGCAGCTGCAAGGAGTTTAGAAGCAAATCCCAGAGGGATTTAGTGCACACTGCTTAAAATGGTTGGGTCTGGTAGACAGAATTGCAAACAGAAATGTGTGCATTAGCAGAAATGCACACCAAAATGCTGTCAAATTTTCATGAGAACTTTTTCTAAAAAAAAAAAAGAAGAAGTTTGCAAATTTTAAATTTGGTGCAGAATGGTGCAGAACCCGGAACTTAAGAAAAAGGAGAAACCCAAACTGTAAGATTCCTCTACCCCTGTTAAGCACACATTCCTTTCCCCTTGTTTCTGTATGGCTTTGACTAGGTGCTACCTTTGTGCCCCTTCCCCTGATCCCATATTTGCTATCTTGGATCAGATATTCTTTCTGGTTTTGATGGTGCACTTTTCTCCTTCCTATCTGATCCGTGATTGCTGCTCTAGAACAAGCATGGGGAACCTTTGGCTGAGCTGCTACTGGAATAATCCTTGGCCATTGGGCTTGCTTGCTGCAGCTGACGGGAGTTGTAACTCAACCACATCTTCAGGGCCAAAGGTTCCCTACAGTTGTTGGTTAATTATTGGCTAATCATTGAAATACTGGAATAAATGATCAAAGTTCAATGTTTTCTCCTACCAAGCCTCGTCTCTCTGGGATCCTAAAGCAGAGAAAGCTTCCAGGACAATATCCTTTGATTTGCAGAAAGACAGCAGCTTGGCTTGCTTGAGATAAGGGTGGCATTCGACCTGGTAGAGAATTTGTGCACAAGCCAAGAGTCAGAAGCACAGTCTAGAGGAGGAGTCTTTACAGTCTTGTTACAAAACAACAAGAATAAATTGGTTCTTGAAGACAGAGCATTACGAATGGACCTGAACATCTGGAACATCTGGGGAAGTGGGATTTTGCCTGCTAGATCCATTCTCAAGTTCCCTGCGCTTTGTACATTTAGCAGGATTTTTGAACAGAGCTCCATGTGGATGCAACTGTGGCCAGGATTTCTGCACGATCAGGGCCCTCGGTTATTGTGAATTCAGAACCCACACCCACACTTTCCACTGATGCAATCTCACTCCCCGTGTTCAGTAATTTATTTATTTTTGAAGAATTATACCTGGTTTAGAACAGGCTTGTACTTGAGGCCAGGTTTGTTTAGGATCTTTTCCAGAAGCCTCTGGTTGAAGTTGGAGACACCAATAGACTTCACCAAACCTGCATCTTTACATAATTCCATGGCCTGCAGAAGATGATGAAAGTATATCAACAAAGCAGGCTGTATAAATTACGCTGCTGAAATAAGTGTACAGCTTTGATTTGGGGGACTGTCCTGCTGTTGCTACACAACTGTGATGATACACACCTCCCAGGTTTGACACAAGTCAACGTCATCGAAGACCAGCTTTCCACTTTCATCTTTTGGTAGCGGATCGGCTCCTGGCTTTAAAATAATAAAAATAAAAATAAAAATTTACTCAATGTAGAAACAACAGTACCAAAAGTACAGTGGTACCTTGGGTTAAGTACTTAATTCGTTCCGGAGGTCTGTTCTTAACCTGAAAATGTTCTTAACCTGAAGCACCACTTTAGCTAATGGGGCCTCCAGAGCATGATTTCTGTTCTCATCCTGAAGCAAAGTTCTTAACCCGAGGTACTATTTCTGGGTTAGCAGAGTCTGTAACCTGAAGCGTATGTAACCCGAGGTACCACTGTATTTTACTTCCCATCTTTCCCCTATAAAGGTTGACTCTAAGCATGACTAAGCATGCTGTCACATACACAGTTACCTGAGAGTGATACTTATTTCTGAGTAGACATCTGCTGGTTTGTGATGTCAGTCTGTAAACAACCCGTCATCAAGAAACAATTGTAAAAGCAGATTAAACAAAATGAAAGCATTGGCTTTTTTTTACATTTAGTGGATTATGATTATTACTGTACATTTGCAAACAAGGTTAATATACGTTTCCAGATGTAGATTATTTTATATGTCCTCCCCCCTAGTGATCCAAATGTGGCTTTTCCTGGCTGCAATTTCTAATTGGTGATGGAATGCAACTTATCACATATTTAAAGACACTCCTCTGTTATTACGGTTACACTTTATTGCACACTTATGACTTAATTGATCAGAGTTAGATGGAGAACCAAATTAACTCTATTGCAATTGTCGTTACTTTTACAGTTACTAGCTCTAACTAGAGTACTGTGAGGGGTAACCTTTTCCTGCCTGCACAGCAGTCTCAATGAAAATCCTTCTCTAGGTTGCTATTACTCAGAGTGGTCTTGCTCCCGCTGGTACCAGTGGGAGTTCCCATCATCCCTCAAGTTCAATTTCCGTATATCCAGCTAAAAAGGTTTTGGTAACAGGACTTCAAGAAAGTTTTTTTAAAAATAATAATAAGCCTCTGAGATTTTGGAGAACTGCTGCCCATCAGAGGAGACAACATTAGCCATTTGATAAACCAGTTGTCATAGGAGCCAACGTCATCTCTACACTAAAACCTTTCCTTTTAAAGACAGCAGTCATGGGTAGGTAAATATCCTACTTATTTTTCCTTGGTTTTGAGAATATCTAAAGTGTTATGTACTGAAGTTCTCACCCTAGGCCAGCAGGGGGATACTGTAGATAGTTATGCAAATAAGGGATCGAAAGTGACGTTCAGTGATTGGATAGTTTTAGAAAATTGTTACAGTTACGTTGTACTGGAGCTCTATATAAGCAGGCTGACTGAACCCTTCAGTTCAGTTCTGTTCTGGCCTGTGAATAAACAAGAGCTGTTTGAAGAATCGCTGTGTCGTCTGATATGTTCACCCACAACTTAACATAAAGTGTGAAGGATAGTTACATATGATTCAAAACTTTGCACCCAGCATTTGAATATGTTTCTGATCAAAAGAATTAATGTGTACGCTTAACAGTAAATCCATCTTAATATATACTTCTTTTTAAGATAAGGATTTTACAAGCAAGCAAGCAAGGAAAGTTTGTTTTTGGTTCATCAACTAGTGGGGGGGGGGATTACCTTGAGAGGAAATGGCATGTGAATAAGAAAGAGATCCATATAATCAAGTTTAAGTTTCTTTAGAGATTCTTCCACACTTGTCCGGACAAGTTCTGGGCGATGAAAGGTGCCCCAAAGCTGTAAAGGGTTTCAAACAGCAGAACATGGATACAGTTCACCTTCAGAATGAATGGTTCTTACTGAAGCATATAGACACACTCCAATTAATTTCAATGGTCATTGTGTCAGATACATTTCTGCCAATCCGTTTGCCTGTTATCATAGCTTCTTTTTCACAAAGGTTGTATCTTCCCAGGTAGAGTTAAAACTAAATGATCATACATAATGTGTTCATTTATTGCCTCAAAAGAAAGGATTCTGGGCGTTTTGTTTTCCAGTTGTAAAATTATATGTGACTAAATTATTAAGAGAACGCACTAGGTTTTTTTCATATAGGTAAGAGGCCAGTCAGTTGCAGTTTCCATAGTCTAACTTTCATATAAAGAGAGCATTCTTAAAACAATGGCTTTCAAACTGGGTTCTGAGACACCTTGGCTTCACTGGAAACTTAACAGGTGCACTTCCAGATTGCCAGTGTATTGTGGGTGGGAATCAAGCACATGCTAGAACTTTAATTAAAGCAGATTAAAGCACTCTGTCACACTGGTGCAACGAATCTACAGTGGTACCTTGGTTCTCGAACTTAATCTGTTCTGGGAGTCCGTTTGACTCCTGAAACTGTTCAAAAACCGGGGTGCAGCTTCTGATTGGCTGCAGGAGCTTCCTGCACTCAAGCAGAAGCCGCATTGGATGTTTGGCTTCTGAAAAACATTCGCAAACCGGAACACTTACTTCTGGGTTTGTGGCTTTCGGGAACTGATTTGTTCGAAAACTAAGCCGTTTGAGAACCAAGGTACCACTGTACTTTTTTCTTTCATTCAAAAAGCTTTTTGTAGTTAGGAAAGCAATGAGAAAATGCCCGGATGAACAAATACTTGACAGAAAGACTTGTAAATACCACATGAGCAAATCAGGATAAGTGCTCATTCCCTTTTAACAGGCACAGGCAAACTCAGCCCTCCAGATGTTTTAGGACTACAACTCCCATGATCCCTAGCTAACAGGACCAGTGGTCAGGGATGATGGGAGTTGTAGTTCCAAAACATCTGGAGGGCTGAGTTTGCCTATGCCTGCCTTATAACCTCACCAGAAAGACATCAGAATGAACGCTCAGTAAAGACCAGATAATAGTCTAACCTAAGTTTTTTGTACAGCAAAACAAGATGAATATTCATAAAATAGGTCAGGAGGAGCCCTAGGAGTTTAGCAAGAAGATAACCAGTGATGGACAACCTTCCCTAACAGGCCACTTGCCCATCAAGAAGATTCCATTTCAACGGGTGGACACAGTGTAATGTTGGGTATATCTCTAAGGGCATCTTCAGAGTTTTGCAATTGGGATTCAATGGCAAACTGCAAAATTCAGCTTGCACAATTCAAGTAGATCTGCTGCTCTGGTGCAAATCTGCTTCTAAGAAAAACAAGCGGAACTTTTTGCAGCAAGGAAAGTGCACTAGAAAGTGTGGGATATCAATTGCTTGCCCTTGATCTTGCATAACCTCCCTGCAAACAAATCCAAATGAATGCTCAGTAAACAGGTTGTCTGGAAGTGAGCTGAGTTATGTTCTCAGAGTAATGTTGGGCGGCCAAGTAAAAACAAAACGAAGCAGGCTCTTGCAGCTTCATTAGTTGTATAGAGAAGGGATTTCAGTAGTTGTTGCATGTATGACAAGCAACACATTCTGAAATTCCTCTGTTGCACAACTGCCAAAGGTGCAGGACATTTGTCCTCTTTCCTGCCTGGTCATGGTGAGGATGTCTACAATACACAGGGTTTCCTCAGGAGTCAAGTTGATTTGGAAAGGAAAGAAGTAAAATTTGGAAACCACTGAGTTGAGTAAATGAACTTCCATGGCCTTAGCTGTTAGGAAAGGATGGTAGCAGCAAAGCCTGTCTACCAATCAACCAACTACTACAGGAATTAATATTTACTGACCTTTCCAGTGTAAAACAATTCATCCCTTTTCACAGTTCCATCTGCAATCTTTGCATTCATCCCTCGTCCAATTTCCTCTTCATTCCCATAGATGAAGGCTCCATCGATAAGGCGGAAGCCAAGCTCAATGGCTACCTTTATAGCCTCCTCACACTTGCTTTTTTGAACCTGGTGGTTAAAACAACAATAGCGTCAGCAAGTTTCAATGGCTTTGGCAGGAGGGTTACTTGATTGTGTTTCCTTATGTGCCACTTTTGCATTGAAAAACAACTGCACATGGAACACCATGGGGTTGTACCCTAATATGGGGCTGTACCCTAACATGGGAAAAGTTCTACCAATCCTTGCATTAATAGAATGAGTGCATTGGATGCCAACCATGGTCATTTTAAGGCACTGTGGACAATAATCTACATACAAAGCATTTGAGAAAATTGGGTTCTCTCCCAGCGCATGTTGTCTAAGGGTGGTGATGCAGCAAGCTACCATCTTGCTTAGCTTCAACAAGTCAGAATCTTTTCGGTGTCTGCATGGCAGAGCACTTGGCAAATATATTTATGCCACCTTGACTTCCGTGATGGAAGAGAGGTTCAGGATATAAATATAAATCACTATTGCTGTGCAGCGTTAAAAAATATTGGTTTTGGAATTCAAACAATATCTCTTTTCTCTGCTAGACCAGGATTTGTTGCAGCCATATAAACAATATTTTCACATAATTGAAAAGCATTCTGGCCACAGAATGGTTACTATCAGTGTCAATAGGAAGGGAGTTCCAAAATGTGGGTGCTGCCAGACTAAAATATTGGTTTCTTACAAATGTAGAATGAGGCACCTGTAGCAGTGTCCGTTCTGCAAAATATATGGCAAACTAATGTGAAATAAATATACCACTGCATTTAATGCAACTGGTTTTTCAAATACAAATACCTGTCTAACTTCAGGTTATATTTTAGTAAGATCTAATTTATATATTTTAATTGGTGCTATATCTGTACTGTCCCTGTTATACCGAACTGCAAATTTAAATGTATCCCTATTGTGTTTCATGACTTCCCTGATTTTGTGAGCTGGAATTGGTCTGTGACCGAAATAATAAATTCATTCATACAAATACCTGCAGACTGGGACAATAGTGGACAGGCAGGAGAAATTCACATACACCCTTGTCAGCCACAGACGTGACAAAAATAATTCCTCTCCACACACAATGAAATTGCTATTTGCATCTCTCCTGATGGGATGGGTAAGCTGCCAGGGTCCATGGAGTAGGGATAAGGGTTAAACTCTCATTTTCCGCCCAGCCCACCATGGCTCTGATCAGGCTCTCTCCAACAGCAGCTATTTGTGTTGTAAAACTCAAACATCTTCATGGAATGACATGTAGGTTGACCCTTGGGAGAGGCCCTGCAAAACCATCACAAAGGGTGGCCTATTTAGACTGCAGTTGGCTTTCCGTTTGAGAGAAATCAAATTTCCTATATACACATAAAGGCGATACAAAAAGAAAACCTTAAGAAAGTTGACTTACTTCATCAGGGCAATAGGTACCAAGCCCAATCAAAGGGATTTTGTTTCCATCGCTCATCTTAAGGTAGGAATTTTTGTCCAGAGTCATCTTTTTACAGCTTTGATCTGATGTGCAAGCAAATGTACTCTGCCAGAGTTTTGGAGAAGAGAAGTGGAGTTGGCTACAACTCTCTTTTTCTCTTATAGAGTTACTCCCTCAGGGGCAAGGAGAAGTGATGCTGATGTAAGGTAGATGAAAAACAACCCTCAGAACCTCAACATAATAATAGATCCCTGAGGTGTCAAATACTTGGCATTGTCACACTATCAACTCAGAGGTCACATGCTGTTTCTATTCAGTTTCCACCAGTTTGCTGGGCGACCAGTTAGAAGACAATGGAAAAACGCAGCTTACTTGACAACAAACCCCCAAATTTGGAACTCCCCTCCAAACTGGTGCAGTTGTTGACAGGGTTTTGCAGGACAAATCCCATATTTTGCAACACCACCATCCCAAACTGAGTAAATAATACATCAAATCAGGGTTCATAGTCAACACCCAAAAACCCATCTCAGCAGATAAATGACCAGATATTTATGCTGAAGTTTTTCACCCTGAGCTCTGAAGTAGGGGTGTTCCCAGATAGTTGCTATGTTCAGCTCTGATTCAGAGGTCTTGTGCAACAAACCTATTAACCCAAATGTTGCAGTATGGAAAGTAATGCAAAAACAAGCTGTAAAATGTCAGGAATACTTGCTTAATGCAGCAGTGCCACACTCATGTCTTACATTTATGCCACTTTAACAGTCATGTCTCTCCCCAGAGAATCCTGGGAACTTCAGCTTGTTAAGGATGTTGGGGTTGTTAAGAGACCCCTATTCCCCTCAGAGAGCTACAATTCCCAGAATTCCTTGGGAAGACGAATTGATGGTTAAACCACTTTGAACTGTAACTGTGAGGGGAATAGGGGTCTCCTAACGTCTCTCAGCACACTGAACCACACTTCCCATAATTCTTCGTGGGGAAGTCATAACTGTAGGTCTGCCAGCTTGCATCAAATTAACAGTTCTTAGACAGCACTATTTTTCTAGAAAAAGAGGTGCCAGATCTCACTGTGACCACCTCCCTTGTTCTCTTATAGTGACAATGGTGCCCACCTGAGAGGTGCTGGAGCTGAAAAAAGTCCTGTTCTTAGGGCAAAAGATAAATAAGGGTTAAAAATAAAAGTGTGGCATAAAATTCACTTGAAGAATCCTGCTGAATCATAACAGCTGTGTGAGGGCCAAGCCGGGCTGCTGAGCAGTTAAACTCCAGTTCAACTCCCACTGAAAAATGCACAGGCTGCTCTAATGATCCCTGAGACCAATTAGAATTGCCCCTGCATGTTCCAGTGCGGAGAGAGTTGAAAAGGTCACTCCCACTTATGGCTCCATACAGCAGCTGGGTGTCACAGCGAGGGTGAGGCAGAGAGCAGAGTGTGTATCTAGGTGAGAGTGGTGTCACGGCAAAGTTCCCGCAATGGCACACAGCTCCTGCTTAAGAACAACTTCTCACCCTGCTGTGCCAACCTTTCCACTTGCCAAAAATGCCAATGCAGTTGTCCACATACTAACAACTCGGCAGTTCTGCATACCTCCGAGTGCTTCAGAGACGAGAACGGGCTCCCGAAGGGTGTCTGTGTATTTACAGTGGTACCTCAGGTTAAGTACTTAATTTGTTCTGGAGGTCTGTTCTTAACCTGAAACTGTTCTTAAACTGAAGCACCACTTTAGCTAATGGGGCCTCCCACTGCCACCGCGCGGCCAGAGCATGATTTCTGTTCTCATCCTGAAGCAAAGTTCTTAACCCGAGGTACTATTTCTGGGTTAGTGGAGTCTGTAACCTGAAGCGTATGTAACCTGAAGTGTATGTAACCCGAGGTACCACTGTGTTTACAGCATTTGTTCCCCTGCCATTTAGCCAAAAAGATTCTCAGCATGGCTTACAAAAACCAGTTCTCAGGTTCACATTCTAAAAAGAGATGACACAGGTAAAGGTAAAGGCACCCCTGACCATTAGGTCCAGTCATGGCCGATTCTGGGGTTGCAGCGCTCATCTCGCTTTACTGGCAGAGGGAGCCGGCGTACAGCTTCTGAGTCATGTGGCCAAAATGACTAAGCCGCTTCTGGTGAACCAGAGCAGCGCACGGAAACGCCGTTTACGGTCCCGCTGGAGTGGTACCTATTGATCTACTTGCACTTTGACATGCTTTTGAACTGCTAGGTTGGCAGAAGCAGGGACCGAGCAACGGGAGCTCACCCCGTTGTGGGGATTCGAACCGCCGACCTTCTGATCGGCAAGTCCCCTAGGCTCTGTGGTTTAATCCACAGCGCCACCGCATCCCGACATGACACATATACGGTACAAGGGAAAAGGAATAGGAGGGAAGAAGGAAAAGCAAGCTCAAACACAGATGCTTCAAGTCACAGTTTGTAAAGTCACTGTCAATGCCAGTGCTAGTTCTGACTGCCTTCCCTTCCCTGGAGTCTCTCCCAGATCAGATCCAGGAGCACAGCTGATGACAATGAGGGATGCAAGAAGGCAGCATTTTCCTTTCTGATCTGCATTCATCGTAACCAGTGCTGTTTCCATTATGATACAATGTCCTTTCCAGGAACTACTGTGTTAGTCTTCCTGTCCGCTATTGAATGTAATCTATGCAAATTATATAACTTACATAAATAAGTTGTGCAGGTTATATAACTTGCGTAACTATTTATGCAAGTCATGCAACTTACATTCATTTCAATGTAAAGGAAACATCCAAACAATGGATTTTAAAAAAATTAATTATGAATTGTTTGTGGACCTAGGGTGGAATTCAACATGGTGTTAAAGAGAGCATTTCAATCTCTCCTCCTCTATCATTCTATTCTGGGGATTATTCTGACACTCTAGAGTGCTTTTTGGTTTTTTTGGGGGGCGGGGTGCAGGGGGCATGTGGAAGGGGGGGAAACCCCATTGTGCTATTGGGAGTCCTTGCTCTGGCTTCTGCTGACAGAGCAGAGATGGAATCCAACATCTGGAGGGCCACAGGATTCCTACCTCTGCTTTAGAGTGTCTGGATAAAATGGGAGAGATCTTTAATGCTAACTAAACCAAATGTTTTGGAGACTGTTGGTGTGGTCTTTTGCTTCCAACAGGCTGGAGATGAGCTTTTTCCTCAAGTTGAGAATGGGATGGCACTGCCCAGTATCACAAATTTCCTGGGCACATGGGAGGTGAGGGGTGATACGGGAGAAGCCATCTTTGATGTCTCCATTTGGATCCACATCTGTGTTTTGTGTTGGTTTGCAAGCCCCCTCCATAGAGGCTGGCCCCTCTCACTGTCCTCGGAGCTTGCTTACTGGTAACCTCCTCTGGCTGATATCCAGACAGACCAGGGATAGGCGACATTTTCCCAAAAGTGGGTAAAATGCACAACCCCTCCCTCCTGCTTCCGCAGGGGAAAGAAAAATAAGTCAGAAATCTATTTACATGATGTTTATTTCTGACATTACAGCACTAGAGAAAAAACACGTCCTTTCAGTTCAGTTCTTCCAGCAAGTCTGACAAACTGTGCAATCGGAAGGTTTCAAGTTACACTCTTCACAAAGACTTATCCAGCCTGTGAACGTCCTGGGAAATTCTTCTTTTCCACAGATAAGCGCATCATGTGATGTCAACAAACTGGCTGTCTGCAGCGGTGATGTTTCCATATACTGACATTTTGGAGTGTGAAACCATATGGCTCTCATAGGCCATAACTCTTGTGAACTTTCCAACACTGGCAAGTTGAGATTGATAAGCACATTGGGTCATCTGCAACAGAGATGGGGAACCTGTGGCCCTTTGGATGCTGTTAAGAGTTTATCTCCCATGAGATCCTGCCAGCATGATCACAGGTCAGGGATGATGTTGAGTTGTAATAAAACATCTGCAGGTCCACAGATTATCCATCCTTGCCTTACATGATCCATTGCAGTGGTAGGAATTTGGGCAAGTATGGAGTTGTTCTCATTAATTAGAAAGATTTCTTCCAATGAGTTATATCTAAGCTTTGTTCTTAGAAAACTGCGCCTGATTGTTGTTTCACACTCAAGTGCATTATTTTGCAAAATGGGAACTGACTAGCTGTGAACCTAATTTATCTTTTGCTCACATTCCATCTTATTGGTTTGCCTTGCATCTCTAGTCCCATTGAGGAACTAGAGGATGCAGGCCGGGTGAAAGCCATAGGTATCTTTAATTGTAAAAAGATAAGAGGCTCTGGAATAAACCAGGATTAAAATACAACCCAGTGAATAACCAAGTAAATTCCTCTCACATATTGATGTTGGCCAAGTACCTAATTTTTGTGAGTGTCTGGATCTTCTCATGGTGCTTTGATATCCAGCTGAGAGATATTTATTTCTGTTTATTTAACAGAATTGGTTAAATAAACCACCCATAACCTCTAAGCAGTTTGCATAGAATATGTGCAGTACTCCTAGCTACAGGGTAATCTTCAGGTGTGAGAGCTTCTTGGCAAAGTAGCCTCCATGTGTTTCCTCCTTCAGTGCTACTCCCCAGCCACAGGGCCTACTTGACAGCAAAGGTGTTCAGCCACAAGTCGCCATTTTCAATTTCCCAGAACACTCGATAAAGGCATTGTGGGAAACTTGAATGGCACATGTGTGTGCATACACACACACACACACACACACACACACACACACACACACAGGAGGTTACCATTTAAAATTGTATTATGCTGCCCATTTATGTATTATATTTGTTGCTTACTACGAAAAAATGGCTCATAGTGATTGACAGTTGCCTAGAATGCTGTAAGCAGTAGCTCTGGGATATTGTGGGAAATTTTAAGTGGCTGCCAGGGCAGCTGTCAGCTTGCCAAGATGCCAAGGCCCCAGCAGTTGCCAAGCGTACCAAGTGCTGGTGCCAAGCCTCCACTACACATTGGCTATCCTGTACAATGGGCTTGCACCTCCCACCATTAAATGCACTCCTGAACAAGTGCAAACAAAGCAGCGGTGGTTTAAGTAATGTTCCAAAGTGTGACTCTGCCTCATGCCATGACTAGCCTACGCATGTTCAGGAATGCCTACTTGCCCGTCAATTTTTGCTCTCCACCTGCAATAGGGCACCCGGGGGGGGGGGAGTA
Organism: Podarcis melisellensis; assembly: GCF_964234715.1. Lineage (NCBI taxonomy): Eukaryota > Metazoa > Chordata > Lepidosauria > Squamata > Lacertidae > Podarcis > Podarcis melisellensis. Next base: position 59,756,168 of record NC_138542.1, read on the forward strand.
TGGGAGGCTGTCTGTGGCTTGTAGGCCACAAGCTGCCTACCAATATTCTACAAAAGGCCATGCCACTAATCTTTTAGAAGAGACCCCTCTCATTTGTTTTATTATGTCCCAGTTGGCTGAGCATCTTACAGCAGCACCTGGCAAACAAATTTGGGCTTCGTTTTGTCCCCAGCAGCCAGAGAGACACTGGAGACCGGTGTTGGAATGCAGCAGAGTTTATTTGGCCATCTTTAAACACTTTCCCCAAAAAGCAAGACAATTCACAGGATTTGACAACTACAAGTCATGTATTGTTCCTATGGGGCAGCGACAGCAGGGTTCCCAACTATACCAGTTTTGACCATTATTTAATTACCACCACTTCAATATTAGCAGCTTTGCTCTACGACATTTTGAAATATTAAATAAATAAAGTGACTGTTTTGGATATTTACAATTCTGAGAGTTCAGCCAGCACAAAGATGCTCATCTTCTAGACTGTACAGGGCTCACCTGCCATGAAGTTATCAAAATACAGTGCTGACATCTAGAGCAAAAAGAGTGCATAGCAGGCTTGTTGCAAGAGGTCTTGCCTCAATCTGCTGGTTCTGAAACTTCAGCAGGCAGCTTGCCAGAGAGCACGAAAGGCCCCACCAGCCAGGAGAGAGGGGTGTTGTGAGTGACATATTCCAGCAGCTCATCCACGTATTCTTGCGCTTTCTGCACTGTCTGGCGGCTCTGGGCCAGGAGGGTGCTGGGGAGGTCCTGGAAGGATCTGACCGTGGAAGCGGCAGCATGAAGTTCTCCAGTGCTTTGGCCGACTTTCTGCACCTTATCCTCCAGGCTAGAAGGGAATCCTTGGATGCTGGACACCAGGGTTTGGCTAACGGTCTGCAGACGATGGATCAGGTACTGAAACATTGTCAGGGTTTGGCTTTCTACCTGTTGAGGCAAGCAAGCCATTACTGACAACCTGTACTTCCTATCGGGGACAGGCAAAAGCACCATTGCAAAGATATACCTGTAGCTGCACCATATCTTTGTTATCCTTTGCTTCTGGGTTTGCCTTGTTCCATTCGATCAACATCTGGCTAAGCTTCTTTTCACCCTCATGAAAGGTCTGTCCCACACCTTGTTTCATGTATTCAATCTGGAGGGGAACAAGACACACTAGTTTAACTTTCAACAGGAACTAAGTCGTCAACATGGCCAAATTCAAATAAGCTGGGTAAAATGTGCCCCCCCCCGACAACTCTGTGTGTGTAGGGTCAGGAATGGCTTCCTTAGGCCTTTGATTCAAAAAGCTACATGGCACTTTAAAAAAGCCAATTATGTTACTATTGGGGTTTTTTTTGTCCAAGCCAAAATAGGAAAAATAGAGCACACGAGCTTTGTGGTTTTTTTGCCCCCCCTTTTTTTGCTTATAGAAACAAATGGCAAGTGGCTGAAATTTGGGGGTATTGGTTCCTACTATGCTGGTGACAATACGCTAGATTATGTAACAAGTCTATTTTCCCAAGGATAAGTTTACCCAAGTGTGTTGGAACAAGGTTGAAGCAATACCATCTATGGAACTCCCTCTATGATGGATGGGGAAACTGTGGCTCTCCTGGTGTTGCTGGAACACATCTCAACTGTTGGCCATGCTGGCTGGGGCTGAAGAGAGCTGAACATCTGGAGGACCAGAGGTCCCCCATCCTTGTTCTGCCTTGCGATTTGTTACCCATCTTTTCTGGATAAGTTATCCATGTCAGAAGAATATCATAAGGCATCAGATGGAAACATCAGTGTAAGGTTCATTCCTTCAAGGGCCCTTTGAGATTTCTAAAGAGAGATGTCTGTGTGTGTGTGTGTGTGTGTGTGTGTGTGTGTGTACACAAAGCCAATAGAGCATTCCTCAGCTCAGGGATGGGGAACCCATGAATTATGAGCTTAGCCTAGTCAGGAATGATGGGAGGTGTAGTCTAAGAAACCACTGGAGGGGCTACAGGTTTCCCACACCCACACCTTAAGCCCCATATAAGTGCTTACCACAAATTTGCTTTTGGGAAACTCCCAAAGGGTCCAGTATCACATAACCTGGACTATGCATCCCTTGCATATAAGCGCCAAAGTTCATATAGTGCAGGTGTGGAAAACCTCTAGCTTCCCAGATGCTTGCTGAGCTACAATTCCCATCAGCCCCACCAAGTCATGGCCAATAGCCATGACAGGAGTTGTGGTTCAGCAATGTCTAGAGGGCCAAATGTCCCCCCACCCAAATACCATAAACCAAGCAAGGTTCCCCTTGGGAGTCAGATCATGGTCAAATTCCATTCCATTTAAAGAAAACATGGACTCTGAAATTGCAGCTTTAAAATATTTGATTGCTCAGGTGCTTTTCTATAATTAAAAGGGCGATTTGCAGTGGCACAGGACAGTCTTAAAAGGGGAGACCAAGCTCATACCATGTGAATTATCTGCTGGAGCTGGGAGAGAGACTCATGTATCCTTTGCCTGGCTCGCCTGATCTTCGCCACAGCGTGCAAGTAGGCCCTTTGGCGGAGTCTGCTTGAAAGGGAGCCCAAGCGCACCAGATATTCCTGCTGCTCACACTGCTGCACCGGAACCACATTGCCATCCTTTGCAGCTGCTGTAATCTCAGCTAAGGAAGAGAAGACCACAGTGGATTCAGCAGGGGACAGCCTTGATGTCTCATGCTCCTTTAGCAGAATCATGTGTAAGGAAGGAAAGTTTCACTGCCCATTTGAAGGGGTACCATGGCAGGGAATCTAGGAATTGATTGCTAAATTCACATTTGAAGGCAAGGGCTGGTGCACAAAGTGTGTTTTCCAATCGCTCCCACATACAATACCGTATTTCAGTGCCTAGTGGAAAGCTACATCTTCCATAGCACAGTTTCTATTGTTCAGTGCAAGGCATGCAGCTGTAGATTTGGAGGAGGGGAGTACAATGTGGGTCCCAATGATGAAGATGTGAACAACACAGTAATCCCCAGATAACTGCACAATGTCTTGCAGGCTTTTACATTTGAGGTTTCCTGTCCAAACTGAAGTCAGATGGGGAGAGATTGAAAAGCAACCCTGCTGCTCTCCTTCCCTCGCCCCAAACACCAGCCGTTGCACCAATGCCCTGCTGCTTGAAAGAGTCCAGGGGATTCCATCCCATTACAATTACACACTGAAACAGATTTCCTACCAGTTTATAGAATCAAAAAGCTGTAGAGTTGGAAGGGAACCCCCCCCCCCAGGGTTATGTTGTCCAACCCCCTGCAATGCAACAATCCTGTCTACGGGTGTCCCTGGGTGGGCTCAAACCATCAACCTTATGGCGAACAGCCAGACACACTGACCCATTGAACAGATATCTGAAAGACTGTTTCCTTCTGTATATACCTGCCTGCAGGTTGAGATCTTCAGAGGCCTTGTTAGATGCCCTACCAACTAAAGTAGTTTGGTTGATGGGAACATGATACAGGGTGGTAACACCCCACCCCCCCAAAGGAGGCAAGACTAGTCCCTTCTCTAGCATTTTAGTCAGGTAATGAAAACATTTCTGTTTGGAATGGCTTTTTAAAACCTCTTGCATAACTATTTAAAACCTCTTGCATAACCTATTTACATAACTGGCATTGAACTCTGCTTCTCCTTGACATCTTTAGGATCATTGGTTGTTAAGTTACATACCCAGTTCTTCATCTGTTATGGGGAGATATTCATCTATCAGGTCTTCAGATCTGCCAAGCATTGCCTCAGCACCACTGACAGCTATCTGGCCCATTCTGGATTCCATAACGGTGGTCAGACTCTGGCCAATAGCAGACTTGGTTGCTTCCATGCCATCCTGCACAGCTCCTTTCGTCATGCCTACAACTCCAGAGAGCTTGCCGGCAATGGCGTCCTTAGCGCTTGCCACTTTGGACGACACCATCTCCTTGGTGTCAGAAGCAACCTGCGAGGCAGCAAGAAACCACACGTCGTTTCCATACAAATACTCACCGGCAATGTAACAGAACCATGCCATTATCTTGTACGGAAGGATAATATTTATTGAAAGTGAAAATAATAAGATCAAGCACATGTACATGTTACTCGACTAGAAAATGTTCTTGAAATAAGAAGAGAAGATGCCCAGGTGCTAATAAGGGCCATGGCAAACAGGCCTGACATTATCTCTGCCTCCCTGGACTTTGGCTCCTAAGGTCCCAACCTAGCTGCACCACAGCTTACCTTATCAGCTGACATCTGAAGAATTGGCAGCTTCTCTTCCAGGGCATCCAAGCTCCAGGAAGCATACTCATTTGCTGCTGCAACTACGAATACAGAAAATTGTTATCTTATTGCTTTCTACTACGCCAATATGAAAAACCCAATGTATTTCCAAGTCTTCATTTTCACAAGCTTTAGCTTTCCCATCTACAAACACACCTTTTGCAGTTATTAGAGGGTTGCAGCTTTAAGAGGCTGGCCTTATTATTCTAGTACCTTTCTAGATTTGTAAGGGCAATTTGAAAGCCTCGCCCCAGGGATGGGAAGCTGCCATGAATGCAGCTGGGATAAGTAGAGAAGGCGGGTGCAGAAACCAGGGCAATGTCACCAGTTTTCAAGCACAGCTAAGAGCTCTCCATGATGCTACACATTCATACATGCGCCACAGTGACGGAGTTCCAGTCCAGTAGCACCAAAGGAAGTATCAAGGACACGGGCTACCTGAATTTCACCACTACTCAGTTGCTAGAAATGGTAGACCAGTTCTCAATTTAATTTTATTTTAAAGCATTTCCTTTGCTCCCATGGAAAAATTCCTATGGACACCCATGCATGCATCTCACGATATAATCTGAACATGCAAACCACCTCCACTTATTAAGCAGGAAGTTACTCCATGGACATTGCATCAATAGGTAGTTTTGTCCCTAGTATTTTGCCTACACCGTTGGACAAGCTTGCTTAGAAGTCTGCCCTTGACTTACTCTGGGGTTCAAGTTTAGTCAGGATGGGCTGAGCAGTGCTGACCGCCACTTCTTTCAGGGTCTTCATGCCCTTCTCGGCAGCATCACAGACAGACTTCACATAGGGGTGGCTGCCCTTGGTAGAGTTGTAGGCGTTCGCAGCCATGTCATAGGCAGAGCTAACCAATGGCATGCTGACTACTCTTCTCAAGACATTCTACACAGGGAGGAAATATTTCGTCAGAGTGTGGTACATACAACCTGTGTAGCCCTGCAAAACCAATTTGAGCTAGGACTAACCTACACTCGTCATTTAAAACACTTTGTACAAAACATGCAATAATGCATTTTGGAGGCTGTTCATTGCATAGACTTGTTCACAGCCCATTTTTCCGAACTCACCTCCTCCTGTGCAGATGCCTCCTGCACCTTCTCATGGGAAGACATATTTCCTTGACTGTTGGAAGACATAACTTGGCACTGCAACTAGCAAGAGCTGGAAAAGGAGGTCAACAGTTAATTTGCCACAGAAGAGTTGCATTGGCCTAACAAGTACTGAACAAGACAAGTCACTCTCATTTGAGTTTTGGCTCTTGTCTCTTTAAGAACTTAAGTGAAACTCCTAAAACAGAAATGTTTGTAGCTAGCAGCTCACGAAACCCATCACTACAATGCTGAAAAAGATGACACCCCAGTTCTCGCTTAAGCGGAGCGGACTATTCCCCAAATGGGAATAGGTCTGTGCAACTTGGAACACTGGTCCATCTCACTTAATAGTGTCTACACCTGGAGTCACCAACCCTTTTGGGCCATTGGGCACACCTGGAACTTTGAGAATGTGCCATGATCCCCAGTCACAAAATGGCTACTATAGGGCATAGAACAAAATGGCTGCTGCAAAGGTGTGGCATGACACAAAATGGCTGCAGCATCTAAAACAGCAGAAGAGACAGGATCACGAAATGATCTGTATCGGCCAATTCTAGCACCAAATAAAAAGTGGGCATGTTTATGAGGACGTATTTGATGTCAAAGAGACTGACCCAATGCAAAGAGGAACTATGCAGAAGTAACAAACAGCTTTATACTGAATATCTTTTGAGGAGATTCTTACTGACATCTTTCATTTGTGCCTTGCAGGAACAGGCACACTGATTCACACAGGTGCTGCATTAAGAAGCCCTGTGGTACACTGCTCTTCCTGCCTGGAACTTCTGGGGTTCAAACCTGGGATCTTGTGCATGCCAGGCAGACCATAGTGCTAAGTGACCATACTAAGATATTATCACCAAGCTCCAGTTAACTCAGCAAGATCTATTTTTGAATAAAGGACCACATTAGCACAAGGAAGTGTTGCAACATAACCACTTATTAAGACATTTATAATTTCCTACATTTCTTTTTAAGTTCTCACTCTACAGCATTAGGAAAGAAGGCTTGGCTCTCTTGCTTTGCATCTGCAGAGCGGAAGCTGCTGCTCTCAGCTTACTTATATTTTCATTTCTTTCCCCCAGAAATAAGCCAAAAAGATCAACAGCCATAGAGAGCCTGGCAACAAACACCTTCACAGACAGAAAGCAAATGGGACACACTTTCAAAACAATGCACCATGCACACCTATCACAATCCCAAACCCTTTTTACTAACCCTCTTACCTGTAGGGGAAAAAGACCAAAAGAATACACTAGTCACCCATACAGTTCCCCTTTTAAATAATTGTGATGATGTCCTGGAGTCAGGGTAAGGTCAAGAGAACCAATGAAAATAGTAGCATTCTTTCCCCAATCAGTTAGGAATAGAAGACAGGTGGAATATGTCAAATAAGGAACCCTGATAGAGGGTGAGAATGACATTGCTTTTCACCTGTGCTCTGTTTTGCTACTGCTACTGCTCTATTAGTAGCAAAGCTACTGCTCTATTAGTAGCAAAGCTCTTACTCAGATTTAATTCTTTCACACGCTTTCTTTTTAAAGTAAGATTTTATTAAGACATTTCATAATAAAGTATAATAAAAACAAGCTAACTACTCTAAACAAAACAAAGAAAGAAGAGAGAGAGAGAGAGAGAGAGAGAGAGAGAGAGAGGGCACTTTTCACAGGTAGATTTAATTCTCCATAGTGGGTTATTAAGGTGCTAGTCCCTGCTGTTCCTAGTTTGTGTTATTGCTTTCCTAACCTACCCTGAGGAATCACTGAAAGTCACTGTTTATATTTGGCCCAGTTTATGATCACAACAGCCTTCTTAGATGGAAAGGGAGCCATATGTCTTTTCAAAACAGAAATTATATAAAATGGGAATAAAGCTTTAATAACTAGGATTGCCTTTTTGAATATATTTTGGACAGGACTCCTCTGCTTTTGACAGCTTCAGGACAATCAGCATTTCAGTGAATGAAACTTTGAGCATGAAATGCAATGTTAGCTTTACCTGATGAATTCCCGCCTGCCATGCTTTAGTTAAAGAAATAAGCACCCTGCCAGAAGAAAATCAAAGCACTGTTACTGTGAAGCAAACTTCACTGACTTCAGTAGGGCTTACTTCTGAGTCGGATCACAGTGTGAGAGTACTTGCACATCTTGTCTGGATGGAAGATTTTCATATTACCACGCTACATTTTGTTTTTCTATTTAACATGTTCGTATGCAATATGTTTCGTATTTTCTTTTCTTTTCATATTTTCTGTCTATAATTGACTTACAACTCTGTGGCTTCCAATGCCACACGGTAGACAGTGAACTGTGTCTCATATGGTACTTTCAGCCACATGATGAGCCAGCTTCCATACTGCTGAGAAACAGATGGAACTAGGGCCACAGGAATGCTCATTTTTTACATGCTCAGAGACCACACATGACCAATTCTCCATGTGACGAGAGCTGCCAAGCAGTCACAACGTGACCAGTGCTTGCTCAAAACCACTGCTTGTGGATGCTTCCCACTCACCAACGTTTGTGGCTGAAATTATCCATGATGTCCAACACGGCAGAGCATCACTTGGGAGGCGATGCTCTGGATTCCTCTCCATCTAGGCTTCAGGTTGTATATATGCGTAAATAAACCATATATCCTAAAGGCACCATAGATCCCACTGTGTCTTATTGTCCCACAGGGAATACAAACCCTGGGATCTCACCTAGCGCAGAGATAGAGGTTAACAATATATTCACATTTCAACTCTTTGCAGAACCCTCTGCTGTTAGCATTCTGAACTCCCCCAATTAGCATAGCTTCCACCCTTATTTGATGGGGATCCCAGCAAGAAGAAATAATAATAATTGTTATGGATTGCTCAACCCTTCCATACATCATCTTTGCACACTGAATAATTCCTCCCTAGAAGTGGACAGCACACCATCTCGCTGCAGAGTGGAAAATTTCAATTGCGAAGGGTAAGCTTCCAGAAAGCTGAGGGCAAACAAGGACAGCTGTTGAATAAAGAGCTGCTTACTGTACTGCTTTTGGCTGTACATGAGGCTGGCCTAACTTCTTGCAGAAGCAGAGACATCAAGTCAAGCAGAATACTTTTAAAATTGGTGAGAATTGAAAGGCTCTTTCTCTCTCCATTTTTGATACCTGTCTCTAGCAGGCTGTGTTTAGTCTGAGGCTCAGAGCATTCGTGGTTTGGGATTCCTCTTTTTTAAAACAACAACAACAACATACACAGCTCAACCTCAGTTTTGCTGCCCCGTTGTAGCCATGTAAGCAACTTTAAAAGGGGGGAGGGTATGAATTGAAGCAAGCAAGGGCTAGAGAACCAGCCACAGGATCTGCCCTTAATTCTCCCCTCCTCTCGCAAAGTTAGGACTAGAAAAATCTACCTCACAGGGATGTTGTGAGGAAGAAAAGCGGGAGAACCATGTACACCATTTTGAGCTTTTTTGAGGAAAGGAGGGATGGTAACTGTAACTAATAATTAGTATACAAGCAAATACATAAATATTCTTATTATGTACCTCAGCCAATCAATCATGGGTGTTCACATCACATGAACAACCGGTGCTTATTGATCTGTACACATGCACAGTTTGTCAGAATGTGCACAATCTATGTAAAGTGTACAGTTTAAGGCAGGCACCTTGGTTATACTGTTTTCGATGCCTGGTAAAACATCTGTTTTTGTTTACCCAAGCTTGCCCCGGCATGTAATTTTATTGCATACATTTCTTTTCAAAACTGCACCTATATTTTGATCATTTCACTACATCTTCTATTTCCGTTGCCTTTTAAATTATTTTACACCATTTCGTGTAAAGACTTTATTTCTTATTAAGGGGTATATCCATTTGGCTAATGCAAACAACCCTTCAAATGTTACAAGTGGAGACTCTTCCTCACCCACGCGCCCCACACCTGGTCATTCTTAAACACCCCCAGTGTCTAGGACCACAATCTGAGGCAGTCGTGAACAAGTGTGGCAGGTCACCCTCATGGAGAAATTGACATGGCAATTAAGAGACAGAAGGACGCAGCACACACCTGAAATATGGACATAAGGAACATTTGGATCTGAAGAAAATGGCACTAAATAAAAATTCCTGGAATTGCTCATACAGCCACAGCCGTTACAGCAGCTTACAGTGAAATGATTCCCTCCAGCCTGATGCCTTCCAGAGATTTTGAACTTCTGATGTACAGTGGTACCTCGGTCTAAGAACTTAATTCGTTCTGGAGGTCTGTTCTTAACCTGAAACTGTTCTTAACCTGAAGCACCACTTTAGTTAATGGGGCCTCCCGCTGCTGCTGCGACGCCGCTGCTGAGCAATTTCTGTTCTCATCCTGAAGCAAATTTCTTAACCCAAGGTACTATTTCTGGGTTAGTGGAGTCTGTAACCTGAAGCATCTGTAACCTGAAGCATATGTTACCCGAGGTACCACTGTATTCCAAAACATCAGGAGGGCAAGAGGTTGGCGAAAGCTGACCTAGGGTGTAAACTTGTCCCTGGGAGAGCAAGAGGACTGCGGGTGGAGATCTGACCTTACAGACCTGGAGCTGAGGTATTTATTCTTTTCTGCCACTGCGAGAAAAAGACAGAAAAACAGATAAACACTTTTCAAAATGAGGAACAATGAAATGAAATGTACAAATGAACCCCAGATGCATGAAGGAAAGGAAGTTTCAGATAGGGCCCCACAGCTCTTTTACATTGCTGATAACTGTGAATAAGAAAGCCGTTGGGGAGACAGAAGTCCTCTTTGAAGGGCTGTGTGCCTTAAATATAAAGAATCACGATATGGGAGATCAGGCAGAGCCTTGGAGTTGCCCAACTACACTTAGCCCCTAGAGAGCAGACTGATCGCAAGTCTTCTCCACAGCGAGAAGGTATTTCTATTTAAATATTTCTAAATTTGCTCCTGTACATATACATTGTACAAATTAATATCCTGTTTTGTGATTTGTTAATTGGCCGCCCTTGAAATTAGAGCCAGTTTCAGACCAGGTGGCAATACATTTTTTTTGTCCACGGTAAGTGGCTATATGGCCCTGGGCTGTGTCTGTTCTGCCATTTACTCAGCATCATCTAGTGCACTCTCACTAATAATTTGGGGAGCAGTGTGCACATGATGGTAGACACCATCTGTACCTATCCTGTTGTTTCTTATGAAATGCTACATTTTGATGAGTTTCCCCCTAAACCAGCTGCAATCCAAACCGAGAAAAGGAACGGCCTAGCTGCGTTTTAAGCTAGTAACGTCTACTTTCAGATGCAAATACAGATTCCCCAAAAGCAATCAACTTTAACGCAAGTCACATGCACAGAGTCACTTCAGATTAAGCCCATGGTTGTCTTTTGCCTCCTTGTAGATAAAGAAAACAACAAAACTTTGGATACTTGGACTGAACCTAAACCTGGATTTAAAAATAATAATAACCTGAATGCCTGTATTCCTTTGTTCTCATTTTCTTAGCTGAGTAGGTTTGGCAGGTTCAGGTTATTCAGCAAGGGGAAGATGGTTATCACCAATTAATTTCACTATGAATGAATGGGCACTGTAGTGCTTATCTTGTATTCACTGGAGCTGCACATGGAACCGTCACAAACTGTCCCATGGCCATTTGGCCCTACTATGTACAAAGACAGGTTTCCCCTCCATCCAATACCCAAGTGTGTATGCCTATTGGCCAAGTGATACACAGTTGGGGATAAGACTTCACATGCTTAATGACGTGGCTTCTAGTCCATTACAGCCGGCAATATATCTGTTAGTTGCCAAGATGCAGCAAGACTCTGACTCTCTCTCTCTCTCTCTCTCTCTCTCTCTCTCTGTGTGTGTGTGTGTGAAACATGTAGTGACAGAAAGGCATTCTGATAGAGATCAAGAAAGTATTTTGATGGCGGAAGGGTGAGGTCCAATATTAAATTAAAAATTGAATCCAAAAGTGATCCAAATTGTACGGAAAATAATTAGAAGCTTAGTGCTCAGGGCTCACCCTCTCTTGTGGCTAACACAATACAGTTACAGCAGTGTTTCCCAACCGGTGTTCCGCGGCACACTAGTGTGCCGCGAGCCGTTGCCTGGTGTGCCGTGGGAGGGAGGCGGGCGAGTCGGGCAGCGAGAGGCGCAGGAGGAGGAGGAGCAGGAGAAAGCTGTTTTCGGCGCGGCGCGGGGAGCTCAGCGCCTGGCGTAAGAGGCTTTGGTGAATGGCCGTAAGAGCGCGCGAGGCCGCAGCGGCGGCAGTAGGAAGTAAAAGCTTGAAAGCCCAAGCCAAGCTCACCCGCAGGAGGAGCAGCAGCAGCAGCAGCACTGCGGAGTGGGAGGAGGAGGCGGCACCCCGCGCGCGCGCCGGCGGTTTTTGGTACCGAGCGGAGAGAGGGAGATGCACACGGCACACTCGAGCTGAGGTAGCTATAAAAACCCCGTTGGTTCGCGTTCCCTCCCCATAAAGGCCGGCCGGCTCTGAGGTGGCGGCGGCGGCGACATGGCGAGAGTAGCGGGGGGGAGGGGCGGGTAGCTGGGATCCGCAGCGTGGCGGGGCAGGCCCCTCGCCAGCCTGTGGAGAAAAATGAGGCGGGGTTGGTTTGCCGTTTCCCGCCGCCGCCTCGCTGCCTCTCCCCCCCCCAACACTGTTGCTAAGGGGGCTTGGTGGGCGTCGGAAGGAAACTAGGATAACGTATGAGGGGATTGTGTTGGCCGGGGGGGGTTCTTTTCCACACAGCCCGCCACCCCCTTCTCATCCTTTCCCTCAGGTGAAGCTGGTTGGGGTGGGTCGCAATGGCGGGGGGGGGGGAGAGAGACGAAGCACCCCTTGGGCCTCTTTGTTGCTGCTGCTTTTTGTAAGCTGCCTCCTCAGGTGTGGCTGAGGAGAAGGTGAAGCAGACAAAAGGCTCTTGCTCCCAAGGCGAGTTTCCAAACACGTGGAAAGTGGCAATCTTGAAATGTTCACACTCACCAAGCAATGGCAAGGTGTTCACACTGCTGCACTGTGTGAGATAATAGGTAAACATTTAAAAACTCTCGAGGGGAAGTTGTCATTTTATTTCTCTTCAGTCTCCACTGAATGCCTTGACTGGGTTAGGGACCCTTATAGCTCAGCATCAGTTGGTGGAAAGGACAGGAGGAACTAACTGAACTGAGACAAAATCGTGGTTTCAAGCTAAGATTTGCTGATCTACCTTTGGACAGTTTTTGGTTGGAAACTGCCAAGGAGTTCCCCCTTCTGGCAAACAAAGCTATTTTGACATTGCTCCCATTTTCCACTACATATCTCTGTGAGTTGAGCTTTTCAAGCATGATTGCTATAAAAACTAAATACAGAGAGAGACTGAGAGCTGTTGACGAAGGGCTACGTGTGTGTCTTTCTTCGATTCCAGCCAGAATATCAGCTTTGTGTTCAGCCAAACAGGCCCAGGTTGCGCACTGAATAAAGTATTTTATGATTTTTCATATTTCTGTTTACTTACTATTTCATAATAAAGTAATTATAAAATACTATATTTGTGTTTATTTGATTCTTATTAAAGAGAGTTACTTTATATATAGTCAATATAGGCACAGAGTTAATTTTTTAAACATTTTCTAATGGTGGGGTACTCCCCTGTACCTTCCCCACAATATTGCAGAGTCAAGGACATTTAATCTAGCCACTGTAAGAAGTCTGCGGTATTCCACATAGTGGATTTCTGCCAGGTAGGGGGCTGGTATGGTCCGATAAATCTGGTCCCCTAGGAACATCCCTGGTTTTACCTGGGCTATGTCCTCTTGTCTGGCAATGTCACTCAGTCTCCGGGAGATCACAGCTCTAGCTTGATTGTACGTCATAGACTCAAAGTAAAGGTGAGACAATCCGCAGGATTGAACCTCGTTAATGACCTCCCTTTCCCACGATGATTGGAAATCGTCCCTCAATATCAAGGGGGCAATACCCACTGGTTTAAAACAAAGCTTGAGCCATAGCCAGAGCTTCGTCTTCAAGGCCACATACCATAGAGCTTGCCGCATCAATAGCCATATTCTCAATGAATTTGTCTAACCCTTAACTAATTGAAAAAAGGACTTGACTAACTGAGGTTCATTAACTTCAGTGGGTCCACTCTGAGTTTGATACAAGTCATTAACTAAAAGTAGAAAATGATAGGCACTAATTATTAATTGCTATGCCTAAGTAATTAGCATGACCTCTTCAGAGTCCATGCATGTGCATGTGCATGATCATGATCACCATTATCATTTATACCCCACCCATCTGGCTGGGTTTCCACCACTCTGGGCGGCTCCCAACAGAATATTAAAAATAGAATCAAACATTAAACTTCCCTAAGCAGGGCTGCCTTCAGATGTCTTCTAAAAGTCAAATAGTTGTTTCCTTGACATCTGATGGGAGGGCATTCCACAGGGCAGGCGCCACTACCAAGAAGGTCCTCTGCCTGGTTCTCTGTAACCTCACTTCTCTCAGTGAGGGAACTGCCAGAAGGCCCTGGGAGTTGGGCTTCAGTGTCCAGGCTGAATGATGGCAGTGGAGACACTCTTTCAGGTACACTGGGGAGGCCATTCAGGGCTTTAAAGGTCAGGACCAACACTTTGTATTGTGCTCGGAAATGTACTGGGAGCCAATGAAGGTCTTTCAGGACCGGTGCTATATGATCTCGGCAGCCACTCCCAGTCACCAGTCTCACTGTTGCATACTCATGAAAATACTCATGCCTTATAGCATGCTCTCTAAATACAAATGAAAATAGGGGCAAGTTTGTAACATCTCTGGACTCACACCAAAAATAAAACTACAAACCTTCGCAGTTAGACTTTATTGCAGGCTCTTCATCACTGTGTGCTTAACGGTGCAGTGATTTACTCTGAAAACATCTGTCATCCTTTGATTTTAAAGCAAAGAAGGTGCTCGTTCTTTTGTTTAGAGCAGTGTTTTTCAACCACTGTTCCGTGGCACACTAGTGTGCCGCGAGATGTTGCCTGGTGTGCCGTGGGAAAAATTTGATTCCTATTCAAGAGAATTACTTTATATATAGTCAATATAGGCACAGAGTTAAAATTTTTAACATTTTCTAATGGTGGTGTGCCTCGTGATTTTTTTCATGAAACAAGTGTGCCTTTGCCCAAAAAAGGTTGAAAAACACTGAGTTACAGCATATCTAAAGCACATGAACTGTGAAATATACTCAGAGTCGCAAAGTGATTTCATGCTCTTTATTCAGCTCATAGTGGTGAGGAGGAATGAATGACAGTCCCCTCAAAGTATCTGCTTTATATACATTATTTACACAATGGGCTGCACATGATTGGCTAATTCTGGAATTCTACTGTAAGCCAATTAGGTTGTGGATTCACTTCTATCTGGAGCATGATTGGGTGGTTCCTGCCAACCAATCATACTGCTGCATTGTTCTAAGACCAATCAGACTGCTGCATTCTGAATCCTATTGTTCTAGGACCAATCAGACTGCTGCCTTTTGGATCCTATTGTTCTAGGACCAATCAGACTGCTGCAGTTTGGATCCTATTCAATTCAGTACATAACAAACAGCCCCCCCCCACCGCAAGAATCCTGGGAACTCTAGTTTGTTAAGTGTACTGAGAATCACCCTTTGGATTCCACTTGCCTCAGTCTGCCTCATGGATGTGCCGGCCCTGATAGGCTCTATGGTGAACTCGCTTGATGGGTCTTTCATCCAAGAGGGAAGCACTTATCAGCTGGAACGCTGATAGAAAGGAAACTTGTTGAGTTATAGTTTCCACAGCAATGTTCCTCTCACTCCTTTACAATAAGGCCTTTCAAGATACGGTCAAAGCACTGGGGAATGTGACCTCCCTGCTTGATAAGCAGAGGCTAATGGAAAGCAAACAGGCTTGGTACCACTGCCCTTTTCTGATGCTTTGTTCAAAGGCATATCATGAATTGTTATGGTTTTCTTGTTGTCCTTAGCGGGGTTAGAAATCCATCTACAGACTGATCCGTGGCCTTAGACAATTCACCACTTTTCCAGCCTGTAGCAATGTCTGTAGTATGGTTATAGTTATAATGGGAGTGCTGTAACAATTGCTAAATTAAATGTCCCCAAAACTAATTTACCTAGTTTGCTGTCAATCCTACCATATTTTAATCAATGTTGCTTGGTTTCATATATATATATATATATATATATATATATATATATATATATATATATATATATATATGCAGGTTTTGGTGTCCTCGGGTGTCTTCCCGTGTAAAAGTTGGGGTGTCTAGGCGACGTTTCGACGAGGTCTCACTCGTCATCTTCAGGCTGGTGCTTTCGGCTTCTTGTTACTGGAACAGAGCAGGATCTCAGTGTTTGAGTTCCTATAAATACTGTTGAGGGGGTGTGGTGTATAGCCTCCAATGTTCTGGGCAGAGAGGAAGTTCCCAGGCTAGTGTGCCTTTTCTTCTTTTGTTCCTTAATTACTTGAGGGATATCTTGAGTGATTTCTTGAGTGATATCCTGAGTACCACTTAGGTGGGTCATTAGGTGTGGATTAGTTGCTAAAGTCTTTGTGTCTTGACCTCTTGAACTTTGTGAAGAGTTTTTCTGAGAAGATGGCTGTACTGCACTTAGTTGTGCTCTGGCTTGGCTTCGTGTATAGGGGCGAGCTGTGGTTTTGTGGCCTGTGTCAGCCAGATCTGTGTAGGGATTGCAGGGGGGTGCAGCATCCGGAGGTGCCACCATGGTTTGGCTACTGGATGGTGTCTGTAATTTATCTGTGGAGAGGGTCTGGGTTTGGGTCTGGTGTGGTTGATTGGTGATGGCGTTCTGTGTGCCTCTGGATCTGGTGTCAGTTTTTGTGGGGAGGGCTAATTTCCAGATGTCTGGCAAGCGGGATGTGTCGTCACGCTTGTTCATGTTGTGAGGGTGTTTCTCTATCTCGATGGCTTCCATGATTATTCTCTTGTGGTGATGTTCCAGATAGAAGGAGCACCTATGGGATCACCCCTCTCACCGGTCATCGCAAACCTGTACATGGAACACTTTGAAACCAATGCTTTAGACAAGTCAGAACACAAACCCAAACTTTGGCTCAGATATGTTGACGACACCTTTGTAATTTGGCCACACGGGAAGGAAAAACTGGATAGCTTCCTCACACATCTCAACAGCCTACACCCCAAAATACAATTCACTATGGAAATAGAAGCCAACAACCAACTTCCCTTCCTTGACGTCCTAATCTACAAAAAACCTGATGGCTCCCTAGGACACACTATCTACCGGAAAAAAACACACACCAACCGCTACTTACATGCACAATCACACCACCACCCTGCACAAATAAACTCCGTAGCCAAGACTCTCATCTCCAGAACCAAACGCCTGGCTGACAAAGACCACTTGACAACTGAGTTACAGAATCTCTCAAATGTGTTAATTGCCAATGGATACCAGCAAAACAGGGTTACGAAGCTAATCCAAAAAGAAACACCCCCCAAAAACCAAGACACAGAAGAAAACAATGGCATGGCCCTCCTTCCTTATATCAAGGGCACTACAGATAAAATTAGCAAAATCCTCCATAAACACAATATCAAAACAGCCTTTTGCACCAACCAAAAAATAGCCAATATCCTCAGAAACCCCAAGGATAAAATCCAGTTGGAAAACCAAGGGGTCTATGAAATACCCTGCAAAGTCTGCCCAGCCACGTACATTGGACAAACAAACAGACGAATAAATGCACGTATCGCAGAACACAAGAATGCCGTCAAAAAAGAAGAAAAAACTTCCTCTCTTTTCCAACACATGAAAGAAACAGGACACGAAATTAATTTTGCAGATTCCAAATTGCTCTTTAACATGGAACATCACCACAAGAGAATAATCATGGAAGCCATCGAGATAGAGAAACACCCTCACAACATGAACAAGCGTGACGACACATCCCGCTTGCCAGACATCTGGAAATTAGCCCTCCCCACAAAAACTGACACCAGATCCAGAGGCACACAGAACGCCATCACCAATCAACCACACCAGACCCAAACCCAGACCCTCTCCACAGATAAATTACAGACACCATCCAGTAGCCAAACCATGGTGGCACCTCCGGATGCTGCACCCCCCTGCAATCCCTACACAGATCTGGCTGACACAGGCCACAAAACCACAGCTTGCCCCTATACACGAAGCCAAGCCAGAGCACAACTAAGTGCAGTACAGCCATCTTCTCAGAAAAACTCTTCACAAAGTTCAAGAGGTCAAGACACAAAGACTTTAGCAACTAATCCACACCTAATGACCCACCTAAGTGGTACTCAGGATATCACTCAAGAAATCACTCAAGATATCCCTCAAGTAATTAAGGAACAAAAGAAGAAAAGGCACACTAGCCTGGGAACTTCCTCTCTGCCCAGAACATTGGAGGCTATACACCACACCCCCTCAACAGTATTTATAGGAACTCAAACACTGAGATCCTGCTCTGTTCCAGTAACAAGAAGCCGAAAGCACCAGCCTGAAGATGACGAGTGAGACCTCGTCGAAACGTCGCCTAGACACCCCAACTTTTACACGGGAAGACACCCGAGGACACCAAAACCTGCATTCCTGTACCCGTGAAAATCTACGAAAGCATATATATATATACACACACACACACACACACACACACACACACACGAATGAAGCAATGCATATCTGAATATATATCATTCCTTCTAACAGCAAACTCAATTGGAGGGTGATAACAGGCCTGTTGGCCAAAATGGGCCACTGAGGAACAAAAGGGAAATACCAGCATGCTTGGAGGAACCCCAAGGTTTGCAGAGTTACGTTTTTATGATTTGTTTCACAAGATTTATCTACTGCTTGCTCAAACCTCAAAGCAGTTTACAAAAAGTATAAGACAAATATTTAAAATGTCCAAAAATAAATAAAACACTAAGCTAAAACCTAGATTAAAGCACATGTTGACATTCTATATGTTTGGGTAGGCCTCCCTAAATTGGCCACACGCTGTGATTGGGCAAGGAGTGTTGCTGGGGAGAATGTTGTGTTGCTAAAGTGTGGGAGGGGTCAGAGGTCTTAAATACAGGGCTCGCAGCCTGGGGCCTTCTCTTGGGCTGCGTGCAACGGATCACCCGCCCACCCTCCCTGAAAAGGGGGGGGGTCGTTGTCCTCTGACCTTGCTATGCCTGTCATGGGGTCGTCTGCCTTGGGGCAGGGGCCTGGTAGGAATTTTGTCCATTTGGCTGATTGGCTGTTGCCATTCGGTTTTTGCCTACTGCGTAGCAAATCGTCACAACTTGTAAGGTTGGTGGTTAGGCAGGGGTAAGTGCCTACCCTTCCAATGGTGGTGCGGAAAAGGGAATTCCGTTAAAGGAACCCAGGGGCTTTCCATCCCTTTCCTCCTAGTCCCTGGCATCGGACTTGGGCCGTGCCAGTCCCAGGGGGCATGAGGGTGAAAGATGAGGGACTGATGCCCAGCTTCATTTCTCCCCATATGGTTCTCCCTGACTGGCTTCCACTGGAATCCGGACGTCAGTTCTGTCCCTGGGGCAAGGACAGATAGTCGTAACCAATGCCTAAGCAACCACTCACGTGTGTGTATTTAAATAAAGTTGTGGCCAAATTCATGCCAAAAACCTTAAACAAAAATTGATGTGTGAAGTGTGAGTTATTGGGGTGGCCTGGGGGACCTTGATGCACTAAACAAAAATGTTTTCAGCAGACAACAAAAACAGTACAGTGAAAGCACTTGTCTGAGGTCAATAGGCAGGATGTTCCAAAGTTTGAGTGCTACCACACTAAAAAAAAAGAAAAAAAAGATTTCTTACAAATGCAGAGTGTATATTATGTGGCACCTATTACAGAGGCAGCTCTGCAAATTGAAGTGTTTGAGTTATTTGAAAAACCCACACCAAAGAACACCCAGGACTAAGCATGCTCAGAATTTTTGAGTGATGATTTTGAGTGACAATTAAAAAGGAAAAACAGAGCAAGAATTTCTTTAGCTCCTTGCAACTTTTACTGCCATAAGGACCCTTCTTTCCTTTTGAGAGAGCTTAGACTCAAAGGCTCTTAATGCAGCAGAAAAGCTTTCGTTGGCTGGTGACAAGGTTACATCAACTGATAATTATGTAGATAAATGTTGCGTATATGACTCCCTATTTATCTTTCGTCCTTGGGGAGCTTTTTCTGTGACCTCTTTCTGATGAAGCCAGAGTGTGACTCTCAAGGTTTTGAGACCTTGGCAGTTGCTTCATAAAGCGTGTTCTCCATAAGAGCACATGTTGCGGTGGGGGCCAAAAAGGCCACCCCACTGTTGTTGGGCAAATTGGCCACATGCTGTGATTGGGCAAGGAGTGTTGCTGGGGAGAATGTTATATTGCTAAAGTGTGGGAGGGGTCAGAGGTCTTAAATACAGGGCTTGCAGCCTTGGGCTGCGTGCACTAGATCACCTGCCCACCCTCCCTGAAAAAGGGGGGGCGTTCGTTGTCCTCTGACCTTGCTATGCCTGTCATGGGGTTGTCTGCCTTGGGGCAGGGGCCTGGTAAGAATTTTGTCCATTTGGCTGATTGGCTGTTGCCATTTGGTTTTTGCCTACTGCGTAGCAAATCGTCACAACTTGTAAGGTTGGTGGTTAGGCATTGGTTAAAATTGGTTGGTGGAGGGGTAAGTGCCTACCCCTCCAATGGTGGTGCTGAAAGGGAATTCCGTTAAAGGAATCCAGGGGCTTGCCATCCCTTTCCTCCTAGTCCCTGGCATCGGACTTGGGCTGTGCCAGCCCCAGGGGGCATGAGGGTGAGAGATGAGGGACTGATGCCCAGCTTCATTTCTCCCCAATACTGTTTTCCCTGACTGGCTTCCGCTGGAGTCCGGAAGTCAGTTCTGTCCCTGGGGCAAGGACAGAGTGTCGTAACCAATGCCTAAGCAACCACTCACGTGTGTGTATTTAAATAAAGTTGTGACCAAATTCATGCCAAAAACCTTAAACAAAAATTGATGTGTGAAGTGTGAGTTATTGGGGTGGCCTGGGGGACCTCGACGCTCAACAGGTTCTGAAAGCGGGGAAAAAGAGAGAGAAAGATTGTGTTTAATATTTATAGATCAGGTAAATTTATTTTGATTGGTCTGGAAAATCCCTTTGGGAGGTTAAAAAAATAATAACCAATATGGGAAGTTGGTTGCTGGCAGATGTGTGAGGCATACACCAGAGAAAGCTGAGGTGAAGTTGGATAGCTGAGGCCTGAATATTAAGCTATTCTTTGGTGTGATAGCTATTATTTGCTGGTGAAGAGTAGGACACAGAGGCCATCCTGTGTAAAAATCTTACTGGAATAAATAGCTTTTTTTTTTAGCAGCTCTATTATTTTTAGCTGCTCTATTATTAATGTTGCTAATATTGTTTGAGTACTGATTGCCGTATGGATTTGTTAACCATATGACTTTTGCTGTAATTCTGATGTTCAGCTTATTTTTCAGTTGCTGCTTTGTTAATAAAAATAAAAAAATTCCTTCCAGTAGCACCTTACAGACCAACTAAGTTTGTTATTGGTATGAGCTTTCATGTGCATGCACACTTCTTTAGATACATTCATACCTCTTATTACGTTTGCTTCATGATACGTTTTTTCAGGATGCGTCCCACGGCGACCTGGAAGTACTGGAAAGGGTTACTTCCGGGTTTCGCTGCTCTTTGCCGCTCATGCATGCACAGACGCGCAGAATGACGTCACGCGGATGTGCAGAAGTGTCAAATCGCAGACGTGCGTGCGCAGATGTGCTGCTGCGGGTTGCATTCTGCTCATGTTGCAAACGGGGCTCTGGAACGGATCCCGTTCACAACCAGAGGTACCACTGTGCACTGAAACAGAAGTCACCAGACCCTTATATATAGTGAGAGGGTGGGGAGGGGTATTACTCAGAAGGGTGGTGGGAATGGGTGATTGGCTGATAGGTGTGGTAAACCTGTTGACGACTGTTAACGACTGCAATTGGTCTTACAAGAAAAAGCAAGGGGTGAGATGGCTAAAAATAGCTTCATCGTGTATAAGGAGATAAGAATCTAATGTCACTATTCAGACCAGGTCTCTCCATGGTTTTAAGTTTGGTAATAAGTTGCAATTCAGCAACTTCTCTTCCCAGTCTTTGTTAATAGTGTTTTATAGATGGTTGTAAGCAGGAGAGGGAGACACCTTGGCTTCTTCAGCAGCCTGACTCAACTCTGCCTCAGCTGCCCTCGTCTCTTGCTTCCGCTTCTGGACTTCTTTCTGCCACAGACTCTCCCTGCTCACTAAACCCTGCTCACTAAACCCTCTCCCTGCTCACTAAACCTCTTCAGCTTCCAAACACTTCCTCCTCCCAGGCGTCTCCCTCTGACCACTCATTGCCATCCCACCACCAATCCCCAGGCTCTGAGCCTTTTGTCCTGTGGGGGTTCCCCAGCTCGTGCCTCCCCACCATTCTTCTGGGTCCATTCCAGATGACTTGGCCACAAGAAGAGACAGTGGTGGTGCATAGGAACCGTCTAACAAGAAGTATAAAGGCATCTTGTATGCCAGCTGGACCCGTTAACTCAAGAAAATATCAAGAACCTTCCTGGATCAGACCAGAAGCCTATCTAGTCCAATATTCTGTTGCCACAGTCGCAAAGCAGATGCTTATAGGAAGCCCACAAGAAGATGAGAGCAATGCTTGTGTTCTGCAGCAGCTGATATTCAGAGTCCTACTGATACAGGGAAGTAGTAAAACAATCATTAGTAGCCATTTCTAGTCTTAACTTCTATATGGATGTTTCTATATAGATGTTTCAGGGAAGTGAGAATCGGTAGCAATGGGAAACTTCAACTGCCCTGAGAAGTCAGCGATAAAATTCAAAACGACATTGATCGAATGGGAAACAAGAGCCAAAACTAACATAATGAAATTCGTGAGATGCAGATGTCATAATTTGCCTTGAACGCATGGTTATAAGATGGAAGATCTGGAACTTGGCCTCAGTACATGAGAGAAGCATCTTGGAAATCTAGCCGATCACAAGCTGAACATGAGACAAGAGTGTGATGCAGCTGAATTAATGTGATTTTAGGCTGTTCTAATGAAACCATCATTGACAAGTCATGGGAATTAACAGTTCCATTTTATGTTTGCCCTGTTGCAAACCTAAGGCCTTTTGTGTCCAATTATGGGCGCCACACTTTAAGAAAGAGGAGGGTAATATAAAGATGGTCAGTGGTGTGGAAAACAAGTCTGATGAGGAAAGGTTGGAGAAACTTTGTGGGTTTAGCCTGGAGACAATAAATCAAAACCACAGAAAGGGCGTAGCACTGGCTAATACTTGTCAAATACCTGAAAGTCTGTCATGGATAACAGGGCAGACTTGTTAGTTGCTGCCTCAGTGGGCCAGACTAGATATAATGGTCTTGAGGGCAGATTTTGGTTGAACACGAATAGAAATTTCTTGACATTAAGGGAGTTTGACAGTGGAACCATCTGCCTGGAGTGGTAGTTGCTGGAAGTTTTCCAAGAGGCTCAAGTCATATAGCTCTATAGTTCCTGCACTGAGGAGCGTTCGACTAGATGACATACCAGGCTCCCTCCAACAGGGGCAGAATCTGGTAATCTTTTGTAATATGGCGCCCTGTGTGAGGCAAAAAGTGTGGCACCCCCTGAATGGATATTCTCAATTTTAGTACCCACTTTGTGGAGGAACTGCCTTCCCCTTTTCACTGAATCCAGTGCTGCACTCCCAACTCTGTGTTACTATTAAAATAATTTGCATTTTCAGCAGAAAATTTGTTGTTTATTGGATGCCCATAGAGGCCCCAGCACAAATTCTCTTTTTCAAAGGTGTTGTTGGTGTGTGGCAAAAATCAGGACCCTTACCACACAAAGTGGAACTGCACAATTGTAAGCTCCTTTTGGGGGTGAGTTATTGGCAATAATTAAGTCCATGAAACCTCATTACTTTTCAAAGATATGCACACTTTGATGAATTATATCCCTACTTGAAAGTTGTAATGGAGTTACAATGGGTTGTGTGTACTAACCTCAGTTGAATACACGGTGCTTCAACACTACACGTTGTCATCCTCAGTACAAAGATGGATTTACACTGCCTCCACTTATCTGATGTGTGACCGCAAAGATGATAAATATGAGAACAAGTCCCGAGAGCTATGCTTTGTGGTTGGCAATTTAGCATACTTGTCTTTCCCATTTACAGTAAAAAACCTTAATCTTAATGCTTCTGGGAAACCACCAAGTAAGACCTGTTGCTCCCCAAAAATAGGCATTCAGTGACATTCTGCCTCAGCACATAGAGGATCTGTTACAGACATAATAGATAACTGATTTCTGCATTTGAATATGTTCTGAAAGGGATATATCTTCAGGAGAGGTCTAAGTTTTTGAACTATTGTACTGATGCATTTTATTAACAGGAAACGACGACTCACACCATTATAGCAACCAGGCAATTTTATTAGAAGCAATACTGTAAGAAGACAACACTTCAAATCCTTTAGAGAGAGCTACCCATGTAGCAACGAACAGACTGCACACACACCTATAACTTAGAAGCTCCCAGTGTGGTGCCAAGGCAAAGGTGTGTCCAGAAAAAAACACAGTTTTAGAACACAAAATGCATTAGAACTTGTGTCTCCCATAAAAAGTGTCAACATATTCTGTCTTTTCAGATGAGGGGAGAAACCAGGGGGAGAAGTTGGATGTTACTATTCACCTCTCTATAATTCCAACAGCTCATATCGGAAAGGATGATTCTGCCAAATAAAGATGACACACCACTTTGTTCTTAAAAACACCTCTGCTCAGAACATATTGCATCTAGGCTGGAAAAGGTTTATAGAAGATGTGTGGAGAGGACAGATTTTGATTTTTTTTTAATGCCAGGAAGTCTACACAAAAAGTCCACAATTGCTGTTTTGAAAAGTTTTAGAACCAGACTTAATATTCAGTTTTGAACGGATAATCCTTGTGGTTGGCACACCTATGAAAAGAAAGAGTTAAATCAGAAGTTTGGTTTTACTTATGCCAATGCCTATTTTAGGGGAACCAGGGCAAACTGGAAGCATGGAGCACCCTAAACTCTCAAAACGTATCTGTTTAGGCCAGTACAATTTGTGAACCAACAAGTAAAATGCTGCCTACTAGTCATACACCCAAAAACCCAGTTTTTCCTGCCCCCCTAAAAGTACAAAAAATGGGACTTGTTGAGCATCTGGAAAAACGCAAATTAGGAGGTGGGTCACAAGTTGTTAAGGCCTTGTCCAGCATCACCCCCAGCAGACACCAGCTGGCAGCATGAAAATACTTAGTACAGTGGTACCTTGGGTTAAGTACTTAATTTGTTCCGGAGGTCTGTACTTAACCTGAAACTGTTCTTAAACTGAAGCACCACTTTAGCTAATGGAGCCTCATGCTGCTGGAGCACGATTTCTGTTCTCATCCTGAAGCAAAGTTCTTAACCCGAGGTAATATTTCTGGGTTAGCGGAGTCTGTAACCTGAAGCGTATGTAACCTGAAGCATATGTAACCCGAGGTACCACTGTACTATAATGGATGTACTTGCTGTACGAGGAAGAATGTCCACAGTTTTTTGTTTTTTAAATAATTTTACAGCAGTGTCCAGAAATTGAACTTCAAATTTGAGTGCAAAATGCTGAACCTTCAAAGTACGATAAGACAATTCCACAAAGTTTACCTTTGCTGGACATTTTTGAAATTTGCCGCAAGATCATCCATTTAAAAAACCAGGACCATACTGTTGTCAGCAAACTAAACCTCAAATCTCAAAGCAGAATGCTGAATGTTCACAATTGTGGAAGAAGCCACACGAAGAAAGTATGAAGAGAGAAACCATCTACACTTTAATTGAAGAAATATGGGGAAACAGCGGGCCAAACTTTTTCAACCCTTCTCTGCCTCTGGAACTGAGAAGCGATTATTTGGCTACATTCTAATAAACCAGCTACCTCAAACAGCGGTGCTGTCATGGCAGGACTTTGGCACAAGACATCCAGGACTCCACTCAGCAGAATGAGAAGGAAGTCCCCCCAGAAGCTGCAGGGATGGCTTCCTTTAACTTCTAAGCAAAGTTAAACATTACCATCTAAAGCGGAAGATCCCCGAGACACTATAAGAGGTCCGGACTGCACCACTGATGTAGCAATTAAAGCAGGCCTCGAGACTGCCCTGAGGGAAAGCTAAGCAATAATGCTCCTAAAAGCGGCAGATATGTCAACAGAAAGTGGTGTTGGGGATTCTGTGGTAAAGCTTACAGGAGGACATCTTAATGAGAAAATGGCAAGAGCCTGTTTTAAAGGGGTGGTTAAACACTCAGAGCTTCCAAACTACAGCAGAGTGCGACCAAGTCAGTAGTCATGCCTACCAATGGTAAGGATAACAAACCTGTTTCACAGGTCAGGCAATTTTTAACTTTATGCTAATCATAACTGCCAGTTGTCAGAAATGATTAAATGATATCCTAACTGGCTTTTTTAGCCACTGGATGAAAACTGATTTAATGTCCTCTAATCAAGGGCCAGCATTAGCCCTTGATTGGCAGATTTCTGGGTTATTTGTAGTAGATCAGCAACAGATTGATAACTCTCAGTCCTCTATAGCGGTGGCTACAACTGAAAACATTCTGCCCCCACAGACTGCCCCACCTGCAAATTCAGATTCTGGAAAAGAACTGTGGGGGAGGAAACAGGAGCAGATTTTAGTGTCAAAGGACCTGAAGACTTGGTTCTGATACTGATCACGAATTCATGGGCTGAGGAAATGTTTAGAATAATCTTGTACCGGCAATCTTAATGCATGTCTGCATTATATCATATCTCAAAAGCTTGATGACTGCCCACCCCAGATTAGAACAGGCTGGTCTTCATCCCTGACTGCCCCCAATGAACTGTGTAAAAGAAGGTTGGCACAAATGCCTTTAAAAAAAATATAATTACTTTTATCATTCCCCCCCCCCCCCCAAGAAGGTTGTTTCCCCAATCACCTTTTAACGATTTTGATTAAAAGCTCTTTTGATCTATTTAACCAATTTTCTAACTAAGCACTGCAGAACTGTTCTACACTGATCCTGGACATGAGAGTCCGGCAATGCTGTTTATCAACCCTTTTCGATTTTTCAGACCCTGCTACTTACTGGCTAAATGCACATGCTCTCCAGTTCCTGTTGAAACCGAGAATGGTTTCTAGCTCCTGCTTAGTCAAGTCGAAGTCAAACACCTAGCAAGGAGAAAGAAAAAGCAGAATTTCCAATTCATGGCAGGTTCACAAGAATTGTGGAGGTTTACATCACTTGTTTTATGCATTATTTGCATTTGTAGCCTGCCTCTTCTTCCCAAGTGTTCAATGGAGTAAATAAGGAAAAGCAAGTGTCTTCCCGTTTTACCTTCACTGAAATCTTAGCCAATGGCCCATCAAACCCAGCATCCTGTTCTCACAGTAGCCAATCAGATGCCTGTGGGAAACCTGGAAGCAGGAGAGCACTCTTCTCCTGAGTGGAATTCAGAAGCATCGCTGCCTCCGAAAGTGACGTTGGTCGGGTTGAGAGATGCCCAAAGCGGTCTAGTAGAGTTGGCCTCTTTTACTGGTTTTGGGGTTGGCTCCAATGAGTTGGGGAGGGCATTTGGGGCCAACTCTGAAATGGGGTGAAAGGAGGCAGTGAAGTGGTTTGTACCCTTTCTGGGGGAATGAGCTTACAGCGGTGGCAGCAAGGACTCAGACTAATAATAATAATAATAATAATAATAATAATAATAATTTATTATTTATACCCCATCCATCTGGCTGGGTCTCCCCAGCCACCCTGGGCAGCTTCCAACGAAGTATTAAAATACAGTGGTCTGTTAAACATTAAAAGCTTCCCTAAACAGGGCTGCCTTCAGATGTCTTCTAAAAGTCTGGCAGTTGTTCTTCTCTTTGACATCTGGTGGGAGGGTGTTCCACAGGGCAGGTGCCACTACCAAGAAGGCCCTCTGCCTGGTTCCCTGTAACTTGGCTTCTAGCAGTGAGGGAACTGCCAGAAGGCCCTCGGCGCTGGACTTCAGTGCCATGGCATAATAATGGGGGTGAAGATGCTCCTTGAGGTATGACATTCCCGGCGTGTGCGCGCACGCAGATTTCCCAAGCACAATTACCACCCCTCCCTCTCAGTTTCTAGACTCTCCTCAACCTGAAACAACAGTTTCAGAAGAAGGAAACAGAATGACAGCCTTTGAGCTGTTGGTCTTTATCGCTCATTGCTGTCTTCTTTTGGTCGGCACAGACTCTCTAGACTGTTTCTCAAACTTGGGCCTCCAGCTGTTGTTGAACTACAACTCCCATCATCCATTAGGACTGCTCCTGCTAGCTAGTAATGATGTGAGTTGTAGTCTTTTGCAGCTTATTCCCTTAATGGTAGCTGTAATTCATATGTTTATTTGAATCAGCCTTCCCCAACATGATGCCCTCCAGATGTTGTTGGGCCTATGGCCATAGCTGTCAACTTTTCCCTTTTCTTGCAAGGAATCCTATTCGGAATAAAGGAATTTCCCTTAAAAAAAGGGAAATGTTGACAGCTATGCCTACGGCTTCCATAATCTCCGTTCACTAGGTAACTGGAGGGCACTTGTTTGGGGTGTCATATGCCATGTAGGACCCAAACCAATCCTGGTGGGAGCTGATCTTACTTTCAATCTTACCTTGAAGTTTTCTTCAATACGTGCAGGAGTAACAGATTTGGGAATCACAATTGTATTTCTTTGGATATGAAAGCGGATCAGGACCTAATGATCAAGACAAAGACAAACCAAGTAAGTCTTCCTGTCCCATGTCACAAATACATTAAAAATTAGATTTGCCAGGGAAAACACACACCACATATTCTTGAGCAAAATGGCACCCCTTTCTGAAAGTCTGGCTTCAAGTCTCAAATTCCTGAATGGAGTTTAACTGCTGAAGGATCCAAGGGTTGTGGGTCTCCCTCAGTTTTCCTAGTACACATCTGTTGCCAGAAAGTTTGCATCCTTGAAATCCCCATGGCAAACGCTGGCTCTCTTGGCCTGAAAGTGAGATTAGCACCGCACCCCATAGTCACCTTTGACTGGACTTAACTGTCCAGGGGTCCTTTTTTATTTTTTTAACCCAATTGCAAGGAGTGACCTCCCCCTTAGCCTAGTATCTACAACTGCTAACATTTCAAAGTAGGAGCACTGAAGAAATGAGTTTTTGATCACCACAATTTAACCTTGTATATATTCAATAGGAGGGGATCTAGACATTGCTGAACACAGGAAGCCATCACGATTTGTGCATCTGATCTAATCACGTCTTCCTGCCAAGTTATCAGGCAGGTATTTCTCAGGTCTGCTTTCTGCCCACTGCCTTCTGAAAATCTTCTCTTTTTGTCAATCCACCAAGTTCTTTGCTTATGCACTCAATTCAACACATAAATCAAACACACCTGAGCTGCAGTTTTATTGTGCTTAGCAGCTATCTCTTTGATCTTGGGGTCGTCCAGGAGAGAGGGATCCTCTGGCTTGGCCCTAGGAAAAGCAACAAAAGCCAAAGGGTAATGAATGCTACTAAGATAACTCACGTTTTAAAAAAACAGAAATGCTGATCAGATGCAGAGGAACAACAACAACAACAACAATTTATTACAGAACAACAACTACCAGACTTTTAGAAGACATCTGAAGGCAGCCCTGTTTAGGGAAGCTTTTAATGTTTGATGTATTACAGTATTTAAAAAAAAATTGGAAG
This sequence comes from Podarcis melisellensis, assembly GCF_964234715.1. NCBI lineage: Eukaryota > Metazoa > Chordata > Lepidosauria > Squamata > Lacertidae > Podarcis > Podarcis melisellensis. The sequence continues at coordinate 59,785,283 of NC_138542.1, forward strand.
CCGCCCAGAGTGGCTGGGGAAGCCCAGCCAGATGGGTGGGGTAATAATAATAATAATAATAATAATAATAATAATAATAATAATAATTACCCCTCTCATCTGGTTGGGTTTCCCCAGAGCTTCTGCACCTTTTAACAGGGAATTTCATTTAGGACTTTTGTTCTCTACACTATTAAAAGTACCATCTGCAAAACAGGAATAAAGCTCACCCTACCGGGCTGTTACAAGCACATAATGCATGTGAATAGCACCATCTTTGAGTAGATGAAGGTGATAAGCAAATGCTAAGTATAATTATGAAGCACAATTATGCATGCAGTAGCCATACAAATAAATTAATAGGCAGATTTGCTGTATTTACTTCCATCAGTGGGTCTGGTGGCCAAGAAGGCAGTTTCTGCACATGATATAAAGGGAAGTGAGGGACAGATGGCGCTCATCAACCTGGGAAGGTAGCCCATCTAAGAGAAGGAAAACTCTGGTCCTAAACCTCCACTGCCTTGTGGGATATCTTCAAGAGAAGAAAAGGCTAAGGAGTAAACCCTAAACAAATCCAGAGGGGATCCCTAAGACAGTTGGGTGACACCTTGTACGCCTCCTTCTGGCAACTCCTGCAGCCAAGATGGTTCCAAACATATTGCTCTGCTTTCCTTTGGATCACATCAGCGAGGCTGAGAGGGGGGTATTGTCGTCTGGGCATCCCAGGACCTCCATACCCACTGCCCAGGCTTGTGCCCTGGGGAGGTCTCTTTGGTGCTGCTAACACAGCGGTTTGGCTTTACCCCTGGAGGCACACTCCATTGTCTCCTGAGACGGACAGATGGCAACAACACAACTTTCATCATAGTGGATAGCTTCAAATCCAAACGCTTAATATATTTGGGGCTGCTGGACCTGGGTTAGTTATCGCTTAAGCAAACTTCCATTACCCATTTACTCACTAAGATGTGGAGCTCCAAGCTCAGGGCACATTTAGCTAAGCACTAAAAGACAACCAAACATTCTCACCATGGTCTGTCAGGGGAGCCGAGGGGGCTATACGCTGTGACAGCGATCCCTTTGGACTGACAGTAACTGATCAGTTTTTCCTGGGTAAGATACGGATGGCACTCAATCTGTAAACATAGAAGAAAACAATTTGCATTATTTGCATTCATCATTTATTTATTTATTTCATTTAAAAAAAATATTCACTGCTTGTTTGTAAAAAAAGAAAAGGGCAGGCTGCAATAAAAACAAAACAATAGAGAAGTTTAAGATTTGCATTCAGAGATCAACTATGCATATAATAGGAAGTTTCCTGGCAGGTTTCCTGAACAGCTACTGGCAGTTGAACAGGCAAGCCATAATTTATCTGCAAACATAGTTTGGCCTCTTTAGAAAACCACATGGTAGGTTTTACTTTTTTCCCCAATGCCACAATCTCTGGTTGCTGAACTCCTGATTCCCCCTATAGGCTTTTCTTGGACTGCAGCACTTATTTCATAGTTGGTGGGATTTTCACAGGGCACTCATAATGTTCCTGTTTAATAGAAGACTACCAGCTTTCCCCAGTGATTTCCTCCTTCTCCAGCAGCACCTTCAAATGCCCAATTCAATTTCTCAATCACCCGAGCAAGACAGTTATGCTGGTCAAGGTTGAAGTAGAAGAACAAATTGTACAAAAACAAGGAATAAGAAATGGAATTAAGAAGGAGAAATGCAATTTCAAATAAACAAAGTAATCAAGCAAGCACCAACCATGCACACATTATTTTCTCCCATTGCTATCTCAGGTCAAGCTGGCTTTTAAGATTTTTTGAGAACCCTGGTGAAACCATTTACCAAAGGCAGTGGCGGGATGTGCATATATACCAGGAACAACCGAGTTTTTCTTGCATCTTGTTCAACATTCTGCGGGGTGTGGAGAATTGTGATCACTCCAGTCTTTACTTATTGGGGCTTAGTCTTCCTGACCAGCCAAGAAGGGTGCTGAACTATACTGGATAGAGCTGCAAAGTTGCTGCGAGTTTTATTTCTGGATTCAACTGCTTTATTAAGTAGGCATAATGGCAACTTCCCAAAAAACTCATGCATGAGTTTTGCATGTATATTTTTTAATCAGTTCACAGCCAGGCCCCTGTAGGATACCATGTTCAGGCAGTATCCAGAAATTCAGCTTCTTGTTTGAAGGAAGAAGCACACTGGTGAGGCTTCTGTGCAGGCTTATGAATCTAGCAGAACACACAGACTATATTTAGGATGCAACAGGATCCCTGGGCATCCTTGTCTCTGTCACACGATACCTTGGTCTCAGTATGCACTGCTCTTTGGGGCTTAATTTCATGCTCACTTAGCATAAGTAACATACCCACTCACTCCATTCCAACCATCCTTTTGTCCGCCCACCACAAAGCTAAGAGTTCAGATGCAAAACCTGAAAAGTTACCATTTAAAAAAACAAAAACGACTCCACAGGGGGAAGTTCAGACAATTATTTTGACTGAGCAATTCCCAATGGAGGGAAGGACACCATAGCAGGTGTTGATTCATGGTAATTAATTCAGCCAGTTAATTTTCAGTGCCAGCTGAAAACCTCCTGCCTCCAAGCCTTTGAGGCTGATAAGAGCGTAAAGCAAGGGACAAGCTCTTGCATACTTTAAGTCTCCATGATTTCTGATGGGGGAAAGTTTTGTGTGTTCTTAACTCTATCCTCAACGTCTTCATCTTTTTTTGAAAAGTGTTGTGAGGCGCTTTTTTTGTTTTGTTACAATCACGTGGCGTATAATTTCCGTGAAATAAGTAAATAAATATAATCAACATGCTTCCCCAATCCCAGGCGTGGTGCTGCAGGGAAACAGACTCAAATCTAAGTTCAGCTATGAAATGACATCTCATAGACATCGGCCAATTTCACAGGGCTGCTGTGAGATCAAAGATTCCAGTGCTAGAAATGACTATGGACAAGATATGATGTGGAATAAGAAAAGCAGAATAGCCATAAATTCAGAATTTCCTTACAAGCACTGAAATCTGCCCATCTTCTTTTTTTAATTCCCGTGTCTTCTTGCTGCTGTGAAATGATCAACCCTTCATAATCCCCTAAAAAGCTTCAGTTTACATCGCTGGGCATCCTACCTGATTATTTGCAGGCTTGTACTTCAACCCGGGCTTGTTCAAGATTCTCTCAAGCTGATCGCGGTTGAAATTGGAAACTCCAATAGACTTCACCAATCCAGCATCCACCAGCTCCTCCATTGCCTGGGGGGTGGGTGGGTGGACAAATGAAGACCAAATATTACATAAACATGTTGCAAACATAAATCTCCCCACTGTCCTTAGGAATTCCTCCTGGTCTGACTTTGGAAAGCTGTCACACTTTTGAGCCTGCTAAGCTCTCGTCTAATGAGACGACACCTTCAAAACTATCATATGCACCTCTCTGTGAACAGAAAGGGAATTTGGAAATGGGGAACTCCAGACCAAAAAACCAGTACAGTTATACCCTGGGTTAAAGTTCCTTCAGGTTGAGCATTTTCGGGTCGCGCTCCGTGGCGACCCAGAAGTAACGGAACATGTTACTTCCAGGTTTTGCCGCCCGCGCAGATGCTCAAAATGATGTCACGCGCATGCGCAGAAGCGGCAAATTGCGACCCGTGCATTCGCAGACACGGGTTGCTTTCTCTTCAGGATCCGGAACGGATCCTGTTCACATCCAGAGGTGCCACTGTACCACATAGGAATAACTATTTGGTCAGGGAGGTGGGAGCACATGTGTGTGGTGGTGTTTGGGGATGACTACTCCCCACTGGTAGTGGCGGAGGAAGGGGGTCCGGTGGGGGCCCCGGGTGTCATCCGGGAGGGGGGTGACATTCGTTGTGCTGCCCACCCGCGACTCCCAAGCCTACCCTGAGCCGTTGGGGGAAGGCGGGGAGCTGCGCCACTGTGCCGGCAGCCTTCCCCCTTCGTTTTGACAGCTCAGGAGTTGGGGGAGTCTTGGGAGTCACAGGTGGGCCATTGCCCCGCACTCCCGGCTGGAGGAGGCAGGCAGGGGAGAGGACGGGAAGGAGCCAAGTGAGCAAACAATGGAGGGGGGTAGGAAGGGGAAAGGAAGGAAGTGGGATCGGTGGGTGCGCCTTTCATTCTGCCTGGAAGATGAGTGCCTACAGCTGGACTATCAAGTGGATTTAAAAGGGTCACTTCGGGGGCAGTGCTGCAAACATAGAAGGGATCTTGCAAAACAGACCTACTGGATTTAATAATGCTCCTAAGTGAAGGAGTGCCTATATCTGACTGAAGCGCCCAGAGGTTAATATTTTCTATATTCAAGGCAGATTAATTCCCTAAGCACAAGGGGCGCGTACTGAAAATTGGAATTTCATACTCCCTTGTAAGAAATTGAGGCACTACAGAACCACGGCTGGCTGCACCATTTTAACATGTGATCTCTCTCTCTCTCTCTCTCTCTCTCTCACACACACACACACACACACACACAGAGAGAGAGAGAGAGAGAGAGAGAGAGAGAGAGAGAGAGAGAAGAACACAGTGTATGGGGCAAGTTTAGACATGTGCTGGGGACCTGGACGGAGAAAAACAAAAGCTCCCTCAACTCAGGACCCAAACCCTGGAACGCACAGGAGGAGAGATGGGGTGTGAGGGAAGCAATGGATGCAGCCAGCACTTAAAAAGGGAATAAAATAGTTGCTGTCTTTCTCTCTATCTGGGCTGGCTCCCTGCCTGTTACGTTACATGCGGGGAAACCCGCGTGGGGTTCCTCTCTGTGTAAAGTCTTCAAGCTGTGTAGGGCGGCTGAGTGGGAGGAAGCAGGCAGACTCCAGAGGCCCCACAGTGCGCCCCACCCTAGCCCCTATAGGCGGCCCACCCCGCCCCTGGGCACGCTGCCCCAGGCGCCCAAGTGGCTTCCTCCGGTGATGCCCACTGGTTCTGTTGCACACGGCATCTAGTCTGGCATGGCCACAACGGTGAAGGAGAACTCAGTACGTATTTTTTAGTAAATTTGCTTTCACACATATATCTGTAAATATCCTACCAAAGTCAAGAGCAGGGCTGGGGAACCTTTTTCAGCCCAAGATCCTTTTAAGGAACCTTCCTTCCAGGATGCAGGACCAGAAGCAAAAGTGGCCAAAACACTGAATGAATATTAGCTTTGTACAGTAGGCTTGTTTCTACAAACTCCTCTCTCCATCTTCCATCCAGAGATGCAAAAAGGCACCATCAGAGTTCAACACATTCAAGTTGGGCAAAACCATGCAAGGAGAGTGCAGGCCAATGAGATAAGATGTGTGCCTGGCATAAGAAGAGTCCGGGCGGGGGGCGGGGAACGGGACAGAAAAAGGGGCTTAGAGGGCCACATCTGGCTCCCTGGTGGAGGTTTGCAAACCCTAGTCAAGAGGGACCTTTCTATGGTATTTGCAACTATGCACAGCCAATTCCATGTAAAATCTTGAGCTTTACTTAGTGAAGAAGCCCTCCAAGGAACTGATATATAGCACAACTTAAGCCAACAGAAACTGCCATAAATAGTTGCAATCTATGCAAAAGGTGAATGCAAGAAATTGCACACAGAACAAAGAGAAACCTTTAACTGCAGCGGTACATACTTCCCAGGTGTCCTCAATCTTCGTGTTACTGGGTATTATCATGCCTGTTTCATCAGATGGGAAGATGTCATCGCCGGCCTGTCAAATGCAAAGCAAGAACATAAGAGGGGTTTGCTTTTGAGTAGATGAGGCTGTCTTGTGCAGAGTCAGACAACTGGCTTTTCCCAGTCCCCAATATAATAATAATAATAATAATAATAATAATAATAATAATAATAATAATAATAATTTTTATTTATATCCCGCCCTCCCCAGCCGAAGCCGGGCTCAGAGCGGCTAACAACAGTAAAATGATAAAACATTCTAAAATCATTTCATTCTAAAATTAATTCAAATCAGATTAATGGCAACCATTGGGCTAGAGTTCTGTGAGGATTGCCAAAGGAGGGAGTCAGGCTGTGCCTTGGCCAAAGGCCTGGTGGAACAGCTCTGTCTTGCAGGACCTGTGGAAAGATGTCAAGTCCTGCAGGGCCCTAGTCTCTTGTGACAGAGCGTTCCATCAGATCAGAGCCACAGCCGAAAAAGCCCTGGCTCTGGTTGAGGCCAGCCTAACCTCTCTGTGGCCTGAGACCTCCAAGATGTTTTTGTTTGAAGACCGTAAGGTCCTCCGTGGGACATACGAGAAGAGGTAGTCCCGTAGGTACGAGGGTCCTAGGCCTTATAGGACTTTGACAGGATGTGCCTGAAATTTAACTTAGGACCTTGTGAACAAAGGAATATGCTTTGTACCAAGCCAGACCATATTCCTGCCTTACCTGGAGATGCCAGGTAACATTCTGCACACAAACCACATACTCTGCTACTGAAATACAGCACCAGTGTAAAAGGGACGGTGTCGCATTTTCTTTGTACAATGGGGCAAAAAAAGCCAGGCTCTCAAACACCACCACTGCTCAGCCAGACAACCATATCAGCCAACCGCTTCAGTTATTTTTCTGAAAAACCAAAATTCTAGGAGGTAACTGGAGCAGTCTCTGTAGATTGTTCCTCTGTCGTAAGCATGCCTGGAGGTGCAAAGTATTCTGCACTAAAATACTCCTGGCAGAATCATCACAGCTCCCTGCTCCAGGATCTCAGAAGCTTGAGTGTCAAGCTCACAGCTTTTTCAGACACCAGTGCAATGAAAGAATACCAACCATATGCTCTTTTTTATACCTTTAGCCAGTGGTGAAGTGGTCCAGGGTCTTGGGTAGGTGGGGGTGTGTGTGTCAAAGACCCCTTCCTATTTCTGTAGCGGGGTCTCCGTCTCCAGCATCCGAGAGTTGCCCAATCAGCATGAAAGGGGAGCAGCTTTTTGGCTACCATATTCTCCAAAGCTAAGCATTTAGGAACACTGAAAACAGGAGGTCTCCAGTTTCAAGATGTGCAGGTTGTATTATGTACAGTGGAACTTCGTGGAAAGCACACTGTTATGCCTATTGACTTGGTTGCTCGAGAGCAAACAGGCAAGATCCCACACTGGTCTTTTCAAAGGCTTTATTCTTGGTGTAAAACATTTACAGTGCAGAGCACCTCAATTCCATGTCTTGCTCAGTCACTAGCAGAATCTGAGAGTGGGCGATCCTTAAACTTTCCCCAGCAGAGTAGTCTCTTAACCCCCAGCCGATGCCTCCCCTCTCTGCGTGAAAACCTACTGCGCAGGGAAGGCTTGGGTAAAGGGGGTCCTCCCTCCCCCCCCCTCTTTGCTCAGGCACGGTGTCTCGGCTCTCTCTTGCACCCTCTGAGCCCTGCATCTCTTCTCCACTAGAGGCGGGGCCTCCCTCCTCTGCTGAGGAAGTGCTGCTTCCCACAATCTTTGGAGGCTCTCTGTAATCTAGCTGCCCTTCCACCTCTCGCCTCTGAGCTGATGGCAGTTCCCTGACACACACACACTCCGAAAGGAGGGATTAGAGAACTCCAAACCATTTGCCCACCTACATCCACAGAAAACAGCAGATCTAACTGAAACACATGGAGATCTGCACTGATTGTTGTAATGCATCCCTAATCTTTGTTGTATAATTGTTGGATTATTAGAAGCGTTGTGGCTGTGACCCTGCATTTTTGGATTTGCCCCTATACTTCTGCCTTTAGCACTTTTACACACCTGCCTTTAGCAGAAGTGGTTTCTAAATGTTGCTCTACCACTATAAAGACTTTGTGAGGGGCAGCCAGCAAAGGAAGGAAATGTAGTCTGCATGAGAGCTTCTCCCTTCAAGCTGCAAGGATACCAGATGCCTGACCCACCATAACTTGGAAGCAGGGCCTTTAGTGCAGCTGCCCCAGTTTGGGGGAGCAGCATCCTTGCAACGATACAACTGGTGTCCACTATCTGGAAACAACTGAAAATGTTTGCGTTCAGACCAGCTTTCTCAGCTGGAAGAACAGGTCTCTGCCATGGGTCCCTACTTTTTATTGTTTTGATTTAAATGATGTAATTTGCAGTGTTGTTTTCAACCATTTTGATATATTTGTGTGTGTTGCTTAGAGGTAAGGATAGAAACTGATAGACAGACAGACAGGAATACCTTGAATCCCATAGGCCAGTGAATAAGGTAGAGGTCTAGGTACTCCAGCTTCAAGGCTTTAAGAGTTGCTTTACAGGCACCCTTCACCATGGCTTTCTCGTGGAATGTGCACCACAGCTGGGAGAGGGGTGGGAAGAGGAAGAATAGCAAGAACACAGGTTAATTCACCAGATTACATCTATTCCACAATGCATTTTTCTTTTTAAAATAATAATATTTTATGAAAGCTTTTTCATAATACAATAGGATAAAAGAAACTAAACTAAATAAAAATAAATGGGGGGTGGGGATGGAAACAAGAGTTCTCTTTCAAAAACCCTTGTCTCACCCAAAAAGTGTGGCCCCTCCCAGCTCTCAAGTGGGGACCTTCTTAGAATCAGGCAATTGAAGAGTTGGAAAGGACTCTGAGGATCTTCTCTTTCTTCTCCCAGTCTCTCATCCTGGGAGAGGTCTCCTCTTCCCTGCCTCTCACTCAGAGTACCTTCCACCACAATGTTATCTCCCCCCCTCCCCGAAGAAAATAGGTCTATCACATGAACTGATGGAAATGGCTACATTAATCCAGCAATCTTGCAGGGCTGGGGAAGCAGTAGCCCTCCAGAGGTTACTAGAATGCAACTCCTACCATCCCTGAGCACTGAGCACACAACGGTTCCTTCACAACACAAAATTCACTGCTGGTTTCCCCTAGTTCCTTTATTTCAGCAACCTAGTCTTTTTTTTTTATGGTGGTTGTGGACTTGCTGCTATTGCTGAACAACTAAGAGCCAGAAATCCTCGGTAATGCCCTGCACATCGCTCAGAGATCTATCAACAGAACCTGATACACCTTCTGCTCACCTCTGCTCTAAAGGATCGGACTTTCAGCTTGGGGTGGGGGGTTATTAAAGATAAAGGGACCCCTGACCATTAGGTCCAGTCATGGCCGACTCTGGCGTTGTGGCACTCATCTTGCTTTATTGGCTGAGGGAGCCGGCGTACAGCTTCCGGGTCATGTGGTCAGCATGACTAAGCCGCTTCTGGTAAACCAGAGCAGCGCATGGAAACGCTGTTTACCTTCCCGCAAGAGCGGTACCTATTTATCTACTTGCACTTTGACGCGCTTTCGAACTGCTAGGTTGGCTGCAGCAGGGACCGAGCAACAGGAGCTCACCCCATCGCGGGGATTCGAACCGCCGACCTTCTGATCGGCAAGTCCTAGGCTCTGTGGTTTAACCCACAGTGCCACCTGCGTCCCTTGGGGGGTTATTAGACCTAGCTTTATCTTTGGAAGCCCAACCATCTTTCATCAGCTGGGGCTGGCATACTGGCTCTGGTCTCTCCTAGCCTGGCCAGTTACTCACATCCATGATAACGTCCCTCCCTGCTACACTTCGTTGGATGGCCATCTGTCACGGAGGCTTTAGTTGAGATTACTGTACTGTGGGGGTTTGACCTAGATGATCCTTGGGGTCTCTTCCAACTCTACAGTTCTACAATTCCATGAAAACATAGGTTACAACCTGGACTGTGTGTATGGGATAAATCTCACCGGTCCTGAACAAACGGCACTGATTCCTCGTCTATTCCCAAACCAAATGCTAGGTGCTCGCCTTAACATTCAAAGCCCTAAATAGTTTATGACCAGGATAACTCAGGAAGCACCTCCTCTCACTGGAACCTGCCAAGGTAAGAAGCTCCCCTGTCATATATGCATTATCAATTAAATATCTGGAAAGTGGCCCATTGGTAAAATATGATGGGCCCTTCTCTCTGGGGACAGTCAGCATCAAGCAAAAAAGAAAGTTTAGGAGTACATTACAAATCTTGTTGCAACCCACTTTTCAAAGCCCAGCAGGTAGGAAAGTGGGGTATAAATGTACATACCTTACTGACAATGAAAAGGTCCTCACGCTTTACAACACCGGCCTTGATTTTCTCCTGGATTCCGCTGCCAACCTCTTCTTCGTTTTGGTACACATAGGCACAGTCTATGTGGCGATATCCCACGTCAATGGCTTTCTTCACAGCCTCTGCTACTTTCCCTGGTGGGGACTGAACAACAGAGAAATCCTGTTCAAGCATCCCATTAACTTGCTACACCTTCTTCTTTGCTCCACAATCCTGTATGTATCCATTGTCAATACTCTGGGCCTAGCACAGACATAATACTTAAAACATGAGCAGCAGCCACCATGGTTGGTCACCATAGACTTGGTAAAGATCCTAAACCAGAGGTGGGAAACCTTCTTATTTACTTTTTGCCATGGTGGGCCAGATCTGACTTAGTATAAAGACAGCTCCTTGCGTTCTACCTTTCTTCTGCAGGCAAATTAAAAAGCAGCCTTGTCAGGCTCGCAGAATCTTATATTCGCATCAAAGGCTAATATTGGGAGCAAGAGGGATAGTTTGAGTGGGTGGCAGGCAAAAGCAAAGGAAGCAGGTAATGTGCATTGGGCAAAGACATCTCTGGCGTGTTCAGCAATGTAAAAAATTGAACTTGAAACACACATGCATGTGTGTGAGGGAGAAGAAATGACCTTGCTGCCCCTTTAAGATGCTAACGTGTAAATAGTAATTATCACCATCGGTTTCTTTATATACAGTGGTACCTCGGGTGCCTGGCGTGCTCTGGTCCATGGGGTCATGAAGAGTTGGACACAACTAAACAACAACAACCTTGGGTTACATACGCTTCAGGTTACAGACTCCGCTAACCCAGAAATAGTACCTCGGGTTAAGAACTTTGCTTCAAGATGAGAACAGAAATCGTGCAGCGGTGGCACAGTGGCAGTGGGAGGCCCCATTAGCTAAAGTGGTCTTCAGGTTAAGAACAGTTTCAGGTTAAGAACGGACCTCCGGAATGAATTAAGTACGTAACCAGAGATACCACTGTAATACAATTTTCTACATATTCAGCTGTGCTCAAAGCGGCTCACATAAAAAGCAGTCTAAATAGTACAGTGGCTATATAATAAAAGGTATAATATCACTACAATATAACACTTAAAAAAACCTGTACCAATGGTTAACAGTTCATTTAACAAACATGAAAAGGCAAGCAAGCGTATAGCTTATCAATTTTGTAGTTGCCTTAGTCATGTTCGACTCTCCGTGACCCCATGAACCACAGCATGCCTTGGAAACTCTCGCTTTCTTCTCAAAGCTTCTCCTTTTTTATGTCCTTGGAGTTTTCTTAGCAAAATACTGGAGTGGTTTGCAGCTTATCAATAGGCACAACTAAAAATACTTAGCATCATAAAGTTGGAAGGGACCATGAGGGTCATCTAGTCTCAACTGCCTGCAATGCAGGAATCTTTTGCCCAATATGGGGCTCAAACCCACAACCCTGAGATTAAGAGTCTCATGCTCTACCAACTGAGCCATCTCAGTTACTAGTGTCATCAGTTTTGGGGCAGCTGTTGGATGTAACATTACTGGATATGCTTTAATCTGAGCCCCAGGCAATGAACGTAATCAAAATGGCATTCGGCTGCCCAAATTATATTTTCAGGCGTGTGCTTTTCTTTCCTCCCTCAGATGCAAGGCACGTCACAGGAAGACTTGGGAGCCTGTGAGAAGTCCAGACCCTCAAGGGCTTGCTGGAACTAGTAGACCAGGAGATGGATCTGGCTATCCCTCAAAGCATCTAGCAAAATAGCAAATGGCAAATAAATTTGTAGGCCCGTTTCATTAAGGATGTCTAGACGCCACCAATATTAAAGGCCCAAGGCTGCAGTGTTTATTAGATTGAAGAATTAGGAGAAGGGAATCTTCTTTGAGACAGATGGGTCCCTACAGCCAGAGATCCTGCTGGACTGACTCTGTGTCACTGCTAATCATCGGCAGAGTGAATTGCCCAACATTTATTGGATTGCACCGAGACCTCTAGCTTACTGAAATGAACAAACTGCCAACAAAAGGTTGTGTATTGGGGTGGTGGGGAATAATTTTCAGGCTGAGACATTGACATATTGTCTGTGTGGTGAACATAGAAAACTGGCAATCTTCCAGTGAGCTGCAAGGCCAGTCCAAGGTATTAGTACTAGTGTACAAGGTCCTGAATGACTGGCGATCAAAGTTCCTAGAAGAGCACCTCTCTCAAAATAATCTCTGGCCCAATGATTGGCAGGAAAGAGCCAGTCCATGCCACCGAGTGCTGCCAGGCTGGGACAGCCCTCTGACAGGGCCTTCCTGGTGGTGGTTCTCCGCTTGTGAAACAAAATTCCTGGCGAGGTGTGTCTGTCCCACTCTTTATTAACATTCAGGGGGAATTTAAATACATTCCTGTTCACCCATACATTTGATGGATGAAAGATAGTTTCTGGCAACCTTGAAATTATTAATTATGAGGGTATGTGGCTATTTTTGAACACTTTTAGATGTTCTTATCTTTAATGTTTTTACTACTTTGTTGGCTCCTTTTCGAAGGAATGGCAGGAAATATATTTTAATAATAATCATGCAGCCACAGGGTGGGCCGCACATGGAATTCACGTGTGGCAAGTGCACAGCCCCAGAACCTCTCTGGTTCTCATAAGCTTTCTTCTATTTATTTTTGTTGGCACTGACTGTTCCACACTAAATACAAGTTATTGTATATATTCTTAGCAAACTTTGTTCTGAGGGCTGCTCCTTCTGCAGTTGAAGTGGCATTATCTACACACAAGAGGAAGGCAGCAACAGGCTACAAAATCTGCTTAAGTACAAAAGAAACATAAGAAATAAAGATCTACAGGCAATCCAAAAAACATTGTTCTTTCCACGGTTGTTTTTAATTAAAGTAACACATGCTTTTGAGAATTATCTGTAAGTTTTACTCATCTGCTCACTTAGGAAAGCATTTCTGGCTTTGCGTTTTCACACTATGCCCTCAGAATATTTAGAGGGATGCTACAGGAAAATTTCGTAGTACCAAATTTTTGGGTACCCAAGCAGCAGAAGATCTATACATTATGTACTATATTGCTCTCTGTATTCTGAACCAAGAACTAAGTTTATCCTTGATTTGCTAAGTAAGAGACGTGATGTAGCTGATCAAGTGATCACCTATTTGTTGTCTGGTTTCGACATATTTGTGAGGTTCGCAGTTGCTGCCCCAAAATTGAGGATAATGTGGACTGTAAAGATTTAATTGGGAATGGAATATAAAAAAACTATTAGTATCATGTTTGTGTGAGTATATGTGATTGTGTTTTAATGCTATATTTATGTATATACTGTAAAGGATGTATATTCTTTTTTCCAGTGGTTGATATGACCATGATGGTTGAAACAACAACAAACAGTAAACACACTTCAGAAACAAAAATCCTTTTGGGTGGGGTGGAGCAAAAACAGGTTCAGTCTGAGGAAGAGGTGGAAGAGAGAAAGCTTGCACCAGCCTGTCCATCAAGTTCTCAATAGAGGGTGTGTGGCTTGCTGCAGAGTCAAATGGAAGCTTCATTTAAAGTCTCCAGCACCCTTGGGAATGAAATCGCTCTCTGTTACCTTTCTAAGCACACCTCCTGAAAGGGAATGCAGTAGGGCTTGCGGGGGCCAAGAAGCACATTAGCAAGGCCTGACTGGCAGGAAGCTATAGCTCCTGATTGCTCAGAGCTCTCAGAAGAAGCTTGTGAGGAAAAAATGGTTCCTGGGGCCTAAAAGGTAGGGAACCTCCAAGCAGCTCAGATAATAAAAAGTACTCAGTAGAGGTGAGCTTGCCCAGTGCAAAGCTCATCCTCTTCGCCAGCTTCCTTCAACCTGGGTCCTTCCGGATGTTTTGTGCCCAGGGCTGATGGGAGCTGCCGTCCAAAATATCTAGAGGACACCAGGATGGAGAAGGCTGAACTATGCTAAACCTCTGATTAGCCAAAACAGTCTGAACTGCAAGGATGGCTTCCAGAAATTCACCAGCACGTTACGTCTTTTTGTCCCATGAGAACATCATCCTTTTAAGTCGACCCTTAGGATTATCTTCAAACTACTGGAAAAGAAAAACAAGCAAACCAACAATGCCATTTCCCACTTTTTCCTCATTAAAATAAAATGGCCCTCTACAAAACAGGAGTTGCTGCTGCTCCTTGTAAGAAAAGGAAGTTATTTCTCTACAACACAGATCTGGAATAAGATTAAAGACGCCCAAAGTGTACAACATGTAAGCACACGCACTTTCCTTGTTGCATTTTCTCTACAAACTTTGCCAGCTGCTTCTTCAGATCCCCCCACCGCCGTTTATCTTACTCGCTTCAAATTTAAGTGGAGCCTGCAGCTACACTTAGTGGTTGGGTTTTGCAGTTAAGAGTGTTGGACTAGGACCTGGGTTCAAATCCCCAATCTGCCATGAAACTCACTGGGTGAACTTGGTGCTCCGTTCACATTCTCTCAGCCTAACCTTATGAGGATTAAATGGGGAGGAGAAGAAGAACCACATATACTACCTTGAGCTCAGTGGAGAAGCAAAATGTGTATGTTATAATAAATAGATAGCTGCTTTTGTGAAGTGTTCCAATAGCCCATACCTTCCAGCATACTCCATTTCTACCCAGTTTTCTGTCCCCAACTCAGCATTTCATGGACATTGAGGACACTCTGTCCTCATTAAAAATCAATGATTACGTTCGTCTTCCCAGGTGGTTCCCCATCCCTCTATCCCCTTAGGGATTTGTTCTTAAGCATTTTCTTTTTTAATTTCTGCAAATCTCTGGTTCTCCAATGTCTTTTGATACCTCCGGCCCCCTGAGCATGGGTAGGGCTGTTTTGGCTACATGAGCCAAGGCACTCGCCTCGGGACATCGAAATCCGAGGAAGCGATACTTGCAGCATCTCTCTTTCAAGCTGCAAAAACGCCTTCCCCTTTTAGGAAAAAAAATGTGTGTTTTCATTTTTTTAAGAAATAAAAATAAATGTTTTCTTACACAGCTTAAACCCTAAAAATGGCATTAGCAAAGCTTGGGAGACCAAAAGAAACTTCACTGTTTTTACAAATAGTCTCCTTCAGGCAGGCAATAAAATCTAGCAGGATGAGAACGTTCTCTGCCACTCCTTGAAAGAGACTCATTGAACTGAATAGAACTTCCAGCTAAGCGTGCATAAAATAATTCTGCATTACTGCCAAAAAATTCCCCAGTGAAGCTTTTTTACCTTCAACTGCTACACAATCTGCAAAAATTTGGAAGCCAAATATTTTCCCCCAGCAGCCAGTGAAGACAAAAGCAATCTTCCTGCAGAATTTTCATGACACATATAAAACACTTAAGGGCCCAACAGGAAAAAAAGAAGTTGGTAAATGTGCACTTCACCCCTATTAATTCCATAAAGTTTTTTTTTGGGGGGGGGGGCTTACTGCCAAATTATAGAGTTTAAGAGCAGCAGCCCTGGGCATGGAGGTACATCAGAATTATTGGCATTAGAATTTTTAAATATATTTTTTAATGTTACGGTGGTAATGGAGGAAAAATGTGTTAGAAAGCAGTCTTAAACAAAGTTGAAATCAATTATATAAAATAGACCAAACCATTTCCAGAAATCCATTTTATAAACCAGTTTCACACTAACTCTGACCCATATTTTTTATTCCAGTAATGTCTCTGCCCCTCTCCCCACAAAACATATCCAAGCAGCACAGCACAAGGAATTTTATTCATGCAATTTACTAATCTAAACAATGGGCTTTCAAGGAAAGAGGAAGGAATGTTATATAACAGCTGCTTGCATTTCACAGAATAAGGAATTGCTCTGCTCTCTATACCACCAAAAAGACAAATTAAGCAAAATCTGCAACATATATTAAAGGGGATACGGAGACCAGAGTGTCCCGAGAGGCAGATCTGATCAAAGGCAAACCGGAAAAAGCAGAAATAAAGTAAAAACTGCAAAAGCAGCAAACGTGCACCCTATTTTTGGGCGTGCAAAACGAAGCGAAAGCGAAGCTTTTAATTCCTTTGGATGCTGCCAGACGCAGTGGAAAGCTTTGTCCGAGGGGAGGAAAAAGATCGCCCAGCAAGCATGAACTGGGAGGTGGTGGGCAGATGGAAGATGCCATCGGCCTCAAGAGACCCGCTTACCATCCCTCTTTCTTGACACGACAAACACCTACCTTCCAAGTGCCCAGGCCCAGAATGGGCATCTTCGCTTTGGTGCACAGCTCCACGTATTTGGCCATGATTTCCCGGGCGCCGAGGGGGGAGCGAAATGCCACGCTAGGCCGAGAAGCGAGCTGGAAGCGCAGCGCAGCCGCCTCCAAAGCAGGCGCATTTAATGGGCTCTAGCCACGCCCCGGCAGGCGCTCGTCGCCCAGAGGGGGCTGGAGGAAAAGCGTCGAGACATTTCATGTTTGGGGGCTGCTCCCTCCTGCCAACAGGCCCGCGCCTCCTCCTTGTGCGCCTTTTGATTCGGAAGGGAGCGCCGCTGATCCCCGTGAAAACAAGCGCGCGTAAAATTGCAGAGGAAAAAGTTGGAGAGGGGGGTGGTAAATGTGGCTTGCGGTTTATTAGACCCTCTTTGAGTGTTAGATCTGGACTTTTTCGCGGCGATCGCAGGGAGGAGCAGCTTTGCGCCTGCCCATCCAGCCGCCGCGCATCGCCCTGGCCCCAGATAGTCGGGCCGGCTGCCTATGAAAGGGACCCGACGCCTGCCGGCCCAAGCGGGGTCAGGAAAGCGCAGCTCCTTTGGGAAGAGAGGGAGTTGGGGGGGCGGGTAGCTGGGTTTCATCTGACCGAAGGAGTGGCGGCCTCAGCAGCAGCAGCCGGTTGGAAAGGATAAGGCGGAGCAGGCGCTTGCCCCGGGGCGCGCAAAAAGGGAGGCTTAGGTGGCCGACAAAGGTCCGTATAGTTAAAGCTCTGGTTTTCCCAGTAGTGATGTATGGAAGTGAGAGCTGGACCATCAAGAAGGCTGATCGCTGAAGAATTGATGCTTTTGAATTATCGTTCTGGAGGAGACTCTTGAGAGTCCCATGGACTGCAAGAAGATCAAACCTCTCCATTCTTAAGGAAATCAGCCTGAGTGCTCACTGGAAGGACAGATCCTGGAGCTGAGGCTCCAATACTTTGGCCACCTCATGAGAAGAGAAGACTCCCTGGAAAAGACCCTGATGTTGGGAAAGATGGAGGGCACAAGGAGAAGGGGACGACAGAGGACGAGATGGTTGGACAGTGTTCTCGAAGCTACCAGCATGAGTTTGTGGGAGGCAGTGGAAGACAGGAGTGCCTGGCGTGCTTTGGTCCATGGGGTCACGAAGAGTCGGACACGACTAAATGACTAAACAACAACAACAGGTGGTGAGGAGGTGCTCCTTGCGAAGGGAGTCGAAACAGAGTCAGGCCCGCCCGGGGACGTGGGGGACACGGCCCAGCTCTCGCTGGTCCCGAGGGAAGCGCCAGGCGAAGCAAGCCAGCTTCTTACAGCGGGACGGGTCCAGGAAGGAAACCGGGGTCAGGGCTGCACCAAGGCATTTTGGCACCTGAGGCGAAGTACAACCAGGGGACAATGAGAGAGGGAAGATCTGCATCAGGAACAAGAAGAGAATAAAGATCTACATCGGGAATCGAGCATGGGGGAGGCGAAATCAAATCAACCTTCCCAGATGGTTGGAATGGCCATGCGAGGAGGGAAAGGGCTTGTTTTGAATTACACTAGGCAGGTGCAGAGCCCAGGAGACCCCAGAGTGGTCCCTAGGGGTGAGAGGAGACTTAAACAGCAGAAATCCAAAGAGGCAATGCCTATCTGCAAGCCTCAACTATTTCCTGTTTTTGTTTGTTACAGCCAGGATCTCTAGCCTTGGGGGTGGGTGGGGTGTACACTCCATTCTCTGTACGTATGAATTTTGGGTTAGTCTGCTAGGTAGGGAAGTATCTTCACTCCAACTGCTATTTTCCTCTTTTCCATTCCAGGTTTTAAATATTTTTAGGCAATAAAGCTTTGAGCCTTCATTTTTGGCCTGGTTATTTGTCCTTATATTTCCTCTTAAAGGAAAACCCAATGTGTGGGGTGGCCTTTCATCCTGGTACCCTTTCATTCCCTGTGCAAAGAAAGGGGTCAACAAACTTTTTCAGCAGGTGGCCGGTCCACTTTCCCTCAGACTCTGCGGGGGGCTGGACTATATTTTTTTTTGGGGGGGGGGGAAATGAACGAATTCCTATGCCCCATAAATAACCCAGAGATGCAACTCCCTGGGACAGTATTGTTTATTGTTGTGCATTGTTTTTAAATTTAGTGTTGTATATTGTTATAATTGTCTGTTTTAACCATATTTGCACAGCAGTTTTTAATGTTGTGAGTGTCCTCTATTTAAGAGGCTTCTACTCTGCAGCCTCTTATAGCTGTCTTTTAGTTCTTATGCTCTTACAGTTGTTTTAACTGTGTGTCTTTGTTGGTTTTTAGCTCTTATCTGTTTTAATTATTAGTTTTTTATCCATCCACTATCTTGTATTTTATTCGGATGTTTTATGCCTGTTTCCTTGTCCCCATTTGCCCTAACAATTAAAATCCTAACTGCTATTTTATCTATATGCTTTTTTAATCCTGGTCTGTGACCGTAATAAAGTTCAGTATGTAACCCAGAGATGCATTTTAAATAAAAGCACACATTCTGTTCATGTAAAAACACCAGGCAGGTCCCACAAATAACCCAGAGATGCATTTTAAATAAAAGCACACATTCTGTTCATGTAAAAACACCAGGCAGGTCCCACAAATAACCCAGAGATGCATTTTAAATAAAAGCACACATTCTGTTCATGTAAAAACACCAGGCAAATCCCACAAATAACCCAGAGATGCATTTTAAATAAAAGCACACATTCTGCTCATGTAAAAATATGCTGATTCCCGGACCATCCACGGGCTGGATTTAGAAGGCGATTGGGCCGGATCTGGCCCCTGGGCCTTAGTTTGCCTACCCATGTGAGCTATCTGTGTCTACAGTGCATCATCAATCACCTTGACACACAGCAAGGCTGTTTTTTTAAAGTTCACTATCTAGTTCCACCCCAGATCTGTTGGCCATGACAAACTGGCCTTGGAGGACATGCATTTAAACTTCAACCCCCCCCCCCCATTTTTAAACCATGAAATGTATCCCTACTTGTTCATAAATAATCCCAAGGTCCTTCCATTATCAAGCCAAGGCAGTTAAAGAACAAGCTCAAAATTGATTTTAACCTCAAGGGGAAATTCTGCTCTGCTCAATGGCCTCATGGGAGATCACAAGCTTTCTTGTTTGATCTTCACCAGCTAAATCCTATGTACCAAATCTTATTCAGAATTTTGTTTATGATACCTCATGATTTTTCCTGGCTCAGCCAGGAAAGTCAGGAGGGTGTATGGGATCTTAGGGGCGGGGTAGTACCTCTGATGGGGGGACACACCGTGATCCTTCTGGGGTCGTTTGTCCACCTTTGGTCCCCACCCTGCACTCAGCTTTCACTTGTGGCTTGTAGAAGTTGTCAGCGCACAACAGCAGCCACACCCAGGGAATGGTTTTGGCGGGCTAAACCAGGGAAGGGTAGCCGATGGGTCTGAAACCCTTGGTGAGTTAGGGACTTCCCTTGCATGCAAATACAGGCTCTGGCAGATTGAGCAGACGAGACCAATAGTGGATCCAGTGGTCAATAAGGTGGTTTCTGCGCCTGCAGTAGGGGGAAGTGTGGGGCAGATGGGTCTTGTCAGCCTGGGAAGGTAGCCTATCTAGGAGAAGGAAAGCTCTGATCCTAAACCTCCGCTGCCTTATGGGAGAAGATAAGGCGAAGAAGTAAACCCTGCACAATTCCAGAGTGGAGTCCCTAAGAGAGCTAGTGTGGTGCAGTGGTTAAGAGTGGTGGACTCATAATCTGGTGAACCGGGTTCGCTTCCCTGCTCCTCCACATGTAGCTGCTGGGTGACCTTGGGCCAGTCACACTTCCTTGAAGTCTCTCAGCCCCACTCACTTCACAGAGTGTTTGTTGTGGGTGAGGAAGGGAAAAGGAGATTCTTAGCCGCTTTGAGACTCCTTTGGGTAGTGATAAAGCGGGATATCAAATCCAAATTCTTCTTCTTCTAAGATGGTTGGATGGCACCTTGAACGCCTCCTGGCAACTCCTGCAACCAAGCTGGTGCCAAAACGTATTGCTCTGCTTTCCTTTGAACCACTTCAGCAAGGCTGAGAGGGGGATCTTGTTGTCTAGGCAGCCTAGGACCTCCATACACAGTGCCCAGGCTTTCACCCTGGGGAGGTCACTTCAGCACTGCTAGTGCAGCAGTTTTTCTTCACCCCCAGACGAGCACTCCACTGTATCTCAAGATGGACGGATAATGACACCAACTGCAGCCCCATTTTGAAAACTGTTAATTACAAGCAGGAAACGTGAGGCACGAACTTACTATGGCTTAAAGAAGCCATTATTTTCTTCTTCTCAGCTCTCCATCTGCACTCTGGAAAAATAATACAGTGGTACCTCGGGTTAAGTACTTAATTTTTTCTGGAGGTCTGTTCTTAACCTGAAACTGTTCTTAACCTGAAGCACCACTTTAGCTAATGGGGCCTCCTGCTGCCACCGCACCGCCAGAGCAAGATTTCTGTTCTCATCCTGAAGCAAAGTTATTAACCTGAAGCACTATTTCAGGTTATTTCAGAAATATTACCTCGGGTTAAGAACTTTGCTTCAGGGTGAGAACAGAAATCGTGCAGCAGCGGCGCAGTGGCAGCAGGAGGCCCCATTAGCTAAAGTGGTGCTTCAGGTTAAGAACAGTTTCAGGTTAAGAACAGACCTCCAGAACAGTCGGTGGAAGAAGACTGGAAAAAGTTTAAAGATTATTTACAGAAATACTGTAAAATCAATGAATGTTAGAAAAATGTTGGTATGAAGTTATATGGCTTTAGTAGAAATGTTACAAGGAACTAAGTACAAATAGATTACTAATGTATTAAAAGGAAAAAATAAGGTTAGAATATGTTAAGATAAATTACAGGACAGAAAACAGAGGAAGAAGGAAAGGAATTGCTGAAACAGTTAACTGAAGTGGAATACAAAAAGGGAGGTGTGAGGAGGTCGTTGAAACAAGTGAATGAAAGATAAGATATTGAAACTATTGGATGTGTTTTAAATTGTTTTTGTTTTGTTTTGTTAGTTTAATGTTTTAGTGTTAGTGTTATGTAGCGTCTTTGTTTTTGTATTGTATTGTACTGTATTGTTTTGTTTTAATTTCTTTTCTTTTGTAGTGTTTAAACTGTTAATAAATATTATTTTGTTTTTTTAAAAGAACAGACCTCCAGAACAAATTAAGTTCTTAACCAGAGGTACCACTGTACTAAGCTTACAGGCCTGATTATTAATTTCTGTTTAGCTCTCTGAACACTCAGAAGCACCAAACGTCTTTCTCTTCCCCAAGCATCATGGAGCAGAATACAAGCAGCTCCAGACAACGGTCGGTTCCTGGGAAGAAGAGACCAAATGGCAGTTTTGCAATTTCATCATATGCAGTTTTTCACCCTCACAGGAGCATAGGAAGCTGCCAGACAGACCAATGGTCCATCTAGCTCATTATTGGTTACACTGACTGGCAGCTGCTCCCTAGGATTTGACAGGAGACAGTCCCAGGCCTACTTGCAGAGGCCAGAGATAGAACATGAGACCACTTACGTATATGCACTGAGCTATATAGCCCTGTCTCTCATGCAGGGTCAGGTTATGTTGACAAAAGTTTTCAGAACTCTCACTAAGTCTCTCCTCCGCCCCAATATAGTTTAAATATGAACATAGTAAAGGTACCCCCTGCCCGTACGGGCCAGTCTTGCCAGACTCTGGGGTTGTGCGCCCATCTCACTTAAGAGGCCAGGGGCCAGCGCTGTCCGGAGACACTTCCGGGTCACGTGGCCAGCGTGACATCGCTGCTCTGGCGAGCCAGAGCTGCACACGGAAACGCCGTTTACCTTCCCGCTGGTAAGCGGTCCCTATTTATCTACTTGCACCCGGAGGTGCTTTCGAACTGCTAGGTTGGCAGGCGCTGGGACCGAGCAGCGGGAGCGCACCCCGCCACAGGGATTCGAACCGCCAACCTTTCGATCGGCAAGTCCTAGGCGCTGAGGCTTTAACCCACAGCGCCACCTGCGTCCCTAAATATGAACATACTTGCCATTATTTCACAGGTGCAAACAGGGACACATTTCTGCAGCATTTCTATTCCCTATCACAGATCTCTACCTACACTACATTGCACATTGCTGGAGGTTATTATTTGCCTATGGCATTCATTTACCCTGGTAAATGCTCTGGCTATCCTGCTCTATCCTTCTCTGGTTTAAAAGCAAGTGGGGATTTGTTTTTGTTTTCTAATGAAAGATCTACATACACATATATAATTGATCCATATATAATTGACCCATAATATATTAACGTGCAGAAGATAATTTTTTTAAAAATGAAGTGGCATGCCCAAAATTGCATGCCATTGTGCCTGATATTAATATTCATGCCTATGCATTTACATAGGTGTGTGCAAGAAAGCTGAACCCTCCCCAGCAATGTATTTAATAAATGTGTAAGGGGAGGTAGAGGTACTGCAGCCTAATTCTACAGGCACCCCACCCTGGCATCCACACATTTGCTATGAGTGAGAAAGGAGTTGCTCTATGCATGTCCTGATTTGGTCAGGTGGAGTGATGCGCATGTAGCAGGTGGATGGTGTGTGTGGGGGGGTCAACAGGTGCATTGGTGCGGCCCTGCAACCTCCTCACCTTATCTGAATGTTATGTGTGTATGTAATCTAGACCTCATTAGATAAAATACCACCAGATGTAACTTCTGGAGATGTGAAGGATGGGCTGTGTCTCATAAGAATTAGTTTCACTAGCACACTTGTGAAAATAATGACAGAAATGTTAAAAGCCACATTCAGAATCTCTGCAAAAGGCAGAATAGGTAGAAGCAGGGCCCGTTATTTATCAGGGATAGATAAACACACAAACTCCATGGGAAACAGACGATAAGATAGGGAAATATTTTGCTTTTGTTTATTACTTCCTTAAATTAATGAAAAACTGACCTCTAGTGGCTGAAATGGTCAATAGTGCATTATATCCTGTGGCAGCATGTTCAGAAGATGTATTGAAGAACCACAACTTACCACAACCGACTTTTTCTTTGCAGAGAATGAATAACGGTAATAAAATATAGAGGGAAAGTTGTGCATTGCCCCCCGACATGAAGTTTTTCGGGTTTAAGCTGCCCCAGGATTCATAGTTGTTTTTGCCAAAAAGTAGTTGAGACTGCTTCGACAGCCTTGAGCACGTGTACGTATTTATGTACATAACGTGATCGCACAGCTTCATATTTGAACTACTCTGAAAGAAAAGAATGACATTTGAAGTGGCAAAAATATTCATTTGTGATGGCTCTTTGTATTCACCTGAATTTGCAGTTATCAAATACAACCCGGCTGGGGCAAACCAGTCTAATGGGTACAAATACAGTAATAAAATTATTATTAGCACTGAGATCCAAAATTGTGAACTCTGGTTTCTGATTTCCATTCCGATGGCTCTGCTATGAGCAGGCCTGACTACAGAAGAGCTGGAACACTGACCCTGCCCTCCATAGTGTCCAAACTCTCAGTGTCTTCTTTGCTTAGGGGCCTCAATTATAAAGCCATTTAATAGAGCAAGTTTCAATGAGCGCAGCAAGGTTTACAGTACGCATGCGCAGACGCGCGCTTGCACGTGCAGAACTGCAACAAAGGAACCTACACTAGCGTCCCAACTAGGCCACCAACGCAACGCTCCAAAGATGGCCCACAACCGGCGAACCAGCTGCTTATTGGCTTGGAACCACGTCGATCATCGCTCTGCCCAATCCAGCCCCTCTTTCCTCCCGTGGCGTCACCTGGGAGTTGATGCCGCGCGTGTCGTTCCAGGTCACGTAGTCCACGGCCTCCCTCTCCGCTGTCGTCATCGCGGAGCTCTTCCTGACAGGCGGCCGCTCCGCTTCCTATCTGTGAGCGGCAACCCAAAGCTCCAATCGGATGGAGAGGATCCGAGGGGGCTGGTGAAGTTCTCGCCCCGCCCACCAGCAGGACCCAGCCGGGAGCTGTTAGCAACTGTCTGCGGCCGCAGCTGCATCAGCACCATTTGCACGGGGGCTGGCTTTGCTTTCGGCGGTCTGGCTTTCTCTTGTGTCGAGGTAACTAGTGGTCAGAGCAATTTTCAGTATTCGCATGGGGATTTCAACCAGCCCAAAGTAATATAATGGAGAATAAATTACTGGTGCATGGCGGCAGTTTAGCCTTGTTTTGCTATGCACCCTTTTAATTTTAGTCTTGGGCTTGGATGTTGCTACTCTTGTTGTTGTTAACTATTATTAACTATTATTATTAATAATAATAATAACTATTATTAACTATTGTTGTTAGCCGCCCTGAGCCCGGTCTTGGCTGGGGAGGGCGGGGTAGAAATAAAAAGTTGTTGTTGTTGTTGTTGTTGTTGTTGTTGTTGTTCTGCTCGCTTGCCTCTTCCTCTGAGGATTTCTCAAACTTGCGCGGGCGGCTCTTGTTGGACTACAACTCCCATTATCCTTAGCTAGTGGGACCAGTGGTCGGGGGTTTGTGTGTGTGATGGGAGTTGTAGTCCATCAACAGCTGGGTATCCAAGTTGGAGAAACACAGTCTGAGGCTTAAAAAGGGATGGTGTTTGGAGCTAGATTTTGGAGATTTGGTCTTTAGTCCAGTGACCATTGTCATGGATGAGATTCTTGCATTGTGGGGGGTGGGGCGAGGTCCGCTAGATGACCCTCAAGGGTCCCTTCCAGTTCCATGATTCTTTGACCATAGGAAGCTGCTTTGCGCTGAGCCAGGCCATAGGTCTAATCTAGCTCAGGACTATCTGTGTACAGGATTGCACTGACTTGCAGCCGTACAAGGTGCTGGTGTCAGGGGGATTTATAGGTTGTTTCTGCTTGTGATCTGAGTCCGCGTTGGATCTCTGTATCCAGTGATGTATTTTTAAGTGCACATGTTGTGCCGTTTTTGGTTCAGCCGTAGAAACTGGTGTCAATATAGTTGGAAGTTATGAAGAACTTTTTGTGTGTGCAAAATCACACAAATTGCAGAAGGTATTTTAAAATAGATTTTTTTAAAAAAGAAAATGTTCAAAGCTATGCTATCTGAGTAATATCAGCCAACACCTTGTAAATACTCCTTTACCAAGCTTTGCTTTTTTGCGTGTAACAGCAGCTGGATTCACAAACAATTAGAGTATTGCAATTAGGTGATCGTTCTGGGTTCTTCCTGCAGATTGCCTTTGATCAAACTGTTGTTTATGCTTTAAAGGCTCAAGAGCAGGACAGGCGTTTGACCCCTTTTGGCTGGTAATCCCACCTGTTATGTAGGTCAATATACAGCACGGGGGCTGGACTGAGTGTGGGGCTGCCAGATGAAAGAGGCCTGAACATTTTACAGCTCTGTAGGAGAGATAATTTTGTCATGCAGAGCGCTTAAATTCTCTTGCCTACACCATAAGAGGTGCAGGACCCCTGTCTAAGGCAGGGGCCAATGGTTAGAGTATTAGACCAGGACTGGGAACACCATTAAATTATTGGTCACTCATAACCAGTTATTCCCTTTTTGCCTGGTTTACCACATGGGGTTATTGGAAGGATAAAATGAGGGATTCAGTGTCTGCTACCCTGAGCTATTTGAAGGAAGGGCAGGTTAACACAACTGTTAAAAGTACTGGAGCCCTGTTCTCCTTTGGACCTGGGTTGGGAGAAGGAATAGAGAGCAACATTTGGTTCAAAAATGCCAACAGATGATGACTGCATGTGCATCATCTCCAAGCCCGTTCCAAACCATCCTGCCCATATTTTTGTAATAGTGAAGAAGCCTGTCTTGTTTGTATACTGATGTTCTTTGCAGAAACGGTTTATCCTGGATTGCCCCTGTGTTTTGTTCTCCAGGAACCTCATGGGAACACTGGGATGTTCTCTTTTAACCTCTAGGACAGATCAGGTGACAGTGGTAACAAAAAGAACATTCTCGCCTGTGTGTGCTGCATTTTAACAGAACCAATTAGTTCTTGTTTTCTGCCCTCACTAGACAGTTAGATAACTACAGTAGTACTGGGTTGTTTCTGCAGCACTTTGAAAGCTTCTCTTTAGAATTTCCACCTTCTTTTCCCTTGAACAGCTGCAGAGAAAGTAGGAATTCAATACTGAGCATGTGAGAGGTAGAGTTATCTGTCTGTAGCCCTAACCATGTGCCCATTTTACAGCAGATAATGCTTTACAGAATTTTTTTTTTTTTGAGAAAAGCTCTTTATCTGCTCAATTTCTGCATCAAGGCACAGAAGCAGGACAACTGTAGCAGAATTATTAGCCTAAATACAGTGCCTAAAGAGAGAGCTTCTCCAAAGAAATCTGTGTTTACTTGAACTTGAGAGGGGAAATGAAAATGGAAGCTATAGGGACCTGTCATGTTAAAGGTTAACCTTGTAGAGGAACTTGGCAGGTATGACTTCTATTAATATCACTGTGAGGCACTTAGTCAGCTGAAGGCGTTTGGATCCCTCCTCTGGGAGTTCATGGCAGAAAGAGTGATGGCGTACAGGTGACCATTCTGTTGCTTTCTGTATCCTTCATCTGAGTGTTTTTCAAACTTGAGTCTCCAGCTGTTGCTGGACTACAGGTCCCATAATCCCTGACCACTGGTCCTGCTAGCTAGGGATGATGGGAGTTGTAGTCCAACAACAGCTGGCGACCCAAGTTTGAGAAACACTGACCATTTGACCAAGTTGATATCCAGTGACTGCACGTAAGCAAGTGGTAGATTGGCTCACAGGACATAAGCAGAAATCAACAGCAAGATGAGTGTTTGCGTGTTAACATTGCTGGATGCCTCTGCATTGCCATGTAGCTGTTGCCATGTTTGTCATCTCTTTCCCCTGCTCCATTTACCAGATTGCAAGTGCAATCCTATTCACGTCTACTAAGAAGTAAGAATCAATAAGATCAATGGGGCTTGTTCCCAGATAAATGGGCATAGCATTGCAGCATAAATGCCCTCACCAAAAGCTGCTATTTGTCCTGCAAATATATGTAATATCATACAGGGACCCTATGGATACTGATAAATATTTTTTTGGAAGGCAAATACAGTGGTACCTCGGGTTACATACGTTTCAGGTTACATACGCTTCAGGTTACACACTCAGCTAACCCAGAAATAATGCTTCAGGTTAGGAACAGAAATCGGGCTTCGGCGGCGCTGCGGCAGCAGGAGGCCCCATTAGCTAAAGTGGTGCTTCAGTTTAAGAACAGTTTCAGGTTAAGAACAGACCTCTGGAATTAAGTACGAATTAAGTACTTAACCCGAGGTACCACTGTAGCAGGGAGGGGGGAGGTGATTTAAATTGTGGAAATAGTGTGTGTATGAGGAAGGTTTAAAAACACTTTCCACTCCAATCCCACACCAGGCTGCCTTGATCTAAGGGGAAGAGTTGGAAGATCTTATTCTCAGATCTCCAAAATCCGTGTCTGAATGTGTAGCTACATCCCAGTTATTCCACCCACTCCCCATTGTGCAGATGGTGGTGGTGGATTAAGTCAGACCAGGAAGAAATACCCCATTTCTGGTTTATAGAAAATATTAGACTGCATGCCTCACCGCTTCTGTTAAAACCAACCAGTAGTCTTCAGAGCCCAGAAGTGCTGCTTAATTTGGGAATAAATGGACTGAAACCTTAAGCCAATGACAATATACACGCAAATCTCATTGTGACGCAACTCAGATGTCTCTTAATGGGATGCCTGTTCAACAGTGGGCAGACTTGGTTTGCTTTGCACTCTGGAGAAATTGTGGCCCTGCAGCTTGGCTTCACTGGGAACCGCATGTCACAGA
Organism: Podarcis melisellensis; assembly: GCF_964234715.1. NCBI lineage: Eukaryota > Metazoa > Chordata > Lepidosauria > Squamata > Lacertidae > Podarcis > Podarcis melisellensis. The sequence goes on from NC_138542.1 coordinate 59,813,211, forward strand.
GAGCGCTGCAATTTTTGCAGACAGCTGAAACCTAGCGTTGGCCCAGCAGGAGGAACTGATTATGTAACAGGCCTTTCTCCCATCTCCATGCTGTTTGGGTATGAAAACTGGAAATTGAATAGCGAACAGGACTTGGGCTTTAAGCAAAGTTTGAACTTCAGAGTTCAGTTGCCTGAAGTTTCTCAGAAAACAACACAGTTATCTATACTTATTATTTTTATGCAGTAGCAAGTAGATATTTTCTAGCCCCAACTCTATGATTCTAGTATCATGTTGGGAAAGTTGTGGTTAGAATGCTTCTCCCTATCATGCCTGGTGCCAGAGTACAAGGATTGCTGTAATTTTGGTTTTGTTGTGTATGGAGGAGTATTCACTCATCTGAACTTATAGCTCAGACACAGTTTTACCACCTCTGGGAATACTAATATTTGATTCTTCCCCCCTGACCCCGACCCTAACTTCAGTAGCTTTCATGGTGTTTTCTTTTTCTCTTTTAATATTGCAGCCTACCTATAAAGTCTTTTGCCTCATATTTGTGTAGGATGAATGCATTTGCAATGGATAAGGTGAGTTCAACTTGTTTTTATCTTTATCTTGTTTTAAAGCAGATTGTTGCATGATTATTTTTTATGTGCTCTTGTCTCCTGCCTTTGTAGCTTGGCAGGTGTCTGGGATGCGTTGGCTGAGCAAGCCATGATAAAGCAATGTGGTTGGATTTGGGCATAATGTCATACCACACTTAAATAGAGTTATGGTTTGTAAGCCAACAATAAACATAGATTAGCATCATGGGTTATTGGCAGAAAATAAACTAGGGTCAGCCCATTGACCTGGGTTCACATATTCAAACCAACCTGTAGTTAGGCTGGACCAGTGATGGTGTAGGGTTATGTGCAAACCAGGTCAGTGTCTAGATCATGCACCAGCTCCATTTTGATTGCTAGCACCAGTGGATGTGGCACCCTGCTTCTTTTGGGTTTGAATTTCCATTAGGTTTGAGCAGTCCTGTTATTCGAATGCTTCTTCAGTGTTACAATTCCAGTGGTGCAGTCAGAAGGTCTATTACGAAGAAACTGTAATCAGTGAAAGCTGAAGCTGAAGAAGTGTGATTTATTAAAACCTGCACAAACCCAATGACTTATTGGTATATGAATTAAGCTGATTTATTGGGAATTAAGCTAGTTTATTTGGAAATGGTAGAGTCCTGCGGAGGTGCTAATGAGTCTCAAAGCAGCAGAAGAACAAGCACAAAATTGTCCTTGCTTAATAGCTGTATTTTTGAGATATGGAGAAAGAGGGTCACGCCCACTGACCCCTGGACCTTTCCCCAGCAATAGGTAAAGGTAAAGGGACCCCTGACCATTAGGTCCAGTCGCGGATGACTCTGGGGTTGCGGCGCTCATCTTGCTTTATTGGCTGAGGGAGCCGGCGTACAGCTTCCGGGTCATGTAGCCAGCATGACTAAGCCGCTTCTGGCGAACCAGAGCAGCGCACGGAAACGCCGCTTACCTTCCCACCAGAGCGGTACCTATTTATCTACTTGCACTTTGATGTGCTTTCGAACTGCTAGGTTGGCAGGAGCAGGGACCGAGCGACGGGAGCTCACCCCGTTGCAGGGATTCGAACCGCCGACCTTCTGATCGGCAAGTCCTAGGCTCTGTGGTTTAACCCACAGCGCCACCTGCATCCCACTTCCCCCAGCAATAAACCAGCTTTGTTAGAAATACCCACTGTATTAGGGATATCCTAATATGGGCATGTTCTAGTCAAGGTATTGAGCCCTCTCCAGGCATTTAAAAAGAACAGATGAGGTCTCAAACTTAGGAGGGAGATGGGAGCATGGACAGTCCGAACGCACCAGGAGAGGTTGCTCCACAGGGTTGCTTGTTGCAAGATCGCCACCTGTTAAGTTGTATGTGCTTCAGAGCTCCGTTCAGACCTTCCTGCTCAGTGCGGGAGCAGGTGTGCGCACACATACACCAAACAAACCTCCTCCACAGGTTGAACCTCATATGTTCTTTTTGAAGACTTGATAAATGGCTACTATGAGATGAAAATATGGCACTGCCTCTACATTTTTGAATCTTGGAACTGGCTTTCTTTCCCCATATCACACAGATCTTGTATGTTATCTCACTGTTCCCAGACAACTAGGTGCCACTTCTACTGTGCTGTTGTACCACGTGATAGCTTCTGTGCGCCATAATGGCAGAGGCCAGGTCCCTGCTATGTCTGAATTGAATCCAGACATGTCTGCTGCCTTGCGGGATATCTTTGGGAGAAGGAAAGGCTAAGGGGTAAACCCTACGCAAATCTGAAGTGGAGTCCCAAAGATGTTTGGATGGCCTCCTTCCAGCAACTCCCGCAGCCCAGCTGGTGCCAAACATATTGCTCTGCTGTCCTTTGGACCTCACCAGCCCAGGCTGCTCAGGCTTGCCCCCCAGGCAGGTCACTTCGGTGCTGCAAACACAGTGGTTTGACTTCACCCCTGGAGGCACACTCCATTGCCTCTCAAGACAGATGGGTGCCATCAACAAATGATTAGGCATGTCTAATACTGTAGCCTTTGAGATTTATATAATGTCCTGAATTAAGCTAGATGCACATGATGGATTTGAGGGCACGGAGGTAGGGATCTTATTCGAAAGCAATATAGATTGCTGTGTTTGCTTGAATACACTTTTGTGTGTGTGTGTGGAACCGGAAGAGAATCTAGGTAAGTTGTATAAGGATATAGCAATGGATTACAAAATGTAATTGATATGTTCGTATTAGATTGTGGATTACCAGGGGTAAATAGAAATTACAGGGCATGGGAGGATTGACTGGAAAGCAGATAAGGTGATCATAATTTCATATGTGCAGGAGAAGGAATTTGATAGATCAGGAGATGCACATTGCTGGTTTCAATACGCAATCCTGCATTTGCCAATTTGAGGGCCGGGTTTCATTGGGTGTGTGTTGCAGGTATTGTTTGGCCGCAAGGAACTTTAATTGTGTCATCCTGGGTCATCTTCTGCAACAGGCACATTGAGCATGTTGTGGCTGATTGGGTGGAACAGCCTTCCCCAACCTGGTGCCCTCGGTTTTGGGCTGAGGGGAGTTGTAGACCAAAACATCTGGACAGCACTAAAAAACCAATAAGCCCCTCCCCCAAACACAGCTGAAGTTTCTGAACCATCTTCAGAGGCAGCCCTACATATGGCGCATTGCAGTAATCAAACCTAGAGGTTACCAAAGCATAGACAACAGTGATCAGGCTAACCCTGTCCACATAGGGGCATAACTGGGCCACCAGCTGAAGCTGGTGGGAGGAACTCTGCAGCAGCAAAGGACCCAGAAGTACCAACAACAACCACAATATATTATTTATATCCTGCCCATCTGGCTGGGTTTCCCTAGCCACCCTGGGCAGCTTCCAACAAAATATTAAAATACAGTAGTCCATCAAACATTAACGGTTCCTACCTGGTGGAATGCTCTGTCCCACGAGACTATGTCCCTGCAGGACTTGATCTCCTTCCGCAGGGCCTGTAAGACAGAGCTATTCCGCCTGGCCTTCAATTTGAATTAGCCCAATCCTCTGTTCCCTTTTCCCTTTCCCTTTCTATGAAGAAACCCTTTCTGGGACCCCACATTTAAATTCTTCCCTGGTCTCCTTGCTGGCCCTAGTAGGACCAACTTGCCCAGTTAGCCTTGTTGGTCATTTGATGTTTACTGATTGGGGGTCCCCCCCCCAAAAAAAGACCCCTGATTTTTTTGAATTTTATTGATATTGATGCTGCATTTATCTTGTATTTTATGCTGTTTTTAAGTTGCATCTTTAATCAATGTTTTATATTTGCTGTTAGCCGCCCTGAGCCCGGTTTTTAAACCGGGAAGGGCAGGGTATAAATAAAAAAATTATTATTATTATTATTATTATTATTATTATTATTATTATTATTATTAGCTTCCCTAAATAGGGCTGCCTTCAGATGTCTTCTAAGTCTGGTAGTTGTTGTTCTCTTTGCATACCCTCTCCTTCAGAGGGAGTGTAACCCCATCAAGAGCAGGGAACATCCCAGCTACCCGGTCTAGCAAACCACCCACTAATCGTGCTTTTAGCACTAGTCTTCAGTTTACATGTAGCCATTGCTGTGCTTGAACTGAGAGTGCAGTGGAGGGAACGCTCAATGTCCTTCTACATGTTACAGAATGGTGGATGAGCTGCCTTCATCTCTCATTGCTGAAAATCTAATCAGGCAACCCGTGACAAGATTCTGTGGGTCTCCAGGGTTCACCACAACACAGTGACCCAAAGCGTTTGACCTATGTGTTCCTTCTCTTTATTAGATGGCCTATCATTAGATGCTACTCCTGTTGCAAACCCAAGGAAGTTGCAGCCAAAATGGCCAAGTACAAACTGATCCTCTTGAGGCACGGCGAAGGGGCCTGGAACAAAGAGAACCGCTTCTGCAGCTGGGTGGACCAGAAGCTGAGCAGCGACGGGATAAAAGAGGCTCAGAACTGCGGCAGGCACCTCAAAGCTCTTGGCATTGAGTTCGACCTTGTGTTTACATCCCTCCTCAGCCGCTCTATTCAGACTGCCTGGCTTGTGCTGGAGCAGATGGGGCAGGAGTGGGTCACCACCGAATCTTCCTGGAGGCTGAACGAGCGGCACTACGGTGCCCTGATAGGCCTCAACAGGGCAGAGATGGCGCTGAACCACGGCGAGGAGCAGGTGAAAAGGTGGAGGAGGAGCTACGACGTCACCCCGCCTCCCATCACCGAGTCCCACCTTTACTACCACGAAATCTACAACGATCGCAGGTATAAGCACTGCGACGTGCCGTTGGAGAAACTCCCGAGGGCAGAAAGCTTGAAAGAAGTGCTTGATAGACTCCTTCCCTATTGGAACGAGAGGATAGCTCCGGAGGTGAAGAGGGGCAAGACGGTTTTAATTTCTGCTCACGGGAACAGCACACGCGCTTTGCTGAAACATTTGGAAGGTAATGTAGTGCCACTAATTTGTTCTAATTTTTGTAAATGCGGTATAAACATTGGGGACCATCCTGTCTTCTTTGGCTATTCATTCAGGAATAAATTCTCTCTCCCTTAAATTAAAAAGGGCACATTTATACTATTGGTTTTGTAGCAGTTTTAACTGTTGTGGCTTCTCTTGAAAAATCTTGAGACTCCTAGGTCAGCAAGCATCCTGAGAATTCTCTGTTGGAGACCTCTCGTCTTCCTCGGAGGACTGTCTTGCCCTGGTTCCCTAGAGGGAAGGACTGCCTATTGCGTTTCTTTGTCCGTAGTGTGGATAAGTTCATAGATCAGGGATGGGGAAATTTGTGGCCTTCAGAAGTTCCCTTGGCTTTTGTCTGCATGGCCAACAATCAAGGGTGATCCACCAGTTCCTCATCCCTGCTTTAGAAAACAAAATACTGTATATGCTTCTTTAGGCTTGTGAGCTAGCCAGCCAGATGGCTGTTGCTGAGAACCTCTAGAGCATTCTCAAGTTTGCAAAGTTATTTGCAGTGATTCTTGCCTTCGCCATCTTCCCAGGAAATCTGTGGACCTAAGTTATGCGGCGGGAGGTTGTGTTGTGTGTGTCTTTTGTGACGTTCTGACAGCCAAGCCTTTGCCCTTTGCCCTTTGCCCCACTCTCATGGCCTGTTCAGAGAGGAAGTGCCCATAGCCCTGGTTATGACACAAAGTCATGTGTTCACCCCTGCTTACCTTACCAGCGTTGTGCTGTTGCCTACTCTCCAGCGCAGTAGATGAATGGCGAAAACAACCAAGGCACAGGAGGCTGAATATGTACAGAATGCTTGTCGTTTGGCTTGTGGCACTCCCGGAAACCGCTGGAGCTGATGCCATGTTTTCCTTTTGCGTGCGATATTTCCCCGTGACCGACTGACGAAAACGAAACGTTCGTATTTAGAAATGGCTTATTCAAACAGACCTCATAGGAACAATGTTTCCCAATATCAAGCCTTTCCCAATATCGAACCTACCCATTGATTGCCAACAAAACACGCAGGGCTCATTCCTGCAGGTGTCAGCCAGTTCCTCAGAAGGCTGAGGGGGTGGACGTTGGTTGTTAACGCCTCTAGGCTATTGCCAGACTTGGACAAGGCCTTTTCAGCAGAGGTGGCTCCAAGTCTAGAGGCCTCTATAAATCAAAGCGACATGTCCTCATGTACTCCTTCGGTCCCTGCCCAAGCTATAGGCTGTAATACCTGATCTGACATTAGGTAATGCTGCAGAAATAGGAGGTTGTTGTAAAAGTTGCACAGTTCACTTTGCTTGCTTGCTTCTGAGGCAGCCTACACTACTCTCAAACGTGACCTGTTGTCAAGAAGTTCTCCCCGAAGCTTAGCCGGCATCCCCATTCTTCTAATTTGAACCTACTGGCTTCATAGAATCGCAGAGCGGGAAAGGACCTCATGGCTCACCTAGTCCAACCCCCTGCAATGCAGGAATCTCATCAAAGTCATCTTTATAACCCTATGCTTATTAGAAAATATGGTATAAAGCAGAGGCCTTTCTGGACCAGTTGTGGGAGCAATTTTTGATAGGCCAGTGTCAATAGGAGGAGATTTCAGTGCAAGAATTGGTATAGAAAGAGAAGAACAAACTAAGTGAGAAGGAAGTTAAACTTGCAGAGATTAACCAGTTAAACTTTGTTGCTTAATTTTTGAGCTAGTAACTTCTGTGAACTTACTTGCAAAGCTGATGCCTCTCCTTATTTTTGTGCTTTCCTTCCAAGGACCTTTTTCATTTGGAGCAGGTAGGGTGGGAAAGGCAGAATGTTCTAAAAAGACCAAACCCAGGGCCAGTAAATGGTGTGTAGTGTAGATTTGCCATTACATAAACATATGCTTCTCAGGTAGCTCAGTCGGTAGAGCAAAAGACTCTTCATCTCAGGGTTGTGTGTTCGAGCCCCACATTGGGCAAAAGATTCCCCCATTGCAGGGGGTTGGACCAGATATGGTCTCTTCCAACTCTACAGTTCCATGATTCTATGATTTCCTGTTGCATCCAAGCAGGCAATGTGGACTGAATTGCTTTTGCTCAGCTTGGTGTGCTGAAAATTGCTGGGGCCGCAACCCAAAGAGAAATGGATGCACAAGTCGCACGAAAGGTCAGCCGTCTTGTGTTACGAGTTGTGTAAAGTAACCAGACCCTGGCCTTAGTTGACATTCATGTTGTCCCTCCAGCATGTCGACATAGAAATTGCCCAGTACTGACTTTCAGTGTTTGGCTCACGCTTTTGAGGAGGCAAGGCAAGGCAGGAAAGAGTTCTAGGTTATCCAAGGCCCTTCAGTTTATTTATTTAAATATTTGTAAACTGCTATTCCATTGAAAAAGATAGCATAGCAAGGCAGTGTGCACCATAAAATAAAATGAAATACTACAGTAACATCCACAAAGGCTGGGTATTAAAAAAGAGATCACGTTCAAAAGGCCTGTCAGAGCAGTCCAGGTTTCAAAAGATGTCTAAAGGAAGACAGGGAAGACTCCTGTCAGACTTATTGTCGGGCAAAGTGTCCCGCAGGACCTGCCATGCTAAACCTTTGGCCCCTGGTAAAGACCGAGCAACCCTCAGGGACTGCCAAAGTGCCCCATCCTCTTTCCCCGTCTCTTGAAACAAATCTGAAGTTGTTATCCTAGCAAGAGAAACCTTTGGAAGTGCATTGCTCAGTGATGTAATACTCTACCGAAGGAAAGGAGTGCTGTATTGGAAAGATGGGGATGCTTAGGTTTGGAAGGGCAGAATGACTACTCCCTATTCTAATTCCTTCTGGAATGCTCTCCTCAGAAAGGCTCGCCTGGCGCCATCTTTACACGTCTTTAGGTGTCAGGCAAAAACATTTCCCTATACCCAGGGCTTATGGGATAAATATTCTATGGCCTGTGAAAGTGTGGGGAATTTTGATGATTATTTTACTATTAGGCTGTCCGTCATTATTTTTAATATGTTTTTATTATGATGTTCTGTGATGTGTTTTTAATGGGATCTTCTGAAAAAGCGTGGTATATTGAAGTAATGATGATGATAATGATAATGATAATAATAATAATCATCATCATCATCATCTACTTTTTTTAAAAAGAAAGCTCTGAATCTGGGGATTATGGTTCATCTGGAGGCAGGGACTGCCTCTCCCACCCCAGATACCCATGATAGCTGCCCATTGTTCTGGGGAACAATCAAGGGCAACCTATTACACATCTTTCTGCATGAAATGAAGTATTCTGCCAGGTTATCTGATCTTCACCAGATTTTGAAAGTTTGGTAAATAGGATGACACTTCATGGCAGCTTAGGCCCAAGAGCCTCCCATGAACCGAGCGCAAGAGGCACATATAATCATTCCATTGTTTCCTCCTCTGCAGGCATCTCTGATGAGGACATAGTCAATGTGACTCTGCCCACTGGCGTCCCAGTTCTCCTGGAGCTTGACGAGGATCTACGCTCTCTTGGCCCGCACCAGTTCATTGGTGACCAAGAGGCAATCCAAGCTGCCATCAAGAAAGTGGAAGATCAAGGCAAAGCCAAGCCCACGCTTGAGAAATGAAAGACTGCTTATGCAAAATGCTCTCCCTTTTACCTCTTACCGTGCGCAGGAAAAGGATAGTGCTTTCTGCTTGCCCTGTGAGGACTTGCTTAAGTTCCCAGTAAGTGGTAGATTTTTAGCATTTTAGCATACCATTTTTGGTTATTCCTTATTTCCTTCTAGCAGCTGTGTTGGATCCTGGTACAAGTAGCAGCGAATTTTGTTACTTGTACAGAAAGCTGTTGTTATAAACTTTCCAAACCCTTTGTATAAGTCTTACACTATCGGAGAAGGCCAGAGCAAGAACCGGTACGCTGAATATATATATATATTCATCATTATGATCAATGGAGAAAACGCTTTCTGATTTTAACCTAGGCCTCAAGTGATAGTTACAAGTTCTCAGGTTCACAGATGCTAAACAGTCACATAATTATTTAATTTAGAATAGCTGCTCCCCCCCCCCCAAATTTTTCTCCCCACTGTTTGCAATTCGACAACGTCTGTTATAGCGTTTATCTCTGTTAAACGGATTGGTGTGATTTTTGTTGCATGGCTGACTGTGTTGTTTTGAATAAAGCCCGTATATTTTTACAGGCATCAAAATGCTCACATTGGCTGAATTTTCCCAAGTTTTACTTTTCATGTTGGAGAGGACCATTTAAAAAACAAATCCCAGTTAGACTTGACCCATATGCAGTAAAGAAGGGTGAATGTTGATGGTACCACTTCAAAATCTCATTATTATTTGTTAAAGATTTATATTCTAAATTTTGCTTTGGATGTCAGGATATAAGTTGTGCTCTAGGGAGAAGAGGCAGTTTCCAACGAAGCAATGCACAAGGTTCATTCATAAAGGAGCTTCCTCTTCCTGCACACTCCCTGTGCCGTCCTCAAATCTGCTCCTGAGGGTTAAGAAAACTTGGATGATATTTTTTTGGGGGGCATGCAAGCAGGAAGAGGAGATAGAGGGAAAATTCCATTGCACAGTCAGAAGTTCTTTCTTTCCCGGGCCAGCATCTCCTATACATTGTACCCTGTAGGAACAGTTGTGGGGTTGATGGCATGTTAGTCCAAAAGACCTGAAGACTTACCAGCTTTGTGAAGACTGAACTACTGGAACATATAAATGTAAACTCTGATGCTATCCAGTACAATGTTCTTGGGACAGCCAGGGCTGTCTTGAGTATTCAGTTTTTAAATAGTTCTGTATCACTTTTCCAGGTTCAAACAGAACATGGAATACTAATCTGTTTTATTTTTTTTATTATTTTTCAATTTTATTATTTTATAACATGAATAGAATACTAATCTGGTTTAAGTACAGAACTATGAAAAACAATCACAGTCAATTAACAAATAGAAGGAAGCTTAGAAAGGGGAAGGATCTACAGTCCCATTGATCAGCGCAACCAGTTGTTTAATTCCAGTATTTTCCTCTCTTCCGGGGTCATGACCTCCCAACAGGAAGGAGTGATAAAATAGCCATCAATGTCCTACAACTTCCTCTCCAGAATCTAATAGACCCTTGCACTACACGAGACCCTCTGTCAGCATTTCTAAGCACAAATGCATTTATTTATATATTTTAGAAACTTCGAAGACATTGCAAAGTTGTATCCTTGACAGGGTAGGGTTTCAGGGGAGAACTGGGGGGGGGGGGAGAGATCTAAAATGATGTGCACTAATTGTTTGCTTATCCAAACTAAACTGCTTTCTTTGCACCTGTACAAGTGACAAATATAATTCAGTTTGCACATACAAAATGCTATCTCTGTGTTTACGTGTCTTTGTGAAACAAGCAAGCAGCTGTTACTGCGGTAACTTCTTTCATTTGTTCCTTCGATCTTGGAGTCTGAAGCAGAGTTTACAGGGTACCTCAGCCCTGTCTCCTATCCAAGCACTGATCAGACCCAGTCCTGGTTGGTTTTAGCAAGATTGTTGTATGATGTGCCTTCAGGTCAAATCCTGGTATTGACAAATATATGTAAGGGATGAAGTGAGGAGCAACATTTTGTTAACAGGCCCCACTTGTGGTGGTATTTTATTTATCGCCAGAGTTTATTGCCCACTTTACTAAGGTAGCTTCAAAATTAAACCTACAAAAGACGAATCACATCAGGCCTGGGAAAATGTAGTTTTCACCTAGCACCAAAAAAGAAAGAGCACATCAGGAGAGCTGCTCTGGTAAGAGAGTTCCAACATGTGGTGCCACCACTGAGAAGGCCTTGTCTGTGATCACGACTCATCTTAACAAGGGGTGGGACCTCTGAGGCTGATCCCCATAAGTGGGCATATTATATTGGAGCAGGCAGTTCTTTAGGTAACTCCTGAAATATAAACTGTTGGTCATTCTTGTGGAATTGCTGGGCCTAATCACACATGCTTACATGACATACTGGCTTTAATTCAGGAGTGGGTAACTGATGGCTTTCCAAGCTTTTGTTGGACTACAGCCCTGGTCAGCCCCAGGTAGCTTGGCCACAATGGTCAGGAATGATGGGACCTATGCTCTGGCAATATCTGGGCGGGGCATAGGTTCCCTACTCCTACTTTAATTGCAAACACCCACACAAAATATTGCAATGGGAACTGTGGCCAGAGCATTGTTGAAACAGCGCTTAGGGACAAATCTAGCGTGTGGCAGAGAATGCAGATTTGCTGGAAGGAGCACAAGAAGTCATAAAGCAGCCAGAGCCATTGCTCCAAAAGAGTGCTGTCCTATTTACAGCCATCACAATCTCTTAGTGAATTACAAAAATATAAAGGAACAGCAGAGGGAGCTGTAGTGTTGGCATTGCTCTTTCTCCCACCAGCGAAAGGGAAAATGTTGCAACAGCCCAGGTGTCGACACAGAAGGGAGTGCATGGATGAAAACCGACAATCACAAGTTTGCGCTTTTATTTATCATCCTACCCTTCACATCCTATTTTCTCTCCTCTTTTTAGGAAGTGCGGGTGAGCTTACATAGAGATGTCAGGTAGTCTTCCATGCAGGCACTAATAAGGCCTGTTTGGTTGTAACAATATGGTAGCACCAGAAGCCAGCAGACCACTGCCTGGGGTTATGTTTTAAGAATATGAGAAGAGCCCTGGTGAATTAAAACAAAGACTCTGCCGTCTGGCATACTATCCTCAGGCTGGCTAGCTAGATGCACTCTGGTCCTGCTTACGGGTTTCCCATAGGCAGCAGCACCCTCCCCACTTGGCAGTTTCCAACAACTGCCCTATGCTGCCTCTGACATGGGCAGTAGAACTCAGCCATCACAGCTAGTGGCCACTGACTGCCTCATCCACCACAAATTTGTCTAATCCTCTTAAAGCCATCCAAGTTTCTAGCCATCACTACATATTGCAGGAACCATATTGCTGGTTATTTGTATTTGCCTGGAAACCTAACCAAATATTTGTATGGTAATCTTTTCTACCCAGAGTCACCAAAATAAACCAATGATGCAAACCAGGGATGATTTTTAAAATTTCGCTTAAATATCAACTAGATTTTTATCCCAGTCTTCCTCTGAGGAATACAGGGGTGTGGGTGTGGGTGTGTGCCTGCGTGCATCTATGTGTCTGCCTATTCTCACAATAACCCTATAAGGTAGGTTAGGCAGAGAGTGTGACTGGCTAGCCAAAGAGCCTGCAGAAAACTTTGGAACTGTGTGGGTCTCCCGGACCCCACTCTGTCCAATGTACCACACAACCATTCGCTTTGCAGGCCTAGATGAATGGGTCAGAACGAGTACTTTGGAAATTTGTTGTTTTGAATGGCTGGGTTAAAATTAGCATGGACCGATGTCCTCAGAGGAACTTTGGTAGCTGCTCTCCCAACTCTTCAAGTTTACCAAAGCCCAAGTAAAAGTGTGCCCCAAAGGCAGAGCAAGACATTTATTCAAGCAAAGGTTTCACTGCCAGGGATGAGCAGAGGGTTGTTCAGTAGCACATTGAGGCTGTTGTTATATTAAGAATTCCCCTAAAGAAACTGAGCACAGGAGGGAAAAGTTGCCAATATGTACTGAACTGTAGCTATTCCTCTCCCATCCCACCTCTGATTTGAGCAATATATTTGGATGTTTTTATTTATTACCAGCCCAATCCTATGCATGTCCACTTAGAAGCAAGTCCCACTGTGGTCGGTGGGGCTTACTCACTGGAAAGTGCGCAGTATTGCAGCCTACATTTATATCCCGCCTGGTTGACCATCACTGACTAGAACCCCACTGCATTGTGTATGTAATGTGGGTTTGTGTACATCCTCCAGGAGGCCTTCCTGTATATAAGTCCCACCACACAGAAAGGTTGGGTATTTTGCTGGTCTATTATGTGGGGAACTTTCATTATACCTTAAAAAACAAAAACAAGACTTCAGTGTGGCCGGTTGACTTAATGTTCCAGTTGAAGATCTGCAGTCCCATTCCAGATTTCTATTTATGCTTCTCTGGTATTTATTGAGCGTATACTGTTTGTACAGTTGGCTTCCTTGTAAATTTCCATTTGTCTGGCAGAGATACAGGCAAAGAAAAAGGAAAACATCCAAGGGATATCCTACTGGTGTGCTGCTGCTGCTGCTTCATGGAAATGTACAGCCAGGGTGTAACAACCAGGTATGAGCAGGGCCTAATGTTATTGCAACCCACCCACTTAATTTATTCCGCTATTCTTGAGGATCCATCAATCACAATGAGACTTGTGCAGTTTACCTTCCTGAAAGACTGCTCCAACACTATATTTTTCAAAAGCCCTACAAGACTTTTTTAATATTAAAAAATAGTGCTGGTTTTCAGCTGTTAAGCAGGAAAGATATCTTGAGTAATTGCTGCATTGATTTTAATGTGGACCAGAGCTCTTGAGATTGTCTGGGCCAATCCAATGAACAAACGAAGAAGTATTTGTGATGCCTACTAATAGTATGGCTTATTTTGTTCTTCTCCGCCTCCTCCAAACTCCACTTAATTCCTAAAAACAAAATAAACACAAACTGAGAATAGAAGCACTGTAAAAGAAATATAAGTTACATACAGGATATAACCCTATGCTTCTGAACTCGGAAGTAAGCCCAGTTCCGTTAAATGCAGCTTACTCTCAGGTAAGAGTGCACTGGCTTGCAGCCTTTGAAGAAAACCTAAGGGCCAGGGATGCTGGGAGTTACATTCTAAGGAATACCTAACAGGTTTCCCTCCCCTACATTAGACCTTTGCCTTTTCCACAGCCCCTGGGTCTTAATGGCCAAAAGAACAGCAAACCTATCAGGTCTGAGGGCTGATGTCAACAGGCATCTGAATAAAATGACCTTCCTTTGGGGAAGGTTCTCAGGCAGGGTGGAAGGAGAAAGAACTTGCCCATGTGAAGACCACCTGGTGGAAACCCTTACACATAAAGTTTTTAATTGTAAACTATATGCTGATCTCCATCAGCAATTTCTAGATCAACCCTGTATCCCCAAATGGAAACCAGAGTTGGAGGTCATACATTTTCTATTACTGAGGAATGATCAGGAGCTCACCAAGTTAGTGGCTCTGTTTGGTTTTTTGTCATTGAAATACACTGCAGACGTCTGATCTCCCTGGAGACCTAGAGATGTGACGATAGACTGCTCTGCCTCCTTTCTTTTAGCAAATGTTTTGTGCCACTGGGGAAGTGCTAATTCTGTATTGATTTGTTTTGGATGTTTGTATGTGATGCCAATAAAAGGTTTGATGACGACGATGATGAATAAAATGACTAACACCCATTAAGTGTATATCTTTTTAAGCCAGAGATGGAGAACCTGTAGATGTTGATGGACTCCATCTCCCATCATTCCCTGACGACTTGCCATAGTGGATGGGGATGACAGAAGTTGGAGTCCAACCACTCCTGGAGGACCACAGGGTCCCCCAGAACCTGCTCTAAGCCTTGCTAGTGAGGGGTCCATCCATGATTGTGTGCAGGCACTTGCCTTACCCAACAACTCCAGCAAAGAAGGTTTCCCAGGTGCTGTTGCTCGCTTGAGCTTCGCCACATCCTTTCCCCCTGTCATCTCTGGCAGCAGCTGTTTCTCCCCGAGTGACTCAGCCGATTCCTTTCATCTGACAGCCAGTGGGAAACTGGCAGGAGAAGCATCTTGCATGTTGGTGGGAAGAGGAGAGCAAAGGAATGGGGCCCGGTGCTGAGTCGGCATCAGCAGGAACAGCTGAGAAGTCTATAACCAGAAAAGGGGTGCTGAATGGGCCCAGAAAGCAAGGGGAAACCAGCATAGAATAGCCAGAGCACGAGCCCTTCCTCTTGTTTCTCCTCCACATCCAACACCACCCCAGATCAGATCCTGCTAAGCCTGGTCTCTCTGTCCCTGATCCTGAAAATATTGCTCACTTATAGCAGGCTTACATGTTTATCTATGACCAGGCAACCTCGTATTTATTGGCATCACCTACCAGACTTGACCCTGCAAGCAGGACCTGGCTGTAATAGTAATCTCTTGTGATTCACGGCACAAGATTCCCAACTAGTGTTCAGATGCACAGTGGAGGAAGAACATAGGCATTGTGTCTTGTAGAAACAGACATTTCCTCCGTGAATTTGTCTCTAATAACATAACAGATCTGGCACCAGCACCCAGCATGGTCCGCCATTTTGAACTGGCGCTCCAATCAGAACCAGGGAGCCACCGTTTAAGTTTCCCACACTGCCCCTGAACTAGTATTGATTTGAGTAATTGTGGATAATTTATAGGCCTCCGAGCACTTGGCTCAGCCAGGAAAGAGCCGCAGGACTCAGTGACAGAGGAGTTGGGGGTTAGAGGGGATTTTGCTCCTTGCATGTTCACTTGCAAATAAGTCACATGGAGTGAAATGGGACTTATTACTTCCTTGTGGGGAGAGGTTGCATGTCATGGGCTAGCTGGATGCAGAGGAGTGGTAGGAGACAGCAGCTGGGGAATCTACCTAGGGGAACCCCCAGGGGAAGAAGTCGCCGAGCCAAGGAATTGAGGGTGAGACGATGACTAGTGGTCAGAGGGGGAAGGAGGAGGGGTCAGCAGCAGAAGAGGTGACAGGGTTTAGTGAACCAGAAGAAGCTGTGGCAGAGAGCAGTTCAGACTCTGAGGCTGAAGCAGAGGCTGGAGGGGAGGGGGTCCAAAAGGCAGAATGGAGACAGGCTGCTGAAGAATCCAGGGAGTCTCTCCCTCCTGCTGCAAGCAGCTCCTCTCCTCCCTGGTCACCTAGTACTCACAGAGAAATGAAACGGGCACAGCATAGGGAGGTTGTACACAGACACAGCCTGAGAAAGACCTAGGAGAGGAGGAGTCCTAGTGGGCACTGGGAAGGCAGGGACCTTCAGTCCTTGCAACTCATTCATTGGGGCAAGACCTCCTGGAAAGTGTTGCTGAGACCCCTAGGCAGGAGCTGTGTTTATTTTCCTTGAAGGGTTCACTTCACTGGCCTCGGGTGAGTCATTGCTTTGTTGATGACCTGCACCTAGCTCCAGCCCTGACACTGTAGCTCACTGGGAGAACATCTACCATTCATGCCAAATGCCACAGGTTCAGTCCTCAGCAACATCTCTTGGTAAGGCTGAGAATATTCCCGGCCGAAACCTTGTAAGTCAATGTGAATGAGACTGAGCTGCATGGGTCAGTGATCTGAGTAGGTGCAAGTCAGCTTCCTAGGCTCCTAATGGAATAATTCTGGACAGGTCTCCCAGCTCTTTCTCTTTAAGTCTTCTAAATTTCCAGTTACATGTGTTTTAATTATAGATGTGCATGCTTCAGGCAAGCAGCAGGTATGTTTTCTTAGAAATCTTAGTAATAATATGGTATTAATTCAAAACTGTGGCCTGCGCCATGGAAACATCCAGGGCAATCGCACATTCAAATGTGCAAGAAATCTCTCCCCCTGCCCCAGGAAATTAAAACAGAATGGTTAGATCTATGACTGATATCCGTGAAGAATCCTTTTGACTAGTGTCTAGATTTCAGCTGCATCATCCAGCCTCAGCTAACCACCAAAAATGTCTGTCCTCCTTCCTCTTCCTGCTTACCCCTCTTAACCCCAGAGCACTTTTTAGTAAATCAAAGAGGGCTGGGGGGCGCGCGACCCCTGTCCCATGGCTTTTACTGTCACTGCAAATATTTATTTAAAACCTATAAGGATATCTCACCTCTCTGCTAAACTGCACTCGAGGCAACAAAGTAGAAGTGATAAGCTTCCCCACCCCAAGATAAACACATTCCTTTCCCCCATTTTGAAATCAAACTCATTCCGCACATCTGATTTTTACAAACCTCAAAAGGACCACCTAGCTATCTTTGCAGGAGCAGCCAATTATAATAGCAAAAATAACCTCTTCTATTCCACAGAGAGTGAGATGTGATTTGCCGAATACCTCCAGCTTGAGCTGAATAATTGTAAAAAAAGAAGAAGCAACAAGACTTTATGAACACGAGTTTGAAGGGATTGCAGGGGCAGGGAAACCAAACAGGTAAAGTACCTCAGGTGAAGACATTCCTGCTTCCACTCTGGTGTGTACACTACTTGAAGTGCAGTGGCGGGAAATGACCTTGCTGTGTTTAAGCCACTAATGTGCAATTGTGCATGTAGCCTAACTCAGTTAATGGGAATGTTTGAGACTTCCAGGGGGAGGAACATGGCAGGCTGAATGTCTTCTGGCAGAATGAAAAGCATGCTCTAATTCAGGCATAGGCAAACTCTGGCCCTCCACATGTTTGGGACTACAATTCCCATCATCCCTGACCACTGGTCCTGTTAGCTAGGGATGATGGGAATTGTAGTCCCAAACATCTGGTGGGCCGGAGTTTGCCTATGCCTGCTCTAATTGTTTGAACAAAGAAATTTTTAAATGATCAAGGGAGTTCTGAGTACTAAGAATTCTTATTTCCTTTGTTTGATAATTATCTGTTTTCCTGGCGAAATTGTTTCCTTGAAATTGAAAGTAATTTTGCTACTTCATATTGCCTCTTTGGGAAAGGAATGTGTTCTGATAAGAGATAACGCTGTGAAGATATTATGGTGCAGACTTAATTGTTAATAAGACCAAGAACATTCAGTATCACAAATACATTTTTGGACATTCCATTCACTGTTGGCAGCATTCAGCAATTGTTTGATGAGCAAATAAAAGTGATTAGAACTGAGATGGATGAAATGGAAAGTGGAATTAAAGAGGACACAGAAACTTGGAGGAGCGGAATGAAGCCAAGGATGGCGGGATGAATAATTATGAATCGTTGGATCATAGAATCTTTCCTCTTTTTTTCTCTGTTTTTGTTTTTATTTAGAATAGTTTCTTTTATCTTATTGTATTATGAAAAAGCTTTAATAAAATCTTATTTAAATACAAAAGAACATGGGGATGATGGTTAGTGTATGACCCCTTTTTCAAAATAAGCCTACTTATTTGGAAGCTTATTCTTATTTCATTCCATGTTGACATGCTAACCCTCTCTTTTTCCTTTTTATAGATAATCTCCAGCCTGACTCCTTTAGTAAATTATCTGTTCATCTTTACTTGGTCTTGGCATTGATGCAGATGTAGATTTGCATCTACAAATGGGAATTGGAATTTCGCTGAATGCTTAATGGACTGATATGCACAAAGCACTTGAGGCAAAGTTCCTAGCAGATTGCCTATGGAAGCTTCCAGCTTGAGGGTTCAGGGGTTCAGACTTGGGAGCCTCCCCATCCCCTTTCACAATATTTGTCTGTAGTTCATATTTTGGAAATCTCTAAGTCAAAAGGAGGGCACTTGTCCATATTTCCCAAGAAGGCCAAAATGCTTGCCTGAACAAACCTCAATTAGGGCTGCCTTCATTTATATATTTTTTTTCAAATGTGTTTGGCGGAGGGGGGAGGGCAGGAGGACTCTTGAAGGAAGCCAAAAGCAACAGCAAGTCTGCTTCATTTTGTTTGTATGTAAGGAACTAATAAGTTGTTTTTGTGGAAATATGCTTAGTATTGCTATTTAGTTTGCCATCATCACAATGAAAACTGAAATTGCAGAGACAGAGGCTTTAATGATAATTAGGCATAATAAACAGACTTCAGGGTGTGCCTGCTCCCATATGGCAGACATACATATCCATATGTGCTTAGGAAACCCTATTTCAAATGCCACGACTCTCTGAAGGGAAGCTACTGACTGCAAGGAGCAAGGGCTTCTTAGTAATGCAGCGGGAGGAGTGGTCCCAGAGAGCCGTGATGCCATGTTGCTGTTGCCAGTGGGCCTTCTCCTCTGGAGTGAGTTCTCAGCAGATACCTAACCATGCCAACTCTTGGTTCTGTCACTGATATCGGTCAAGCCTGCTTCAGATTCTTGCCCAGCCCTAGGGCTAAGGCGGTAGAATGGACAGTATCACTTCAGGTGATGTGCAGCAATCACATTTTTGAAGGCCCTCCTACACTGAAAAATTCACAGCAGCGAGAAAACTCACTGCACAGCTAGCAAAGGGTGGATTGGACAGGACTTTTCTCCATGCTATCTTCATTTCTAGATGCAGGGTGTTTTCTTTCCTAGTTTCTGGGAACCACAGGAGGCAGGGCGCATATTTAGGTCCGGCTTGTGGGCTTGAGAGCCAGTGTGGTGTAGTGGTTAAGAGCGGTAGACTCATAATCTGGGGAATCAGGTTCGCGTCTTTGCTCCTCCACATGCTGCTGCTGGGTGACCTTGAGCCAGTCACACTTCTTTGAAGTCTCTGAGCCCCACTCACCTCACAGAGTGTTTGTTGTGGGGGAGGAAGGGAAAGGAGATTGTTAGCCGCTTTGAGACTCCTTTGGGTAGTGATAAAGCGGGATATCAAATCCAAACTCCTCTTCTTCTTCTTCTTCTTCTTCTTCTTCTTCTTCTTCTTCTTCTTCTTCTTCTTCTTCTTCTTCTTCTCACAAGCATCTGGTTGAGAAAAGGCTGCTGGTGTATGATGGGCCTTCTTATGTTCTTACGATGCCCATTTCTGGACAGCCCATGAAAATGGGCCACCATGAACTCATTCATGACGAGTCCTCTCTCTCTCTTTATAACACTGGTGCTTCTGTTCTGATACAGGCAAATTTTGTCCCTTGCTGAGAAACAGTGTTGACCTCAGTTCAAGTGTTCTGTCTTAACTGGTTTGCTGTGTTTTTAAAAGTCCCATTTGTTTTTGTTTTTTGCAAGCTTGTGGAGATGGAGACGGTTGGGTCTGATTCTCCTTTCACCACAGTTTCTTTTCTGTGATTGCTCTTTCTCCCCCTTAATTCCTGCAGGAGTCTTTCTCTCTAATGAACATTCCTAAGGAAATCTACTTCTGTTGATATTCAGTGGGTGGATTTATTCATTATGTGAAGTGGAACCAGGGGATTAAAAGAAGAAGAAAGAAACCCTAGACTGGATTTGAATGTTTGAAGCATATATGTTACCACCCATCTTTTTCTGTTACTGTTCAGAAGCCAAAAATACATTCTTTCTTCAGAAAATAAGGAACACAAGGGCACTAGATCACAGCTCTTTAAATGCAATTAATCTTCACAGAGGCCTTCATCAAGGACTAGATCTATGAGTCTTTTGGCTCTAGGCAGACAGACTGCTGGGACAGAATCTGCTCTGGGTGCTCGTCTTAGTTAAACAAGGAGTTCAAAATGAAATCTGGTAGCCAGGCAGAAGCCAAATTCTTGAGGACTTCAAGAATTTTCGCCCATTCAAATGCATTTCTGTACTGCTGATGCACATGTGGTGACTCAGAATTTAAAAGAAGGGTGTGCAGTTTTTTAACAAACCCAAGAGAGGGGACAGGAGGGATGGTGAAAACAAGCCAGTTTGGTCCATGGCCACTGCAAGAGGCAGAACTGGGAGGGCAGGAGCAATGTGACAGTTAACATAAGAAGAGCCTGCTGGATCAGGCCAATGGCCCATCTAATCCAGCATCCTGTTCTCACAGAGGCCTACCAGATGCCTGTGGGGAAACCTGAGCCCAAGAGGGCCCTCTCCACTCCTGTAGTTTCCAGTAGTCGCCAAAGAAGACAGCTCAGCGTATCACCTCTTTCTCTGATGCAGCCAGGTGGAATGGGTGCCATTTTGGAAGGGGAGTTGGGATGCTGCTGGGCACAGGCCTCTGACACAGATTTGCATGGCATCTGCACATCCTAATTTTCATGTATATTTTCCTTGAGGAAATTAAGGTGATGGGTAGCTGGCCATCTTTCCCGCACTGAACCCAACTGCCCTATAAGCAAAGAAGATCAAAACAACAACAGCAACAAGGAAGCAGGGGGCAAGAGACCCCCTCCACCAAAAAAAAAAATGGAGTTTGCCCCCTCTAACATCACCCCCAGAGGGCAGGATCCCAATGGCTGTTGGTCCCAACCAGGCTGATGGAAATGGCTTCTCTAGATCACCTCTCCCTCCTTTGCTGGCAGGTGGAATGCAAGTTCTTCTCACTTCGGAGGATGTGCTACCATTTAGTGCTGCTCCATGGCTATACCTCATATAGAAAGGGCTGCAAAACTCAATCTGGAGAATGTGCAGGGGGGAGAGTAGCCATACCCCAGACAGTGTAGCCTGTCTGGCCTAAAGAGTCTTTGCTGTATATGGATTCAATGGCACCACTATTAACTACCATATAGTCCTAGATGCGGTTGGCGCTGTGGTCTAAACCACTGAGCCTAGGGCTTGCCGATTGGAAAGTTGGCAGTTCGATGGGGTGAGCTCCCGTTGCTTGGTCCCTGCTCCTGCCAACTTAGCAGTTTTCCTCCCGGAAAAGCAAAAATTTGACCTTTTCCTGTTAGGCAAAGATCATAAGACGACCTGGATGGTCGCCAGATTCTGTGTACAGATATGTAGGCACAGACCATCCCCCGACCCAAAGTAGTTCGTTAAGAAAATCCCCAAACTCAGTTCCATGGGTGACTCTGGGTCATCTCTCTGCGGTAGCTTATCTTAAAGTTTTAAGTGTCTATACGCTTATTGCATTTATAAATTTTAAATTTATTGTTGTACATTGTTTTAAATGTTGGTTTTCCTTCTGGGATTGTACCCCCAAGTGTGTTTTATAAGCTGGTCTCTGACCATAATAAATTATCTATCTATCTACCCAACCTTTCTCCAATAAAACTAGGGATGTCCAAAGGAAAAGCGGGACATTCCAGGATCAAATCAGAAACTGGGATGGTTTCTGTACATCAGGGACTGTCCCAGGAAAACAGGGACACTAGGAAGGTCTGGCCAGTTTTCCTACTTCTGAACTCCAGGAACTGGTTTTCAGAGATTGGCTCTATTGGGAACCTCATTAGCGGCATAGTTATAGCTTGCCGGGACATTCAAATCAGATACTGCAAACCACAGCTAGTCTCCAAACCAGCATTGGAAACCCATTTAAAATGATGGCTTGCAGTTCTGGTCTGGAGGCAAGCTGTAGTTACCGAGAACTAGGGGAAGAATTGGGAGTGTATGAGGAGAGATGGGAGGAGAGAGTACCTGAGCTCTAAGCCTTTTCATGCTGGGCAGACCATAACCTCTACATTGTGATGTCCGAATTGGGCCTACAGCTTTCGACAGCTTGCATTAAAATATCCCTGTGCGTGGGAAGGTCTTTCTTTCATCTGAAGATGTTCTAGGCTTTGCTTCCTGCTGCCTCCTGACCAACAGCTGTAGCCATACATGAATAATCTTGGTGCAGCCCAGCAGAGGTGTTAATGCCGTCTGGCTATGCATGTGGTTTATGGCAGAGTGTCAAGGTGGTGAGCATATTTAAGCCAGATGTGTGATGGTTGTGAAATGCGATAGCTACAGTGTCCCTCCATTGCATCGGAGGAAAGTCGGTCCCATATTTTGTTCTTTGAGGGTGGGAGGGAGGCGTGATTCCGAATTTGATTTTGAAAGCTTTCGAGGCCAGACGGGCTAATTTTCCAACGCATTATTGGGACATTTGGAGAAATGTTATTTCAGCCTAGCAAATGTTTGCATGACTAAGGCCAATGTTAATGCTTTATTTTATAGCAGGGCTGTCAGACTCAGATGGCTTGGAGGCCCAGACTCCCCAACCAGCAGAGAAGACCCAACATTTCCCACCAAAACACCCCCACTGGTTTTTATTAGGAAAGATAAGAGGTTGTCTTCTAGGAGAAGGTCCTTAGCTCAGTGGGAGAGCAGGTGCTTTGCATCCAGAAGGTTCTGTGTTAAATTCTTGGCATCTACAGTTGGAAGCAGCAGATGAGATAGGACCACTCTTTGAGATTATAGGGACATTCAAGAATAGCATACCCTCCAACATTTCTCCGATAAAAATAGGGACATCCTATTCCATTATCATCATCATCATCATCATCATTATTCGCCACCCATCTGATTGGGTTGCCCCAACCATTCTTCCAACATATATAAAAACATAACAGACATTAAACATTTAAAAAAACTTCCCTATACAGGGCTGCCTTCAGATGTCTTCTAAAGCTTATTGTCAGGGAACTGACATCAGAGCGAGAGGCGGAGGCAGGGCTCCAGAGCGATGCCGGAGAGGGGACCAGCAGGGGGGAAGGAATTCAGCGCAACACCAGTAGAGAAGGGAGGGAGATGGAGGAATTGGAGACTGGTCTCCAAGACCCTGCATCAGAGACTAGTGGAGAGAGCGCTGGCACACGCCTGCCTTCCCCTTACTTGCGCAGACGAGTTCCGCGCAGGGAAAGTAGGAGGAGACTTGGCGTCAAACAGCTCTTATGCTGGAAAAGTTTCAAGAAACGCCCACTGACAGATTCTGCAAGCGACTGATCAGCCACGGAGTGTGTGCTGTCAGCCAAGGCATGGTGATCCAGGCAATCGGACACAACTAGCAGGCAACTTACGCACAAGTAACCCCTTACAACCATTACACTTATATAGTTACTTATCTCCTTGGCTTGGGGGATCACATAATTCTATAGCCTCCAACATTTCTCCAAATGTCCAAGTGAGAATAGGGACATCCTACGGAAAAGTGGGGCATTCCAGGATCAAATCAGAAACCAGGATGGTTTCTGTAAATCCGGGTCTGTCCCTGGAAAATAAGGACACTTGGACGGTCTGGAATAGGCAATATTGGACTATAGTGGTACCTCGGGTTAAGTACTTAATTCGTTCCGGAGGTCCGTACTTAACCTGAAACTGTTCTTAACCTGAAGCACCACTTTAGCTAATGGGGCCTCCTGCTGCTGCTGCGCCGCCAGAACACGATTTCTATTCTCATCCTGAAGCAAAGTTCTTAACCTGAAGCACTATTTCTGGTTTAATGGGGTCTGTAACCTTTGTTGGCAAGGTGATGTCTCTGCTTTTTAAGATGCTGTCTAGGTTTGTATTCACTTTTCTCCCAAGGAGCAGGCGTTTTTTAATTTCGTGGCTGCTGTCACCATCTGCAGTGATCATGGAGCCCAAGAAAGTAAAATCTTTCACTGCCTCCATTTCTTCCCCTTCTATTTGCCAGGAGGTGATGGGCCCAGTGGCCATGATCTTCGTTTTTTTGATGTTGAGCTTCAGACCATATTTTGCGCTCTCCTCTTTCACCCTCATTAAAAGGTTCTTTAATTCCTCCTCACTTTCTGCCATCAAGGTTTTGTCATCTTCATATATGCCTACTCATTAATAAGCCCCAGGGACTTCATTGGGGCTTACTCTCAGGTAAGTGAGCTGAGCACTCCGTCCTTAATGCTCCCCTGAAGGCACAAAACAACACCCCGAATGCAGAACACAGAAGACTAGCATTTTAGGGAGAAGTGTTCCAGCCTAGACTCCCACACCATACTAGACTCCCATAATTTGCTAGTTTGTTGAGTGCAGGGAAAGGTTTTGAGTTTTGTTTGTTTTGCATGCAGGAGTGTTTGGTTGTGGTGGCCTCTGTTCTGAAGTCTCAAATGGCACTGCCCCCCAGACACAGGTTTATTACCTCAGTGAGAATATGCTAACAGACCTCATACACATTTAAGTTGCTGGCAATCAAATCATATAGTTGAGGAGAGAGGGTGGGGGGAGCAGGATGAATTAATGATCGCAAATGCCGTAGAAAATACAGCAAGGCAGAGTCAAAACGCCCTGTTACATGAGCCTGCTGTTTAATCCAAAGGGCTGGTGGGAACTTCTGCGAACAATGGCTTCATTATTTATGGCTGTTTTTGTGTGGTTGGAGCTTTAATCCTTGCTTTGGGGCACAGACAGGGGTCATGGATGTCATAATTTTATTAAAATAAATGGGGGACGAAGGGTGGGGGAACAATAGGTCTGGAGCGGTAAATTGCTCCTGAGCAGCTAAAAACTGTCTGAAAAACCTTTGGCATGGGGTCCACCTCCTTGCCCAGTAAAGATAACCAGGCATTTCCTGTCCAGGCAGAACACAACCCTGCCCTTACAGAAACACTCAGGAAAGGCTGGGCCAACTGAAGAAACTCAAGAAACTGATGGGCAGTAGTTGGAAGGAGATAATTTGCAAGGAAGGCGTGGAGGAAAACAACATTATACACACACAGTGGTACCTCGGGTTACAGACGCTTCAGGTTACAGACACTTCAGTTTACAGACTCCACTAACCCAGAAATAGTACCTTGGGTTAAGAACTTTGCTTCAGGATGAGAACAGAAATCACGTGGTGGCAGTGGGAGGCCCCATTAGCTAAAGTGGTACCTCAGGTTAAGAACAGTTTCAGGTTAAGAATGGACCTCCAGAACAAATTAAGTTCTTAACCCGAGGTACCACTGTGTGTGTGTGTGTGTGTATAAAATATGCAGAGTTAAAAGGAAAAAAGTGTGAAGTGCTTTTGAGTTAAAACTATTGAAGGGCAATAGCCCTTCCCAAAAGCCAAACCAACACTTACCCAGTCATTTTTAAATGTGCTATAATTTAGCGAGCTTAAACGTAAGTGCTTTTCTTTTCAAAAAATAAAAATAAATGGCATAATTGATACGACTTATGGTCCACTTATTTTAGTCACTCCTCCTTATGAGGCTTCCTGTTTAGGCAGAACTTGTTCCAGTTTAAAACCCTGATAGTTAATTTGGCTGCTTCCCATTTGTTTCTGATGCTGCTCTGCCCTGTCTTTATTTTTATCTTTTAAACATTGTTTTAATGGAACTGCGTTGCTTTCGTGTAATGTGACAGTTCTTCAGGGGGGAAAGGCCAGGATAAAAATATTCTCATAAATAGCAAAAGAAATAATCTGCGCAAAGGTCTTTGGAAGAGCTGAAACTTCTCTCTATTAATTGTGTCCTGCCATTTCACTAAGCAGCTTGGTGTAGCTCAAACTGGGTTATTACACTTTATTTTTATAACTGTCCTGTGAAGCAACATTGCTGAAAGGTACAAATCTGTCTAAGAATGCCCAGTGAGTTATATGGTTGAGTAGACATTTGAACCCACATCCAAGTTTCAGCCTGTATCAGGCACATTAAAGATGACCAACAAAGGAAGAATGGCAAGCTAAGCTTATGGACTATGCAGAACTGGCTAAGCTGACAGGATACATGAAAGAGACAACATCGATTTCAAAAAAGAGTGGGAACCATTTATAAACGACATAGAAAGACAGTATAAAGATTTGGACTCATTGGCAGGTTTTGACTAAACTTCCACAACTATGTAAGAGGCAAAATCAGCAGGATATAGAATTTGTTTAATAAACCAATACAGTGGTACCTCGGCTTACATACGCTTCAGGTTACATACGCTTCAGGTTACATACGCTTCAGGTTACATACGCTTCAGGTTACAGACTCCGCTAACCCAGAAACAGTGCTTCAGGTTAAGAACTTTGCTTCAGGATGAGAACAGAAATTGTGCTCCGGCGGCATGGCAGCAGCAGGAGGCCCCATTAGCTAAAGTGGTGCTGCAGGTTAAGAACAGTTTCAGGTTAAGTACGGACCTCCTGAACGAATTAAGTACTTAACCCGAGGTACCACTGTATGGAAATACGGGGGAAGCCAAAGAGGGGGGAGGGGAGAAATATGGATATATAAATTATTCAATTAAGATATGTGGAAAATTTGTTGTTATAATTTGAAAATTCAGTAATTTTTATTTTTTAAAAACTTCGGAAGTTGTGTGCTATATCAGTAGGCACAGGTGCCTCAGGGCGGACTGAGCACAATAACAGTTCTGCAAATAAATTCCTGAGGTACAAATGGGCTGTACCTTCATTATAAGTGTCTGTCTGCCCAACTGTTTTGCACCTGGCACGGGTTGTTGGGCTTTGGCTGGTTGCGAAAAAACAGAGCAGATCCTTCAAGCCTGAAGTCTGTCCACCTTAGGTATAGAAAAGGGAATTGCAGGAGATGTCTCTGGCAGACCAGGCCAGCCATCCCCACTCCTCTTTCCTCTCTTTTCCCTTTCCAGCTAAAACTTAATTTTGCACGGCGACTGAACATGCTCAGTTTTCATCAGAGTTTTGTCCATTAGGGTTTTATCCGTATGTGAATTTTTGATTTATTGTACTTCAACAAACCTTGGGGTTCCTCCTAATATGCTGGCATGTCTTCTTATTTCTCATTGACCACATTTTGGCTCCATTTCCACTGGCACTTATCAGCTCCCCACCCCAGTTTGCTATTACTGTTCTGTAGAATGAATCAAACCATAGCTTATATGAAGTGTGCCTGGGTTCCCAGCAGGTGGCGCTGGTTCTTCCTTCTTCTTTCTTAACCATAGACACGTTACAGAGTTTGAATATTGCAAACCTTTCTCAGAGCCTCATGAACCAAGCTGTTCATTTTCAGCAGTGTACGTGATCACTTCCAACTTCTGCTCCAGATTGTTACCCCTTCTCTTCAGCCATGCCTTGGATAGCAACTTTTTCTTGCATAGTTTAAAATAGACAGTGGGGGAACAGCTGGCAGCTTGGGGGATAGACCTGTTCTTCAGAACTTCCCATCTAGGGTCCCTAGAAAGTGGACACACTTTCATTTTTTTATATAAAGCTATAAAAGGCTGTTGTCCCTTGGCTATGCTCAGAGGACGTCATGCTTCTGAATATCAGTTGCTGGAAACTATGGGAAGGGAGATGGCTCTTGTGCTCAGGTCCAGCTTGTGAGAACAGGATACTAGACTAGATGAGCCATTGGCCTGATCCTGCAGTCTCTTCTTAGGCTCTTATGTCACCTGTGTGACTTTGTGAAACGCCGCACAAATGTATCGTGTAGCACAGCAATAAACTTTGAAAGCTGAAACGAAAAAAGTACTACGGTTCAAAGGGAAACCAGAGTAAAATACAGTGGTACCTCGGGTTACAGACGCTTCAGGTTACATACTCCTCTAACCCAGAAATAGTACCTCGCGTTAAGAACTTTGTTTCAGGATGAGAACAGAAATTGTGCGGCGGCAGCATGAGGCCCCATTAGCTAAAGTGGTACCTCAGATTAAGAACGGACCTCCAGAACGAATTAAGTTCTTAACCTGAGGTACCACTGTACAAACATGAGCAATGCTTCAGATATATTGTGCTAATGCAAGATGACAAAGCAACTTCTTGGTTTCCCTGCTTCATTTCATGACTTGGAAAAAACTTTGCGACAGGCACTTGGATCCTGCATCTCCCATGTAGAAGATGTCCAGTGTAACAAGGGTTCCAATAATAATCATAATTTTTTATTTGTACCCCACCCATCTGGCTGGGTTTCCCCAGCCAAGACCATTAGAGACAATTTTGCTGGTCCCAGCTGGATTTTAATTCTTCTCTGTGGTTGTCAGAGCAAGAGATGCTAAAGCCAGAAAATTGCATTTTTGTTTCTCCTCTCTGTCATGTTGATATACAGACAAGATATATATTACACATGCATAAGTGGTGTAACTGTTGGAACTGGTAGGGTGGAAGACAGGGAGCCGAACAGTAGGTGGCGCCAGAGCCAGTGACAGGAATAGCCCACTAATTCTAGTTTTATCCCCATCCCCCTTCCTGCTAAGTTCTACAAGGGCAACAAACACTGTAAGTAAGGAGGAAGAAGCAAATATAGCCACTGTCCCCTGGACTGGTTGCAAGTAAGAAGGGAGGCAGGTGGAGGGTGGCTAAGAACAAACCAAGGTTGGTAGCCCAATGGACCAGACTCCATCGAATAAAAATACTCTATAGCACATGGATATGCATTATGGTACCTGTGTGACCCCACTTTGAGTTGAGAGTGTATGCATACTGTGGCTGCATACATACCATGAATCTAAAAAACATGACTTTCCACAAAGAATCCTGGGAATCGTCATTTAACTCTCACAAAGCTTCAGTTCCCAGCACCCTTTGCAAACTAAAGTTCCCAGGCTTCTTTGAGGAAAGCCATTTTTATTTTTTTTAGATTTATGGTGTGTACACAGCCTGTGACACAGGGTACACACCAGCGCTTGCCGTGTGGCAATTGCCTTTTATAAGGCATACACTGGTATCAATGCTCACTGGGCAGTCTCTGTACGTGTTGTGTTCTCTGAATTGGTACACAAACTGAAGCCAGGCCAGCCAGGCCTCCAGATCATCAAGACTTGTCTGTAATTGTTCCAGTAAAGCCAGTGCAATGCCTTCTTGGGTATTGTTCTCACCCAAAGTCAGGGTGAGCGCCATGTTGGCTAATGACCTGAGGCCTCAAGAGGGCCTATTGCCAGCCCTAGGTTGTTCTGACTCGGCATTCCTCTTAAAGGTAAAGGGACCTCTGACAGTTAAGTCCAGTCGCAGACGACTTTGGGGTTGCGGCGCTCATCTCGCTTTACAGGCAGAGGGAGCTAGTGTTGGTCTGCAGACAGTTTTTCCAGGTCAAGTGGTCAGCATGGCTAAGCCACTTCTGGCACAATGGAACACTGAAACCAGAGCAGCGCACGGAAACACTGTTTACCTTCCCACCGGAGTGGTACCTCTTTATCTACTTGCACTTTGACGTGCTTTCAAACTGCTAGGTTGGCAGGAGCTGGGACCAAGCATCGGGAGCTCACCCTGTCGCGGAGATTTGAACCGCCAACCTTCTGATCGGCAAGCCCAAGAGGCTCAGTGGTTTAGACCACAGCGCCACCTGCGTCCCTTAGCATTCCTCTTAGGACTGGGCTAAGTTGCCATTTTCATTTCCCCCACAATGCCTCTGGCAGGGATTTAAGATGGCAAGTAAAAAGGCTTGCCAGCTAGGCTGCATGTCATGAACTGACAGGACAACAGAGAGGAGGAAGAGGATCCTGGCAAGGGGGGTAGCCAGGATTGGGGCACACCAGGGCAAGCTGGAGATGGGGAAGGAGATGTTGGCATAGGAAGTACTCCTGGGGTGACACAGAATGATGAGGGGATAGGGGTCAGTATACAGGAACTAGAGCAGCAGGACCCATCACCATAAACATGGTGGGCTCTGAGGTGTTGGGAGCACCAGGAGCCAGAGGCAGGCAACAACCCACAGCCCAGCTCCCTAGCTGTCCAGGTGGGGCTCGCTAGCTCTGCGAGGAGAGGTGTGATTCCTCAGCTGGAGTTGGCTCAGAACAGGTGAGGGTCACATGCTTCATCAAGCCCAGATGCTACAATCAGCATGCAAAAGGCAGCAGAGCTGAGCTGCTGTGTCTGCTCAATTTCCCACGTTGGTGGACCTCAGCTTGGAGGCCCCAGGATCTCTGTGAGACTGTGCTTTGGACATGTGGATTGACCCTGGACTGGGCACTTGACATACTGACTTGCCGCCAGGTAGGCCAGGGGTTCAGGGCACCATATTTGTTGCTGCGGCTGCTGCTGTTGTTGTTGTAGAGTCTTCCTGCTGTTGCCCAAGGTAAGGGGACAGGGAAGGGTCCCACCAAGCCAAGGGAAGGAAGGGGTCTTTCCTAGAAGGAGGTGCCACTGACCCTGCCAAATTGACACGGGTCCTGTGGAGGAGGGCGAAAAGCAAGGAAGTGTCAGACGCAGCAGGGGTCAAACTGGGTGTCTGGTTCCCTTTGCCACCAGAGTTTATGGTGATAGCAGGGTCCTGCTTAGAGGCAATTCCTGTCAGAAATGGAGCTGCCAGTACTCAATTCTTGTTAAAAGTCTTGAATTTGTTTTAAAAAGAAGTATTGTTAAAAGTCATGAGCTGGTTTTGAGATGGTTCTGTTTTATAGCACTGATTTTTTGTGTGGTGGTGTTATTGATATTCAATTAAGGTAACGGTGAAATGTCAGGAACATCGGTATTACTGATGTTGCTGATATTTCACTGTTACTTTAAATTGCGTTCTGTGATTTGTAATGATGTGATTTATTTACGTTTTTATGTAAACTGCTTGGAGGTGACTTGCACAAAAAGTGGGATATTAGCACATTAAATAGTACTACTCCTAGTGCACTGTGGGTGCCAGCACAAAATGGCTGCCTTGCCCCCACCCCAAAGCACTGTGTCTGTCTGTCTGAAGGCCAGAATCTGCCAACTTCCAGGAATCATGTGACACCTGACCTGAGGACCAGGCTGGTGCCACTGTGTGCAATAAACTGTTGCAGCAAGATTCAAACCACCAGGTTCTTCCTCTGTACTTCTGAACTACTATTTCCCACTCCAGGTACTTCTCTGACCTTAACATCTGATGTAACCTAGCAACTGTTTCCAAATAGGAAATCTGGATGAGGAGGTGACTGAAAATGGAAAAGGGGAATCATTATTTTTGCAGTAGGGCTGTGGTGTAGTAGGACTTCATTTCTCAACAGCCCTTGAACCTTGCTAAGGGCTCAGACATGGAGAAGATGATGCATGTTTGGGTTGGGGACAGGGGTGCCAACTTGAATAAAATATTGGAGGGGGGAGGACACAGGCAAGCTCCACCTTGCATAATCGATCACAAGACATGGCACACACCATTTGAATGGCGATGCCATTGAGGGGGCCCTGGCACCCTCAGATATTTTATTGGGGGTGCCAAAGGGATCTCAGCAACTAGGAGTTGGCTCTTATGGTAGTCCTGGGCTTGTTGCTAGACAAAGAGACTCTGTGGGAAAAGCCCTTGTTTTTATGCAGCATTTTTCATGATGAGGAAGTAGTTTCAGTGTGTGGTTGGTCTCATCTGTTGTTAGAAATCCCTACCATTTATGAATTTTCTAGCCCTGTACCAACTCCTGTTTAGGCTGTAGGCTGAACTAATAAACATTAGAAATACGGAACTCTCAGGAATCAAAAGAAATTCTCTGTCTGGATCTAGAATTTAGCAGTTGCCACCACCACTGAAGAATATCTTTATTAGCCCGTGAAGATGAAGAATGTACTTTGGGAAAGCTGCATGTGTCGTTGCCCGACAGCTAGAACAGTCTGTTTTTCAGTAAGCGCATCGGTGAGCAATGTTTAAATATTACCAAAAAGAAAAGGAAAAGGCGGGGTGGGGGTGGGGGAAAAAGTACTGGCAACAAAGACACAGCTTATCATTTGCAACTCTAAAAAGAAGCCTGCAGCTATACAAATCTGGAAATAATATAAACGTAACCCACAGGACTGTTGCTTTGGTTTTCGAGAAGCTTACTTTAAAGCTGGTATGTAGGCTTGCTGAGAGATTGAGCGGTTGGCAAAGATGCTAGCAATTCATGGAATGTGTCTTTGGAGAGGATTAAAGGCAAAACATGCTCCTTTTTCTTTAAAAAAGAAAGAAAAGAAGTTAGTTTTGAGGTAGGAATATAGCTTTAACGGGTGAACATGAAGCCTTAAAACATTCAGAACTTAAAGCTTTTAAAGCAATACGATTTATTTAAAGCCCTCCTCCTCCCTGACTTCCAGCCCTTTTGGATAGGATTGAATTCCACCCTGACTTGGTGAAGTTTGTTCCAACGCAAAGTCCAGGGAAAGGGCAGAAGAGTTAAAGGTGTGTTGGCTAATTGCGAATCAGTTCTAAATCTGTACTCATCTTTTCTGTGGCTTGTCCACATTTGCACAAGCAGCACTTTCAATATCAAAAATCCCCAAAGAGGCTGAATATTCATCCTGTGCCTTTTTCTCCCTTTGTGGAACCTGGCAGCCTTCCCCATCAAGTCCAGCTGAAGAATGACCTAAGGCGGAGATGGAGATCAATGGGGATCTTCCCTTCGACCTTCCAGGGAAATCTGGACTTTGCCCACTTCATTTTGTGTCTGTGACTGTATTAATTCAGTCTGTCTATGGTGACCTCATAGGCTAATCAGACAGCATTTTCCTACAACCTTAATCAGAAACAACGTTTACAATCCATCATTCTAATTTCCCAGCTTGCAAGGAAATTAATTTAATTGACTACAGAGTTGGGGGGGGGGATGTTTGTTTGGGTGCTAGTGGTTTTGTTGAGTCTACGTATTTATTTAAGGCTGAGAATTGATTAAAGGCTTTTCTACCACCTCCTTTAGTTGATTACTTTGATTTAGCTGATAGGGTACAGTTTTGTGCTGACTACCTGAGAGTAGGCGCCACTGAAATCAGTGGGGCTTATTGCATGGCAAACATGCATAGGACTGTGCAGAAAACCAATTTTTAAGGATTCAAATAGAAAGAACCCTCAAGTTACCATCCTATAGAGTCATTTTAAAGAGCTTCAAATACAGGACAGCACTTACCTGTATACAGGGAAGGGTTGAAGCTCAGTGGTAACTAACACAAATGACATGCGAAAGGCTCTCATTTCAATCTCTGGTGGTTGAAGGAAGGACTAGAAATTATTTCTGCCTCAAATCCTAAAGAGCCGTTGTCAGTAGACAGTAGGGATGTCAGAGAATTCTGTCAGAAACAGAAATGGAGCAGAAATTGCTTCAGTTCCAGAACTCAGGAATGGAACTTATGCAACTGAATACAAGTGATGTTCATTATTATTAATTTGTCTGCAGAACTTATGTAAATTGCAGTATTTTCTGCATTGTTTTTCCTGTTTCCCATAACATCAAGCATTCAAAGCTTCCCAATACAGGGCTGCCTTCAGATGTCTTCTAAAAGTTGTGTGGTTCTTTATCTCCTTGACATCTGATGGGAGGGCATTCCAGAAGGCCCTCAGAGCTGGACCTCAGTGTCTGGGCTGCATGATGGGAGTGGAAACGCTCCTTTAGGCTGAATGTGTTTAGGGTTTTAAAGGTCAGCACCAACACTTTGAAACTCAGAAACGTCCTGGGAGCCAGTGAAGATCATTTGGGCCTCCTGGACAGGAAATAGTAGAAAAGGCTTCCAGCTAAGCTTTGCTCAAGCAGCAAGATCTTCCTGAACTCTGACACATTTTTCTCTATCCTTGGTTATTATCAGAGTTCAGGAACTAGGAAAAAACACTCTGGGTATGAAGTAGCACCAATGAGGAGGGAAGGGATTGTAGCTTGGGGAGATTTCAAGAGTCAGATGGAGATGGCACTGGGCCTGAGGTTCCCCACTCCTGGCTTACCACTTAATTTTCTTTAAATGTAGATTAGGTGTCATTGGAAGGCCAGACTAATGGTGTTTGCACCTTCCTGAAGGGACACAGACCATGGGAGCTATTTAATCCATTTATTCCTCTTTGTCCTCAAGAAATGCTCCCATGGAATGCGGTTTGAGAGCTTCTGTATTGCTGGGATGACATATGCAGAAGGGATCTGTGTTGGGTCCAGAGCATATTTTATCACTAGCCATCTGCTGCGAGTGGGAAAAGCCAGGCATGTACAAATCCAAAGGCAACAACACGAGGGCCAGAGAGGTATCTTCCATACAGGAAGTGTGGCTGGGTTGGGAGGAAGTGTGAAGCAGACTGGTTGATTCAGGTGTGGCACCTATCCTGAGGAAATGGAATGCCCATCCACATATCTGTTTGGGTGGGGAGCAGGAAAGACATATTTTCAATTCAGGACCGCTGTTTTATTTTGGGATGGCAATCTTGATGAGATGAGTTGACACAGCTGTAGCTGTTGGAAGAGGCTTGTGTTTTAAGTGTCAAGAGGCCCCTCAAAATAGTCCTGCCATTTTGTTTCATGTCTTCTACATGCCAGGAGAGAAGCGGGGAGGACCCCGTTAAAAAAGGGTGGCTCCTAAATACAAGTGACCTGTTAAATGCAAAAGAGAAAAAATTCATTTCTAACCTGATTAGAAGGGAAAGAGGTGCCGAAAGCAAACAATATTTGCCCATGTTTCCATTGTTTCAACCAACACACCCTCTAAGAAATGTTCTGGAGCCACACTTGGAAATCGCAACAGGGTTGAGTAAGTGTGTCTTTCTGCGAACTTGCTGCTCACGTGTGACTTCGTAACCCAGGGCCAGATTGCAAAACGTGTGCTTGGTCGTGTATACGTGTGGCACTGGGAAATAAATAAATAGATTCAAACCAGGAAATGGCAGGAGGAGAGAAGAAGAAGAAGAAGAAGAAGAAGAAGAAGAAGAGTTCAGATTTGATATCCCGCTTAACACTACCCGAAGGAGTCTCAAAGTAGCTAACATACTCCTTTCTGTTCCTCCCCCACAACAAACACTCTGTGAGGTGAGTGGGGCTGAGAGACTTCAGAGAAGTGTGACTGGCCCAAGGTCACACAGCAGCTGCATGTGGAGGAGCGGAGACGCGAACCCGGTTCCCCAGATTACAAGTCCACTGCTCTTAACCACTACACCACTCTGGCTCTTGTGGCTCATGAGGAGACCCTCCTTGGAGCCCAAAGAGGACTTCAGTGGGGGCAAAGGAAACCCCAAAGAGACCAGAGGTGCAGCAGGGCTTTGTTTAGGCTGCTCATCCTCTGCGCCTAGCCTGATGCAGCAACTGCTTCTTCGTGGGTCTTCCATCCTCCGACAGAACTCTAGTTGAAGAGGGAGTTGTGTGGAGAGAGAGCTGGCGAACAGGAAAAAGAGGCTTTTTAGAGGGAGCTCTCCACTTATGCGATGCTCGCTTAAGCGCACAAGGGTCCGGAACGTAACCCCCATGTAGGTGGGAGGGATGGATGTCTGTATAGGGCAAAATTGCAAACCAAAATGTGAATATATATATTTTTTATAATGCTAGCGGATTTTCATTAGGAGAACTTTGAAAAAGTGGCCAGCTAATGTGGAAATGTGGATAACTGAATTTAGGATTGGAAAAATGAGAACTGAGAGTAACCGAAATTGACGTATTTGCCCATCACTACTGACTACCACACGCGTGAGATGGGGACCAGTATGTTCTGAAGCTGCAAAATGCTTGAACTACAGAGAGCTGAATTGGTTACTTCACCCCTCCCAAGCTGACATGCACATGTACCCTTAGTAGTCATTATTTCAGTCTCCTAATGGCTAATACTCTCTATTAACCAAAAACCCATCCATTGTGTAGCATGGAGAATAGAACAATGCAACATGCCTGGAAACTAAATCAATATTTGACTTTTTAAAAAAATGACTTTAAGACCCTCGGGCATATGTAAGTCTTCAAAAGAAGGTTCGGTGATAACATCCGTTCATATATTTTCAATTAAGCCAACAAGAAAACTTTACTAAAACGACCAGCCGCCAGTTGTTATCTGATGGAACCCTCTCGTTTATTATCCTTAATGACATCAATATGTTGTCAGCATTTTTGAGACTTTGATGGCAACTGAAGTGGTTGCTGCGCAGATGTCAGAAAGCATGAGGTTTGTAAAGTGCTGCTGCTTCAACAGCTGATGGTTTCGCCGGGAAGGGTTTGGGAGGCAGAGAACAGGATTAAAGGCCTCTCTTCTCGGGATGGGAGGTGTGAGCGGTTGCTAGGGAAGCACAAACTCATTCCTGATCCCTACCATGTTTCTGCCAGGAAAAGGCCCTTCTTGCTGAGAAACAACATTTCCATCCAGCTTCCTCACTGATAGTTGGAATCTGCAACCATTGGCCATATGGAATCACCAGTTACAAGAGGAAGAATGCAGAGTTTCAGAGACCTGAACTGGCTGCCGAATTATTGCAGGGCCAAATTCAAGGCATTGCTATGAATATTTAAAGGGGAAAGAGTGCACAAAACCAAAAATAATCATGAAAATGGCATACAAAAATGCAGGGCTTTAGGTGTCCTGAACCCCTGGGCTACTTAGTAGCAAGTCCAGGAGTGCCAACTTGGCACCACGACTGTGGGGTGCCTGGGGCCATGGGTGCCATGAGATTTGTGGGTGCCCGGCCCCTTCAAGGGGAATTTTATGGGTGCTCAGACACCCAGGGTCCCAGGGAGTTGGCACCTATGAGTGAATCAGTATGTCAAGTCTTAAAGTCCATCAATTTCTGGAGCACCATAGATTCCCCATCCTTGCAGTAGAAACAGCTGGAGTTAAATGAGAAAAAGAAGCGAAGAAACACCAGTAGACCATGTGGTCTTCTTAAGACCCTTGCATTCCCAACAGTTTCCCCTTCTTAAACTGATAGCAACTAAAAATCTTTTCAGGGATCTGTCTCAAACAATGATGAATATGATTACAGTAACCACAGCAAAATGTACCATACCTCCAGTCAGAGTTGTCTTCAGTGTAAATAATTTTGATTTTTGAACGACGGCAAAGAATTTGCAAAGACACATAAAAGAAGTCTTTATGCTAATCCATAAATCATTGAAAATTAAAACCTAACAGGAGTGTGTCATGGCATGCTTTAAAGTGGAACCACTGAATCATACTTTGATTTTAATTGTACCGAACAACTCCTTAGATCCCCAGTTAAGATATTTGGAGCAAGGGGGTGACTTCATGTCAATGGAAGGTGCAAGTGCTCATGTTGGATTCAAGGTGCTATTGTGCAATGCAATCTCAAACTGACCTATCAGGGAGTAATAGCCCTAGGGCTGAATGTGGGTTACTCCTGCGTAAACCAGTTTAAGATCAGTGGGCTATTTCCTGCGGTAAGTCACAAGCTGTGCCTCCTAACCTACTACAGTTGTATCTTGGAAGTCGAATGGAATCCATTGCAGAAGTCTGTTTGACTTCCAAAACAAAGCACGGCTTTTGATTGGCTGCAGGAAGCTCCTGCAGCCAATCGGAAGCCCCATCGAATGTTTGGGTTCCAAAGAACGCTCACAAACTGGAACACTCACTTCTGGGTTTGTGGCGTCTGGGAGCCAAAACGTCCAAGTACAAAGGCGTTCGGGATTCAAGGTACGGCTGTATTGAAAGCCTGCAGCTCTGCTACTGAAAATTGTGTTGTGTGGACAAGGGTGGGGAGAGTCAGGAAAAGGAAATGCCTTATAACCATGATGTCATTCGGGTTTTCGGTGAAACGCGGCTGAGTGCAATTTGCCTCTCTCCCTCTCCCTCTCAATAAGATCACCTCAAGAGCCTGAAATGCATGCTGATTAGAGAGGAAGTTAAGAGTTTCACATTGCTCAGATCAGGAGTGTGTGCATTGGTGAGGGTGTCCATTGGTTCCCCTCCCAACAAAATAAACACAGGAGTGTCCAGCATGTTGGGTGGGTGGGTGGGGGGAGCGCTGAGAACAAGAGTTCGTATTATAGAAGGCCGTGATGATAAACGTCTCCAGTGGCATAATCTCTAACTCTTACCATCTGTGATTCCCCTGTTGCCATGGCAATATCAAGCAAATATTAAAAAATAGTCCAAAACCAGGAAAAGCACAGCTGGGAGCATCTATACTGAAGGAAAACAAGCCCTCCATGGGACAACCCACAGCAAAGGACAGACACATTCTGGAGGACTTATGCTGAAGCTACGTACACATGATCTTAATCACTTGTAGGTTCCACACCCCCTTCTGGAGGTTTTCTTTTAACTTGGAGCTGCCACCCAGGCTGCAGTTTTCCAATGGGAGGCTGACACAGGAGAGGGAAGAAGGAGATGGGTAGCTTAATCCTTTGCTCTCCACCCATTCCCCACCTCCAGGTTTCTGGTTGCGCCCCTGCAACCTGCTTTTAGCTCCGTGGGAAGAACAAATAAGTTTGAGGAGGGCAATTTGGAGGTGGAGAATGGCAGAGAGGAAAGGCTTAGCATGCTCCTCATCTTGCTCCAACACTAATCTCCCACTGGAGATTGCAGCCTGGGTGGCTAAATTTTTATTATTATTATTATTATAAAAAAATTATTTATACAACAAGGAAAAAAACACACACAAAAAACACAAATACCAAATTACACACAATTTACAAAAATAACCATAGACACATAATTTTCTTGGCAAGCAATAAAACATCTATTGGTCTTAACACTAAAGACCCAACTTCTCGTCTGTTCCATATTTAAAATTCATATTACTTATTGCCAATACACATTTTTTTCATAATTAAACTTATTTTCAATAAATCTAGTTTCTTCTATCTACCTAGCAACTATTACTGAAGTTCCTCGAATGCTGCAACAGAATTTAAACTACTATATTTATTTTTCAGATATTCTTTGAAAACCTCCCATTTAGAAACAAATTCCTGTTTTGATTTATTCTTTATTTTTTTGGGTGGCTAAAATTTTGTTTGCAGGGGGAATTCCCTGTGATTGTGATGTGGATCGAGCTCTCTACTGCTTTGGAAGCAGCAACAACTAAGCCTAAAATGAATGGTACCATCTAGCCTGGGTCGAAAACTCCTGATGTGCCACATAGCAGGCAGGAGAAGAGAGTCGGGAGACGTGACTAGGGGAGGAACAGCTGGCACTGGCAGAGACCCCAACTGCTTTTCACTGCATCAGGGTGTTAATCTTAGCCAGGGTGAAAGCTGGATGGGGCTGATGAGACCCATAGTGTGGCATCTGAATATAGACTGCATTTTTAATCAAGACTTATATTGGCTTATATCTTGATCAGGTTCCTAAATTAAATGGGCTTAGATTTTCAAAATGTTTCATGCCAGGCAGAAAAAACCTTGGCAAGAGGTTTTCTCCTAAGACAAGAGGGCCCCATTGATTTATGGTAGAAAAAACAATTCTCAAAGTCATAAAAAGGGAGAATTACATATGCTGCCCCAAGGCTGAAAAAACACTATTAAGAATGGGTAAATAAGTAAAATGATACCAATGGGCCTCACGTTAAACCTTGAGCTGAATTCTCTAAGGCCAGAAGCAAATGGGAAAAACATTTAGCTGACAGAAAAAAGAGAACATTTTTAGGAAATCTTCTAAAGCTGTTTCTTTCTCAAACTGAGAGAGTTAAAAAGGGCAATAAAATGTTGGGGAAAGGCAACTGGCTTGGCTGGAGAAGAAGCTTCTTTCTACTTTATTTTTAGGCTGGAAAGGGGGGTGAAAGGAGGAGTGTAAACTAAAGAGGCTTCTTTTAAAAGCTGTTTTTTACTGAGTTCCTTCCTTTTTACTTTGAGAAGCTTTATTCTTTTAAGAGGCTACCTATGATAATGTATGAAATATATTAGCTTAAATATATTGGCTTAAATGTAATTATGCAAAGGATTTAAGGAATGCTAGATTCTTATTTCATATGGTTGTAAGAGTTGTATTTATCCTGAAATTAAGTCAGCCACCAGCCTAGCCCCCCTGCCAGACAGAAGACGCCATCCAAGCACTCTTGATATATAGTTGTCAGGCATTTGTTTAGAAACCTTAAATGAAGGAAATCTTTCAATGTTGATGTGAACTCAAGATCCTTGACATCTGTTGAACATAAAAATGTAAGATTAAACATTTGTTTTAGAAGGCAATAGGGCAAGAGGTGAGCTGGTAATTAAGATTCCATGTAAGATATATTATTACTTATATGTCATATATATAGCTCTTTGTCTCCCTTATAAGGGCAAGGAAATGGGTGTATCTTTTGTGGGTGTATCTTTTGTGATTGGTTCTACCAAACAGCCAATAGGAATTCCAACCAGGCTGATTGGACAGAGGCAGCCACAGGAGGAGCAAAGGGGGCTGGATTAAGGGAATATAAGTGCTGGCCAGGATGGCAGGAGGCCAGGCCAGAGCTTGGTAACCATATACCACTGTGCCTCTCATTTATTTGTCTGACAAATAAATTATTATTTTAATTTCTCTATTGCTGCGTTGAATATTTCATTCCAGCTAAGCGTTAACCACAAGCAGAGGTGCTACATTTTATGGTGCCCTGTGACTCGGATAAGTGGTCTGCTGGAACGCAGCCCCTTCGCCCTACTGGGCAGGGTACAAGAGAGAGGACAACTGCTTACCCAAAGCGCGCACTGGTAAATTTTTCCAGGGGGAACGCAGAAGACTCGTCTGTCTGATACCCTGCTCACTGGCGGCGACGGAACCGGGGGAAACAGGGAATCAACCAAGGGTAAGTGCACAAAGGGATTTTTGGCCCTCCAATTAATTAGGAGGAAGAGAAGTCTTGATCAAACTTCTGCGTCTCAGTAAGGGGAAACTGAGTACGCTAGGTGGTTGGGTACATCAGATGGTGGTCTGGTGGAGGAAAAGGGAAAATTGGGAGGTAGAGTGTGGTGAAGTATCCAGCGCATTGTATGTGTGAGAAAGTACAGAGCAATCTGTAGCTGACCTGAGTGTGGAGTGGGCAGTACTTCGGTTCCTAGTAAGGCGACTTCACTAGGCAAGGAAACCCACAAAGCGTGTCTGTGAGTGACTGAGTGGATACTTCACAGGGCCATACAATGGGAGTTGGGGGTTCAAAGGGGGAAAATACACCTCTTGAGTGTATGTTAAATAATTTTAAGAAAGCCTTCTCAGGGGCATATGGAGTCAAAATGACGCCAGAGCGCTTGAGAACGTTATGTGAACTAGAATGGCCAAAACAAAATACTGAATGGCCATCTCAGGGAACCTTTGATATAAATTTAGTAAGCAAACTTTGGTCTGATATCGCCAAAGAAACTGGAGGGTGCCCAGAACAATTTCCATATATAGATTCCTGGCTGAGCACATTAAATAAAAATCCTCCATGGATAAGGGAATGCAAAGTCCAACGATGCAAATTATTGGCTGTAAAAGCTGAAGCTAGGAAAGGAATCTTGCCAAATAAACTTAAACCCATTTTTGAGGGACCAGAGGAAGAGGTGCTTCCACCTCCCCCCTATGCTCCACATCGAAGGGAGCCTAATCCAAACACTCCACCAGTTGTAACCCCGAGGCAAGAAAGTGGAATGAATAATGGGGGTGGAGTCACAGAGCTTGATTCCTTGATAGATTATGATAAATATCTTCAGGAGGCATTGGAGTCCTATAATAAAGCCCAAGCAGAAGTGGTTATTCCACCTGTGACTCCTAATAGACCTCCATCTACAGTCTCCCTTAGTGGAACAACTGATTGCCCACCCCAAACCCCTGTACATCCAAGTCCTAGAGAAATATTACAGAAGTTACAGGGAGACCTTGATCGGTCAGCAAGCAATACAGCCAGGCGTATAAAGCTGCTAAAAGAACGCCTTGGAACAGATACCATCCCTTATGATTTGAGGCCCCTAGAGCAAAGTGAAGAGAAAGGTCACGTAGTAGCCCCTCTTAGAAGAGTATTTGATGCACTTGAGGAGCCTGCGCTGGTTAACGGGCAACCCGGACCACGGCCACCTCGAACTTCGACCCTGCAGTACATTCCATTCACAACTACAGATCTGATGAATTGGAAAACACACACCCCATCTTTTGCAGAAAAACCTCAGGCTATGATGGACTTGGTGACTTCAATAGTAAATACTCATAGCCCTACTTGGAC
Source organism: Podarcis melisellensis (assembly GCF_964234715.1). Lineage (NCBI taxonomy): Eukaryota > Metazoa > Chordata > Lepidosauria > Squamata > Lacertidae > Podarcis > Podarcis melisellensis. The sequence goes on from NC_138542.1 coordinate 59,855,162, forward strand.
AGATTGTCGCCAGCTCCTAAATACTCTTTTCACCACTGAGGAAAGGAGAGACATAATTGAAAAGGCACAGATATATTTGCGTGAGCAGGCCAGAGTGGGAAATATTTTTAATATTGACCGTCATCTCCAAGACAACTTTCCCTTGGAAGATCCTAATTGGGATCCAAACAATGCAATTCACCTGACCAGACTTACCACCTACCGCCAGACGCTTGTGCAAGGTATCCGCAGGGCATGTCAGAAGCCCACTAATATGTCTAAAGTTTCAGAAGTAGAACAGAAACCAAATGAGAGTCCGGGAGACTTTTTAGAGAGGCTGCAGGAAGCCTATCGTATATGGACTCCTTTTGACCCTGAAGCCCCTGAAAACAGCAGAATGATTACGGCTACATTTGTGGCCCAGTGTGCTTCTGACATTCGTAAGAAAATTCAGAAATCAGAAGGATGGGAAGGGATGCTGATGAGCCAAATTATGGCCATTGCACGCCGAGTTTATCGGAATAGGGATGAGGCTGAGAAACAAGAGAAGAAGAAGTGGCAGAAGGAAAAGATGGTGATGCTAGCCACAGCAGTGAAGCAAGACCACCGCCCCTTAAATGGAGGGCGAGGGCGAGGAAGGAATCCACCACTGGGAAGGAATCAATGTGCAAATTGCAAGAAGGAGGGTCACTGGAAGCGGGAGTGTCCTGAACCCTTGAGGTTGGAAGAAGTACGCCCAGGCCCAGGCCCAGGCCCAGGCTCCGGCCCAAGAAACCAGGGACGGGGACGGGGAATGATCCGAGATGGAAGATATCAGAGACCAGGACAGGGACGGAGTAGAGACAATTTTATTGGACTGGCAGAAGAGGATTTTACCCAAGACTAGGAACGACCGGACTCCATAAAGTTAGGCTTCCAGGAGCCCACGGTCACGATTCAATTAGGGAGCCATTTAATAGACTTTATGATTGATACTGGGGCTGAATACTCAGTACTCCCAGAACTATTGCAGAAAAAGGCATCCAAAAGTGTAATCATTAAAAGTGCCACTGGACAGTCAGCTAAGAGGTCTTTCCTCCAACCTTTGGAATGCCAGATTGGGGGACATCGTTTAACCCATCAGTTTTTGTATATACCTGAGTGTCCAATACCTCTCTTAGGCAGAGATATGCTGTCCAAATTGCAGGCCCAAATCACCTTCACTCCTCGAGGTCCAGAAATGAAACTGCCATCAAAAGCAGCAGGAATAATTACCCTCTCAGTACCTAAGGAACAATCATGGCGCCTAATGTCAGCCTTGCAAGTCCAACCCACATTGGATACAGAATTAAACAAGCTCCTCCGAACTCTACAGGTGCCACCAGGAGTATGGGCCGAAAATAGCCCACCAGGAATGGCTAAGAATATAGCTCCAATTGTAGTAACCCTAAAACCTATGGCTACCCCTGTATCTGTAAAGCAATATCCCTTACCCCGGCGAGCAGCAGAGGGCATCCAGAAACATTTGGACCGCCTATTAAAATATGGTCTGCTTAAGCCTTGCCAATCAGAATGGAACACACCCCTTTTGCCTGTTCGAAAACCTGGGACAGATGAATACAGGCCAGTGCAGGACTTGAGGCTCGTAAACCAGGCTATCGAGACCTTGCACCCAAATGTACCAAACCCATATACCTTGCTGAGTTTAATCCCACCAGAAGCAACATTTTTTACTGTATTGGACTTGAAAGATGCATTCTTCTGTTGCCGGCTGGCACCACAGAGCCAACCTATATTTGCCTTCCAGTGGGAAGACCCTTTAACAGGAACAAAAGGCCAGCTAACCTGGACAAGATTGCCCCAAGGATTCAAAAATTCCCCAACTTTATTTGGCACTGCCTTGGCGAGGGATCTAACAAGTTACCCCTCAATACCGGGAGAAAAGGTAGTTCTGCAATATGTAGATGACCTTATATTAGCGGCAAAAGATTTTGATACCTGTAAAGAAGGGACAGAGGAACTGCTCCACTTGCTCTGGGAAGCTGGCTACCGAGTTTCCCAGAAAAAGGCACAGTTATGTTTAGAAAAGGTCAAATATTTGGGCTTTGACATCTCACACCAACAACGAGCATTGAGACCAGAGAGGAAAGAAGCTATTTGCCTTATCAAGGAACCTACCACAAGAAAACAACTTAGAGGATTCCTGGGAACAGCAGGGTTTTGTAGACTATGGATACCTGATTTCAGCAGTCTGGCCAAGCCCTTACATGAAAGCACTCGAGGTGCAGAAAAGGACCCATTCGTATGGGGACCTGAGCAGAAACAAGCCTTTTTAGTTATCAAACAACGACTTATGGAGGCACCAGCCCTTGGATTGCCTAATTCGGAAAAACCCTTTCAGCTGTATGTACATGAACAGAATGGGATTGCAGCGGCAGTCTTGACCCAGAGACTAGGAAGTTGGAACCGTCCAGTAGCTTATTTGTCTAAACAATTGGACTCAGTAGCAAAAGGATGGCCTCCATGCCTAAGGGCAGTAGCGGCCACTGCGAGCCTTGTCAAAGAAGCTGATAAATTTACCTTTGGCCAGACGATGTATGTGAATGTACCTCATGCTGTTCTGACACTCATGGAATATAAGGGTAGTTATTGGCTAACGAACCCAAGGATGGCTAGATACCAAGGCCTATTGTGTGAAAATCCCAGGATTCATCTACGAGTAGTGAATATGCTCAATCCAGCGACTTTGCTGCCCCTACCAGAGGTAGATGATGAAGAATCACATGATTGTCTCCAAATAATGGATGAAGTTTATTCCAGTAGACCTGATCTGAAAGATGAGCCATTGAAAAATCCAGATGTTGTATATTATACGGATGGTAGCAGTTACCTGCATGAAGGTGCCAGACGAGCAGGATATGCTGTGGTCACCAATGAGGAAGTTGTGGAAGCTGAAGCTTTGCCTGCTGGCACCTCAGCACAAAAAGCTGAACTTATAGGCTTAACTAGAGCTCTGCAGTTGGCAGCTGGATGTAAGGCAAACATCTATACTGATTCTAAATATGCCTTCTTAACCCTGCATGCACATGGAGCTCTATGGAAAGAAAGAGGTCTAATCGGAGCCCACGGGAAGGCCTTGAAATATGGACCTGAAGTAGAAATCCTGTTAGAAGCAGTATGGGCTCCAGAACAGATTGCTGTAATGCACTGCAAAGGTCATGGACGAGGAAGGGATCCAATAACCAGAGGAAATCATGCTGCTGACAAAGCAGCCCGAGAGGCAGCCCAAAAGCCTGTGGGAGGATTTATAGCAGCCCTCATACCAGAGGTAGTTCCAGAAGAAGTTAAACCTCACTATACCCCAGAAGAGAGGAAGTGGGCTGAACAGGAAGGAGCGGTTGTGAAGGACGGTTGGATGATCCTGCCGGACAATAGGATTTATGTACCTCATCATCTAGCAGGCACAATTGTAAGAAATTATCATGAATCTACTCACCTTGGCGGTACTGCAACCAGAGAGAGTCTCAGTCGGAAGTTGTATATTATTAACCTATCACAATTAGCAACTTGCATTTCACAGAAATGTGTTCTTTGTGCTAAAAACAATCCCAGGCAGGGACCGGTACAACCTCCTGGAATTCAGCATGTGGGATACGTCCCCATGGAAAGCCTAATTGTGGACTTCACAGAGCTGGTCCCTTCTAAGGGATTCAAGTATCTCCTTGTGTTTGTAGATACTCTTACCGGATGGGTTGAAGCTTTTCCCACCCGAACTGAAAAGGCACGAGAGGTAACTAAGAGACTCCTCACTGAATTGATCCCAAGGTTTGGATTACCTAGATGCATTGGAAGTGATAATGGGCCAGCGTTCATTGATCAAGTAGTACAAGAAGTATGTCGAGTCCTACAAGTAAAATGGAGACTGCATGCAGCATATAGGCCTCAGAGTTCAGGGAAAACTGAAAGAATGAATCGGACTCTGAAAACCCAATTGGCAAAATTAACCCAGGAAACGGGATTGGGATGGGTAGATGTGTTACCCATAACACTGTTTCGTGTTCGGTGTGCACCCACAAAAAGACTTAAGTTGTCACCTTTTGAGCTCCTGTATGGGAGACCGCCCTCCTTTGTTCAGGATATTCCAGCTGATCTTAAACAAATAGGAGACTATGTGACACAGGGACAAGTGCAATCTCTCTCCCGTGTTTTTGTTTCTCTTAACAGGTGGGCCCTCGAACGCACGCCGTGCAGCATTGCTGAGCCGATTCATCAGTTCCAGGCTGGCGATAGCGTATGGGTGAAAGAGTGGAAACGCGATCCACTTGCACCTAAATGGCGTGGACCTTACACCGTCTTGCTCTCTACTCCAACAGCGGTGAAGGTAGCTGAGGTGACCCCCTGGATTCATCACTCTCGTTTGAAGAAGTCCGAAGGCAGTTGGACATGCAAAGGTGACCCCTCTAATCCTTTAAAACTAACTCTCTCCAAAAACCCCTGTATCTAGCCCTACCGGGAACGGGCTAGGTCACGGGCAACATTTGACGACCGGCCTGCTGCAGCCACTACCTGGAAGCTGGCTGACCTGCGCACGCCTGAAGCTTGAGGAGCGTCTGAACCAGCGACTGTGAACGGGAAGATTCTCTTATACAATCGATTGACTGCCCCCTTGTGGAACAATTATAAGTGATATTACTCATTGGGGATCCTCGGGATATATGTTTTGGTCTTGGTGGTTCCCCATTTCTGTCATTGGGGGAATTATATTGGGGCTAATAATTATTTGCTATCACAATAAGGTAATCTTTTGTGGAAGGAATGCATATGCTAGACATCAACATGATTTCATTATTAATCCTGATCCCTTGGGAAGGGGAAGGGTCCATGAATCTGACCAAATTTGCTAAATATGGATTCCGCCATGACCACAATATGTGGGTAGGCTTAGCTGAGATGGTAGCCAATGTTGCAAATAGGACTAATTGCCTTGTTTGCTCTCTTGGGCCAGATGATTCAGAGGGAGGTATGCCCTTATTACCAATACCATTAAGTGCCATTGGTATGGTAAGCGAAATGCCACACCAAACAGAAGTACAGAATTTCCCCGGATGGAACTCAACTAAACCAATACGAGTTATACCTGTGCAAGGGGAAATCTGTGTGCATAAATCATCAGATGCAGCTGATCCTACCATGATAGGCTCTTCTCATTGTCACTATACTTGGGATTATATTAAGAATAGTCAAACCTGGGCAAACGGTACTACGTATCGAACTCGGAATACCTTGCCCTGTGCACCTCCTTTTATTCATGCATGGAAAGTGGTGTGGAACATAACTGTGACAGAAAAAGGCAATCTAACATACTGCACTGTGAACTCTCTACCCCTTTTGATATTTCGCCTTATGCACTCCACGTACCAAAAACCTCAGACCCGATGGTTGTGGTGGATATGTGGAGAATGGGCATACAAGAAACTCCCTTCCAAATGGAGTGGGACTTGTTTCTTGGGTTGGGTATTACCACCAATGTGGATTATGCCCACTAGTTCGGCCAAGCGTACACGAAGAAACGCTGATATTTCTCATATAGCAGGAGGAAGTACCCAAAGTTGGAGCGGTACTGATGATTGGCCGCCAGAGCGCATTATAGCCTATTATGATCCTGCCTCCTGGAATCCTGGTGAGCTCATACAAGGGGCACGGGATCCTATTTATAATCTAAATAGAATAATTCGATTGCAAGCAGTAGTGGAACTTGTAACCAATGCAACGGCCCAGAGTTTGAGACTTATTGCACAACAGTTGGATGAAAGTAGAGCCGCCATTTTGCAGCTGAAAATGGGAATGGATTATGTACTTGCCAGGCAGGGAGGCTTATGTGGAGTCTTGAACTTGACAGGGAATGCCTGTTGCTTTAACATTTCAGATAATGGTGAGGCAATCCGTGTGTTGGCCACAAAGATGGAGAATATAGCACATGTCCCAGTACAAACATGGGAAGGATGGGATATGGGATGGCTCACCAATTGGTTACCTAATGTCACAGGACTTAAAGGGATACTATTGTCTTGCTTGTTTTTCTTGACAGTAGTAATGGTTTTATGTATGATGCCATGTATAATTTCATGTTTTAGAAGTACAATTAGCAAGATGGTTTCAAATGAAACTCTACCTCATATCATGGCCCTATACAGAGCTTTACCTCAGGAATATGATGAAGGTCAAGCTATCAAGGACACTTGGGATGAAGGTCCTTGAGCTTGAAAGGGGGGAATGTGGCATCTGAATATAGACTGCATTTTTAATCAAGACTTATATTGGCTTATATCTTGATCAGGTTCCTAAATTAAATGGGCTTAGATTTTCAAAATGTTTCATGCCAGGCAGAAAAAACCTTGGCAAGAGGTTTTCTCCTAAGACAAGAGGGCCCCATTGATTTATGGTAGAAAAAACAATTCTCAAAGTCATAAAAAGGGAGAATTACATATGCTGCCCCAAGGCTGAAAAAACACTATTAAGAATGGGTAAATAAGTAAAATGATACCAATGGGCCTCACGTTAAACCTTGAGCTGAATTCTCTAAGGCCAGAAGCAAATGGGAAAAACATTTAGCTGACAGAAAAAAGAGAACATTTTTAGGAAATCTTCTAAAGCTGTTTCTTTCTCAAACTGAGAGAGTTAAAAAGGGCAATAAAATGTTGGGGAAAGGCAACTGGCTTGGCTGGAGAAGAAGCTTCTTTCTACTTTATTTTTAGGCTGGAAAGGGGGGTGAAAGGAGGAGTGTAAACTAAAGAGGCTTCTTTTAAAAGCTGTTTTTTACTGAGTTCCTTCCTTTTTACTTTGAGAAGCTTTATTCTTTTAAGAGGCTACCTATGATAATGTATGAAATATATTAGCTTAAATATATTGGCTTAAATGTAATTATGCAAAGGATTTAAGGAATGCTAGATTCTTATTTCATATGGTTGTAAGAGTTGTATTTATCCTGAAATTAAGTCAGCCACCAGCCTAGCCCCCCTGCCAGACAGAAGACGCCATCCAAGCACTCTTGATATATAGTTGTCAGGCATTTGTTTAGAAACCTTAAATGAAGGAAATCTTTCAATGTTGATGTGAACTCAAGATCCTTGACATCTGTTGAACATAAAAATGTAAGATTAAACATTTGTTTTAGAAGGCAATAGGGCAAGAGGTGAGCTGGTAATTAAGATTCCATGTAAGATATATTATTACTTATATGTCATATATATAGCTCTTTGTCTCCCTTATAAGGGCAAGGAAATGGGTGTATCTTTTGTGGGTGTATCTTTTGTGATTGGTTCTACCAAACAGCCAATAGGAATTCCAACCAGGCTGATTGGACAGAGGCAGCCACAGGAGGAGCAAAGGGGGCTGGATTAAGGGAATATAAGTGCTGGCCAGGATGGCAGGAGGCCAGGCCAGAGCTTGGTAACCATATACCACTGTGCCTCTCATTTATTTGTCTGACAAATAAATTATTATTTTAATTTCTCTATTGCTGCGTTGAATATTTCATTCCAGCTAAGCGTTAACCACAAGCAGAGGTGCTACAATAGTTCAAAACATCTGGAGGGCATGACGTTGGTGATGGCTGTACTGGAAGTAATGGAGAGGGAAGATGCAGCTAAATTTTGATGTCTGCATTGGTCATGTTACCGACTTGCAGCTCACTTGGTGGTTCTTGACTACAGGGAATAATATTTGTATTCTAGTGTAGGACATATTGGGGTTTAGAATAAGGCTTTTAGGTTTAACATTTCCAAGAGTGATTTATAAGGTGTTAAAACGTTCTTAAGAATGTGTTTCTTTTTGGATGCTTGCAACACACAGCACTAATATTTGGGTTAAACATTTACACAAAGTGATATTTGGGTTAAACATTTACACAAAGTTTCCATCTTTTCTTGCTCTTTTTTTTTTTAAAAAAAGAAGCCCTTATCTGAATATAATCTTTGTATTAGCATCATTTATAATAATGGTTAACAAAGAATAAATGTGCAGACTAAGCAGTTAAAACAGTTAAGCAAACAAACAAACAAAGCTAGCTAAGAAGCTGACAATATAGTATGAAGGTAATATATATATTCTGGGTTACAGGTGTTAGACCTACTATATACTGCAACTTTAGAAAAGATACATATAAGAAGAATATGTTTCTATAATGTCTGCAGATTTTCCTTCATGGAAAACTTGACAGCCTATTAAGGATTTGCAGGGCTATTAAAAAAAAGCCAAATCACCTGGCTTTCCAGCCATGAATATATTCACATGCATAATCTAGCATAGTTTTGAGCACAGTTAAGGATACATTACAGTACTAATATGGGTTTAAAACTAGTTTAGCTGTCATAGCTTCCCCTAACACAGGTGTGTGAAACTTTGGCACTCCAGACATTGTTGGACTACAGCTCCCATCATCTCTGACCATTGGTCGTGCTGGCTGCAGCCAATGAAAGTTGGAGTCCAACAGATTCCCCTTCTGTGCCCCAAATATAATCCCGGGAATTGTAGCTTAATAAGGGCATTGAGAATTCTCTGTTGCGGCCTTTGGTTACCTGAGGAGAAGGAATCCTGTTTTTTGTTTACTCAGAGGAAAGGCCTACCATGTTTGATGGATCTTACTTCTGCATGTGTGTGCATATGATTGCAGCCTTAAACAATACTAGCTGGCACTTGGCAGTATATGTATGTGCAAGTCTTAGGCCTACCTTGCATTTGTAGACAGGGGCGGCCCTTTTATTGGGCAGAGTGAGGTGGTGGCCCCATGGAAATGTGGGGCAGTGGCAGCTGTCCCCACTGCCCAGGCAGTCACCCTGACCTCCAGCCACTCTAGTTAGACTGTGACACTCAGGTCCAGTGGAGAATGTAGACCCATCACCAGCATTGAAGGACGATTGAACTGCTGATCTGTTGGCTTCTGTACATAGACTGGGTTGGGAGATGTTATCTTGCCCTTTACTTCAGGCAGCAAAATGTCTTGATCTGGCCCTGTTTGCAGAGCAGCCTGGCATTGGGTCACAACAACAGTATTATCTCCAAGTGAGAAAAAGACAGCCGTCTGGAGAGCCTTAAGCATTTTTTGGGGGGAGACAGATTGCAAGGGATATCACAAGCACCCACCACTCAGTGTTTTGCATGGTGGAGGTCATGAATTAAAGAGTTGTTGGATATGTACCAATAAAATGGGAGAGGGGAGCCCCAACACCAACCAACCCAAAGCCCCATCTTACCTTGCAAGTAATTTGCAGCAATAAATGTAAAATGCAGTCTGCATTAGATCATCTGAGCAACCTATTGCAGGGCACTGTGGTTACAAAGGAAAACAGTTGGTTCATTCCCCTGCTGTATATATTCCTGGAAAAAATGTTATTTATTTAATACATTTACAGGCATTTTGATGGTGCTCCCCACCAGCACATCCTAGAATGCTGCCATCAGGGAACTCATACCTTTAAAAGGAAAGAGGGAGGGAGAGAAGGAGGGATGGTTTGTGGTTTCCTGGGTTGAAGTTTGCAATTGAAGGCATGCAATGAAGCACAGCAACTCTTCACTTGGTTATTTCACGTAAATGAATTAAAACAAATTAGGGTGGGGGCAGAGACCTATATCTACAGCATAGTTGCCTGAAGCTAAGAGAATAAAGCCAAGATTCTGCACCAAGACAAATCCAATTCTGCACCCTCAAAAGCAGAATTCTGCAACTGATATTACTTTGTGTGAATAAAACATGTTTGCCCATTTCCTCCTCATTTCTCACCATTTGCCATGGTGAAAGAGCTACAGTCTGAAGGTACCACCTCTGACCACTTGAAAACTCGCTCAGCAACCACTTTGGGAAGAAGTTGCCTATACATACTTCTACTAATCTAGGAATTTGTGTTTATTAAAAAATAAATGAAAAGAGAGATTCTCAGCAGATTCAGTTCTTTATCTGATTCCATAGTTTTGTTTTTCTGTGTAGAACTGTGGAATTATTCACATGGCTGTGCCTAAAATGTCTCATCTCAGGTAATGCTTTTAGTAGCATTTCTTGAATGCTTGATTTTTCCATTGTGAACTGCGCTGCTGCCTCAGTTGATCCCAGTGCTCTGACTTCTTTGAAATGGGCACGGAAGCGCAGACTGCTATTGCCTCTCCATCATCAGGGTAATCACTGTGGGTGCTTCCACGTGGCAGTGTATTGCAGAGGCAGTGATGATCATGCATTGAAGTTTTGTACAGCATCTATGCGACTTAGCCTTAAAAGTAAAAATGTTGTCCCATATTATTTCCCCATTTATTTTGGAGTTACCCATCCCCAGCAAATCTGAATGACATAGGACAGGCTTCCTCAACCTTGGCCCTCCAGATGTTTTGAGACTACAATTCCCAGTGTCCCTGACCACTGGTCCTGCTAGCTAGGGATCATGGGAGTTGTAGGCCAAAAAACACCTGGAGGGCCAAGGTTGAGGAAGCCTGACATAGGAAGATCAGAAGTTGCCTTATACCGAGTCAGAACACTGGCCTATCTAGCTCAGTAAAAAGTAAAGCTAACAGTAAAGGACCCCTGGATGGTTAAGTCCAGTCAAAGGTGACTATGGGGGTGCAGCGCTCATCTTGTTTTCAGGCTGAGGGAGCCGGCGTTTGTCCACAGACAGCTTTCCAGGTCATGTGGCCAGCATGACTAATCCGCTTCTGGAGCAACAGAACACCGTGACGGAAACCAGAGTGCACAGAAATGCCGTTTACTTTCCCGCCACAGAGGTACCTATTTATCTACTTGTACTGGCGTGCTTTCGAACTGCTAGGTTGGCAGGAGTTGGGACACAGCAAAGGGACCTCACTCCATCGTGGGGATTCAAACCGCCAACCTTCTGATCGACAAGCACAAGAGGCTCAGAGGTTTAGACCACAGTGCCACCCTCTAATAGTGACTCTCCAGCATTTCAGGTGGGACTTTCTTCCCACCTGGAGATGCCACCGGGAATCGAACTTGTGACCTCCTGCACACAAATCAGTTCCTTTACCCCTGAGCTATGACCCTTCCCTTAAGTCACCTGGTAATGCCTGCAGATGAAGCTACAACTGTTGACAGGCATAGGAGCAGGGACTGGTAAAAAAGTTGGCAACTCTATGGACCATACCAGCACGTGGCGTTTTCAAAATTAGCCACGCTGCCCCTAGAAATTCCACTGAGGGAAATGTCAGCTTTTGCCAGCTGTAATCATCATACCCACCTCCTGTGTCCATGAGATTTTTCTGCTAAATATCACATTTTGAGTGGCATTTTCTTGGGCATGATCACCACTTGGGGTCCCTCCCTCCTGCCCTCTTCCCTGCAAAGATTTCAAGCCTGAGGTGACCTCACTGCTCAAGGAAGTCGTATCATCAAAAAATATGGAGGTGAAAAGCTGTGTGTGTGTGTGTGTGTGTGTGTGTGTGTGTGTAATGGACAATTCTAGTAGCTTATAAAACATATTGCTGGGAATTTGACATACCGTCTGGAAAAATATGTCTGGAAAACCCTGGGTTTCCTATTTAATTCTGCCTTCGTATGCATTCAAATGGATGTGCTTTAGTGCCTTGCCAGCACGTAATTTAAACCATTTGTAGAAGACACTTGTGATCCCCACCCATTAGACCAGCTTTTCTCTCTGTTATAATATTTACTGTCAGTGGCAATTTAATTTTTAATGTGACAAAAATTTGCTCTCCAGCAAATATTAGCCTCTGGAACTTCGGTCTGTATTAGAAGAGTACTTTACCAATGGACTTATAATTGCTTCTGCTTCATGAGGTGATTTGCCATTAATACTTATAATAGTGAAGCGCCTGAGCCCGTGTGGAGTGGGTGGGGGACAGGGACGGAGGGACTGTTGTAATATTCCTCTGGGACAGTGTCAGATTGTATCCCCCCCCCTTATGTTGCACACTTCCAGGAATAAAAAATCAGTAAAGAGTGTGCAGTCTTTACCAAAGGTGTAATGGGCTTTGAAGACACTCGAACTCAGGACGCAAGGGAGGAATGTGCTAAGAGGAAGGCATGCTTGGCAAACCCTCACCGTGACCAACTCCCGCCCGGAAACCTATGTCCCCATTGTGGAAGGACGTGTGGATCCAGAACTGGCCTCCACAGTCACTTACGGACTCATTGTTAAAACTATGTTTATGGAAGACAATCTTACTCGGCTATGAGTGATCGCCAAAGAAGAAGAAAATGGGACTTACAGCCCACTGAACTGTCACAGTGTCTTTCAAAGGATTCTGGGAACTGTAGTTTAGTGAGAACACAAAGGTTTATGTCACTAGAGAGCAAGAGAGAGCTTCTCCTCACAGAGCTAATATTTTAAATTTCCCTTTTGCCTCCTTGTTTTCCAAAGCTTCAGGTCATGGGATCATAGAATTGTATGTGGAGCAACCATATGATTCATTGAAAGCACATGGATCCCCCCATAACATTGGGAATTATAGCTTACCTCACAGAGCTACAGTGCCCAGCGCTTTTAGCAAACTGTGGTTCCCAGGATACTTGGGGTGATGTCTTGTGCTTGAGATGTGCAGTGTGGAAGTGAACTCACTAACGTGCTTGTTCAGGACCCCTCCAAGTTGGTGTTTTACTGTGGATGTATTTGGCAACATTTTCTTGACACAATAATAGTGCATTAGTGATGGGTTCATTCTGACTTACTAGTTGTTCTGTGATGCACCCCCAACTGCTATTGCATTATTTTTGAGCTATAGCACAACAAAAGCAGAGCAAAAAGAAACCCACAGCATTTGTGGTGTGAAATGCTATGAGATTTCAGCAGGAAGTTACAGGAAATGCACAGATCGGAAAGGAAGCAGTACTGTATGTCCACCCTGAAACTTTTTGCCCATAACCCCCTCAGTACCCTAACAGACACTGGGTGAAGACACGTGTGAGTTCTAGCTATAGATTCTGAATTTCTCCATCCACAAATATGAGCAGAGCACGGTGCAAAAATACACAACGGAACATAGAAGATAATCAGTTTCTTACAGATTCATTTAGGCTTTCAGATGAAGCAGAGGACATCAAAGCTCTTAAGCTTTTAAGAAATCTCACATATATAAATATATATATATAATATTAATGCAATCCAGATGAGCTAAACAAGTTTGCCAAATGCTGATGTTTTGGTGCTTAGCTGTGCCTGCTGATCAGACATTCTTTCTTTGTTCTGACTTAACAACTATTACTCATGCTTTCTGTGCAAATAAGGAAGCCTGGATGTGTGCACGTCTTCTGTGGAAGCACTGAACACCCAGAATCACATATCAGAACCTCTCCTCTCTGTGCGGCAGCAGGGCAATACAAATCAGAGCAACAACTCCCTCCTTTCTTTTGCATGACAGCCAAACAGTGCTATGGAGGACCAGATGCTTGAATTCTTCCACAGATTAAATCATCATCATCATCACTAGGTTGCACCAGCTGCTCTGGGCGGCTTCCAGCAAATATAAGGCCATATCAAAATATTAAGCATTCCCTGCACAGGGCTGCCTTCAGATGTCTTCTAAAGGTTCTTTAGTTACTTATTTCCTTGGCATCTGATGGGACCGAATGTCTGATGGGACATTCTGGACCGAGAAGGCCCAGCTTTTGGAACTCATTGGCTAGGCTTGCCTATCTAGCTCCTTCTCTTATGACTTTCCGCCAGCAGGTAAAGCGTGTTCTCCTTCATGGAGAGCGCGTGTTGCGGTTGGGGCCGCCAGGACACTCCAAAGTTGTGGGGCGGGCTAATTGATCATTGGCCACTGATCCGATTGGGCTTCCCTTGTTGTTGGGAGGAAGTTAATGTTGCCATTTATTGATTGACAGCCAGAAATGCTAAAACTCTTTGCATGAGGCTAGGGCTTCCTCTTTTCGCCCGTGCATCGGATTGCCCGTCCCTCCCTCCCTAGAATTAGGGTTGTTCGCTTGACCTTGCTATGCCTGTCATGGGGTCGTCTGCTCTTGAGGCAGGGGCCTGGTAGGAATTTTGTCCATCCGGCAGATTGGCTGGGCCAGTTGGTTTTTTGCATACTGCGTAGCAAATTGTCACAACTTGTAAGGTTGCGGTTAGGCATTGGTTTATGGTTTGGTTGGTTGAGGGGCATGGATTGGCTGTGCCTGCCCCTCTAATGCTGCTGCTGCAAGGGATTCCGTTAAAGGAATCGGGGGCTAACTATTGCTTGTCCATCCTGTCAAGGGGGCTCGGGCCACTGCAAGAGCTCCTGGCTGCATTTGGGGTGCGCTGAGGGCAGGTTCCCCAAGTGTTTTCCCCTTTTCTGACTTTCGCATGCGTGCGGAATGTCAGACTGCCCCCCATGGTGGGGGCAGCTAGTCGCAACCAATGCCTAAGCAACCACTCACATGTTTGTATTTTAATAAAGTTGTGGCCAAAATTATGCCAAAACCTTAAACTAAAATTTTGGTGTGATGTGTGAGTTATTTGAGGTGGACCTGGGGACCCCGACACGCAGGACCTGTTACAGCCATGGTAAATATGCTTCGATTGGTTTAATTGGTTGTTATTCTTATCTGTCTTATTGAGTTTGCTAAGTCAAAACAACAACCCAAAAACCCTGTTACCTGTGACCTATTTGCAAATCAAGCTCCCATCTGAAAGCATCCTTGGTCAGGCTTTATCTGAGCATCAGAATAGGGCCCATATGTGTTTGTTCAACCCTCTAATGCTGCTCTGGAAACCTTTCTCCAACAACCAGGAGTCTCTGCCGCTAGACACATGCTTTCCGTTCAACCAGTAGCTAATCTCATACCTGGGGCTAGATTACAATATGTGCTCTGAGTTCAGAGTGCCTTTTGACTGCTGCCAAATCATGAGCAGCCGCCTTTGTTGTTCAAACTAAACAGAAAAGGCAGGGGGCGTGCGGGAGAGAAACCAAGAGAATCTCTTTTAAGAAACAAAAGCAGCATTAATACATTGTTCATGTCCGTATGGTTCACTCTTTTCCTTCTTTTTTGTTCAAAGTAAGTCAGGAAATGTGAAAGCTAAGATCCTTGCAGCTATGCTTGAAGAGGCCAGGCCCAATTTATTCCATATTTCTGTGCTTACTCTTCCAGGGAGACATGTATAGTCTGGCACAGGACCCTGACTCCACTTGAATTAGTGGCAAAAATGTAATTAAAAGAAATGAGAGGGGTGGGAGTGTCAAACACTTCGGTGATTGCATGCGAGGATCTCTGGAGAGTCCCCACAAAAATCATAGATCAGATCTTTTGGTGCTTCTCGGTCAATATAACTACATTTCAAGGTTATAGGTCAGCTCTCACTCAGCTACTGCATATAGACTCTATAGGGGAGGAGTGTTAGAGTAAGCCTCCCTCCCTCTGCTTAGAATATATAGTGTGAATTGAGGACAATGTGCTTACTATTGGAACATTGTGAACCACCCTGAGATATACAGATGAGGGGCGGTATACAAATGTAATAAATAAATAAAAGGTGAAGGGACCGCTGACCACTAGATCCAGTCGTGACCGACTCTGGGGTTGCAGCGCTCATCTCGCTTTATTGGCCAAGGGAGCCGGCATTTGTCCACAGACAGCTTCCGAGTCATCTGGCCAGCATGACTAAGTCACTTCTGGCGAACCAGAGCAGTGCACGGAAACGCTGTTTAGCTTCCCGCTGGAGCGGTACCTATTTATCTACTTGCACTTTGTGCTTTCGAACTGCTAGGTTGGCAGGAGCTGGGACCGAACAACGGGAGCTCATCCTGTTGCAGGGATTTGAACTGCCGACCTTCCAATTGGCAAGTCCTAGGCTCTGTGGTTTAACCCACAGCACCACCTGCGCCCCTAATAAATAAATACATGATGATATTAAATACTGTTGGGTACAAGAAGGTCCCACCCATGTGATGCACAACCAGAACTGAACACAATATTTCCAAGTGCAGCTGTCCCTTAGATTTTCATAAGGGCATAATTTTGACTGTTTTATTTTCTGTTCAGTCCAAGCGATTCCTAGCGTTGCCCTTCATATTAACTTGCCCAGGTGTTTGAGATCTGCTGGGACGGTCCTGCTGTCTGCTCCAGTCCTATGTGAAGTTTGGCATGCGTAAGAGACCTTTTCTGTGGTGGCCCCCGGATTGTAGAACATCCTCCTTCCCTCTGAGATGCATCTGGCCTTGCCACTGTATACATTTCAATATCAAGACCCATGTTTTTGAATAGGCTTTGTAGGGTGGAAGATGCTACATGGTCCATTGCATTGAGCAGCATGTAACCCACCCTGTGACCTCTCAGTGAAGGGCAGGTTATAAATACCTATAAATAAATTAATAATAAAAAGACTTTTGAGATACTATAACATTTTCTGGGACAGTTTATAGGTTTCAGATAGGAGCCTTTCCTAGCAATACCAGGAACTGAACCGGGGACCTATTGAATACAAAGTATTCAAAAGAGATATGAAAAGACCACTGGTAATACCCAGGAATTTCCTCACTCTATACTGCAATAAATACAGACTTCTAAAGATGACATGATTTTTGAAAGCTGGTAAAGGAAGGCAAGAGTTTACATGATGTCCAGCAAAGTGAGCAAAGGATTCCATGTTAGTTTCCTTGTATGCAGAATCTATTCCAGGTTTTATGGTTTTGGTTAACTCATAAATTAAGATTCCAGATTAGTTGTCCAAGAAGTAAAGAATTCTTTTCTCTTTTTTGTAAAAAAAATAAAATAAAAATATTTGGAATGAATCCCTGTCTCCTGGGAAAGGAAAAAATAAAGAATTGGAAGGGAAAAGCTGTTGAACTTGCTAACCAGCTACTGGATAATGGCAAATATTGCAAGCCTGTGCCATGGCCAATGGTGATGTCAGTGCCTACCAGTGGCCAACAGGTCTGGATTATAAACAGGCGAGCCTCCAGGGCAGTAAAGAACAGTGACTTGCCTTTGGATTGGGACAGAGAATAAATGCAGTGACTGCAGGGCCTCCTAATTACAAAATATTGGAAGCCAAAATGCATCTAAGAGAACTGTGGTTAGGGGCTATAATGCTGGTGAAATGATAACAAATGGTTGTTCTCATTTCCAAGTAAGGTTGAAAATATATCTGGGTTACTTTTAGCTCATCAGCCGCTTTGTTTGCAACCATTGAATTATTTTAATCAACCAACTTAAAATAAACAGGACATTAGTATGAGAGAGAGTGACCAAGAACAAAGGAAACTAGGATTCCTAGGCTTTTAATAGTTGGGTAAGACAAGGTATTTCAGAAGAATGCGTTCTTCCCATCTCTGCATAAATACAGTACTTGGCCAAATTTTTTTTTCTGCAACAAAGGAATAGAGAAGCCTGATCACTTAATGCTGAAGTTCATGTGAGGGGAGCGCAAATGTTACTTCTGCTTGCTGCAGGCTGCAAGTGTCTAAGGAAAAGGAGGGAACTTTGCTCATCAATCATCTGTTGTTGAAAACTGCTTCAGAGCTACACAGCTACCACTGTAATTTATACCACTGCTTACAGCCTGAACCACTGCATATTTACCAGGAAATCCCACTGAATAAAATGAGACTTACTCCCAGGTAAGCATGCATAGGATTTCAGCCTTGCTGTGGACAGCCTGTGTTGTAGTCAGACATGCTAAATTAACAGTCCATTGCTCTCTTAAGGTAGGGGTGGAGATTCAATACTCTTCCAGAGGTTGTGTGGCTACAGCTTCCATAATTCCCATACTGAGGGGGGCGGGTTGTGGGGGTTAGAGTCCCACAACAGATGGAAAACCACAGGCTCCCCCATCCTGCCTTGAGCACAACTCAAGCTCTGAGCTCCTCCTTCCCTACCTCCTCCAGCTGCTCCTTTTTCCCTAGTAGAGAGAGAGCCAGCCGCAGGCTCGTATTAAGTGCCCTGCTAGGGAGCAGTAAAATAAACTAGTTAACAACACAGCTGTGAGGAGTCTGAAATCTGATGGACAATACAGCCACCATCAACTTAAGTCTCCCTGCTTCTCTTCCACCATCTTAGCCATGGTGAGGTGGCTTAGAGAATCTTCACAGCACTGCAACAAGACATTCCACGTGGTAAAATTGTAGGTGTAAGAGCTTGCAATGGGAATGGATTTTTTTTTTTTTAACCAGCGTCTCCACAGCAAGTAAAATATGTATGCCCAGGGAATTTGTGGCTAAGCCCAAGATATGAATCAAAGCTTTCCAAGACGTATGTAGAACCCTATAGAGCTTCTTTTCCATACCGACATTTTAGCTGAATTTCGTAGAGCTCATAAAATGCCCCAAACTCCACTAATTAGGGAACAAAGAGTGGTTGCTGCAGGGAGGGGAAAATGCCTAAAGATATTGAGCAATGTGGTGACCCAAGCTGTGCAGCAATAACTTCTGCCGAAAACAAAACCCAAACAGCTATTTTGAAATACAAAAGGGTGGGTGGTGAGGAAGATTTACGAGCCCTTTTCTCACAGTGGTCCATGTTGCCAGCATACAGAGGCCAAAGCATCTGGAAGAGAGAAGTTAGCATGGAGCGAAGGGGAAGATAAACAGTGCAATCCTATGCCCGACTGCTCAGAAATAGGTCTGTCTTGTGCTCAGTTGGGTTTTCTCCTAGGTTTCCCTCCCCATGCCTGCAGAGGGACTTGCAAAGGACTGGTGGATGTAGTGGGAGGTTGTTCTTGGCTCCCCAAATATGGGGAGATCAGCCACGCTAATTCCCTTGTTGTGGAGAATCGGGAAAGGGAAGCGGTGAGGAAATCATGACACCGTTGAGTCAATGCATTTACAATTCATGGGGTTTAAGATGCAAGCTTTGCTTTAGATCAAGAATTTCCCCAGAAATTATGGGCCCTGCTGCACAGCTGAGTTTATTGTGCACTGAATGGACTTGTTTTCCTCAATGGCTGTGCAGGCCTTTCCTCCCTCTTAAGCCTCACTGGAAAGCACCCAATTATTGGGGCATATTCAGGGCAGACTGAAGAGTACTTTCCCCAAACATTGCATCATATGGAATTCATTGCCACAACATATGGTGATGGCTACTAGCTTAGAAGGCTTTAGGAAGGGATTACGCAAATTCAAGGAGGACCACGTCAATCAGTGGCTGCTGGGACAAGCCACATGTTTAGAAGCTGCTATATAGCTAAACAAGGACCCTTCACGATCATTTTTTCAAACAAAGAGCTACCAGTCTAAACCCACCTAGCTTCCACACTGGTAGGTGGGCTTATTCTGCACCAAAATACCATTCAATGCCTACAAAAATATATACAATTTATGTTTCTTTAAGAAATCTTTTCACTCAATCTTCAATCAAAGTGGTTTGTATATAGGAGGGATGATGTTAATTTTTCTTGGTTTCTCATTTTTCAAGCTTTCAGTTCAGTTCAGCTTGCCCCATAGCTGCATCAGTGTGAATCCTCACGAAATCTGTCAGTATTCCAGTGCACATTTCCCCAAATGAACACATTTTTGCAAGCAATTTTTGCATTATTTTCATGAATATTTTGGAGAACTGCATCGCAAAATTCTGAGAAGCGTGAACAGTTGTCTCCCATTTGGAACTGAATTGGTGCTGCGACCAGTACAATCATAGTGAAAATAACTGGCCTTCTAAATTACAAGGATGTGGGGATTACTAGAAGTGTAAGATCATTTGCGGCACTATCTGCAGGAAAAGAAGAGTCCAATGTAGGGCTGTGATGAAACGAATCTTATTAGTGGAAATTGTCATACATTAGATTTTAGCATTATGCAGCTGCCCTTTCCATGTCTGGTCCCATAATACTTTTACAGCCAGCACAAGTACAGAAAATGAGAAGCAAGCTCTTTCTTTCTTTCTTTCTTTCTTTCTTTCTTTCTTTCTTTCTTTCTTTCTTTCTTTCTTTCTTTCTTTCTTTCTGCATCATTTGAATTGGGAAAAGCCAACTCTGTGTGGTAGCAATTGACTTGTGCTTGAGATGTTGCCAATGCTCTTTGTTTTTTACAGCTGTTTTATACCTGTTTGTGGGGATGAGTATGATATAAGATGAAGAACATACCAAAATGCATTAATGTTTTCAGTGGATTATTTTTTTTTAAAAAAAAATCATTAAAATATTTATACGCCGCTACGTCATAGAAATACATCACAGCGGTTTGCAACAATATAAAACCATACAGTAAAACCACAAAAAGTTAAAAGCAACAGAATTAAGAGCAAGTGTCAGTAGACCATGTGTGTGTGTGTGTGTGTGTGGGTGGGTGTGTACTCTTAATTGCCTGCGGAACAGAAAAACTGAAAAACAGAAAAGGCAGCTCATCTGAAGCGCTCCCTGTTGTAGTATGGCTATGTGCAGGGCAAGTTATGAAGTTGGGCTCACACCATAAGTGTAGAATCTGTTGTGGTTATTACATGCAGAGCTGGTCCTAGAGCTGGTCTGGGCTATAACCTTTTCAAGAGTCTAGATGAAAGTTTTATGTACTTCAAGGGGGTTTGCAGTGATGACAGCAGGAATGACGACAAGCAATAAAATGTCATACTAAAATTATTTATGTGCATGGATTAAGTTCACATTCATCAAGGGAAGGCTGGAGGTTGAAAAAATGTAGTTATACTTCTCAAGAGCATTTTTTTTATAAAATAAAAATAAAAATAAATGTTGAATATGTGCTATGATGGCTAGTGTGCTCTTTACCGGTAAATTCCACTGGCATGTTTCAAGGCTAACAAGACTTTGCTTATGCCTTGGATTAGGTGATTTGCTGATAGATGTCATTCAGCTGGGCTTTCTGTCTGTGCATGTGACATGGAACTACAGTCGTACCTTGGATCCCAAACGCCTTAGTACTCGGACGTTTTGGTTCCTGAATGCCGCAAACCCAGAAGTGAGTGTTCCGGTTTGCGAACCTTCTTTGAAACCTGAACGTCTGACAGGGCTTCTGTGGTTTCTGATTGGCTGCAGCCAATCAGAAGTTGCACCTTGGTTTCCAAACGTTTTGGAAGTCAAACGGACTTCTGGAACGGATTCCGTTCAACTTCCAAGGTACGATTGTATAGTTAGGCCGGAAGTCAGAATTGGGGTGGGGGGTGGAGTGGGATAGAGATGGATGGATCTTTTAATTTCAGCTTCCTCTGTTTCTCATTTTCCCCCATTTTAAATTCACATTTCTGCAGCAGTTTGCATTTTTAAAAACCCTCATGAAAACCCACCCACGTTTTAGTGCAAAATTCTCTGAATAAACACATTTTTGTATGTCATTTTGAATAATGCACACATTCTTGGAAGCAGTATACACCAATATAGTACATTTTTGTGTTATTTTCATTAATTTATGCATTTTATACACATTTTCCGGCAATATATGCGTTTTTGTATACATTATTTGGTTGGAGAACTGTATCACAAATTCCTAAAACTGCAAATTTTGAAAGATAGCTGTGTTTCTGTTCATGAGAAGTGCAAATTGGGTAGTTTCTTATTAAAATGAAAACCAAATTGAATTTCTCCAGCATCCCTAGCTGGGGAGCGAAGGGAGAAGCACAGCGA
Source organism: Podarcis melisellensis (assembly GCF_964234715.1). Taxonomy (NCBI): domain Eukaryota; kingdom Metazoa; phylum Chordata; class Lepidosauria; order Squamata; family Lacertidae; genus Podarcis; species Podarcis melisellensis. The sequence continues at coordinate 59,876,623 of NC_138542.1, forward strand.
TTGATGGAGATATGCCACTGTCATCCTAAAATGTCTCCACAATCTTTTTTATGGCACAAGCTTTCATGGATTAGAGTCCACAATGAAGTATTGTCTGACCGCTCCCCCACTTCCTGAGGAAAAAAAAACATAGATTGGCTGCAGTTTGGTGTTAAGTCACTTAGGAAATATCTCACAGCAATCAAGAGATTCACTCCACTCTTACTTTATCCCATCTCTGTCAACATAAGGCTGATCTGTGCCCTATGTGTCTCTGATGGCACCACGGTCTTTGCTGCTGTTGCATGAAGAGAGAGGGACCCTTCCTCATGTCATGCAGGAGTGGTAATGTTGAGAGAGTTGCTCTAGATATGAGACACATTGCCCAGAGCAGGGGTGAATAACCTGAGAACCTTTCCTAGAATCCTCTTGCAGGGGTGCTCCCGACTCAGGTACTGACCTTTCCAGACCACTGGATCCCTTCCTGAGACAATCCAGCAGCCACTCCTCTCCTCTGTCCTGGCCGGGCCAGCCAACCTGGACAGGGCAGAGAAACTATGCTAGCTTCTAGGCAGGCAGGCCATTGTTGCTTACTGGGTGGCGCGGTGCAAACACATTGGCAGAGCCAATCTTGCTGGTGCACTTGCAGTGTCGACCTCCTTGTACCTCCCTCTCTCCCTCCCAGTAAGCCACTGATGATACAAGGAAGACAAAGGAGCTTGTGGTGGACTTCAGGAGACAGAAGAGCAATGTCCAGCCACTTTTGATTGATGGGGTCTGTGTGGGAGAGGGTAACAACGTTCAGATTTTTGGGCATTGAATTACAAGAGGATCTGTCCTGGAGTGTCAACACAAGGGGGCTTGTGAAGAAGGCGCAGCAGAGACTGTACTTTTTGGGAATTCTAAGGAAAAACCATCTTCCGCAGAAACTGCTGCTTGCCTTCTATCACTGTGCCATTGAGAGCGTGCTCACTTATGGCTTATGTGTGTGGTACGGAAGCTGTACTACCCAGGACAGGATGGGGTTGTGCAGAGTTGTTAAGGCAACAGAGAGCATTGTTGGCTGCCCACTCTCCACCTTAGAGCAGATTTATGCCACAAGGTGCCATAGGAAGGCAATGGACATAGTAAAAGATCCATCACATCCTGGTCATCCTGGATATAGTGTTCTCGAAGCTACCAGCATGAGTTTGACCAAACTGCGGGAGGCAGTGGAAGACAGGAGTGCCTGGCCTGCTCTGGTCCATGGGGTCACAAAGAGTCGGACACAGCTAAACAACTAAACAATAACACATGGGGGAACAGAAAGAAAACTCCTAGAGCAGTGCTTGATTGACAACATAGAACACAACTGCTTTATAATATGACCACGGAGAATCCAGAAAGTATAAAACAATGCAGCTACATAAGAACATGAATCCTACCCAAAATACCATTATATACTTACATACTGTACTGTACCTTCAGTAGGTACACAACCTCAGTGAGAGTGGTGAGCTTGCTTTTGCCAAGTAATCTCATTTGTATTAGGCCTAATATTCATTTGAGACATACTAATTCTCATCTCTTCATCAACACAAAGAAGCCTTCTATTTGTCAGAGCTGAAAATCTGTTTAGAACAATATGTCGTGGAGAACTGTAGAAGATTAGCCAACACTATTCTCCAGCATTCTGTTCAAAATGCAATTCTGGTCACAGCTACGATTGTTTTCAGTATCACTTGATGTCCTCACTCTCATTTTGAAGCAATATTTATCCATATTATGTGAATTAGAAAATATTTTTATACTGCAAGCAACTCCCCATTTGCTCGAGGGTTGCATTCCGGGTCGCTGCATGTATCAGTAGTCATGCTTAAGCCCAATTCACCCCTTCCTGCCCCCTTCCACCCTGTTCCGCACCCTTCCAGGGCCAAAAGCAGTGTGCACATCAACAGTTGTGCATCCATCAGTTCACACGCAAAATGGTCACCACTTGTATGCTACACTGGAATGTTTAAATGTCTCTTTGAATCTTCCTAACTGCCATTCTCTCCTGCCATGCCTTTTGAGACCCACCGTACTAGAGAAATGAGAGGTGAGCCTTGAAAGCAGAAAAGGAATTGGCTTGGCAAATGGGCTACATCTCGGATGGGGAACCTGTGGCCCTCCAGATGTTGTGGGACAACAGCTCCCATCAGCCCCAGGCAGCATGGCCAATGGTCAGTGGCAGTGGCGTAGCGTGGGTTGTCAGCACCCGGGGCAAGGCAAGTAATTTGCGCCCCCTAACCCGTGGATTTGCGCCCCCTAACCCGTGGATTTGCGCCCCCTAACCCCCAGATGTTGTGCCTGGTGCGGCCGGCCCACCCTGCACCCCCACGCTACGCCACTGGTCAGTGGTGATGGGAACTGTAGTCCAGTAATGTCTAGAATGCCTCAAGCTGAATGGTGGGAGGCCCTAGGATTCCAGAGGAACTGTGTGGAATGGTGAGATCAAGGAGAAGCTCAAAGGGATGGAGGAAATATAACTGGGATGGGGTGCCTTAACACCAAGCCTGGAAGCTTGAGATTAATTATGAGAATGACAAAGACTTCGGGATATAGTGTCCTGTTCAAATTCTCACAGTGAAGGGAGGCAGCTGCAAGTCTTTCTTTGCAACTCTACTCTTCACTGATATATATCAAATGGAGTGGTTTGAGAGTGCCACGTTCCTTAGAGCCTTGTGGTGTAGTCTGTTGTTTCCCTTAAATGTCAGTATCGGATGCTGCTGACCCTTCCCAGAGCTCGTCACTCCTTAGCCACTCAAGCAAAGATTTATTGTGGTTGAAAGCTTTCCTAAGAGATGCCCGCAGTTCAAACAGTGTCTGAACAGCCCCTGGCATGATCACAGTTCACAGACACTCTCCAGTATTTGGCTGTGAATAGCCGAGTGTTTAAAAAATGGCCAGATACTTCATGTTTGGCTGCAAAAAGAACAATTTGACGTATAATTTTGTTTCACTTGGAACCAGCACAGTTGTAAGCAAATGAGCCCTTCCACCAGCACCAGCCCAAAGGTGTTTCTTCAAAAAAATGGAAGTGCTGTCTAGGGAGGAAAGGGAACTAAAACAATATAGGAAACACCCAGTAGGCAATCATGTGAGACAGTAAATCAATCTCTCTCTACCTTTCGGTTCAGCCCTGGCCAGACCTCAGACCTGTTGTTGTTGTTGTTTAGTCGTTTAGTTGTATCCGACTCTTCGTGATCCCATGGACCAGAGCACGCCAGGCACTCCTGTCTTCCACTGTCTCCCACAGTTTGGTCAAACTCATGCTGGTAGCTTCAAGAACACTGTCCAACCATCTCGTCCTCTGTCGTCCCCTTCTCCTTGTGCCCTCAATCCTTCCCAACATCAGGGTCTTTTCCAGGGAGTACATCTTCTCATGAGGTGGCCAAAGTATTGGAGCCTCAGCTTCAGGATCTGTCCTTCCAGTGAGCACTCAGGGCTGATTTCCTTAAGAATGGATAGGTTTGATCTTCTTGCAGTCCATGGGACTCTCAAGAGTCTCCTCCAGCACCATAATTCAAAAGCATCAATTCTTTGGCGATCAGCCTTCTTGATGGTCCAGCTGTCACTTCCATACATCACTACTGGGAAAACCATAGTTTATACTATACGGACCTTTGTTGGCAAGGTGGTGTCTCTGCTTTTTAAGATGCTGTCTAGGTTTGTCATTGCTTTTCTTCCAAGAAGCAGGCGTCTTTTAATTTCATGACTGCTGTCACCATCTTCAGTGATCATGGAGCCCAAGAAAGTAAAATCTCTCACTGCCTCCATTTCTTCCCCTTCTATTTGCCAGGAGGTGATGGGACCAGTGGCCATGATCTTTGTTTTCTTGATGTTGAGCTTCAGACCATATTTTGCGCTCTCCTCTTTCACCCTCTTTAATTCCTCCTCACTTTCTGCCATCAAGGTTGTGTCATCTGCATATCAATAAAAAAAAAATTGGTGTGGCTGAAAGTGTGGCCCAGAGAAAAACGTTTGAGAACCACAGCTCCAGTATATTGTTTCCTGAATCAAAGTACCATAGTTCTATGGACTTAAATACCATATTTGGGTGGTAAGGAAATTCTGCAGACTAAGGATAGATTGATAGTAGGCTTAGAAGGAAAGTGTTGTTAACAGGTGACCAGCAGTCCTGTGGGGCCAGATGACCACTCCTTGCTCTGATTTTGGGGGAATTATTTATGGGAGGGCTGAGTTTGGGGAAATGAAGCTGCAGGCAGCTTAGGGAAGTTTTTAATGTTTGATGTTTTATTCTATTTAATATTCTGTTGGGAGCTGCTCAGAGTGTCTGGGGAAACCCAGCCAGATGGGCTGGGTATAAATAAATAATAATAATTATTATTAAACAACTCAGTTTTTAAAAAGCTTGGGACTCTTAAGTATAAGAATCTGGATGTATGCTAAGCTTAACAGATGTGGAGTTCAGTCTCCTGGTTCCTCTCTTGCATGTGGCCACAAGTTGACTCCTATGTCTTCAAGTTTTGAAATGAACCCATTCATATGTGACTAACCCAGGGCATTCTGAAACGCTGGTCTGGATTAAGGAATGGATCTGCCATATTACAACTAGCATTACAGACCCCAAAGTCTCCTTGCCCTGAATAATCAGGTGACCCCAGAGAGCCAATCCACATGCAACTGCCTGCTATAAACTCCAAAATATGCTGAGAACTAGCTGGTCTAGGGCCTGAGTGCCTGACAATTGCATTCTCCTTCACCATCTTGGCTCACTGACGTCAATCGGATCAAACGATACGCACCCATTTTGGACTGGATTGATCTGTATGTGTGTGTGTTGGGGGAATGGCAACTATGAATGTATTGTTCTATCTTTCAGCAGAGAGTTAGGCGAGAGGAGCTTTTGATTCCCTCCAAGTATATGAATCTGTGGATACCTTTGTAAGTGGTGGGGTCATTATGAACGCATGGATAGTCTGATTCCCTGTGTTGGCTAATTCAGTCGGCTGGGTAACCTGAGGAGAAGGTGGGCCCTTCTCAGATCTTTTCTAGAGGCTTTCATAGTAGGCATTAGTTATTCATTTGGCACCATCAATATAAATATATGTGTTTAGAGACTAAGCAAAATATAATTCTTGTGCAGAGGAGTCCAAATTTAGACAACAGAAGCGGAGTACAGAGGGAAAAAGAGAGTAGAGACGGAAGAGAAAAAGGGAGCAGCGAAGGTAAGAAAAGGGAGTAAAGGGAGGAGTTGAAAAGGAAAGGGAGGAATTGAAAAGGAAAGGATAACAAGGGCTTTTAGTGAGCAAATGCTTCATACATTCTCTCACTAACATGCTAAATGAGAGAATATTATTATCTCAGAAAGGAACACGATTCCTGCTTCTTCACTGGGGGCGAGGAGAGAGCACTGTAAATAGTTATTGATTTAAGATACTAATTCCTACTTTATCACAAAATTCCAGGTGGCTATACATAGCCCCTCGCCATACCTGTTAACCTGAAGTTCCCTACGGAAGGGGGGAAATGGTCATAGCACCCAGCTCTCCCATTGTGTCCTTCTAAGGGGCAGCTGTTGGTGGCCCCTTCCACTATTAGGGGTAATGGTGAGTTGCCCTGAAATGCAACATGTTATCCCCACCCCCTCACTTTGTAGTTATGGAGCAGCCGTTTGCTTATGATGGATTGTGGCTGACTCAAGATATTTTGCTGCCAGGGGCAGAATAGAAAATGACACCCTTCTCCTCAAGTCAAGCACTATGGTACACAAGGCTGACCAAGTAACGTTGGCACCCGAGGCAGAAAATCCTACAAGTGACTCTCACTCTTATTGCGAAAATAACCAACAATTTGTTGCTGTTCTATGACACCCAAAGTCAGCTACAATTTTTTTCCTGATGAATTTTTGCATCTTGACTAACAGACAAATATTTTTACAAGTGATTTCCCCCCAATATTACGCATTTTGTAGGTTATTTTCACTAGTGCCTTCATTTGTTTAGACCCACTTCCCCAGTGTGTGAATTTTTGTAAACATTTGTTGGAGAACTGCATCGTAAAATTCAGATGAGTGCAAATTTCGGAGCTCCTATGTTTTGGTTTTGCAAATAGAAAGTGTCAATTTGATAGATTCAGCTTTAAAGGTGAACTGAATTGATTTTCTCCTGCATCCATATTTGCTATATCAACCTTTTAACTGGAGACACCAAGAACTGAAGGGGAGAACCTTCTCCATGAAAAAGCATGAACTTGTCACTGAGCTGTGGCTTTTCCTTTTGGAGAGTGGGACGAATAGCTGGAATAGCTAGCCAGATATTTAGAAAGATACAATTCAACAGATAAGAGTTGTTGCTGTTGTCTTTAAAAAAAACCCCAACAACAATGCCATGAGAAATATGCAAGGACTATAGAGTTATTTTTTTAAAAAGAGAAATCAGCGTATTTTAATAGTTGTACATGCAACTGAAAATGCTTTCTTCTCTGTTCAAAATGCTTCTAAAGCCCGCTAACTCATCTTTTTCACTCTCCCCTCCACTTTCCTTTCCCAGCAGATTCGAAATGATAAAGGAAATACTTCTAAAACATCTGGTATTCATTCCCAAAATACAGTGTCGCTGTATTTTGTTTGCGTCGAATGCCTTGCTTTTAATTTTATCCCACCTCCTCTCCAAAATGAATGCATCAGTAAATATGCAGAGACCGATTCTCTCCCCCCCCAACCCCCGTTTTCCAATATATTTCATTTTTAAAAATACACACACACACACACACACACACACACACACACACACACACAAAAAAAAACCACCCTCCATTTGTGTTCAACAAGAGAGCCTCTTTCTCTAAGATTAACATTTCTTATGATTGTTCCTGACAGAGGATTTACTTTCAGAGGCCCTGTGAAGGATAACCAAAAAAGGGCATGGAGCAAGACAGTTTTGGCAGCTTGTGCGAATTTTCGGAGGTTTTTAGGTCTTGGTTTTCTTATGAGTGGCTTCCTCGGCGTGCCTAGGGAATGACAGGCATCCCTTCAGGCTGGCTGACCCCACCTTTGGCTGAAGCCTAGCCATTGGCTGCTTATTAGAATAAATTGAGGACAATGCATACCACTGGCTGCCAATTTTAAACATAAGGGATATGTATTCACTTAGCACTGACTTTTGGGAGGGGCCAAGGAGAGAGTTTAGTTCCATGGACTAGGGCTTGCGGGGCTTAGACTGCCTGGGTGCTTCTTATGCTCTGCTGCTGCCGCTGGGAAACAGCCAGAGCCTCACTGCCTAGACCGGTCTGAGAACAGTTTCTGCTGCTGAGGTAAGAGCTCAATGAACGATAAATAAATCCAGAGGGCTTTTTTCTTTTTGCACTTGCACTGTGGATAATTTGCAGGAGCATTCCCATTAAAACAAACGCAAAGCAAGCGTTAGAGGTATTGCAAAGAGCACCTCACAGCTTTGCAATGATGCTCAGCGTTGAATTAACGGAGGAGGGATGCCAGAGTCTGATGTTTCCCAGAGATACTTTTTTTTTATTGTATATTTGTAAGTACGATGGGTATGTTTGCACAGAACGAAGACTCCGTGCAGCAGGATTTCTTACCTGTCTGTCATTGGGAGACGGATAACAACTACCCTCTTAGATGGGGTGTTTTATCTCCCGTTGTAACAGGGCTGCTAATCTCCTTTTTAAAGCGTGGGGTTTTTGTTTCAAAACTTGAGGAAGAAAAGCTGCACAACTGGAAACTAGCCTCTCTGCTCCCCAGCCCGCCCCGCCTTTTTAAGAGTCCAGAACCTGGGCTCTGAAAAGCTTAGCAGCAGAGAGAGAACGCAACTAGCACAGTCCTGGCAAAGCTCTGGTTAATGTTATGGATTTGATATGTTGCTGAAACAGATGTCTCGCTCCGACTGTCTTTCATAAAAGAGGAGCTTTGTTGAAAGTAGTCTCCTTCCGTTTTTAGTTTTTAGCCTTCCACATGTAATGTTGCCTATTGCCAGGATGTTTCTTATGAGGCAGCCTTTCCGGTTAACAGAAGAAATGTTCATGGGTGGAACTGGCTGATAATAAAGTGAGTGTGGGTGGGTGAGCCAGACTGTGGCTCTGCAAAGACTGGAAGCAGACGTTTAAAGCACTCCTGACATGCTCTGATGACTTTGTGAGTAGAAGCCGGTGATATTTTGGAAAGCACAGAATTTCTCTTAATGCTAGTAATAATGGGAGCAAAGGGATGGAAATGTTTAAAGGAGACAAATATCCTTCATCCAAAACCGAAGATAATACATGGGCATGTAGTGTTTGTTTGCTTTTGTTGAACAAAATGGCTTTCTTTTCTTTCTTTTTGGTAGCCCAAGCTTCCTTTTCTTGGTATGTGGCTGTGCCTATATTTTGTTTTTGTTCATTGTGGATCTTTTTTGCCCTGGAAAAGGGGCTATGTAGGCGAAAGCTCTCTTAAAAACATCAAGGACAAGATACCAGGAACCTCTGCTGAGCAAACACTTTTAAATTAATTTGAGATGCAGGAGAGGTGTGCTCTCCCAGGATGTCCTTTTTTCATAAGATCATTGCACACATTCACATTCTTTCGGTAGACACCTAAAAATGTAATGTGTGAATCATACATGTGTTGGGCAGGCTTTGTATCACTTGGCTACACTTGTCACAAAGGCAGCTCCCTGACCAGGGGATACCCAGTCACAAACCTGGGTTTACTGCCCCATTATGCATGGAAAGGCTCTTAGGACCACTTCACATGTTACAGTTTAGATATAGCTTACAAATGTAATGTGGGAATGCATCAGGCACTTGAATCAGACAATTACACTTGGGAGGGACTTGCAGTTGGCTGGCGGTAAGCCTGGGTTTCCCCCTGAACAATGTGTGAAATTGCCCAAGAAACAATGGATGAGATCTAAACCGTCAACACAACGATATAAGCAATAGATAACACAAACATCAGAATCATGTCTGTTTCATAAGGACTGCCACAGCATGCAGTTCATTAAGCAATGCTGCTTTTAAATTCAAATTCCTTTTAGCGGTGCTTACAACTTATAAGGGAGTAGAGTGCCTTGTAAGTGTTGCCTCTATGGTCCAATGTTGCCTTCAACCTACCAATCAGTCTCTTGGTCAAACTAGGCATGATGTATGAGCTCTGGGTGTGGAAATTCCAATGGCATTTCCTTAAGTTGTGATGTGACTCCTGATAGTGGATCAGGGCTGCCACATCAAGGCAGTGGACTTTTTAGCTCTTTGCCTTCCAGCTGATTTCCAAATCAACCCCGCCCCCCCAAGCTCCTATTAATCATGAAGGGGAAAACTTATTTCCTTCCGCATGAGCATCTGGACAAGGAATGGGGCAACTGAGAAGTGGTCCAGTCCAGTCTTTCACTCCTGGCTTCTGGCAGAAAGATGGACTGGACCACTTTAACACCGAGTCATTGTCTGTATGTAGCTTAATCTTCCGCACAGAGAGATGTGTACAGGCCAGGTGCAGATGCAACAGGGGCACTTTGGATGCTGAAGCAGCATAATTTAATAGCCTGACTTCAGCTGATTTTGCAGTGGATCTGATTTGCAAGTTAGTGAATGAGGATGATTACAGAAAGGGATTGACAAGGTGCTGAATTTGCAAACGGGTCCTTGGCAACAAGTATGCTTCCCCCCCCCACTTTCCCCAGAAATTGGATATTTGGATCATAGGAGCCAACTCATAGGGGCTGAGGAGTCTTTGGCCCCCCAATAACATTTTTGAGGAAGCTGCGCCCCCTCCCCCAAAGTTGATGGGCATTGCCATTCAAATGGTGTGTGTACACTGCGTCATGTGATTGATTGGGCAGGGCTTACCTGCTCCCACCAATATTTTATTCAAGTGGGCACCCCTGATCTGGATGAAATATTCTGGCAATTGCATGCATGTGGAGAATCCTTTTTATGATTCACATCCAGCTGGAAGCACCTTTGTTAATAAAACAATAAAGGCTTTGTTCTGTAATAATTAAGGGACAAAGCAGCTCTGGAATCAGGAACATTTCTCTCTCCAATTTGGATCAGGGACATAGTGCTGGTGGGGGAAGGGTTAAGCATGATCTCACTTGCAGTCATTTTTCACATTTAACCCTTCCGCAACCTCTTTGCAGGTGTCATTATGCCCCTCCCTAACAGTGTGGCAAATAGCTAATTGGGAGGGGTGTATGTGCCAGCACTGCAACGCTGTTGGCTCAGCGTTTGGTTGCCCAATGTGGTTACCTTTAAGAACTGCAGGTTGGAACATTTGGGCAATGAAGTGATCTCAGGTTCTGGACTGGCTCCACCCACCCAAGCTGGTGAGGAAGGACTATAAAAAACTTCCTGTTTGGTCTGAAGCCTTGCCTGAGCGACAATGCTTTCCTAATTCTGGTATATTTCTGCACAGTGCTTGATGAGAACCCATTGTCCCTTGATGAGGGCTGATCTCCTTTCCCCTCTGAATTGTTGCCTACAGCTCAGCAGTTTTAACTGGGGATGAAATTATGGCATATTGGCCACATGGAGAGTTAACTCTTCCACATCCTGCACTGTAATCCCAGACTGAATCGCACTTGTTTTTAAGTTTAAATAAATAAATGTGAAGATCCTGAGTGTGGGTCCTCTGCATCGCCCCTTCAATGTCGAGCCGTGTGCCCCCTCCTGTTATTTCTGTTTCAAAGCCTTTGGGAGGAAGATGAGGGAAGGGGTCACAAGGCTGTAGCTATAGCACTGGAAGTTAGAATGGTGCATATTCTGGTTTCTCTTCAGATTGTACGCCTTTCGTCAGAATGTGTTGTTCATATTAACTTTGGTTTGCAAAAAATCCTGAGTATTTGCGGACGTTAACATATTTTCAATTATTTTCCTGTGATGTGGGTACTAATGGATCGATGACGAAAGTGGACCCTTCGGGTTCTTAGGAGAGGTGTGTTTTGGTTTGTGTATTCGGTCGGCATCCCTCTTAATGGACAGTCCAGCAGGTTCTTCTCAGAAATATCTCGCCAAATATCTTTGTCACCTGGTTGGAAATATGAATTTCTCCAGCTCATAATGCTTGGATGTATTTCAAATTGAGCACAGCTTCAATTAGAAGTTATTATCTGGCTCAGAATGTGATAGAAGATTGTTCACATGCACGATCCGCGACCCCATCAAAAACAGTGCCTGTTTTTTGTCTGAATCGTAGCTCTGCAAAAGGCCTCCAGAAGCTGTTTTTAGGCTCCAAGAAACTGCAGCTCTTCAGCAATTAGCACCAGGCGTGGCTTGGGAAAGAACCCAAGTCTCCAGAGCTAGAAAAAGAAAGCTCATAAATAACTGTTTTGAGTCAAGCTGAGTGGAGTTCACCTCTGACCAGTTCTTCATTTTCTGGTTGGGTGCCACAGAAATTGCAGCTTAGCTCAGACCTTCTCTGTCTGAGCTCCCACTGCATTGGTGTTCCCTCCCTCATTGTTGTTGTTGTTTAGTCGTTTAGTCGTGTCCGACTCTTCGTGACCCCATGGACCAGAGCATGTCAGGCACTCCTGTCTTCCACTGCCTCCCACAGTTTGGTCAAACTCATGCTGGTAGCTTCGAGAACACTGTCCAACCATCTCGTCCTCTGTCGTCCCCTTCTCCTTGTGCCTTCAATCTGTCCCAACATCAGGGTCTTTTCCAGAGAGTCTTCTCTTCTCATGAGGTGGCCAAAGTATTGGAGCCTCAGCTTCAGGATCTGTCCTTCCAGTGAGCACTCAGGGCTAATTTCCTTCAGAATGGATAGGTTTGATCTTCTTACAGTTCTTGGGACTCTCAAGAGTCTCCTCTAGCACCATAATTCAAAAGCATCAATTCTTCGGCGATCAGCCTTCTTGATGGTCCAGCTCTCACTTCCATACATCAATACTGTCCCTCCCTCATTACTGTGCGCCATTTGCATAGATGGCCTGCAAAGGGCATCCTATATTGTACTTCTAGAGCTTTATGGTGCAGAAATGCCACATGGTGGGGGACTGTGCACTGTTGGGGTTCCTTATCACATGGAGTATCTGTGCACGCATAGCTCTACTAACCCACAGAGGTGCTCCTTTTTTAGGTCTATGGGTCTACATGTGAAGGTCATGGGCAGAGCCAGTGGTGTGGTCCCACTCTTCTTTCCCACCACCCTCCTCCGCATTCCTTCTACCCAATGAGAATATTTGAACAGGGCTTTTCCTATCATTATTAAAATAATGAAAGCTGTGATTTTCAAGGTCTGAATGCTGTGTTCTGTACAAACTCCAGCACTTCTGTGGAACACACACAGTGCTTTTGAAGTCTATTGGTTTCAATGGGGTTTTTTGTTTTTGTTTTAGCAAACTGGACTTCCTCAGGAGTTTACAGGAGTTCTTTCCTTCCAAGTAATATGAATGGGGAGGCGGAAAGTTTATCTTGGGACAATTGAGGGATTTAGTCCTTGCGAATTCCTATATGAAATGGCCTTATCAGGATCTCTTGGACTAATGTGCAGCTCGGGATTTAGGCATCCAACAGATTTTCCACATCTCCAAATTCTGCAGTTCCTGGATGTTCATCTGTCAAAATACTAACTGAAATATGTATTTTGGAAGGAGTTTTGTTTTTGCATTAAAAAATAAAAAATCAGATGAATGTGGAAAGAGAGTGGAATGAAATTATGGGTGAAAACCTGAGAAATGTATAATGACCAGAAGTTGGCAGATTCAACCATCCCTAACCTGGAGGAAGGATGTGAAATTGGCAGCATTCCCTGAGTAGCAAAGGTAGCCTGTGTTTTTGTGACAGTCTCCGTTCTCAGGGACTTGGGGAATGACAAGCAGCCTGCGCAACTGGCAAGGCCAAAGGGAGCATCCTTGTGACTGCTCTCACCAGGGTTTCCAAGCAGAGGAGAGCCTAAGGCACAGATGGGAAACCTTTTCCACTTCAAGAACACATTCCGTCCTAGGTAACCTTGCAGGGGCCACATGCCACTGGTGGACAGGACCAGGAAGTAAATTTTACCTTTGTATGGTAGGATTGTTTCCATACATACAAGAAGGTTGGCGGTTCGAATCCCCGTGATGGGGTGAGCTCCCGTTGCTCGGTCCCTGCTCCTGCCAACCTAGCAGTTCGAAAACACATCAAAGTGCAAGTCGATAAATAGGTACCACTCTGGCGGGAAGGTAAACGGTGTTTCCGTGCACTGCTCTGGTTCATCAGAAGCGGCTTAGTCATACTGGCCACACGACCTGGAAGCTGCACGCCGGCTCCCTCAGCCAATAAAGTGAGATGAGCGCCGCAACCCCAGAGTCGGTCACGACTGGACCTAATGGTCAGGGGTCCCTTTACCTTTTTTACTCTATCCAGGAAAGCAAAGAGGCATCACCAGAGTTCATGGACAGGCTACACCCTTCTGTAGCCTTCGACATAATATCATGGAGGTTGCTAGGACAGGGAAAATGGTGTGGAAGATGTGGCAAAAAGATGTGGGAAGAAGGGAGAAGATGGAGAAAAGAGGCAAAACAACAACAACAAAACCCTGCAAAAGGAGTGCCCTCTCCACTTTTGACTCTCTTCCTGCCCACTGCTGGCTTTGCTTTCAATATCAGCACCAACAGAACAAGACCACATAAGCACACGCAAAACTTTGGCATCAGCCTTAACTTGGGAAGGCTGATTATTCTTTGGGAATGAAATTTGATGTGCTATTTTTTAAGACGAACCTATTGATGAGACTAGAATTTGTGATCTGAGCAACTGGAACCAGGACAGGCAGTGGTGGGAAAGTACCCTACTTGGAAAAGCTTTGGCTCTGTGGAAACTTCCACTACATATTTCAATGCTCTGCTCATACCGATAATAAATAAGGGTCCTCTGAGAGATGCTGCGCAGGGTGTAAAAACAAGACAATAAGCAACCCGCCCGTTTGCACATTCATTGGTTGGATGTCCTTAAATAGGGAAAAAGGGGGAATAATGGAAATTGGCTCATAGAACTGTGTAGAACACCATGTCTAGTCATAAATACTTTTTAGCTTGGAACTACCCAGAGGTTGTGGGATACGTCAATATGTATGCATGCCCCCTCACCCCCGCCACACACACAGATTGACAAGTTACAACGAAACCCAAAACAATGCTGGGAATATTGCCCTTAAGAATCTGGTAACTCAGACTTGTCAGGAATTTTATATTGTAGTTTTAAAGAGCACAAAGGACAGAAACAACAGATTTACGAGGCAAACTTTCTTCGCACCAGCTAATCCGTGGGGAGATAGGATCAGCATTGCCATAAAACACGTTTGTAAATAAGCAATTCCGCAGGCCTGGGATTTTGAAACGTGCCCTCTCTCCTTTTTAAGAACACAATTACTGGGTCATATGCATGACCCATCTCATCCACTAGTTTATTTCCAAGCGTGGCTGTTGGTGGATTTGACAGGGAAAGTGTTCAAGAACATGGAGCAGGGAGTTAAGCCAAATGTTCAGGGGTGTTTTGAGGACAGACTTGATGGGAGAGAAACGGAATCACATGGCCGTTCTGAAAGGAGAGGGAATGAAGAATAATAAGCAGGGTCCTTGTGGAAGTATATTGGAGGAGCACAGGTCACAGGAAGGGTATAATGAGAAATAAGGTGGTGAGGGGAGATTGTAGGACAAGTACATTGAGGGGTTTAAGGGACAAAAGCTGGAACTGGATGCAAATGGGGTTTGAGGAAGGGGTTCCTATGGTTTGATCAACCATCAATATGCATGCCTTTTATTTTTTTAAAGGATAAACAGATATGTTGAAAATACTCACATTACTCAGGGGTTTTTTTTTCTTTGATTGCAAAATTGCTTGGAAAATGCTTAACCATTATTATTTTTATTATTTTTATTTTTATTTTTATTATTATAGCTCAGTGACCCCCAGTGATCTTGAGCCTCTCTTGGTTTTTGAGCAGTACACCTGTTCTGGAAGTGAGATTTTATTTTTTTTGTTTTTAGTATTTTATTTTCAATTTTTCTAATAACAATTTTCTTACACATAGATATCCAATCCAAATTTGCATTGATTGACTCCCCCCTGCCCCGGTTTCCAATTTTTCATTTTTTATTTTATCTAATTATTTCCCCCCCCCATTCATTTCCAATTATTTTTCACATCATAATCCGGCCTTCAGCTCATAAATGCTGCAGCAATCCTGCTAATGTTTCCACGTTCTTGCAGTGTTCTTTAAAATAATCCACAAAGTTTTTTCCAATCTTGATTAAATGAAATGGAGTTGAGATTTTAAATCTGAATCATCTTCCAGTTCCAAATAAGCAGCTCCTAAGCATGAGATCCTAGCCCTCAACCACGAATAATCTGTACTGGCAATGATCCAGTGAAGCTGGAGACACGTCCATACTCTGTTGTAGCCTTCCTCAACCTGTGTGCTGGCTGATGCTGATGGAAGTTTCCATCTGGAGAGGGCACCAGGCTAGGGAAGCTTGCTCTCTTGCTTGAAATATTCTTCTGAGGCAACAGTTGGCATCGCTCACTTTTCCAGCTTGAAAATAATCACAGTAACCTTTCCGTTCAGCTTGCTCACGTTGACAGCTGCCTCCTGAAGCTTCGGTTATCAAAGTGGCTTCAAACCTTTCTGGCGTTCAAGTGCCTCAGAGCTCCTGCCTGGCTCGCTGTCTCCTTTGCTCCTGAGTGGCCCTGGGGGAGACAAGGAGGTGTCCGATTTCCTATGAAGGAACCAGGAAAATCCCACAGCAGGGTGTGGCGATCACACAGGGTCCCCAGACATTTCACCGTCTATTGATCCCTGTGTCACCACTTTATTTCTTTGCTGCCACCACCCAGGCCCTACCTGGTACAATATTGAGTCCAGTCAGGGTTAAATTGGAACATAAACTTCTGTTTATTTATTGCAGTTTAACAAGCGTGTGGTTTCATAAATGGTATTGGTCCATTACAATCATGGGGTGTCTATCCAGATCTATAACTTCCGCTACCTGCTCTCACTCACTAAACCACCTCTCAAATGTCTTCCTAGTTCCTAAATGTTCCCGACTCAGCTTATTTCGCTAGACTAACTCAACC
This sequence comes from Podarcis melisellensis, assembly GCF_964234715.1. NCBI lineage: Eukaryota > Metazoa > Chordata > Lepidosauria > Squamata > Lacertidae > Podarcis > Podarcis melisellensis. Next base: position 59,892,631 of record NC_138542.1, read on the forward strand.
TACTCACAGACTCTATTCCAATTCACTCCCACTCCAACCAACCACCCAACTCCCAATGAACTGTCCCTTTGCCCCGCCCAGAGCTGTTTTATAGTCCCTCTGACTCCACCCCTGGGTTCTGATTGGGTAACCTGTTTAACTATTTCACCTCCAGCACTCTCATATGTTAACGTCACACAGGGATGCCTGGATCTAAATCGTTTTTCGGGGTTGCTGGTGGCACAGAGGTTTCTGGGTGGTGGTGGTGTAGATAGCTAGCTAGAAAGGGGCAAGATTTTAGATATGGGTGCATGGAACAATTTTTTAATTTTTTAAAAAATTAAGACTCCTTGTGCTCTGCTCCCCCTTTCTTCCCACCCAGGGCAGCCCAGCTGCACCTCAGAGCTGGCACGTCACACCAGACAGGGCCTTGACAGGGGCAGCTTCTCCTCCTCTTTGCCCGCTCTTCAGTAACCACTATCAGCTGCCCAAGGGAGGAGACAACAGAGGGGCCACAGGATGCTCCCCTATATCTTCCACTGCTGCTCAGGACAAGCATGGCTCAACCCAAGCTTGGTGGTGGTGGCACTGGGGGGGGGGGGAAGCAGGGACATATCAGGATCAAATCAGAAGCCAGGATGGTTTTTTGTACTTCTGGGTCTGTCCCTGGAAAATAGGGACACTTGGAGGGTGTGGGATAGTCTGCCTCTGAAAACCAGATACTGGGAACAACAAACAGCTTAGGGAATCTACGAAATGCTGAATTAACACTACCCTTTGGATTTCATGGGACCCGTAGGTATATTTAGAGCCAAGGTCCTAATGCCCAAAGATGGCCCTGTTTTTACAAATTTTTTAGGAGACTTCTGTTTAATTTCCTTGGCAGTTACCACGTTGACCACAGAAAGGCACAAGTATTCGGCAAACAGATTCTTCAATCAGTAAGTAACTTGTGGTTAGGATTTAAGAGCTTTTCGGTCCCGTTTGTAAACACCTGAGCCTATCATTAACAGGTCAAGGATAACTGGAGCTTTGGAGCCCTTTTTATGTACCTAGGAAGGCTCAGTGTAAATACAGCAATTCATAAGAGGCAGGCCTGCGAAAGTCATGAGCCATCGGACTGAATAAAGCCTGTCAATCATGTCTCACGGGCTGCAAGGTCCCCTAGATTGTGGAATTTGAGGAAGACTGCGAAAAGAGAAATCTTAGAGACTTCCTCTTGGGCTGCTTAGGGGCTGGTTTTGGTGTTTTTGGCTCAGTGGCTCATAAGTTGTGGAGGCCTGTGACAGGGAGAGAGAAACAGAGAGACAGAGGACAGAAATTGAGACTGGGTGAAAATGTCTGCTTTTCCAATTTCCCCACTACTGTATAATTTCAGGGAGCAGTGGGTGGGTGGGTGGAAAGGCGACAAAGCTGGCAGAAAATTTACCACAGACTCAGCTACATTACTAAAAAACAACAACAGCGATTTGAACGTGCTATAAACATTCAACACCAGATGGCGCCGGAGAGCAGGAAATTTCAAAACGCGATTTTCCATAGGGATTTTTTCCCCTTGTGTTAAAATGATCTAATTTCTGACTTATTTTATAGCGTTCCCCCCCGCCCCCCGAGTTTAGATCCAACCCATCAGTGGTGACAGTCTTCCCAGGAGTCATGGCAATTGCAAGCTGCCATCTTCTCTCCTAGGAGTTCCTAAAGCGGGGGTGGGGGGAATCTCAGCTGAATGCAGCCTTCCAAGCCTCTCTGGGCCTTGGGACTTTCTTCACACCACATACCACCCTGGCTGGCTGCCCTCTACCCAGGGCTTAGCCCTCAGTGGTCATTGCTTGTCAGGACTGAACTCTGATACTGCCTTTTGCTTGCCTGATGGAGGGTAGGGAGGGACATGTGAGAGTGTGAAGAAAAACTTGCCCAGTGTATAAAAACATTTATATCTATTGCTACACCCGCTTTGGCCACTGGCATGTGGCTCCTGGAAAATGGCCCCGAAGGGAATGCCCTCCTCAGACTGAAAATGGTTCCCATCCCGACCGAGATTAAGGTTCTAGGCCTAGTTTAAGACAGAGTATCTCCTTTGTCTCCAAAAATTCACAAATGAGATTCGAGCAGTTTATTTGAGTGAAATGCGAGACTAGTTTCCTGCTTTGAAAAATTATTTATGGGTTGTTGATGGGTTTTCTTTTTGCTCTTCTTCCGGTTATTTGACCCTAAAATAATGGCAAGGCCATCACAGCATATGTGTATCAGACTCCACATTGCAGCAGTTAAATTTAGCATTCCTGTAAAAGAAAAGAAAAGAAAAGGTTTTTGAACTCCCAGAGTGTCAAATACCATCTTGCAATGAACTTAGAATCTTGATTAGACTGACACACAAGGAATTTTTATTCTCCGTGTATGATCCTGTACTCCAATTTCTAGATTCCAGTTCCATATTTTGTGGTATCTGTCATATTTAGGGCTCTGTGTCTTAATTAAGATTAACTTAACTGCTTGGGCTTCTGGAGTATCCTCACTTGTATTATCTGTTTTTCCTCTCTGAGTTGAAAGTGCCCTTTCTCTAAATCACAATTCTTAATAACTATTAGCAGCAGTTGGAGCAGAACTAAATGCTTAGGAATAATACACATTTTGCTGCGAAGTCGTTCGAAATCATTTATTGATTTGTGACAATTATGTATACCCCAACTTTCAGGATGCCAGTTCTCCCAAAGTATTTGGAACATGACGAGGCCCTCAATGTGTGGTGTAGTGGTTAAGAGCGGTGGACTCGTAATCTGGTGAACTGGGTTCGCTTCCCTTCTCCTCCACATGCAGCTGCTGGGTGACCTTGGGCCAGTCACACTTCTCCGAAGTCTCTCAGCCCCACTCACATCACAGAGTGTTTCTTGTGGGGGAGGAAGGGAAAGGATCTTCTATCTCCGGTCTTTAGTACAGAGATTTGAAACAAAGTCCTTTTCCTTGCTCTTTAAGAATAAGAGGCAGCATTTCTTCCTCCCCTCTTTTAGAGGTGGAAAAGCTGCCTTTTTGTATAAATCCTGAAGTAGATCTGTGTAGAAACTGAAGGGAAGAAGCTGGCAAGTGCTGGTTACATGTGCCCTTGCACCTCTGTATGTGCATGCATGACTATTCATGTGTGTGAGAGGGATGGAGAGGGGAGTATTCTGTGTCATGTGCTGTGCTTTTTTTTCTGGGGGTACGCAGGGGTACGCATACCCCTAAACATTTTTTGAATCTAAGTTTGGCCTCATTGAGGGGCAGTATTTCAATATGAGTAGGAAAATGAGAGTACCCCTAAACATTTTTTAAAGAAAAAAAGCACTGGTCATATGTGTGATGGATGAATGTGTGACTTGTAAGTGTCCTGTGCATGGGCAAACATTGGCCACTCCAGCCACTGACCTATGGCCCTCAAATTGGTAGCTGACCATCAATACATATCACAGATGTTCTATTTCTGAGGTGAATAAGATGCTAAAATACTTAATTGTTCCTCCACGATCTCCTTACAGCTCCTTTTAATGGTTTAGTCATAAGTTTCATCCTTATTCTAAGGCTGTAGCACTAACATATTGGCTGCATTTGGGGACAATAAAATGCTACAGTTTGTTGTTACAGGAATCAGTTTAGGCAAGCGTTGGTTTTGCATGCTCTTCCACTCCTTTCTCTTCCTCTGGTACAGACATGATCAGAATCTTTGCTTGCCTTTCTGATTAACCACAGTTTAGTGTTACATCCAAAACTAATTTTTACACAGTCATCTAATCCTAAGCTTTTATTTCTTAGTAGACGATCTAGAACTGTTCTAACTACTTAAATAACACCACCGTTAAACATTCATTATCCTCCTCACCATTTTATTAAGAATGTTCCCATGGTGATCCTTTGAGGTCTTTACCAAAGAATATGATTCTGTATAACATTTTGCAAGTTCACTCAGTAGTTGCTTCTCCTTCCACTTTGATTCCTTCTCTTGTTTACATAGGCAAAATCAGTGTTTTCCTCTTAGCTTGTTTTGTTCTCTGTTCCAAAATCTTCCCAAGTTTGTTCCCACACTAAAAAATAGTTCTGCAAAAGCCAAATTTTATCTATTTCAACCTTTATACTCATACAAATATCTCAGGGTATCATCTTTGCCTATTTTCTGCAGTGTTTTAAGCATTGTTAATCTTTTTACTTCTCTTTCCCCATTAGTTTCCTTCCATTCCTAAAAGCTGCAACAGATGCAAAAAGCCCTCTTGCAAAAACTAAAAATTAAGCACATCTGATGTCATACAGTATTAACTTGCAAGAAGTGGTTGTATTCTTCCTTTACTTGCTTAACTCATCCCCACTTCTATTTGACCCCTGATTTATAGTCATGAGTCTGAGAGGTTCCTTTTTTTGTGTGTCCCATCTCTTTCCCTGAGAAAAAGTTGTGATTTACCTGAAGTAGGGGCCATATTGGGACGCAGGTGGCGCTGTGGGTTAAACCACAGAGCCTAGGACTTGCTGATCAGAAGGTCAGCGGTTCGAATCCCCGCGACGGGGTGAGCTCCCATTGCTCGGTCCCTGCTCCTGCCAACCTAGCAGTTCAAAAGCATGTCAAATTGCAAGTAGATAAATAGGGACCACTCCGGCGGGAAGGTAAATGGCATTTCCGTGCACTGCTCTGTATGCCAGCTCCCTCGGCCAATAAAGCAAGATGAGCACCGCAACCCCTGAGTCGGTCATGACTGGACCTAATGGTCAGGGGTCTCTTTACCTTTAGGGGCCATATTCACACCCTGCAGTTGAAGAACTATTGATACTGATTTAACTATCTTATTCCCCCAGAATAAGAGTTCTTAGGAGACACCCATCCCCCTCACAGAGCTACAGTTCTCTGAGCAATTTGACAACCGATTGCTCTTTGCAGCAAAATTTGGGAATTGGAGCTCTGTGAGTAGAATAGCGTTCTCCTAACAACTCTCAGCACCATTAACAAACCACGCTCCCATAGTTCTTTGGGGGAATCCATTATTGCTTAATGCAGTGCTTCAAATATACTGTCTGAAGGTGTCTGGAATGTGTTTTCACGTTCCCTGAGGTCAAATGATTGGGAGCTGAGGCTGTCAGCCACAGGAACAGATACTACCTTTCTTCTGCCCTCTGTTCCTGAAGAGGATTCACTAAGCTCAGTCTCCATCTCAAGCCATAAGGTTCCCAGAGTCTCTGAGACTACACTGAGCTGAGGCTCCAGTGCAATGCAACTTGGAAATCTTTTGAAACCACCACATGGGAGTTCCTCACATGGTGATACAATGATTTCATGTTGTAAGTCTTTATACATTGAGTTTAATATGCTGTTGGGAGTTGCAATATGGAATACCTGTTTTGCAAAAGGGTTCTGTTCCCTGTATTGCATAAGAATAAGCAAATTACATCAAATTTCACCCCAGAGGAAAGGTGAAATCCTGACAACAGTGTACCCTCCTTGCTTCTGGACTCTGTACCGAAGATGATCTATGGTGCTTCCTCATAAGAACTTTTTGAGGCTGGAAAGGCCTACATATGCATAAAAAATTAAAAAGGTTATGAGGAAAAGCTTGAAAAACCAGGGCATGCTTAGTGTTGATTCATTTAGACTGTATTTTGGGGTCAAACTCTCCCAGTTGTATAGTGTGGGGGGCACGGGAGTGGTTGCTCAGGGTGGAAATTGTTAGGGGGTACAAAATTTCAACACCCGGTGCTGCCTCAATACTCATGTGTGCTTCTGTTGCTGGGCTCTGTTGAAAACAGATTCTCCATGCGAACGAGGAAGTGACCTCTCCAGACAATAGGACGACTCTTCTCTTCTTATCTCTGCGTCTGTGATCTCCTGGGTGATGCGGACACTGTGAGGCAGTTGTATACATGTGCCTACTCTGTCTGTTTCTTTCCCTCCCACCCACACCCTCCACACGGCCTTGGGCACTGGCAAACCACGCTACACCACTGAACTCTCCCAAGGCGGCTTCTGAAATATAGACTCATACTATATAAGCCACAATTAATTTAGAACCATAAAACAATAGAATTAATAAATAACAAGCACAGGCACTAACGCTAGACACCAATGAGATCTGGCTCAATGGATGAAAAATAAGCTGCAGAAGTGAAGGACCGCCGTAAAATCACCATGTAAAGAAAAAGGAGGCGCAAAGAGAACACATATAAAAGGATATGTGCAAAAAAGAGGGAGACTGCTCACCTTTGTCTATAGGGGACATTACAGCAAGGAAGGTTCTAAAATATGGTTGGAGGACTGGAGGAGGAGGAGAGTGGGACTAGCTCCAGGATTACAATACAAAGCCATCTAGGGAAATAGTGGTGTTCTCCCTTGCCTTCCCTCGGCTTCCTTGGAGGTCTGCTGGGAAATACTTATGTACTTGATGTACTGGTTTGGCCTATCCAAAGGCAGGTGGCTCCAGTCAGGCTTGCGCAGTTGTACATTAAGGGCTGTGGAAAAGCCTATTCCCCACGAGGCGAAAAGGGTACCTCTCTCGAGTATGTGATTTATGCGCCAGATGTGACTCTGCCGCGATGCAGGTGTGACCAGCTTGAGCTGAAAGGCAATTCTGGAAGGAGACAGATTGCCTCATTATGTAATCAATGTAAATTATGGCTTGACTTTTACATGTGTAGAGTATAAAGCTAACACGCACCACTTGCGCCGGCCGTTTCCGAGTGTACATGAAAGAGAACCTGTGCTCGTCAGGCTTCCAGGAAAAGCATATGGGTATAATGCACCAATTCAGCATTCATAAAAATATATGAGACCTCTGCTGAGGACAGGGTCCTGAAGGCAATTTCAGAATTCCACCCAGATGAAGTCACGGATTGTTGCAAATAGAATATTAATGCACTTTCCTTCTTTATTCTGTGTAATATTAATTAGAAGGTAAGGCATCAGCTGAATGTGGCATGCCTTGCTTTTCTAACATGCTCTGGGATCCCTCGAATTTATCTTCAGTTCCCATGCTCTCTGACAAGGCACACAAAAAAATATGACAGTGCAAATCTAAACAGTGCTAAACAGAAGCTTCTGAAGCAGCGGCAGGGTGCTGCCAAGTTGGTATGAACCTCCTTAGAAGGCAACAGAACACTTTTTTTATTTTTATAAAGGCACTATGAACATATAGGGGCTCATTCCACAGGCCTTAATGCACAGCAGCCACCCACCTGTGTGATGCTTGTTTCTGCTAGGCCGGAGACCCAACTAAGGGAGCTGCAACTGATTTGGGAAAAGGCACATCCCTTCATACAAGCTTGCTTTATTTCCCTATTGCAGGGGTGGGCAACCTGGGCCCCCCACAGACGTTGTTGGGGCTATGCCTCCCACCATCCCTGACCATTGGCCATGCTGCCTGGAGTTGATGGAAGGAAGTTAAGAGTCTAACAGTGTCTGCTGTGTCATGGGTTCCTTATCCTGGTCCAATTCCCTGTGGTCCAACAGGTTTTGACCAAAAGCAAAAGTGAGATGAGGCTACTGACTATAAACAGCTATCTTTTCTTAAACCAGCTTTAGCTGTCTGGAAAAATAAAATAAAACAGAACTAAAACCCCCCACTATTGTCCATCTTTAGTCTCAATGACATTAATAACAGAGTGAGTCTTAGGCTTCAATCCTATACATATTTACTGGCCACAAGCCCTTTGAGCTCCATAAGCTTTGCTTTTTCTGATAGACATGTTTGTATACGGTAATTGGACTGTTGAGATGCCCCCCAAAATGAAATACTTGTTTAACCTTGGAAATATTATGATGCATAATTTGTAGTCTGCATTTGTTTTCTCTCTGTTGTGACTCTGTTGTTGAGTAGCTTGGTGGATTCTCTTCACGATACAAACCAGTGTGTGTTGCTAAAACTGCTGCAAAACACTGACCCTCTTAAAGATATTGGTGTGTATTTGTAGCCCTTGGGAAAGCTACAATTGGGGGAGGGCTGTAGCTCAGCAGTAGAGCAGATAACTTTGTGTGCAGAAGGTCCTAGGTTCAGTAGAGTCTCGGTCAGTTAGTGTGTGGATTAATGGTCCAGGCAAGCCTGTGTTCCTATGTACATTTCTCCAATGGCCATAGCAGGGATGGCCTGGTCTTCTTGATCATTATTACACAGGCAACTCCCTGTTTGCATGGGATAGGCACATGCACAACTGCTGACATGTGCGCCTTTCAGTCTGCATGGGGGTGGGGCAGGCATTATGCGCACCCATCGGACACACACGGTGCCTCGGAACATAACCCCCAAGTAAATGGGGAGTTACCTGTACCGGGTTTTCACAATTTAATTCTTGTCTTAGTTTAACATAAAGCAATAGAAACAGAAGATCAGCTTTCAGTTTATTCTTTAAAATGGTATTTAAAGAAAAGAAAGCATATATACTCACGCCCACATTGAACTGATCGTTTCTTTGGCTTGCCTCTTGGCCTAGGTGCTTAATGCTGTAGAATAGTCCCTGAGCCATAGAGGCATAGCTTCTTCTTGAGTTAGAATTCCAACCCTGGGTTACTGGGGACTTCCTTCTTGTTGTGCTGAGAGGGGAGGCAGAAATCAGAGCAGGGTTAGCACCAGTGGTTGGACAGGTCAGGCTCTGGCCACAATGTATGATCCAGGGGAGTGTGACTGGGCCAGTAACACCAGTCACAGATCATCTGGGGTGCTACAGCAGGCACTGCGACTATGATGTCCAACAGAAGATGGTGGATTTTGGAGGTGTCACTGAAATTTGAGGTGCCAAGGTCCATCACTTCTGGCCGAGGCCCCCAGTAGCTCAGAAGAGCCCTTCACTGGCATAACCCAACTTGGCCACTACTGCTGTCTCCACTGGGACCCAAGATGGCTGTTTTAGAAGGGGGTAGGTGACGGCGCTGCTTTTGAACAGGCCTGTTGTCGTTGTCCTAGACAGCATCTTAAAAAGTAGAGACATTACCTTGCCAACAAAGGTCCATATAGTTAAAGCTATGGTTTTCCCAGTAGTGATGTATGGAAGTGAGAGCTGGACCATCAAGAAGGCTGATTGCCGAAGAATTGATGCTTTTGAATTATGGTGCTGGAGGAGACTCTTGAGAGTCCCACGGACTGCAAGAAGATCAAACCTATCCATTCTGAAGGAAATCAGCCCTGAGTGCTCACTGGAAGGACAGATCCTGAAGCTGAGGCTCCAATACTTTGGCCACCTCATGAGAAGAGAAGACTCCCTGGAAAAGACCCTGATGTTGGGAAAGATGGAGGGCACAAGGAGAAGGGGATGACAGAGGACAAGATGGTTGGACAGTGTTCTCGAAGTTACCAGCATGAGTTTGACCAAACTGCGGCAGGCAGTGGAAGACAGGAGTCCCTGGCATGCTCTGGTCCATGGGGTCACGAAGAGTCGGACACGACTAAACAACAACATGATGTGGCACCTGTAAGAGTGCCAGTTCTGCAGGCTGAGGCAGCCAAGTGGGCACATATGGAGTAAGGTGATTGTTGATCTATATAACCTTCTCTGCTACCTACCAAGAGTTCAAAACTGGTAGGGGCATTTTCCAAGCAATAAAACCAAAATGGGAAGCTCGGTCCTGTGGAGCTGAGGTGGCACACGATGTATCTGATTTTATCTCTGTTAAATGGAGCAAAACCTCTGGGCTTTGCTCCATTTAGGGAGCAGAGTCAAAGGCTGCTGCCTGTGCCATCCTAATCTAAACAGCTGCAATTCAGCCAAGCAGTTATTTTCTTTTTGTAAGAGTGGCCCCTGGTCCCAAGGAGTACTTTTGCCTTGAAATGTGAACTGAATCAAATGTATCCCTCTCCCACCTTTATACTCTATAAATGGCACTGCAGCTTACAACAGCCTACAAGAACAACAGTATGCTTCTATGCATGCCTACTCTGGAGTAAGCCCCACTGAGTTCTATGGCACTTGCTCCCTGGTAATTATACATAAGATTGCAGCCTGAATCTCCCTGAGACCCCCCTCCCGATAGCAGCCTATTCCAACCTCTGTGTTTGCCAACTGCAGTGAGAAGAACCAGTTTATAGACTGTTTGCCTTCAGAGCACCTCAGCAGTGGTGATTTGTATTTGGAAACACCCCAAACTTCTCTCACTCCGAAGAAAATATATGATTTTTATCTTGGGTGTTTCTGCGCTGCTCCATTCTGCCTGCTCTGCAGTCTGCATTCCATTTAGCACAAGTGTTGAAATGCAAAGCCACTAAAGAGTTTTATGCAAGTGCCTGTATGAAAATTATATTATTTATTAGCACATATGAAGCTGGGAACCAGAAGCGTGATGAGGGGAGAGAGAGAGTGATGGGGGCACCTGGCCTGGGCACAGTCTGGTTAGGGGTGCTAGCTAAAAGTACTAAAGCTCATGTAATACGTTGACAGTTATTGCATAAATTAACTTCACTAGCAGATTCTGTATTTTTTTTTTTTTTTGTATGGAACACGTTTTCAAGATGGCAGATGAGAAGCGAGAGACCAGCTTCCTCAGAGGTTTAGTGAGGCCAGCAGGCCGGGCAGAAGAGTGCATATTGCATCTTCTCAGTGGTGCTTGCTGCCTAGCAAACCTCCCATTTTAATACTGCTGCTGGGAGAGAAGAAGACTGGAGACACCAGCTTGGTTCACATGTAGCACTAAGTCAAATTGTGGCTTAGTGCAAAGGCAAAAACATGCAGGTTTCAGAGAGGAGACAGTCACCGCTTAATCTGGTCCTGCTTCTGGCGTGATGCTGCGACCTAGGACACACCTTGCTTATTTTAGCATCCAAACCCCAGGCTCAAGGTTTGTCTGGAAGAGAGAAACCGTGGACGACAAACCATGGCTTACCTCACAATGGTGCAGCAGCAGCAGCAAGACTGGAGGAGAAGCAAAATGACTGTCATTTGCTCTCTGGAAACCTGCTTTTTTGCCTGCTCAAGCTAAGCCACGGTTTGGCTTAGTGGGGTATTTGGACTGAACCACTGAAAACCAGTAGCCAGCAAATATTTTGCAGAATAGCTGATGGTGAACAGGAGCAGTATGCTGGGAGAACTTTTTTAAAAAATTTAAGCAGAAGGCTATTTCTTTCTATGATTATGGGATTTAAAGATCCACAAACTCACTCTGGTGTTTGTTCCTAGGGGTGTTGGAAAATGGAATTTTGAAACTGACCTAGAATAGTTCTGGTGCTGTTAGAAGCAACATGCTTTAAATATAATGATGATAATAATAATAATACCCTGCCCATCTGCCACTACATATCAGAGAAGCACCATCTCTACTGGCTTTTCAGAGCCCATTGAAAAGTCTCCCCTTTTCAACAAACTTTCCAAGTGGAAATTTTAATCCGAGTCCATCTGCATTCAATTTGATAGTGCTTTCATATCTGCTGATATTTCTGTGATTTTATTTTATTTTTTGGTTAATTGCTTCATAGCCCAACCCCCTGCAATGCATGAATCTTTTTTGTCTGACATGGGATTAAGAGTCTCATGCTCTACCAGCTGAGCATTAAAAAATCTACCTGCAACTCTGCAGTGGGGAACCCTAGGCTTCTTAGAGAAAAATCAGGATACAAATGTGATGGATAGATAAATAAATAAATAAATAAATAAATAAATAAATAAATAAATAAAAACAGCTGGAAACTCACAGTTGAACCCTCTGAATGCATCCATCTGAGAATCTTCAAAGCTGTGGTGACAAGAACTGTTGCCATTTCACTCTTACTTCTAAAGTACTTGCTGGCCTTGGTGAAATTACAAAAAAACAAACAAACATTCAGTAAGGTAACTTATTGACTGGTTTCTCTCTGTCTTTTCTAAATCATTCTTTTCACACTCTCCTGGCAAAACCCCACTATGAATAATTCTTGCTCTCCCGGAGAAATTTGCCCATCTTGTCTTTCAACCCCTCCCTGCACTGATACATGTCTTTCAGAGCACATTTTATAGCTAAGGGTGAAGACATGGGGGAAAAGCAGGGAAAACAGGGAGCTGAAATGTAATCGGAAAAATATTTGTGCTTCAAGGCCCACCACAGTTTTCTTACTAACGCCAGCTTCCCTGAGGATTCCCAGACGCAGCCACGCCTCAAGGATACAGCTCTGATAATCTTAGGGAAACTGACTTAAAAGAGATGTGGGTACTGTATTGTGTTTTTGCTTTTTAAGCTACAGATCTATGGCTACCTCAGTACTAAGCTGTGCTCATGTTGTGGAGAAAGAAAAAGAAATAGGTGAGCTTGAGCTGCAAATTAGATGTTAGATGCTGTTATCTGTACTAAATGATGGTCAGATAGAAGAGAGGTTTGCTCCCTTTGGATTGCTTCATGGGTTCCAAGCTGTGGACATCACCCTCTGTTAGAAAGGAGTCGTGAATTTCACTGGCCGGAACAGAAACGCTGGACACTCTCTAGACCAGCATCAAAGTGAAACCTGAACTCATGTCATTTGCCAAAGTGAATACAGATACTTGACAAATGTATGCCAGCTGTCCAGGTTTTGTGCCAACATACCTGTTTGCTAAGAACCGGTTAACAGCAGGCGACAGTGTTCTGGAATCAGTGGTGGGAGACGAGAAACAGTGGCAACGTACCAGGTAATTGAAATGCAAGGTTTTGAGGGTCAGTTCCTACTGGGTGCAGCCCATGGAATCATCACAATGAAAGGCACCTGGACATAACCTGTTTTCGCATGATTTCTTCATATGTGCATCAGATTTGACATTTGAAACAGCCCTAAGGGGTGTGGAACTGGCAAGTGGACCTTGAAGCTGGTGAGCAACCACTGTCTGTGTGAACTTGGACCTCACAACCCTCTCCAGGTCCAGGAGGACATGTAGCCTCAACCCAGTCCAACTGGAAGGTGGTCTGAAGCCCCTTAGTTGTTCCCAGGACTTCACACGGACAGCAGAACAATGAGGCCTTCTTTCTACACTTCAGTCTTAGTGCATGTTGTCACCCACTGGCACCCTGAGCTGGGAAGATTTGTTCAGATGTGGTTAACCACAGTCCTGGATGGGTCTTGAAACTACCCCACTGCTAGCTTGAAGCAGAGATTTTGTGGGAAATGTACGTGCAGCATTCTATGCCTTTGAATACCAAGTGCTGCGAATCACAAGTGGGGAGTGTGACTGTTGCGTTTAGGTCCTGCTTGCGGGCTGGCCACTGTGTGGGCAGCACTAGATAGGCCATTGACTTGGTCCAGTGTAGCCATTCTTAGGCACTCAGAGGGGGAGTGGCTTAAACAGCATCTCTTCCTGTTTCCTCCCAGCTCTAAGCCCTGCATTACTAATAGACATTTCTCTAGGTGAGGAGTGTTTGGCTTACATCAGGGAATGGGAGGGAAGGTTTCAATACCTCCTCTCAGATAATTGTTTCTGATCTTCAAACCAGTCCCCAAGGGGCTGCTAATTTGCAGAATGAAAAAGCACGGGGAGATCCTAATTTTAGCCTTGTTTGGGGTGGCCTTTCAGCTTCTGCCTTCTAGAAGAAGGTCCAGGGGTTATAAAGACTAGGACTAGCCACCTGAGAAACAGTTTCTATCCAAATGCGATTTTGGTTTTAAATGCAGTGTAAGTTAGTCTCTTTTTGAGTATATTGTATTTAATTATGGGGTATCAGAGTTTTAAGGGGGCTAACCAGGCTGGGATAGCTGGAATAGCAGGCTTGTTGGTTTTTTGAATGTCTGATGTAGATTTTTTTTTTTCAATTTCGTTGTTCTGTATGGGACAATGACAATAAAAATTATCGTATCGTATCCTGGTGCTGCCAGCCACTGGGCAAGCATAGAAAACGGTACTTTGTAGGGTACCTAGAAGGAGAGGCCACTGAAGCAAGACTTGTCAAATGGCATTAATACCCTCTCCTTTGGCTTCTTGAGTGTTGTCTTCCATTCCTGATTTGTTTGATAAAGCGCATACCAGAAATGTAAAGAACCTCCTGTGCAGTGATGACCTTAACCTCCACCTCTATGATCACTTCCTGTGGTAGCAGCATGAGGGCTCTAGGTGGCCTGACCTGGTTTAGGGCACCTATTCTTCGGATGAGAGTTTAGTTTTGGTCATCTGCTAGGTATAGTTGTCTAGGGATGGGGGAGGAATTATGTTTGCATTTCAGTGCAGACCTACCTAATTCACGGGAACCGAAACACAGATATGCTTCAATATCCACCAATCTCTGAATTGTCTGATGCAATTCTTCAAAAAAAAAGTGTACAACAGCACACATATGAGGGGATTTTTTTGTGTAAAAATGAATACATTAGTGAACGTAATTACAGAAATTTATGAAATTGCATACAAAAATGCCAACAAATTTTTATGAGTTCTTCCCCCGCGCCACATCTGCAAGCTGATTAGGTATTTGGACAAGCAGACTTCACACTGGGAAAATGAAAATCTGAGAGAGGCTGAAATTGATCCATCCATTCATAGTTTTGTCTCAGAGGCCAATTGTGCCTTGTCCTTGTTTTGGCCTTTTTGGGTGCAGAGGGATGCAACTGTTTCCTCCTAAGGTACACAAAGAGAGGAAGTAAAATACTGGCTCTGGGTTTTCTGTTAAACACTTGCACAAGGAAAGAAAGAATACCCTTCGTTGGTTGAGAGGAAGATCAGAAGAACAAAGATGTGTTCTTTGACATGTGAATTTGTTATCCAGGAATGTTTTGGCTGAGTTGGGGTGGAGAGATTTTGGGAATATGGAAGCGGTTGTCATGTCGCCTCTGCCTGCTGTCCAACCATCACACTCAAAACCTGGCAGTACGAAACAGACTACAACTCCACTTTTTATTTTTAATATACTAGATAAACATTGTTCTGTGGTGACCGTGGCATCAGTCCAACAGGCCTTATTAAGTCAAAACTCCCCTTGGAGATTTCACTGGGTATATTGAACTCCAAGACTCTTGACAGACTAACATCTTTTTTTTTTTTCCTTTTCTGTAATGGAAACAGAAATTTCACACGTTATTCTCACGACAGGATATATGGCAGAAAACTGCACAAAGAACCTCGGCATTCTGTGTCCTGTATCAATTCACGGGTAATAATATTTAGAAGTCTTAAAGCCCTCTCTGGGAGGGAGAAAAAAGTAAAATAATTTTGGCTGCCTCTCAGTAAAGTGTAAGTTGATAAAATGCTCAGAAAATATTATATGTCCGCACATGTATTTTATCTTGACAGGCTCTGTGCAGTGGAGAGTCACACAGCAGAGTCTTGCAGCCAAGTTGGAAGAAAAGAATGTTTTTCTTACAAGATTGTATTTGAGGTGGACTCTGGGGTTCTCCTAGAGAATGCCAGGTTCTGGAATCTTCTTTTCTAGCCCAGACTTTCTGGTGACTTACGTTAGCATAGTATTACAGCGGTCAGTGGAATGAACTTCAGCCTAACCACAATGAAAACTAATTCTTATTGAAATAGCACTTATGGTGAAATTTATGGCCACAATATCACAATTCTTTAAAAGGACGCTCTTTTTCTATCACCCCTTATGGCTGCTCTGGAGGGGAAGGAAGAGACTGGCCTCCCTTCCCCTCTGAAGTGATGGGACATCCCTCATGAGGAGGGATGTGTCATTCCTCGTGTCAGACGTTCCCTCACAGGAGACGACAATATGTGGTGCCAACGCTGACTGGCTTGGTTTTTGTAGACTGGTGTAGCCCATCTCAGCCACGTGCAGAAACCTTTTCCTATCCTCTTCTGTCCTAACACCATTGGCCTCTCACAGTGTCTGTAGAGTGAAGACTACTTTAATGATGATCATGAACATAGGTGTATGATGGGAAGATATGCATCATTATGAAGAGTGAGATGGAGAAGAACTGGGGAAAAGCACCATCTATGGCAGGTTCTTGGGAGAGATCCACATGCATCTCTGCATGCTGTGTGATCCATGGGAATATGTTAACAGAGGCTACCATTGTCCTCATTTCAGAAACAGGGTCACTTTTGCCCTCTGTAATGGTGATCAGACATGTTGTAGTTTGCCGATGGTAGTTGTTTGCTTACATGCAGGAAAGCAAAGTTACGTTATCAGGGTCACATGATTGGAATGGGGCCAGAGTTGCCCCTGATGGCCTCGGTTTCTCCCCCCTTTCTCATCAGTGTTCCTATTTGCCAGCCTACCCCATGGCTAAGTGGGACAAACACTGACAGGCAAGTCAAGTTCTGTTTGCATAGTCCTCCCCAGGGCCTTGGTCAGAATGTGAGGATATTGGAGATTGGCATACATATTTATAGACCACTGTCTCACAAAGCATCAGAGTGGTGTAAAGTAGCATAAAAATCCATGGATGGATGGATAGATAGATAGATAGATAGATGATAGATAGATAGATGATAGATAGGTAGATGATAGATAGATATAGATAGATTGATCCCCTCCTCCGTAAAGGCCGCAAAACATAATGTAGGTCTGGGTAACCTATGTATTGCTCACATATTCACACACTTTTGTGGTCTGTAATAAGGCATGTTCTTTGCGGATGGGAAGAATAGCTTTTCTTCTCTGGTGAGTGTTTTTGGGGTGTGTGTGTAAGAATCTGTCTAATAGGCAAGAACCAACATAACTAATGCAATTCTGTTTCAGAGCTGTCAGTATCAATATAGACTGGATCAGATGTTGCGTGTTATTCCCCCTCCCCATTTGTCTTTTTATTTTTTAAAATGTTCAGTAAAACCTGACTTTTGAAATCTGCTTTTTAAAAGATGTTGTTTTCGAATAGCGTAACACTGACTCCCTTTCCCTCCGTCCCTCACTCCACCCTGCCTTTGACAGATGGGGGAAGGAGGCGGCCAGAAGGAGTGAGACATACTGGGCCCAGTTCCAGCAGTTGAAAAGATACCCTGGAACAGGATGTATGCGCAAATACCCACTCAGCAAACATGTAACATATTGATATATTTAAGAGGCTGAAGATTAGGACTATCCAGCCACCACTGGGAGTGGCCCTGTTTCCCTTTGTTTACAGTTTCAGTCCTATGAGTTGAAAGCTTTAAGGAAAAGTTTTATCTACTTATCAAATATTAGAATTTATGCTCTCTCTCTCTCTCTCTTTGGCTGAAGTACTTTTGGAGGAGTTGACATCTTGAAGTCTGCATGTTTGCTTGTTTGTGTTAGCTTAGCAGTTGTCAAAATTATCAAGTGGTCTTATCTGGTACTTTGTCTACTACTTTTCTTGCTTCCTTAATTTTGCTTCCTAGGAGAATTTATAACAACAAAGGGTCCAACAGGAAATATATATATATATATATATTTGTTAGTGGCCTCAAGACCCATCACTGAATGATGTTTCCTGAGGTTTCCTTGCCTGGGAGCCATGGCGCAGGCTTGAAATTAGTTTGAATTTGTAATGCCGATATGGTCAGGTGATGCTTTTGTGTGAATCCCCACCCATGGTGAAACATTTCCGCTGTGGTGACTTCACAAGCTTTGCCATTTGGTGATTTGCACACTGCACCAGAAACAGTTCTGATGTTATGCTTAAACTAGGGGTAGGGGTAGGGAATCTGTGGCCCTCCAGAATTTATGGGATTACAAATCCCACCATCCCCAAGCATTCATCATGCTGGCAGTCCCATCATGCTGGGAGTGGGAGTCCAACAAGTTCTCCATCATTGATTTAAAGGGGAAGCCCACTCACTTAAATTGAATGATGGTTAGTCAACTGATTTGTCTGTTCCCATGAGTCAAAGAGATATCAAAGACACAACTTTTCAGAAACCAATTGGAATGGCAAGGGGGTACGTAAAACTTGGGGGTGCTGTAAATGTAATCTTGAACTTTGATGAGAAATGGTGGCCACTTCTCATTCTAAGCCCCTTTTGTCGTTAGAGCTTGTAGAACTTTAATTAGAACTTGCTGGATTTTGGAAGAAGCATTTCAGCAAGATACTGCAACATAGGTCTCAAAATCCACATAGGTCTCAAAGCAGGCCTCAAAGAAGCACATGCTTCCAAAAAACCCCCAAAGGTTTTGTTATGTTTAGAACATTCTTGGGATGTTGATCTTTCATCATGGAATACAGTTGTAAGGGACATTTTCAAAATGTTGATGCAACACCAGGATATTTAGTATGTTGCTAGTTACTAATCTACTGCTTTTGCCAGAGAACCACATTCATTTTACTTTGAACAGATAATTTGTGTAGATTTTATGTTTATTACTGAATATCCAGTCTCTCTCTATTACATCTGTTAGTGATAAATTGCTTTATGAGTGTCCTGTATATAAAAAACAAAACTGGCCAATTGGCCAAACAGTATAAGCGAGGCCTCGTTTTCATAGATAGCAGATTAAATTATAAATCTGTGTCTGGAATGTACGACTGCAGACTTAAAGTGGGAATCACATGACTGAATACAGTATCATTTGTAGAACATAAAATATATAATATTATATGTAAAAGACTATATCTGTGGCAAATGGATACATTCTTTAAGAAAAAAAACAAAGCAAAAACATTCCAAAACAGTTAAAACATTCTAAGAACAGTTAAAATTAAAAACATCTAAAAGCAGTTACAGTTAGAAACATTGTTGCATGCAACGATATTGATCTTGTCAGGAACAGTATTCTTAAGCCACCCGATGCCTGGGTAAGCAGGAATGTTTTCTAATTCCTCCCAAAAGTTAATAATGATGAGGACAGAAACATCTCCTTTGAGAGGGCACTCCACAACTGAGGAACCATCACTGAAAAGGCCCTGTCACAGGTCAGTGGCAACTGGGCAGCCCCTGGTGGTTGTGCCACCAACAAGGCCTCATGTGGCTTAGCCTGGAATAGAGGAGACTGAGAGGGGATATGATAGTCATCTTCAAATATCCAAATGGCTGTCTCATGGAGGATGGAGCAAGGTTCTTTTTTCCTGCTCTGAAGGGTAGGACCTGAACCAATGGATTCAAGTTATAAGAAAGGAGATTCCGACTAAACATCAGGAAGAACTTTCTGATAGTAAGAGCTGTTTGACAATGGAACTGGCTCCCTCAGGAAGTTGTGGACTCTCCTTCCTGGGAGGTTTTTAAGCAGAGGTTGGATGGCCGTCTGTCATAGATGCTTTATTTGATATTCCTGCATTGCAGGGGGTTGAACTAGGGGACACTTGAGGTCTCTTCCAACTCTATGATTGTAGAATTGTAGAATTCTATGACTCTGTATAGGGTAGCTTCCTAGTACAGTAGTACCTCGGGTTAAGAACTTAATTCGTTCCGGAGGTCCGTTCATAACCTGAAACTGTTCTTAACCTGAAGAACCAATTTAGCTAATGGGGCCTCCTGCTGCTGCCGCAGTGCCGGAGCACGATTTCTGTTCTTATCCTGAAGCAAAGTTCTTAACCCGAGGTACTATTTCTGGGTTAGTGGAGTCTGTAACCTGAAGCCTATGTAACCTGAAGCGTATATAACCCAAGGTACCACTGTCTGGTTAAAAAAAAGTGGTTATAGAGAGCTGCCACTTAGTACCAATGGTGTATATTACATTAGATCAGCTTTTTGTTCATAACGATGCCCATTTTTTGTTGATTATAGCTGTATCTCCGCTTGAGCTGATGTCCTCAGTAGGGTTGCCATATTTTGAAGAGCAAAAAAAGAGAGGACACATTTGTCGACTTCTACTTTTAACTATGGATCATGACGACTCCTCTCATTTAACATATCCATGAAAAAGAGGACATGTCCTGGGAAAAGAGGACATATGGCAACCCTATATAGCCTATATATTTTATCATTACACTAATGGAGGAAAATAACAGAACCAAGGTATCCAGGATATATTCGACTCAAAGTACTCCTGCTAGGTTCTGCTCTTGGGGAAAGTTGTATGCTGCTTTAAGAGATGCCAAGAGTCAAGTTCAAACTGCTATGCAATGTTTTTCAACCCTTTTTAATGCCTTGATGCTGGGTTGATAACACAAAAGGAACATTCCTGCCAAATACCTGATTTTTCAAAGAATGGTATTTCATGGAAGGGAGACCTCTCCGTTGCATTCTGCAGAGTTCACAGACCTCTGCAGTTTATTTTAAGAGATCGGCATTTGTTTGGCCTAGTTTAATGTCAATTATCTAATCAGAAGCAGACACACAACATCTTAGGCTGCGAAAGATACCGAGGAATGTACTAATAACTTCAAAGGGGAAAGTAAGAGTTCAGTGCCCATCTTAACGGTGAGACCCCTTGCAACCCATCTCCCCCTTCTCTACTTAATTAGGTTTTGGGTTTTTTAAAAATCAGTTTATCAGCAGCTATATTTCTTCTGCGTGAATCACAGCTAACAGAATTGTAGTTAAGTCAGCTTTGCTTATACCAAGACAATCAACGTTGAGAGGTATTACCATCCGCTCCACTTCTGATGTTTAGCAGTCAGTGCTGATGCATACATAGTGAATAGTGTCTGTGCACAAGTGGACAAAACATCTTTAGGAGAAAACCCTAAAGTAGTGGGGAAAGGGCACTGCAAAGCAATCCAATGCTCAATGGCCATGGGGCAGAGGCAGGGGATCCCAGAATACTGAGTGGGAGGGGGAATGCAATGGAGTATCTGGAGGAGGGTGTGTCTGGCCGACGGCGACAGTGGACAGGTGCAACCTGTTGCTGCAGATCCCACTTTTATTCACCAGCATTGGACGAAACAGCATTGGTTATGCTGGACAGAAACCAGCCACCATTTGTTTTTCCCATAGTCTCAAACTGAGGACTCTAGGACAGTGGGGTTTCAGACGCATCATGCACCCGCCATTATGTAAGCCTGCTAGTGCTGTCACTGCAGAGGGCCTTGCCTGCTCAAGGAAGGGGGTGGAAGCACATGTGACACAAGCAGCCAATATATATATTGCATTTTATGTTCGCAACCACCCTGGGAGGTGGGTTAGGCTGAGAGAAAGTGACTTGCCCAAGACCACCCAGTGAGCTTTGTGCTTGATTTTGACCTGGGTCTTCCCAGTCTGACAGTCTAGCCCAGTGTTTCTCAAACTTGGGTCTCCAGCTGTTTACGGACTACAATTCCCATCATCCCTGGTTTTGCTAGGGATGATGGGAGTTGTAGTCCAACAACAACAGCTGGAGACCTAAGTCTAACTTCACTGACCACTGACCTGCTTCAGGTGTATCTGAAGAAGTGTGAATGCACACGGAAGCTTATACCCAGAACAAACTTAGTTGGTCTCTAAGGTGCTACTGGACAATTTTTCAATTTATTTTGACTCCGTCTGACCAACACGGCTACCTACCTGAATCTAGACTCACTGACCTTATCTATTTAAAAAGCTGGCCCAGTCTGAACATGAAAACTCTGGATCTGGCCAAAGGGCGTCTGTCATCTTGTTCTTGCAGTGTCCTGTGATTCCCAGCAGCAAGTATTTAGAGGTATACTGCCTCTGACCATGGAGGTATATCTTGGCTAGCAACGTGCTTCTGAAAAGTGCTCTGCTTTGATGTGCCTTTGGAGTGTACGGGGGAGAGTGCTCTGGATTACAAAAAACGAAGTCAGTGAAATCTGCCAAAACGAAACCACACACCCACCCCTTGATTTCAGTTTGGGTGTCTCAGGTAGAAGGCTGCCCTGTGCTTTCTAAGTTCCACCACATCTGCAGGTCTAGAGTTAGAGAATCCAGATCAGCACCCGTTGAAGTTGCCTTGAGAATTCTAGACATTTCCTGTGCACCTGCCAAGTTCTCTATACATTCATTGTATTATTTCCACTAGGACAGACACATTCACACTGAGCGGAAAGTGCCTGCTGTCCTGGAATTCTCAATATTCTGGAATCCTGTTTGTTACCCTGCAAGGTAAATTTTACTGAAATAACACGATGTTCTCTTGAGGAGAACACACACACACACACACACACACACACACACACACACACACAGACTTCCTCCCTTAAGAGGCAAAAGGAGCCCTTGTGATCTAGGATTGTATTTCTTTCTTTTGGTGGAATATCTCAGAAATCAGCAGGACAGGACTGTAGTAGTGTTACAAAAGAAGAAAAATAAGACAAAGTCGTCATGGCGCCCTGGAATATGGAAAATTCCGATAATAGTTTGGCTTCCGTGTTGACAAAGAGGGTTGCTTTTGGCTTGAAAATGACCCTCTATAAACCAAGGAATTGTCTACATCTCCTCTTTAAAGACATTAAGGAGATCAAAATCCTGTCTTTTATTGGACCACATTGTGGGTAAGTATTTGATACGATAAGGAAGGTTTCACGTCATGCAGAGTCCTCTGTTGGGCTAAGGCCGAGACAGATAATTTATTAACTCAGTTTGTAGCCTGGCTGTCTCCTTAGACACTGGATTGGACATGGAGATGATTTGACAGCCATAAAGAAGGAAATGGGTGGGAAACCAAAGCCTATAGCCTGTAGTGCAGAGATTGTGCTGTGCAAGGTGTAGAATTCACTGGCATTTCAAAGGACTGACCCTGGCATGTTGGGAAGGAGAGAATGATAGATCCAGGGGGAGAATGGATGGGGAAAAGTCAGGTTTGCCAGGTCACTAGGAATGGACTGAAATATTCAGCTCAGTAATTTGGGGAAGTGCTAAAAAATTTAAAAAGACCCCGAAGACTAGTTGGATTTTCAGGAGGCAGGCAAATTCTAAGGAACTTTGGGTAATGGGGATCTTAACTTAAATGGCGTTTCCATGTGCTCTGGCACCTGTCACGGTGTCCTGTGTGCCAGAGGCGGTTTAGTCATGCTGGCCACATGACCAAGAAAAGCTGTGTGTGGACAAAGACCAGCTCCTTCGGCCTGAAAGCGGAGATAAGTGTCACATCCCATAATTGAATTTCACTGGACTTAACGGTCCAGGGGTCCTTTATCTTACCTTACCTTAAAGGTAAAGGGGCCCCTGACCATTAGGTCCTGTCATGACCGACTCTGGGGTTGCGGCGCTCATCTCGCTTTATTGGCCAGGGAGCTGGCGTACAGCTTCCGGGTCATGTGGCCAGCAGGACTAAGCCGCTTCTGGTGAACCAGAGCAGCATACAGAAACGCCGTTTACCTTCCCGCTGGAGCGGTACCTATTTATCTACTTGCACTTTGACGTGCTTTCAGACTGCTAGGTTGGCAGGAGCAGGGACTGAGCAATGGGAGCTTACCCCGTCGCGGGGATTCGAACCTCCGACCTTCTGATTGGCAAGCCCTAGGCTCTGTGGCTTAACCCACAGCGCCACCTGTGTCCCACCTTACCTTACCTTAAAAAATGAGGTTCCTGTGTTCTCTTGAAGAGAAGAGCACAACTGGACCGAGCTCATCTAGTCCAGCATTTTGTTTGCATAATAGCCACCCAGATGCAAGTGGGAAAGCTGTAAGCAGGAAGCTTGGGGGTGGGTCAACTTCAGTTCTTTTGGGGGACAGGGGTTCTTAAAAGTAGATTATCCTACCACACAAATTCCACACCAGATACTGCCCCCTCCACAAAAAGCTGAACAACGTGTGCTTTGCTCCTTGCTGATGCTTACAAATGATGATGATGATGATAATAATAATAATAATAATAATAATAATAATAATAATAATAATAATAATAATATTTGTATCCCACCCATCTGACTGGGTTGCCCCAGCCACTCTGGCAGTTTTTCCATAGGAGTCAGCCATATTTAATTTCTGCTATGCATCAATGATTCATGTAGCAATATGCTTCATTAACCAGCAGACACAAAAAGAGAGTATTTGAAGGGTATTTACTATTTAAGGATGTGCTGAAGCTTAACCTGTCCGAAGATGAAGGTGAAGTAGAGGAGGTTTCGACCCCCAAAGGGAAGTGTTTTCTTTCTTTCTTTCTTTCTTTCTTTCTTTCTTTCTTTCTTTCTTTCTTTCTTTCTTTCTTTCTTTCTTTCTTTCTTTCTTTCTTTCTTTCTTGGAAACTGAATGCATTCTACCCTGCAATAATTTGTGTATATGCTGTCCCTTACGTTGCCTGTCATTTAAGTGCTTAATAGACGCATATGCCTAATGTGTCTTATTCCTCCTCCACTTTTCAAACTGCACATTATCAGGTTTCCAAATGCAGAGACTATTTACAGCTCTGTATTTTGTGTCTAGCTGCACACAAAAAATAATACCTTGCTTCAGGAAAGGGTTCTCTTTGGGGAAAGGCTGTAGCTCAGTGGTAGAGCACACAACTTCTGTGAAAAAGATTCCAGGTTGCACTCCCAACTTCTCTAAGTTGGGCTGTGAGTGTCTCTTCTTTGAAGCCCTAGGCAGCTGCTGCCAGTCAGTGTTGACAGTCCTGAACTGGGCAGACCAATGATCTGACTGGGTATAAGGCAGCTCCCTGTTTTCCTAGGTTTTTCCTTTTTTTGCCAAAAACAGAATTCAAAAGCCACATTGCACATGAACAACAGTACATGTGTTCCAGTGGAGAGGGGAGATTGGTGCCCCACCGATAGTTTTTGCAGCAACAAAGAATAGGTTGGACGCAGAGCCACTGGAATCAATGGGACGCATCATAGCTGTGTGACTAACTTACCCCATGGATTTCAGTGGGATTAAAGCAGGGGTGAGCAAACTTTTTCAGCAGGGGGCCGGTCCACTGTCCCTCAGACCGGGGGCCGGACTATATTGGGGGGGGGGATGAATGAATTCCTATGCCTCACAAATAACCCACAGATGCATTTTAAATAAAAGGACACATTCTACTCATGTAAAAACATGCCACTTCCCGGACCATCTCCGGGCCGGATTGAGAAGGCGATTGGGCCGAATCTGGCCCCCGGGCCTTTAGTTTGCCTACCCATGGATTAAAGGATGTCCAATTTACTATGGACAACCTAGACAGCATCTTAAAAAGCAGAGACATCACCTTGCCAACAAAGGTCCGTACAGTTAAAGCTATGGTTTTCCCAGTAGTGATGTATGGAAGTGAGAGCTGGACTATCAAGAAGGCTGATCGCTGAAGAATTGATGCTTTTGAATTATGGTGCTGGAGGAGACTCTTGAGAGTGCCATGGGCTGCAAGAAGATCAAACCTATCCATTCTTAAGGAAATCAGCCCTGAGTGCTCACTGGAAGGACAGATCCTGAAGCTGAGAAGAGAAGACTCCCTGGAAAAGACCCTGATGTTGGGAAAGATGGAGGGCACAAGGAGAAGGGGATGACAGAGGACGAGATGGTTGGACAGTGTTCTTGAAGCTACCAGCATGAGTTTGACCAAACTGCGGGAGGCAGCGGAAGATAGAAGTGCCTGGCGCACTCTGGTCCATGGGGTCACAAAGAGTCGGACATGACTAAATGACTAAACAACAACAATTTACTGTGGATTCAACTCAACATGTTTCGTACTCCTCCCGCCATCCAACTGAGCACCTGCAATTAGCCTCTAAGGCCCCATCCCTTGGGTTTCGGGTAGCCATTGCCAACCTGGTGCCCTCCAGATGTTTTAGACAATCAATCCCATTGGGCTGAACTTCTGGAGGGCACCAGGTTGAAGAAGGATGGCTTAAGGGAAAGAAGGAATACCATTTCAGAAGGCACAGAAACCAGACAAGCTTTAACCCCTGGAATTTCTCGTTATGGAACATAAAACACAGCACACCAGGCAAATGCACTCAGAAGTTTTGGTTAGGCTCATTTCTGTAACAATTTCATCTATCAGCAGAAGCACACCTCAGTGGAGCGTAACCCTTTTTTGGCCCGAGATTTATACGTTTCATTTTACAGCCTTTGCCAAACTTTAAAAATCTCTTATTCTAAAGTGGAACAACCCCTGCCTCCCCTTTTTATGAAGTACAAGCACATATTTTACATTTATTTTCATAACTTCCACTTAAAAACAATCCTTTGGGGGGCTGTAGTTGGGTTAATAAAGCCGAGCAGTTAAAGAGTGTGGAAGGAGCCTTCGAGGTCTGTTCCGCACAAGGAGACAATGTTGGCTGAGGGACAGAAATTAAAGATACAAGGACATGGCCTGGCAGCCTTTCTCCAAAGCAGGACTCGGATCCAAGGGCTTCGTCCCAAGTGCACAGAAGGAACGACTTCAACGGTGCTTTCCACAAGATCACTTTAATGCAGATTAGCTGTTCTTTAACACCATTGCTGTTGGATTTCTTGGCAAACACAGGGCAAAAGCCAACGCAGTACTAAGCGAAAGTTCTCCCAACATTAGTGATTTTGCTTTCACTACAGAATCTTCTCCCCCTACACCCCACTAAAACTGTGATAAGGGTTCCCTTAACCCTCTTGAAGGAGGCAGGTGGCGCTGTGGGTTAAACCACAGAGCCTAGGACTTGCCAATCAGAAGGTCGGTGGTTCGAATCCCTGCGACAGGGTGAGTTCCTGTTGCTTGGTCCCTGCTCCTGCCAACCTAGCAGTTCGAAAGCACGTCAAAGTACAAGTAGATAAATAAGTACCGCTCCTGCAGGAAGGTAAACAGTGTTTCTGTGAGCTGCTCTAGTTCGCCAGAAGCGGCTTAGTCATGCTGGTCACATGACCCGGAAGCTGTACGCCGGCTCCCTCGGCCAATAAAGCGAGATGAGTTCTGCAACCCCAGAGTCGGCCACGACTGGACCTAATGGTCAGGGGTCCCTTTACCTTTACCTTTAACCCTCTAGAACAGATTTCAGGAGGGTGGAAGGAGAATCCCATTTCACAAGCAGAAATCCTTGCACAGGTAGGATGTGTAGGTTGAATACTGCCCAGGGATTTCCCACATTCTTCTGGAACATTTTACAGGCTGGAGGGTGTTGACCTACCCTAACCACTGAGGAAACAACCTTTTTTTTTAGCCCCGTGGGCACATTTGGGTTTTTGAATAAGGGCCATGGCAACAATGGAAGCAATTGCATGTGTTTCAGTAGGCTAAGCAAGGAAGTTTGCTTCAAGCAAAATTTGAGAGCAAACTGGAGGTTTCTGCTTGGACAAGGCATCTGAGGAATTTTGATGGAAGTCATGCACTTTGGCGAAATGTATACATAAGTGACAACTTTTTTTTAAGGAACTTACTACTTAAAAAAATGAAATTAGCACACAGGGTGCATGTGTGTGCTTGTGTGTGTATGGCATTAAAGGGTAGGGGGCAACCTCCAGCAGGAAACTGGTATGGGACTCTCCCCCAGATTGGGAGCATGATCAAGAATGGGTCCTCACAGCTGTTTTTCTTCAAAATAAGAGCGGCAGGTTTAATCACATGGCTCCCCTCCCCCACCTCCACAAAGTGTTTGGGCCAAAGTCAGGCTTGAAAAGAACAAAACATCAAGTTTTATATTTGTAACTTGATAAAAGCCAAATTCTAATTGGTACTTGTGCAAGCAGGACCTGGAACAAAGCATTGTAGCTCCTGTCCAAAGTAGTAGCCAGCCAGCCAACTAGCTGTGTCCTCTCCCAGGATACTCCATTTCAACCTCCCTCCCCATCTAGTCTTCCCTCCTTCCCTCAACAGCCAGTCAGCAAATCAGTAGCCACTGAGCATGTGTGCTGAGATAACTCTCTTATGCATGGAGCGTGCTGTTTCAATATCCAGTTGTCCTCCTCCCCCCCCCCCTCCGGACAACAACACACTTTCTGTATCATACGTAGATTTATAAATCCGCCCTACTGCCCACTTTCCCCCCTTTTAACTGGATTTTCATTATGAGACGTTAGTGATATAAAACAAAATGTATGGAATGCTGAACACGTCCTTGGGAAGGCTGCAGAGCAAATCTGCCTTCTGCGAAAGCCAAAGGCACAGTGGGAACCAATAATGTGGCATCTCTCCTCCGTCTCCCTCCGCACAATGATTCATTTCATTTTTCATAATTCCTCTGAAATGTTTCGGCTGGAGATTTGCAAAACAAACATGGCGTGATATCCAGCCCTTTGATATCTTGCCTTCTAGCCAATCTATCACCCTTCCCACCCGCAAGACACGCTCTTTAAAGTCTCCCCCCCGATCTTTCCAACTTTCACATACATCCTCCGGGTCGCACTCTGGTTTACTGTAGACCTTTTAGCAATACAACAAGACTTAGTCTTCAATATGCCACATGAAAAAAGGAAAATAAACATAAGAAGCTGCCCACCACTTCAGTCCAGTGGCGTAGCATGGGGGGTGCAGGGGGGGCCGGCCGCACCGGGCGCAACATCTGGGGGTTAGGGTTAGGGGGCGCAAATTCATGGGTTAGGGGGCACAAATTACTTGCCTTGCCCCGGGTGCTGACAACCCACACTACACCACTGCTTCAGTCAAGTTGCCATGGCCCATGAAAGTGTGTGTGTGGGGGGGGACTGCTATTATTATGATTATTTTACTATTAGGCTTCTCTGTCAGTATGCTTTCTACTAGGTTTTTATTATGTTTCCATCCTTGATGTTTTGTAATGTATTTCTAATGTTGTACACCGCCCTGAGATCTTTTGTTAAAGGACAGTACAGTGGTACCTCAGGTTACATACGCTTCAGGTTACATACGCTTCAGGTTACAGACTCCACTAACCCAGAAATAGTGCTTCAGGTTAAGAACTTTGCTTCAGGATGAGAACAGAAATTGTGCTCCGGCGGCACGGCGGCAACAGGAGGCCCCATTAGCTAAAGTGGTGCTTCAGGTTAAGAACAGTTTCAGGTTAAGAACGGACCTCCGGAACGAATTAAGTACTTAACCTGAGGTACCACTGTATATAAAATGAATTAATAATACTAATACTAATACTAAAATACTAATAATACAGCACAGGTGGCCACTGGCACTTAGGAAACTGAAGCACCAATTTTTCATGGGGGTTTACTGTGGGGCACTTTTCACTGCAGCTCCTTATGCCACCTACAGGAGAACACTCTTGTGCTTGAATTCTGCTTGCGGGTTTCCCCACAGGCATCTGGTTAGTCACTGTGAAATCAGGATGCTGGCCTAGATGGATTCTCTTGAAAACGTGGAACCAAATAAACATAAGTCTTATAAGTCTCTGAAAGTCTTTGTAGACTATGCAAGTCTCTGAAAGAAGCAATAGGTCAGATTCTTATCTGGTGAAAAGAAGCCGTAAAGCTTTGTTTTATGGCGTCCAACGCTGCTGAAGTGGTCCGCAAACAGACGTAGTGAACAGAATAGTGATTCCGGATATACCCACTGTTTCGTAGACTACTTCTTCAGCACAGCAGAAGGATACAGAAATGCTTCATAAACCCATCTATATGGTGAATGGAATTGTATAACAGCAGTAACTATGGAGCAGTGGTCATAAGGTTATGACCTTATATTTTGGAAATGTAATGCCAGGGTTTTTCTTCTTCAATTTTTTTGGGGGGCCCCCAAGACAGTGGGGCCCTAAGCTATTGCTTGTTTAGCTTATACGTCAATCTGGCACTGGGTCAGTATTGTCTACGGTGCTTGGCAGTTGGAGGTGGATTTTTAGGGGAGCGCGGCAGGTTCTGTCACACTGGGTGCGGGGCCTCGGGGGCTCTGCAACTATGATGCAAGGCAAGAGGCAAGGAGGGCATCGGATTTTGGCATTTCACAGGGCACCGCTGTAGTTTGAGACCCCAAGGTCTCATGGTTTGTAACAGAGGATCTCCATGCTTTGTGACAAGAGGACATCTGTCAGGAGTCCAGGTTCCCAGCTTGATAGCACAGTAAGTGTAGGTAATTAAAAAAGAGGATTTATTGCAAAAATGCTCTGGACACCTCTGACAAAGCCTCGGGCATCATTACTCAAGATGACCCTTCTGAAGACAGAAGATATTGAACTTACGACCCTTACATCTTTTGTTTTGCTTCCTGTCTAGTAACCCTCCCATTCACCGACTTTGGACTTAGTGGATCATCTCCAACCTCTTCCTGTTCTGAGAGGCTGTCTCTGAGTTTGTTCGCTCCTGTTTGTGCTTCCGGTGAGCTTTGGCTGTGTTCTAGCCTGCTCTCAGCTACTACATTATCAGCCTGCCCGTCAAGGTCAGCTGTACAGCTGCCAGCTCTCCCCTGTCTGGCTAACATCTAAGCCTCTCTGTTCTTGGCTGCTTTCTGCAGTTGGCTGCAAACCTTTGCTTGGAGCTGGCTCATTCCTGACAACATCCCCAGCTCTAGTTGGAAGTGCTGGGGACTGAACTTTGGGCCTCCTGCATGGAAAGTGGATGCTCTGCCACTAAGCTATGGCCCTCTGTGCTCGACTCCCTAAATTATGTGTTGTGCAAAGTACTAATCTGTTTGTTTGGATCATGCTAAGTTCTACTAAGAGAGGGAGACATGCTTCTCTCTTTTCACTTTCTCCATACCAAACACCATTTTATGAACTTTGATCATGCTGCACTTAGCCACACCCCCTGCAAACCTAAAGAGGTCCACACATTTTTGTCTTTTCCCATAGGATCATGCAGACCTGAGACACGTAGATTGATAGCTCCAGAATCTCCAGTTTGGAATGGCAGTTCAGTGCTGATTCAGTGGTGTAGAAGCAGTGGTTTTTGAACTAGAGAACATAGGTTAACACCAGAGAGAATTACCTGACGGTAAGAGCAATTCTGCTTCCCAACGCCATCGCAGAATATCCTAACCTTGATATGTTTCCAAGGAATAGATGCTTTTGGTATGAAGACAAAGGGCCAAGGTAAAATATATATGCAAGTAATGAGCAATCCAATAGCATGTAAGTGTCCTAAAGAGGCAGAGACTAAAATTGATGGACCTGCAAGAGTGGAAAGGTGTGACTGAGACTGTTTCCAGGCTATTGGTATTTTGCAGGTGGGGTTCAAACATATACCTGCACAATTAAAATGGATTTGGGGTTCTTGCACAAGCAACCTGCCTCCCCCAACCAAATTAGACTTTTTGCAGCATGGAAAGTGAAAGGAGAATGAAATGAAAAGTACAGGGTAACCATCACTTGATGTGATATCATGTAATCTCTGTACAAAATAAGAATGAATAATGCCCAATAAACAGCAGTTGTCATTTAACTTCAGTGCAAATATTGTGAACACAAATCAGGATGAATGCGCAATAAACCGTCCATATGGAAATCCTCTAAGTCTTAACCTATGCTATAGGCACACCGTTAATAAAAGTTTTCTTCAAAAGATCTGAAAGGGGGGCAGTTTTTGTTGCTATGGAAAGCTTTTGACACTCACCCCTTTTGATTCAACCCTATTCTAGATCCATCACTGAGGTAACTTTGCAAGCGATTGGTGTAACTGTCAAAGAGTAACGAAGTAAGCATTGATCCTGAAGCAAGTTAGCAAAGTCGGGGGAAAGCACTTGTATAGCTTGTTTCAGGACTGGTGCTAATGCTTTACACTTCAACGATTATATTGATAGGTCACAAATTTACCTCAGTCTCACCTGATGCCCTTTCACCCTTGGTTCAAGCCTATGACTTGCCTGTCTTTCCCAATCTCTTCATGGATGTCCAGTTCCCTCACTTACAAAAACATGAAGCTTTTGATCTTTCTACCCTTGCTCTCCTGGTCCTATTGAAGCGTGTACACACACACACACACACACACACACACACACACACACACACACCTTCCCTTTCAGTATAGTTAAGCTTTATTATTATTGTTGTTGTTTTAAAAAGGTTGTGTGAACCTTTCATGAACCTGGGCTGAACTTTTTAAAAGATTGGTTATGCAGCTTGGACCCAGGAGATTTTTGCATGTTTTGGATTTTATTCTGAGCATTTGAGCTTTTCTGGGCTGTCCGTTTCCCAAGTGTTAAATGAAGAAAACCCAACACCGATTAAGAACTTGTATTTTCAACTATAATATTTTAATGGGCAGCTGAAATGCAGAGCTAGTCCTGTTGGGACTTGTAAGTATGCATTGAAAAAGGATAGTTATTCAAAACTAGAGTGCCACATGCATCCCTGTGGCACGGGAATTTAAACAGATGATGTTTATGGGAAAGAGTTAGTGAGTTCCACGATGGATATGTATGTTTCTTATAATTTTTTTGGCTGCGGCCTGCACTTCTTACTGAGTGTGAGCAACAGAAGCATTGGCCCTCCTTTTGAAGGAAACCATATAGTTCTGTGGTAAAAGAACAGCAAAACATGGTGGATGGTAGACGAGAGAATGAAAGACCTAAATGGGTGACTTGGCATCTTCTGCATAGGACCGGCCCAAGACATTTTGACACCTGAGGCAGACCCCAAAATGGCAGCTTCCTCCCCACAAGGAAAGAAGGGATGAGGGAAGATCTACATCAGGACCAAGGGGGGAAAGAAAGGTCAACATTTGATCTGCTGTCCTGGTGGATCTTGCGGCAGCTTTGCCTTGTCGTCATGGGTGAACTTGGCCTGAATAACTAACTACATTGGGATCTGTTGCCCATGAGGATTTTGCCACCTGAGGCAGTCACCTCACCACCTCATGGGTGGGCCAGCCCTGAATTACAACTCTTGCTGGCCATGGTGGCACAACAGCATCTGGAGGGCCACAGGTTCCCCTTTCCTGACCTAGAGTTTGGGGGTGTGGCTTAAGTTCATCCTGGTCGCAGCCTATGAGGAAGAGGCGTGAGAGGAGCCCTTGGGTGGGGGGAAGTCCTCAATGAAACAACCTCCATCTGAATGCCATAGAGCAGCAGTTCTCAACCTGTGGGTCCCCAGATGTTGTTGGACTACAACTCCCATCATCCCTGAGCTCTGGCCTTGCTAGCTAGGGGTGATGGGAGTTGTAGTCCAACAACATCTGGGGACCCACAGGTTGAGAAAGGCTGCCATAGAGCAAGAGAAAGGAGGTCAGACCAGTTGGTCTAGCTCAGTATTGCCAGTGCTGACTGGTAACCACTGAAGGATTTCAGACAGGGAGTTTCTCCCAACCCTGTCTGGAGGTGCCTGGGATTGACCTTGGGATCTTCTGCATGTAAGGCGAATGCTCTTCCACATAACAATGGCCTTCCCCCCGTGCAAGAAAAGAGAAAATACACGCATTGCCAAAACAGAGGACACAGGTTGGCTTCAGATTTGCATATGCTAATTTGTATGCATAGGCTCAGATTTAGATTTCTGTCACCAGATTCTTCTGTTTTCAAAAGTTATAAATGCACTGTTTATGTTGGCTCGTGGGCTAGATGTTTGCCGCAGGCTGTTGTCCCACAAAAATGTATTGAAAGCCTTGCCAATGAAACTATGTAAAAATAGGCCTGAAGTACTAAAATAACTCCTAAAGAGGTTCTCTCCCCCCCACCCTGCAAAAAAACAACATGCCAGGTTTTTGATGTCACTCTGGTTAAGACTGCAGCCATACAGGATTACTGAGAGCAAGCTCTACCTAACGCTGTGAGACATATTTCCAAGGGGGCAGCCAGCTGAGAGGTTCAGGGTAGGCTGGGTGTCCTAATCGTGTCTAGTTTGGGCCTCCAGATTCCTATCTAACTGTTATGAAACATCTGTATTTGTAGGAGTTGTAGTTCAGCAACATCTGGAAGGCCGCAGTTTCACCGCCGCTGGCATACACAAGTCCTGTCAGTGTGACAGACCCAGCCCCTTCTAAAAGCTGTGCTAAGAAAACAAACCATCCTATGGAAGATTTTTGATGTACAGTGGTACCTCGGGTTAAGAACTTAATTCGTTCCGGAGGTCCATTCTTAACCTGAAACTGTTCTTAACCTGAAGCACCACTTTAGCTAATGGGGCCTCCTACTGCCGCCGCACCACCGGAGCACGATTTCTGTTCTCATCCTGAAGCAAAGTTCTTAACCTGAGGTACTATTTCTGGCTTAGTGGAGTCTGTAACCTGAAGCGTCTGTAACCCGAGGTACCACTGTAAAAATAAATCAAAGTATTCCCTCCTCCAGTAGTCCTCCCCTGTCTCTTTTTCATTCAACTGTTGTTTTTCCTCTCTCCTCCAAACTGGCACAGCTGCGTACCTCCAGCAGATATTTCCTGTTCAAAACCTGCTCCAGACAGGATGCACGAGCTATAATGCAACCCAGGAGAGAGTATGGTGAGCCCTGCAGTGAACAGCAACAGAAGAGAGTGTGGTTGTCTTAACCACATGAGCTCTCATGTGTAAGCAGATTCTGAGAAGTAATAGCTGATGAAGCAAATCCATTTGTGGTGTTACAGTTCAGGGTGTTATGACCCGGGAGACTATGGTTTGAATCCCCACTCAGCCATGAAGTTCTCTAGGCGACCTTGGGCCAGTCACTAACCTACCTCACAGGGTTGTTGTGAGGATAAAATGGGGAGGGAAGAACTGTGTACAGCACCTTGAGGGGCTTTTTTTGGGGGGGGAGGAAATGGCAGATTATGAGGGATTGCTGTATTTGGTTGCTTTCTTGCCTGGGGGTACAGATTATGTAGGCTCATATTAAAATGTGAATGTAATAGATTTCTCTCTATTGCTGATGTCACCCACCCTCCTCACTCTTGCTACTCATTGGTGGGTTTGCTGACCAGCAGTGGCACTGTAGTGGACCGGGAGCCAAGTGACTGCTCAGATCCTGGCTCATTGCCCTTCTGTTGCCAGGTAAGCTCTTGAGAAAGTGTGAGTGGTAGGGTAAGGCCGGCCACTGCAGAGTGGTTACTACCAAGGGGCCCAAATAGCACAGGATCTTGGAGGTCATAGAATTGTAGAGTGGGAAGGAACCCCAATTGTAGAGTTGTCCAAACCCCTGCAATGCGGGAATCTCAGCTAAAGCATCCAAGACTCATCCAATCTCTGCTTGAAAACCTCCAAGGAAGGAGAGTCCACAACCACAAACAGCTCTTCCTGTCAGAAAAGTTCTTCCTGATGTTTAATCAGAATCTCCTTTCTTGTAACTTGAAGCCGTTGGGTCAAGCCCTGCTCCCCCACAGCAGGAAAAAACAAGCTTGCACCATCTTCCATGTGACAACACTTGAGATATTTGAAGATGGCTATCATATCTCCTTTCAGTCTCCTTTTATTCAGGTCCTGGTCAGCTCTGGCTTGGTAAGCTGTGGGGAAACAGCCCATCGTCCACCCCGGCCCCAATCTGGAGCCAGGTCTTCCAACAAGAAGCAGAGGCAGCGGGGGTTTCTCCATCCTTTCATGACCATAGCCAGCCTCGAATCCTCTGAGACTGGAAGGAGTTCCTGGTCTTACTTCTACGCAGCTCCTTTCGTTTAATGTATTTCTGTTGCCTAGTAATCCATGTTTGCAATCACACAGAAGATTCCTCCTGCTTGGATCAAATAGGAACTCTGTCAGACTGCCCATGTGGGCATGTGGACAGAGATTTTGGTGGTGTGTGGGATCACCGGTAGCCCCCTGAACATTTTCTGGGCCCTGGCAAATTTCTTGACTTTGCCCACTGCTGATGCCAGCCATACCTCAGCTGCCACACTGAGTGGGGCGAAATGTTTCATGTCTTCCACACAAGCCCCAGCTGATTATACTACTGGGTAAGAGCTCTTGATGGTTTTGAATCCAGGAAGGCACATCCCAGAACAAAAGTGAATTGGATTCTCCCTTCATGCATGGGTATATGCATACATCGTCCAATAAATAATTAAGCCCCAATTCCCTTTGGCCCAAGACATTGGTTCACAACAAAGAACCAAACTTGGACATTTGCTCTCCACTCCTCGCCTTCAGTGACTTTGTTCCAAGCCTGCTTTTTCTGTACATACAGCAAGGAGCAAAATGACCATTTTCAGAAAACAATCAAGCCACAATGCATTAGTATGACATTTCTGAGCAATTCCTTGCGTTTCATGTAACTTGACCGCTACGGTACGCATGCCGAGTGCTGTGGGTTATTATTTTGGCACGCAATGGAAAGCTTTGTTGAAATGGGGTGTGTGTGGCCATTGTCTCTCATCTGTGTTGCTTCTTGGCATAAAAGAATGTGGTTGAAAAAAATCTGCTTTCTATGACTGGGGGAAAAAATTGGGCACAGATGAGAAACTTGGAGCTAATTTCTGCAATTGTGGAATCCTCTTCCCATAGGCTTTAGAAGATCTTGGAAATGTATTGTAAGCAAATGTTGTGAGCAAAGGACGGATTCGGAGGTGTGTGAGCCACATCCCGTTCCCTCGTGAGGCTCTTTTAGATGGCAGGCTGCGAGGTTCCGGAATATTTCTGCTTCCATCTGCTTCCCCCCTTCCATTTTCTTTCCTTCCTTTCCAAATGCCACACTGGGCTTGAGCAGGAGAAAGTCTCAGGATGAACCCATCCAGCTGCAATTGGCTGAGTTGCTCTGATGTGAGCAGGGAAGTATTTTGCTCAGGACTGTAGCAAGGGAGAAAAGGATTAAATCTCCGCTCTGTGTCTGATTCTGTTCGTCAGGGGTGGCTAACCCTTTGCAGCCCAGGAGCCACATATTCTGGGGCCACATTTCGGGAGTGGGAGGGGCCTGAGGCAAAAGTTGGTAGAGCAGTAAGCGTAAATGTTACCTTTGGACATTTTGCAAGTTTCAGCACACACTCATACATCCTTCTCTATCCTCCATCCAGGAGGGGAAAAATCCAGCCAGGCGTAAAAAACGGTGGGTGCAATTAGAAAGGAGCTGTGGCCTGGGGAGAGTTCTGGGGGCCAGACAGAACAGCATGGGAGCCGCATTTCCACTTCCTCATCCTGAGGTTTCTCACCCCTGCTGTAAATGATCAGCCCCACCCCTATTGGTGCAAATTAATTCTTCTTTTCAAGTGCATTAAATCGAAACACATTTTAACGTCTTGTACCGCTGGGTTTTTATTCCTTTTGAACTCTGTATTTGACCATGTGAGCAGAGGCTGTGCACCCAGGGGCAGGGCCATTGGGGCAGGGTAAGTGTGCCAGGGGGCGAGACGCCCATGGAGGCAGAGTGAGCTGCCCATGGCAGGGCGGGGGGGGGGGAGCCACTCCACTTTGCCAGCAGCCTTCCTCCCTTCCCTCTTCCTTTTGACAGCTTGGGTGAGGCTTCTTTTGGGATACTGCCGGGGAGACGGGGGCATCAGACAGCCCCCCAGCTGGCTCCAGCCACTGGCCGGCAGCCGGTCTCTGTTGGAACAGCATCAATTAGCGACACGAGCCTCAGATACATTTAGAGACCTGTGCACGCTCTATCAGCAGAGTGCGTAAATCTTCTCACAGCAGAAAAGGCGGACAGAGAAATGTGTAAGCATAATGTACAGCATTTTACTCAGCATAGTTCAGGAACAGAGGAAAACATGTCTGCTTCCCTTCGTCTCCAGCAAAACAGCAGTAGCACAAAAGCTATATACAAATGGAAGTTCCCAGCAAGTGCTGGAAGTAAACAGGCATGTGACACACCAGTCACGCCTGCTCCTTTTAAGGTGGAATGGAACTATATCCTAACAGCTCCCCCCCCCCCAGGAAGCAGCCCAGGAGCACGGGGCAGCAGCGCGCCGCCCACCCGCGACTCCCAAGCCTCCCCCAGGCTGTCAAAGCGAAGGGGAAAGGGGGGAAGGCCGCCGGTAAGGTGGCGCAGCTCTGCCCCTTTCCCTGACTACTCAGGGTAGGCTTGGGAGTTGCGGGCGGGCGGTGCGCCGAATGTCACCCCCCTCAGTGATGACACCTGGTGCAGACCGCCTCTTCCGCCCCTGCATGTGAGCACCCACACTTGAATTCTTGCACACAGAACTGAGGCTGGGCAGACCTGCAAGCAGACCTCCACGTCTCAGCTCTGCTCACCCCCCTTCAGTTCTGTTTACAGTCTCTTTTTCATCAACTGGCAGCCTCCAAAGTGGCTGGGTGGGGGACCACTTCTCCTTTGGGGACAGGAATGTAGGAACAGTTGATAGCAAGCTCCCTTGAAGGCAGAAGAGACCCTCCCCCAACTTCAGGCTAAGTGCTGGAACCACAGCGATACTTCCAGTGGAAAATGACACGGGGGGGAGTAAAAAGGGAAATCTTTTATCCTTCATAAATTATTATGATGTCTTTATTCCACCTAGTAGTGGCTGATGTCTGTTGGAACTGGGAGGGGTGTAAGGTAGGAGGCCAACAGTAGGTGGAGCTAAAGGTGACAAGGACATCTTCCTTCTGCATTCTGCAAAGGCAACACTTGAGGCTGAGGAGGAGGTAGCTGATAGCCCATGCAACCCCCTGGACTGGTTGTAAGCAAGGAGATAGGCAGGTGGAGGCCAAATGGACCAGCCTCTGCTGATTCCATCCTCCAAACGAATTCACACAGCGGTGCACATGGCATTTCTCCCCATGCCCACAACAACTCTGTAAGGCTTGGGCTGAGCGATGTTTATTGGCCCCAAGTCCCTCAACAGGCTTCCTGATGGGGGTGGAGGGGAAGGTTTGAGCCTGAGCCTTCCCTGTCCTAGCCCTGCCTTCTCACCATTGCCCCAGGCTGGCTGTCTTTTAAGTCAAGCTGTGTTGACATCTCCCTTTCCTCCAAAACGTGTCTTGGCTCCACTCCTCCTCCTCCTCCTCCCTTGCTCCCCCCTGTCCCTTTTTGACCTCCTCTAGTTACACACAGGCAGGCAGGCAAGCGCAGAGGCAGTAATTAGAGTTCAATAGTCGCCATTGTTTCTCTGCGGAAAGTTATGACTATGACAGCTGCTGCCACAGACCATTATAATAATGATATTGTTGGGCATGTAGCAAAGCCAGCAATTCTCAGCTTTCTACGCCCTCGGGCTAGCCTGAGTTGGCTGCGGGAAGCAGAAGGAATCCTTTCCAAGGCTTTTTCTCTCAGCTGCCAGGTGGAAGAGTTTGCCACAACAGTGAGTGACTTCCAGCAGGTTGCTGTGTCAGCACTTGATGCAAATCTCCCTCCCTTTCTCTCTCTTAAATAGCTACTAGGGTTATTTCCCCCCATCACCCCTTTTCATTTCACGATTGCACTTTGGCAGCAACCCTTTCGGATGTCACGATGACATGTACCTGCTTCGGAGACAGGCGCAGATCAAGCAAATGTGTGGGATTTGCACTACTGCAGGTGTTCAGAAAGGAAGGTAGCAGCTGGGGAGGGGTCAATGAAACAGGGATGAAACTGGCACTCCAGCTATCCTTGTTTACTAGGGATGGAGCTTATTTCCCTGGACCTTGTTAAATCACTTTCCTATTCCATCCTTGGTTGTTGTTGTTTTATTTGTGGGTCTTTTTTTTGAGGGGGGATGCTTTGCTAGGCTGCTTCCAGACAGTTGCTATTTTGTAGGTAGGATTAAACTGCATACCAGCAAATTTAGGTGGCCCAGTTAAAGTGGTCTTGGTGCTCTTACACAAAAAACCCACTTCCAAACAAACAGCAAGGAGCGTGTTGGGAAAATGCACTGGAAAGTGTGGTAGCAAATCAGGACAGGTAAAGGTAAAGGGACCCCTGACCATTAGGTCCAGTCGTGGCCGACTCTGGGGTTGCAGCGCTCATCTCGCTTTATTGGCTGAGGGAGCCGGCGTACAGCTTCCGGGTCATGTGGCCAGCATGACTAATCTGCTTCTTCTGGTGAACCAGAGCAGTGCACAGAAACACTGTTTACCTTCCCGCAGGAGCGGTACCTATTTATCTACTTGCACTTTGACGTGCTTTTGAACTGCTAAGTGGGCAGGAGCCAGGACTGAGCAACAGGAGCTCACCCTGTCGTGGGGATTTGAACCGCCGACCTTCTGATCGGCAAGTTCTAGGCTCTGTGGTTTAACCCACAGTGCCACCCGCGTCCCTATAAATTAGGACAAATGCTTAGTAAACAG
This sequence comes from Podarcis melisellensis, assembly GCF_964234715.1. Lineage (NCBI taxonomy): Eukaryota > Metazoa > Chordata > Lepidosauria > Squamata > Lacertidae > Podarcis > Podarcis melisellensis. The sequence goes on from NC_138542.1 coordinate 59,932,083, forward strand.
GTTGTCTGGAAGCAGCTCTAGTTTGATTTGCTACAAATGTCAGCCTTCAGATATTAGGCCGCAGTCCTGACTGATTGACTGGTTTCATTTTTACCCTGCTGTTCCTCTGAAATCTTTAGAGGTGTGGGCTGATATGGGAATAAGTCCTAGTTGTTTATCTCTGAGTAGACAGGTGTAGGCTTGCATTGTTCACCTCCTGCCCCAGGCCTATGGAATTCAGGGCGGTTCACACCATGAAAATGAAATGAGAATCACAACAAGTTAGTAAAGGAAAGCACAAAGCAGTGGGTGAAAATCAGCAAAAGCAACACCCTTAACTAACAAAAGCCCGCCTTCGAAAACTGGGTAAAATAGGTGCCAGGCAAGGCTTCCCAGGGAAAGGAGTTCCAGAAACATGGTGCCACCACAGAGAAGGCCCCCTCCTCAGTCAACCTTACCATGCTCCTCATGGTAGGGGCACTCCCTTGATCTCAACACACAGACTGGCTGGTATGGAGGCAAGTTTTCCTCCTGCTATCCTGCTCCCAGACTGCTTACTCAAATGCAGACACATGTCAACACCCACTCACTCATTCACCAAAGAACCCCATTCTGATAAGATTGCAGGGCACTTTCATCTGTATCCCTCCTTTTGTGTTTCCCATCACAAGAGGGAGAGTGTGTACTGCAGCCAGGCTCCTCCCTCCCTCTCTCACATTTCTGGAGACCTATTGCATGTCATGTGTTGGGGCTGAATATCTGCAGTGCAGAATGAACCCCACACCAGCCGCCTTCCCACTGCAGATGTTTGCCCTCCAGGGCAAGGAAGGCAATGGAGTCAGCAAAGGCACTGTGAGATGGGGCAGGGCTAACAAGCATGGTCCTGTTCTTCCCTTCATGCAGCTGGAAGTGCAGTGTGTGTGTGTGTGTGTGTGTGTGTGTGTGTGTGTGTGAGAGAGAGAGAGAGAGAGAGAGAGAGAGAGAGAGAGAGAGAATGTATAAAAAGGGCTAATGTTTTTTTGGCATAACTTTTTTTTTAAAAAAACCACATTGGCTTTTGAAACAGCACAGAACAGGCAACTGCAAATGTAGTGGGTGGCTTGGAGCCTTTAGTAGTGCATAATGCAGGAGGTGAAGTTCGGGAGCAGTGATGCTTTGTGTTAGAAGTGTGTCCCTGTTTTCATCTGTGAAATGCTAGCGTTCCACAAGACAGAAGGCATCAGGTCTGCACTGCAGAAAAGAAGGCTGTGTATCAGCCTCCCATCGCCTTTTCTGTAATCTTCTGTTCCAAGGAGCTGCCCATTTCCCTGGACTAGGGGTGGACTGGAGGAAGCACACTGTTCTAGCTTAGCAAATGCATGACATGCTTCCTGATGCCGACCCGACCATTAGGCAGATGCAGGCAATCACCCCAGGCAACGGATGCTGGGTCCCGGTGAGTGGCATAGAAATGTTGGAGTTCTCTGTGTGTGCATGCCCTCTAAGCAAGCTTGCTACCCTCAGATGTGGTGTTGGATGTTCTTCCAGCGTTGAAATAAGCTTCACCTGCCAGTCTGGTCTGCTTCTGCCCATGGAATGATGGAGGGCGCCATCTTTTCCTTTGCCTCAGGTAGCGAAATGTCTTGGACTGGCCCTGATGCTTCTATGGTCACTGTTTTCATGGCCACCCAAAAGTGGCTGGGGAAGGCACATACATCAAGACTGATAGGCCATTTTTAACAAGTGCTTTCTTCATTACTTCCTGTGAACTGAATCAAAACAGCCTTGGACCAACAATGTGATGTAATGACAAAAGAAAAGAAAGAACCTATGACCACTCTTGATGCTCTCAAGGTGGGAAACACATGACACTCCAGATGTTGTTGAACTCCATCAACCCAATGAGCATGCTCATTGTCCAGGGATGATGGGAGTTGTAGTCCTGCAACATCTGGGGGGCCATAGGCTCCCCATTCAGATCTACTCTGACATACAGCAGCATAATGTTTCCCACGGTCTCTAGCCAGATGCCTCTGAGATGACCACAAGCTGGACATGAAGGCAATTGTCCCCTCCCATCGTTTCTCCCCAGCAGCTGGCACTAGAAGTGACCCACACATAGGGGCGACAAAAATTCTGGTTTCCTAGGCCGGAGGGAATTTTTGACATACCTAAAATTTGCTGGGACTTCTGAGCATTCCAGCCATTTCAGAATGTTATTTCCTAAGCAGATTATTGCAATGCTTCCCATGGAACAGATAAGAGGAGAAACATTCTGAATGTCAAGGTATTTGCGTGGTCTGTTGTTTTTATAGGGGGGTGTCAAGAGTCAGCTTGTCCAAAGGGAAATTCCCAGCTATTAGAACCAGTTTTGCACTGTGATCTTCACAGTTCACACAGCAGGGATGCTTGGGCATTCAATAGGAACTTCGGAAGCTGCCCTATACTGAGTGAGAGCACCAATCCATCTCACTCAGTATTGTCTACAGCCGCTGTTCAGGATTTCAGGAAAGGGACACTCCCAGCCCTGCCCAGTATGGGACCAGGGATTGAACCAGGGGAAACTTCTGAATGCAGAGCAGATGCTCTGCCAGGGAGTTATAGCCCTTCTTCAGCCAATTGCAAAGACGTAGGTCATGTGAGACTATTTCCATCTTTTATAACTTGAAAACTGTTTCCTCATCCTTCTGCTGAGTAAAGGCTGAGCAAAAATGGCCTCTCAGAATTCTTTGGGGAGGAATGAGGAGATCTTGCTGAATATTTTCAGGGGCCGACGACAAAATTCTCCTGTAGTTTCTTAAAAGTGTGAAGAAGCAGCACAGCTTCTTTCTTTCTTCTCCTTTCTGCCCCCCCCCCAAAAAAAAACTGCGGGACGTAAGACCTACTGAGTTCCTGGGTTGGCATTTGTCATCCTGGGCGTTAGTGGTGGTAATGGTGGCAAGCTGCCAAGAATAACCAGCGAATATTCTGCAGAAGTGTCCTCTTTTTCAGAAGGGTTCTAACCCCCCCCCCAAACCAAAGATGTCTCAGAGAATTCTTTTCGTGATAATTTTTTTGCTTGAAGTGAAATAGTTTCTGTCTACTCTCCTTTTTGATCAAAGCTGCAGGCAGGTATTTCACTGCATTTAGGTTCAATGTGGCCCCATAAAACTCCTGTGGGGGCTAAATTTGGCCTGAGGGCCACCTGATCTCAGGAGCACCCTAGATGTCCTTCCTTCCTTTATATAGCCCAAGACAGTCAAGCAGCTTTTAACTCCGCACTCCTTCTATGGTAAATGATGTTTACTGTTGCATTTCACTGATGGCAGGGAGAATACCAAGCTATCTGCTTTCTGTAACACAGAACCACTGGCGGGCTGCAGTCAAGTTATCTGCTCCGTGCTGCAATTTCCCTGAGCCTAAGCAGAGGGCTCCTTGGCATTCTGCTTAGTTGTTAAATTTGGCCCTTGCCCGTGCACTCGCTTCCAGTCAAACATTTTGCTAACCATATTAGGCAATATGGACACCAGCCAACGAGCAAAGAGCTGGTTGAGTTGCTTACTTTTCGTGAAGCGCTTCTTAACATTTCCTAACCTCCCTCATTTTTGTTCAGCACATCTGTGGGTTCCTTCTGAGAAATGAAAGGAAAGCCCTAGTTTACTGTGGTTTACTGTATTACATTGGGCGGGGGCATGAAGCGGAGGCTGATATTTTAGATGGCAAGTCTCAAGCCTGTTTGGAACCCTTTTGGTCCCTAATTCCGGATCTGGTTGTAGTCGCTCATGGATAAGGAAAAGGCATTCTGCACATGGTCAGAAAAACACTTCTGTTTCACATGTTGCCTTTGCATTCCTTAATTCCATGCTACTCAAACTGAATTTTTAAACCAAGGTATTCTAGATTGGGGGTTCCCAAACTGTGAGCTGCGAGCTTCATTCAGCTGGTCTGCGGCATGTCCATATTAAAGGCTCATATTGATTTTTAATTTTTGTTGCTTGTTATTTCTTATATTGTATTTAAATTCTCAATTTTAATTGCTTTTTATGCCTTATATTGATTTTAGATTTGAATTCCATAGGATGCCATTTGTGATACAATAGGAGAAATAAAAGAAGCACTAAGAATACTATTAAAAATCTCACAGCCTCTAGCACAGTGCGTTGATAATTGCTATTACAGGCAGAAAAATAAATAGGTGGTCTATCAAGACCATCAGCAATTTGCAAGTGGTCCATTGGGGGAGGGAATCTGGAAATAACTGGTCTAGATCTCAAATTGGCCTAGAAGCCCTAGACAAACATCTTTCCTCTAATCAGATACAGGGCTTGGGTGGGTTGTTAATGAATGGTGAACAGAAGGCACGGCACTCTGTCATGATGAAAGGCTCATTCTTCTGCATAGGAGTAAAACACACATAGTTCTGAGCGTTAATATTGTGTGTCTTAAATGGCAAGCATTTCACATGCTGAAACCTGTTGATTTATGCTGCTTGGTTTTGTAGCTGTGTGCTTGACTTGCAACATTATGCTAATATTAGGCAAATCTGTGTCCTCTTTGTTCTCAGTATTTGGTGATGCATTTCCCACCCACCCACAAAACAATGCATGAGTGGCCAATCTATAAGCAAACTGATTACATTTTGCACCATTTCTCTACAAAATTGTCATTAAACATTGCGTGCAGGGCACGCCGCACAACATCGCATTGTTTGAAGGAGGCTGAGTGCTCTGTCGGAGCAGGTCACTGAATCTGCAGCATGCAAGGCATGTTGCGCGTGTGATGTTACTTGCACATGATGTGCACCAGGCCCCTCAACATGGAGGGCTCTCCGCCCCCTTCTAACAAATATTGAGGGGGCCAAGGTGTCTATGGCCCCCTAGAATTGGCACATCTAGGTAGGGTGGAGCTGTCTATCTCGGGAAGCAGATTTTGGAAGGTTGGGGACGACATCTGGATTTTCTGCCTCATGTACCAAAAGGTCTTGGGTGCTCTCTGTGCCGCAGGTAAAAAGGGTCCACTCTGGAAAAAAAATCCCCGTTCCTATGAATGGGTTTGCAGAATAAAAATACCCATGTACATGCACTTGAGAATGAACCTGTGATTTCTATTTTTGTTAAACAAGATTCTCTTTGGGAGTGAGAGGCTGGAGCTTCTCAAAGATAAGTTTGGTCAAAGAAAGGAATTCCCTTATTAGATATTTCTCATGTTTCCTGCATGCAGTCACTGATAAGGTCTTCTGGGAGATTAGATTACATGGGCATCAGAATGAGGAGGGGATTAATCCTTCAGAGGGATAGGGGAAGTTTATACAAAGACAGCGCCTAAGATGAATCATTCTGCCATGTGATGGATGCGCATTATGAAGAATGCAAGGAAGGAGGGGACTAGATCAGAAAGGATCAAGGAAGATAATTTATGGCCAATGTGTAGAACCAATCTTAAGTCTCTGGGTGAAATACAAGCCTGCTTTCCCCATGGTGATTGTTTTTTAGCTTCTAGTGTTCATGGTCAGTGAAAGGACCAGCTTATATCAAATTAGTCTGTCTAGCTCACTACTGTTTACTCTGACTGGCAACCTCTCCACAGAGTTTACCTAATAACGTCAGAGTCAGGGTCACAAAATGGTGCAGGCATGCCCTGCATCGGCTCTCCCATTAAGGGGGAAAGGGCACCTGCAGTAGCCACCACTGCGTTCACTCACAGAGAGAGGTTATTTTCACATCTCCTCTGTTCAGAGCAGAAGGGTCCAGTCCTGGCATCCAGTGAGTTGCAGGTTTGTTGAAGGGTGCGTCTTCAATGTAGGAGAGGCTGAGGCAGTGCAAACAAGAACTGAGTAGGAAGAGCCAGCATTGTGCATTGTGGATTTTTAAAGGGATATTTGGTGAGACCTTTTGTGGGCACCTGAGTAGATGCTGATAGACAGGCTGGTCCCATAATGTCTCTCTACTGTCTCTCCACAAGACAAGCTTTTATTCCAAACAACAGTGCAGCATTGACTCAAATTAAAGTCATCAGTGGGTTCCTTGAAATATGGCAGGTTTGGCTGCTAACCATCCATCCGTGGAGTCTCATTCTCCACCTTATTTGCACAAGACAAGCTTTGGCAATCCCCTTGTGGCTAGGAGAAGCAGAAGCTTGAATGAACAGAAGACTGCACCCAAAGCCCTCAGAAGGACCCCTTAAAACACATGCATCTTGGTGCATCTTGTCATCATCCCCCCCCCCATGCTACGTGTGTGTGTGTGTGTGTGTGTGTGTGTGTGTGTGTTAAACAGCTCTGGTGAAAGACCTGGTAATTCTGGTTTATAGGGTCAGAGGACTTCACTGTACCTTGCGAATGGTTCTACCGTCCAAAGCTGCTACCCAATTCACCCTCAGTGGAGAGCAAAATGTGCTCTCTGTACTGCTGTGCTTTATGCCGCTCCAATCTTTTTAGCAAATCAAATCAAATCCTTGGCAAGGCACTAAGATAATTTAGGTACGAAGGAAGATTTGGTTTTACAGCTATTAATTGAGCGTGCAGCTACACATGGGGAGATAACGATAATTGAATGTCATGCTCTAAAGAAAAGGCAGATTTGCTTATGGCTTAGAATGTCAATCTACTAACCGACCCTGCATTTTGCTGGCCACAGTCACCTGTGCAAGATAAGGAGCCTGCAGCAAAAAGATAAGGAGCCCACAGCAAAAGCCTGGGTGGTGATATGGAGACTCAAGTTTGCCCTGCACCCGAGATCCCCTCTTGACCTTATAGGTTGACTCGAAAGGAAGCCCTAGATCTCAGCACTCTCCTTTGCAAAATGCAAATATTAGTGTTTCTCCGAGTTTGTTTCAAGGATGAACTGAACACTTACATTAAAAACATCATATTTGAAATTAATGATTGAAGGTCATAGCATGAGATTCATGTGGGATAAAAGGACCGTGTGGGGGGGGTGGGGGTGGTGCAAGGGAGCAGCATTGCAGTGGCAAACTCTGGCAGAAACAGCATGCATACATTAGGGTGGGTGTGGGGAACCAGTGCTCCTCCAGGTGTTGCTGAACCACAACTGCCATTAACCCTGGCCATTGGCTAGGCTTGCTTGTTCTGATGAGTGTTAAAGTAAAGGGACCCCTGACCATTAGGTCCAGTCGCTGCCGACTCTGGGGTTGCGGTGCTCATCTCGCTTTATTGGCTGAGGGAGCTGGTGTACAGCTTCCGGGTCATGTGGCCAGCATGACTAGCTGCTTCTGGCGAACCAGAGCAGTGCACGGAAACGCCGTTTACCTTCCTGCTGGAGCGGTACCTACTTTATCTACTTGCACTTTGAGGTGCTTTCAAACTGCTAGGTTGGCAGGAGCAGGGACCGAAAAACGGGAGCTCACCCCATTGCGGGGATTCAAACCGCCAACCTTTTGATCGGCAAGTTCTAGGCTCTGTGGTTTAACCCACAGCGCCATCTGCATCACCTGATGGGTGTTACAGATCATCAACATCTACACGTGCCAGAAATTTGTACATATGTGGACTCTGTTTAGATATAATAAACAGACTTAGGTTGGGAGCAGAACCTGCCACTGCATTGCTGACCTTCCCCCTCCCCCACACACCTGACTGGAAAAGAGCTAATGATTTACCCAAAGCACATCTTGTGACTTAGTAGGGACTTGATTTCCTGTCTTCTTCACAATGTTCTTTCAACCACACTGGGTTTTAAACATGAATCGAGTTATGGTCTGAGCAATCCCATTCATTCACAGCTGGAACAAAGTAGGAGCTGATTACTTTCAGACAGCAGTTGCAAGATTATTAGTTAAAGAAAGGAGGAGGGTATCCCCTTCCATTCTTGCACCGTGAACAGTTCTGTCTGCTTGCTTTGTACAAGTCTGTTGCAGACAGTTGCTTATATGGCACAAAATTGGCAATCTTCTGCCACAGAATGGTTGCTGTGAAATGGGTAGAACTTCTCCAACTTGATAAATTATGGGTGGCTTTGTCAAAGCAAATGCCCTTGTTTCTATGCTTCCATAGAACTTATTTAGAGTTTTTAAGCATCAAAAGTAGTTTTAAAAGAAAAATTAACAAGGTAAAAGGAAGCAACTCCAAAAACAAAACAAAAATTGCCTGATTCTGCCGAGTGAAAGGGCATTAAAATGGTGTTATAGGACTCCTGTTGCAATATGTAGAGTTCCTATTTGCTTCACTTTGTGTGGGATGGAGGGGGAGAACTCCCACTTAGATTTTCAGTGAAATCACAATTTGCTAAATAAAAGGGTGTGTGCGCAGGAAAGGATTGGAATTAACATAAACATAAAAAACCTTAATATAAAACATAAGTGCATAACAAGAGTATGAAATGCTGGCACATCTTACCCTCATTACCATTCTAGGTCCATGTTGTTAATTGGCTGTGACTCGTGATGCAGCTTGAGGATGTGGTGGCCAAGTTAGTGAACAGCAGACTGGACGGCTGTGTGGATGATTGGGGCAACTGTCCATGGTGCCAGCACAGAGCACATGCTCAGCAGAAAGTCTCTGTGTGCAGCCTCCCTTTACCATAGGGGACAAATCATAGCTCAGTGGTAGAGAAAATGCTTTGCAAGTGGAAGATTTGATTCCTAGTAAAGGTAACGGGACCCCTGACCATTAGGTCCAGTTGTGACCGACTCTGGGGTTGCGGCGCTCATCTCGCTTTATTGGCCAAGGGAGCCGGCGTACAGCTTCTGGGTCATGTGGCCAGCATGACTAAGCCGCTTCTGGCAAACCAGAGCAGCGCATGGAAACGCCGTTTACCTTCCTGCCGGAGCGGTACCTACTTGCACTTTGAGGTGCTTTCGAACTGCTAGGTTGGCAGGAGCTGGGACTAAGCAATGGGAGCTCACCCTGTTGCGGGGATTTGAACCACAACTTTCTGATCAGCAAGCCCTAGGCTCTGTGGTTTAACCCACAGCGCCACCTGCATCCCAACTTGATCACTAGTATTTCCAGTCAGTGGCGTAGCATGGGGGGTGCAGGGGGGCCGGCCTCACCGGGCACAACATCTGGGGGTTAGGGTTAGCGGGCACAAATCCACGGGTTAGGGGGTGCAAATCCACGGGTTAGGGGGTGGAAATTACTTGTCTTGCCCCGGGTGCTGTCAACCCACGCTACGCCACTGTTTCCAGTTTAAAGAGCTAGTAGCAGATGATGTGAAAGACCCTCTACCTGGGTCTTGGAGAGTTACTGTCAGCCGGGGTAGACAATATTGGGCTAGAAAAGTACAATTTTACGGAGGCTTCCTGCAGTTCATGATGCAGACACAGAACCAAGCTAAACACTGGTGAAAATGAGGAAGCTCTGAGTATACATTGGAGCTGCAAGGAGCACTGGAGCATAGTATTTTACTGGCTCCAAAGCTGTCATCCTCCTTGCCATATCCACGTTGCAAGGACACTGTTTACCATGTGGCATCAACAAGGACTTGATACTTTTTCATTAGTTCATGCCTCACACTTGATTTTTGTTGGGCAGATCTGATTCAGTCCTGCCCCCTCTCTGTGGCCTGCCCCAGTGAATCAGGTCAAGGAGGAGCCGGGACCGTTTGCTCTGGTTATGCAGAAAATATGTGGTGTGGTGCAGTATGCCACAAAAGGGGAGGAATGCTTAGGTTGCAGACAATGCTTGTCTTCCACAAGGCAGGCCTAAGCAAAGTTTTCAGAAGGGATGGGGAAGAGGCATCTGCCTCAGCTGCCCAAATGACCTGACTACCCTTGGGTACAATCTAGCATAAGAAGAGCCCTGCTAGATCAGACCAAAGGCCCATCTAGACATCAGTGCAACCGTCCTCTCCCAGTTGTGATTCCCAGTATTCCCACACAGCCATCATGACTACTAGTCATTTGATAGCCTTTTCTTCCATGCTGAAAGCCTTCCACATTGGTGGCTATTACTATGTCTTGTGGGAATGAGTTCCAAAACTAGGGGCTATGTCAACTATGCACTGTGTGAAGACGCACCACAACCACTGCCTCCTCCTACCAGGCTATCTAGATGATGTGCGACACCTGCAACCTTTGCACCATGCAGGCAAATCACCATGTGGTCTACTTACCCTTCATTAATCCACCTATACAGTGGTACCTCGGGTTAAGTACTTAATTCATTCCGGAGGTCCATAGTTAAACTGAAACTGTTCTTAACCTGAAGCACCACTTTAGCTAATGGGGCCTCCTGCTGCTGCCGCACCACCGGAGCACGATTTCTGTTCTCATCCTGAAGTAAAGTTCTTAACCTGAAGCACTATTTCTGGGTTAGCCGAGTCTGTAACCTGAAGCGTATGTAACCTGAAGCATATGTAACCCAAGGTACCACTGTATATGTTCCTAATGATTGAGGAGTATTGTTGGTGTGAGAAGATGTCTCTTCATCTCCCAAGGAATGGGTACTTTTTTTACTAGGAGCCCCAATTTTAAATCCAAAAATGAAAAGAAAAACTATATAAACATCAAAAACCATATAAACATCAAAAACAAAGCTCCACCTTGAAAATCATCACAAAGAGCATGTGTTGTTTCATACTGTGTATTTCCTCATCTGTTTCCTTATTGGAAAAAGTGGGGTTGCCGGGCAAAACCTCCCCATCAGCTATAATTGCACAGCCTGAATTTGCAGGTATGTAGTTGAATCCCACCCCCCAAAAGTGTCTGTCTGGAAGCACCCAATAAATGAACCCCGTGGAGGCATATCTCCTCATTTCCTGAGGCATGTGGAATGTGGAATTTCCAGGGTTTGCTTGTGGCTTGTAGAAGTGGGGGTGCTGAATTCATTCCATTCCTCCACTGCCCAAATGAAAGCATATCTGCACTCTCTGAGGACCTGGCCACCCTTCCAGGATTCCAAGCTCCGCCTGCCTACAGATGGAACTTGGAAAGCAAAAAAACCATAGGCTTACAGAGCGTGTGTAGATATCCTGTGGTTCTTTAGAGTTTACATAACAACAAAAAATTAACTATTCAGGAAAATTCAAAACCCTAGGAAAGAAAAGTCGTGTCCAAAACCCCAAGGGCAATCCAGAACGAACCAACCAAGTAGAAACATGTGGAGCACGTCTCGTCTCTATGTGTGCAAGAACAAAGCTAGTGACCACAGAGAATCCTGCTATGTCTGTTTTCCCCCCTATGGCCATGTTTCAGTCCACGTGTATTATTTTATAGTGGTACCTTGGGTTACATACTCTTCAGGTTACAGAAGCTTCAGGTTACAGAGTCCGCTAACCCAGAAATAGTACCTCAGGTTAAGAACTTTGCTTCAGGATGAGAACAGAAATCGTGCTCCGATGGTGCGGCGGCAGAGGGAGGCCCCATTAGCTAAAGTGGTGCTTCAGGTTAAGAACAGTTTCAGGTTAAGAATGGACCTCCAGAACCAATTTAGTTCTTAATCCGAGGTACCACTGTACTTATAAATTTAAAGTTTGCTTTATATTTACTCCAGGAATGCAGTGCTCACAGGAATGTAGGAAGTTGCCCTAGGCCAGAAGTAGCCAATGTGGTGCCCTCCAGACAACGATGGACTACAATTCCCATCAGCACTGCCCATTAGCCATGGGGGATGGAGATGATAGGAGCTGTAGTCCAACATCAGCCCCAAGCAGTATGGCCAAATGTTGGGAAGGGTGCAAGTGGTAGCCCAACAGCATCTACAAGGCACCATGGAAGCTACTCCTACCAAAGTATTGTCCTCCCAACCTAGTATTATCTACTCTGGTAGGCAGAAGCTTTCCAGGGTCTCAGGCAGTGATTGTTTTCCCCTTCCCCTCCTACTCAGTCCTTTTTATGTGGAGACACCAGGGGTTGAACCTAGGAGCCTTCATGAAAAGGGTGCATCTAATGACTAAGTCTGGGCTCACCCACCAGCACAATGGTGTCCTTGAGAACTTCCCCTGGTATCTGCAGAGCCTCTACATCCCTGCACACAGCTCCCTTCATTGGAAAGGTGGAAAGGGTGGTTTCCTCTTCCGCACTCCAAAATGGCATAGAACTGAGGGAGGAAATTGGAAGATTGGCAGTCTTCCAGCTCGGTGTGATTTTCAAGGTACAGATTGGTACACCTGAGAAGGTGAGGAACACAGGTAGATCAACAGGATGGAGGGGAAAGAGGAGTGAGCCTGAAGATTGGGGGAAGGGAAACAGAAGTTATCAGGGAGAGGTGGGGCCAGGGGAGGAAGTGAGGGTGCTAGAGGTTTCAGAAGGGAAAGAGTTCAAGAGAGTTTGAGAGAGAATATGGAGTGTCAGAGAGGAAAAGAGCAGGCACACACAAGTTGGATCAAAGAAAAGAGAGTCTATTGAAATTGCATGGTTTTTTAATTCGTTCTCCCTCAAATCACAGATCACATGTTTCTGCATTGTCTGAACTCTAAAAATCATGGATCCCGCACTTTTTAACATTGCCATGGCATAAAGACATGGATCCAAGGCACAGACCCTGATGAGGCCTCATAATTTTTGCAAGAATATCCTGAAAACCACCATGAAATCGTAGGTCACCTCTGTGTCTGCAGATGGTCTTCTGTTGGTCTTGTTGTCATCTCATGCCTTGGCTCAATGGTTTTATGGTGCTGGCAAGCTCTAGTAATGTGATGGGTTTTTTTTTAAAGTGCAGTCACCAATTAAAGTTTCAGTTTGATTTGGCGAGTGTGGAGGTTGCATGGAAAAATCATGCAAATCCATTTTAATTCTACTGGATTTGAGTCTAACCTTGACCCCCATGGAAAAGCAAAGTGTTGAATCCAACTATAGGCACTACCTAGAGTAGAACCATTAAGATTAATGGAGCAAATTTAGTAATGTCGATTGATTTCAATGAATCTGCTTTGAGCATGGCTAACATGAGACAGAACCCCGTGTGTGTGTGTGTGTGTGTGTGTGTGTGTGTGTGTGTGTGCAAGTGCAAGTGCAAATGTTTTCTTTCTGTCTGGGGTAGGTGGGGAGGGTGGAAATGTGGTACAGGGAAGGGAGAAGGAGAAGGAAACCCATAAGTGCCCATGAGTCCAGAGACTGGCAACCCCTGCACTAAGTCTTGGCCTCTCCCCAGAATTACTAGAAGAGTCCAGCAACTTATTGTGAAGTACTGAGCACCTTGTCCAGCCAGGACTCTGGCTTCTAAATATAAACTTCTAAATGTCCATATGTGGTGGGCTGTTCTGGGCAATCTTGATTCATTCTGAAGGTATGTCCCAATGAGGCAATCCTTTGGCTGTTTACTTGGGCACCAACAAAACCCATAACGATCGAAACCCATTTTTATGGACCGTAGCAGAAGCCAGGTAGTTCTCCAGGGAAATTTATGGGTTTGAACGAACAGCAAGATTCATGGGGCAAACTAGCAGCATTATTTATAGCATAGGATAAAATTTAGGTTTACCACTAATTGCAGTTTTTTTTTATTTTAAAAAATTTAATACTTGCAAAAAAGAGACATGCGTGATTTATATGGAAATATGTTATGAAGTTTCCATAGTGAAACAGAGTGGGATAGAAAAAGGGTTGTCTGTCTTATTATTTTCTAATGGCTGTCACAAGCAATTAATTCATTGGGCTCGTTCATTAATTTGAGTTTGTTGCAAAATAATGTATGGATTTTAATTCCTGTTTTTGCTTGCGTATTTATTTTGAGAACTGAGTTTAAGTGCTCTTCTGAAACTGAAACCTTAATAGGCTCATAACATAAAACATTCTTTCAGTTTCAGTCCAGTGGTCCAAGGAGAAGCAGAAAAGCCCAAGCCAACAGCTTGCTGAAATGGCAGACTTTACCTACGATGCAAATATTTATTTACTTATTTTACACAAAATATTTATAGGCAATTTTTTTGATTAACGCAACATTGAAAGTGGGCACTTCAAAAAGAGGAAAATGTATGGGAGCTTTATGGTTAGCATGAGCGCTCAAAGATTAACGTAGAAATCTCATTTGTTCAGTTTCCCCCTGTTCATGTTAATGGAGGGAGGGCTAGACCACTAGAAACCCTGGCAATCCCAATGCCATCAAAGATGAGGATATGCTGGGGATTTATCTGCTGGGCCTTCTTCATGTGTTCAAAAGAACATATGGAAGCATAAAGTGGATGTTGAGGCCATCGGTCTCACCCCCCAAGTAGGGGTGAACTTCTTTGTTTGATTCCAATCGTGAGTTCTGCTTTCCCCATTTCTGTATCAGCTTGCAAACTCCACCCCCCCCCCGCCAAATATCGCCTTGAAAATTGGTGCTTATTTTTGTGTGTGGTTTACTCCTAACATACACGTTTTTGCACATTGTTTCCACATGTCCTACTTTACAAAGGGCCATCGTCTGCTTGAAATTGCCCTCTATTTGAAGGACAGGACTGCCCCTATCATTTGCTGGAGTGAGGCAGCTGCCTTAGATGGCAGGAGCTTTGGGACAAGGGGTGGCAGCCAGGTTTTAGAGGACAGAGATCCATGTGCCATGCGATCCGCTCCCTCCATGCTAGCCTTCTGCCTTTAGGATTACCATCCCATCACCAGTGTTGAAGTGAGACTCAACGTCCAGCCCAGTTGGCTTCTGTAATGGATTGGGGTGGGAAGCGCCATCTTGCTTTTTGGCCCAGGGACTGAACAGTCTTGAACTGGCCCTGTTGAAGGACTGTCTAGTCCGAATCCAGTTTAAAGCTAAAGAACTTTTAAAGAAGAGAGCAGGAAGGACCATGAAGTTGCCCATCAGCAACTTCATCAACCATCAGTTATCACCACCTGTGCAGCAAACTGGGCAGGCACACCGCTTCCCCGATCATAGCATTTATCTTTCCATATGGTGAAAGGTGTCATGTTTCTATTTAATAATGCAATTATTTCTAAATGTGTAATTAAATTGCAGTGGTTATTTCTAAATCTGTGTATGTAAACATTAGCATAATGCACATTTGATGCAAATCGCTGCTCTCTCTTTTTTTGGTGGTGTATTCCCACTTTTGGGGTGACACGTAAATGGCCACCTTATCAAGCAGCAAAACCAGGAGCCCACAGAAAGCAGCAGTGGGGTCCACAGGTTTTTTGGAGTGCCTAATGTTTCCAACCTCTGACCTTGGCCCAGCATGGGTTCCTTCCTGATGCTTGGTTGTATAGCAAAAGCAGCAAGAAGTACTGTCATGGTTTTTTCTTGCCCCTCCTCTGTTCTGATGACAAAAGCTTAAGAGACAAGCAGCAGTGGATCTTCGTAGGAAGAAAGAACTATGAGCAGCACTTGGTTCCTGAATTCTAAGCACGTGTCTGTGCTGATGGCATTTGGCACCTGCTCTGGTTGGTGAATCTTGCTGGGTCTGCCCAACCCTAGTTTAGAGAAGTCTGTGCAGGGTCCGCTCAGAATATGTTAGCCTCTCCCATATATATTACAGTCTCTCTCTAGCCCTGTGTTGCTAGCTTCCTCGCTTGGATCAGGGGCTACAGTGAGAGGCAGGCCATATCTGTTGTTTTGCATCTTCCCCATTTGTCCTTGGAATGTGTTTGCTATTCTTGGCGTATCGAGAGATGTTGTTGGGAATTGACTAAGCTGCTTCAAGGTCTCTTGGCTCAGCTGGCGCTTTACTTACTTGACATTCCATTTTGTTAAGGGGTTTTTGTCATTCCCCTCCATGCAAAAAAAGGGCTAGCGATTCAGAGGCCTTCAAGGCTGATTGCAACAGAGGAATAAATTTCCAATGAGAGTTGTTCATGGTTTTGCCTTCTCAGGGCATATTTATATGGCAATCGTTGGAGAGAGGAAGGGACTGCAGATTGCTGAGGAGAGCAGACTGCATAGAGGTTTCACCTGCTCTGTTTGCAGCTGACTGGGGGCGATGAACATGAGATTCTTAATCTGAGAGTTGTAAGTTCAAGCCTCACCTTGGGCACAAGATTCCTGCATTGCAGGGGGTTGGACTAGATGTCCCTCATGGTCCCTTCCAACTCTACAATTCTCTGATTTTGTGAAAACACAGACCCTTGATCCATACTCCCCATTTCCTGGAGAAGTAGAGAGTTCCAGGTGCAGCTGTTTACAGAAGGGGTAGGGAACCTTTTCTGGTCAGTGGGCCAGATCCTTATTTCCTCACTTCTAGGAGACCAAATTTGACACCAGAGGTGTCAATCACCTGATGTCATCACTTGAAGCTGTGGTTTGAAGCCCCAGTGGTTGGAACGTCAAAGCACAGAGTGAAGCTGTTTGAAAGCCCTTTTCCAAACAACCCTGTGCTGCTCTTTGAAGCTCTGAAAACCATAGCTTTGTAGAGCAGTGTGGATCTGCTTGCAAAAGGGCTTTTAAACAGCCCCACACTATGCTTTGGCCACATGCAACCAAATGGAGCAGGGTTGAAGCCTCTGCTCAACAGCTGATGAGCAAAGGGTTCAATGCTGTTGGTAGCAGTGGCCTACTTCGCCAGCACATTCCCCGCCCCACTCACATCACCCACTGATGTCAGCTGATTGACAGATGTGTGCGGTTTGGGGGAAATGGCCTCAGGGGTTGGAGATTGCTCACCCCGGGTTTACTGGGTAATTTCCTGTACTGTATTGAGACATAGCAAATTAACTATGCCCTGCCTCCTCAAACCCAATCCAGCCTGCAAACTCACTCCTTTTCTTCTGTGAGAAAACCTCTGGTCCCTCTTTGGTTAATATATCTGTACCCTGCTGCCTGCACAGGAACTGCACCACCATGAAAGAAATGCAAACTCTTGATTTATTTTTGCTCGTAGTTTCAAGTTGTATTGCTGTAAAAATGATGAATGAATCTCCTTTCAAGGTTCATGGCTATGACCTGTGTCAGATGTGCAAGAATCTCAGTCTTCCCTAACGGCAGTAGAAAGTTTTTTTAGTTTTGCTCATCCAAAAATGGAACAAATGCTCTCTATGCCAAAAAAGGCAGAGATATTGGACTCACTCCAGCCAAAATAGCTTCGTTCCAGTGAAAACAGGAATCAGATGTACAGTCCTTATGATAGACTAATAGCACAGTGCTATTTGCCATATGTTAATTGCAGTGACATTAGACCCATATTTTCTCATATGCAATTGCCTTAATTGTTACCATCAGTGGCCTGCAATGTCAGGCAGGAATGTCATTTGAAGAAATTGCTATTGCAGAAGACATTTTGGTTCAGCTTGGGCATTCCTGAAAGTCGTTTGAAAGAGGAAAGCCGTGTTTGCATCTGTACAGTCAATCCGTCAGGTAGCGAAAACAGATGGGGCTCTATTTGGTGTCTCTATTGGGTGGGGAAACCTGTGACGTTCCAGATGTTTACTTATTCATTATATATATATATATCTCCCACCTTTTTCCCAAGGAGCTCAAGGTGACGCGCACACTTTGCTGCCTCTCCATTTTATCCCCCTTTGCTGTCAGGAACTGGAATCAGGTGCAGGTCAGATATAAAAAACATGGCGTCAGTGAAGTCAACTCTTCATACAAAGAAACAAAACCAGCTCAGGCCTCGTGATTGCAGCAACTCTTCCCAGTAGGTCTTGCCCCAGTGAGGCAGTTGTGAGGACTGATGGTCCTTCCTACAGCTGCCTAAGTCCCCTCCTCTCCAGGGTCCCCCCCCCAAGCAATTGGAGACTGTGCCTGTGTGCAACCAATCTCTCCTTTGCTCTTTTCATTTCTCCTTGTGTTCTTGGAGACCGGAGGTTGGTGGTGGGTAGAGATGGTTGTAACAGGAGGGGGAGACTCCCTGGATTCTTCAGCAGCCGGCCTCATCTCTGTCTCCTGCCCCCCCTCCTTTCCAGCCTTTGAATTAGGACTGCTCTCTGCCATAGCTTCTTCCTGCTAACTCAACCCTGTTGCTTCTTCTACTTCCAACACCTCCTCTTCCAAGTCTGGAGGTGCTGTTGGTTAAGCAGGAGGCAGCTTGTATGATGCAAATATACAACTATATATATACAAACAAGTTGCTCAGACTGCAGAGGTTGGCTAAGGTCTGTGGATTTATGCAATGCCGCTAGAGGCTTAGGTCACCTGAAAAGTGCTGGATCACTAAACTGTAGTACCTCCTTCTGGCCATCTGGCTGGGTAGTGCCCAAGAGCAATTATCAGTAGCTCCCTCTTCCGGCAAAACTCCTACTGTGATACAGGACTGACTCCTAGAGTTCCTGGTGCTAGATACTTGCTGCTGCCCTACTTGCATGTTGTGGTCAAAGGGGGCTTGTGGAAGTAGTATATAATCTCAGTTTATTGTTCCCAAATTAACATTCAAATAGAAGTGGGGTCAAAGTTGTTTTTGTTTTCAGCCTAGAACAGTCATAGGAAACCCGTGGCCCTTCAGATGTTGACAGACAGGGATTATGGAGGTTGGATTCTAATAACATCTGGAAGGTCATGGGCTCTCCCGTCTGTGGCCTAGAGCAGGGGTCAGCAAACTTTTTCAGCAGGGGGCCAGTCCCCTATCCCTGAGACTTTGTCGGGGGCCAAGCTATATTTTTTGGGGGGGTGAATGAATTCCTATGCCCCACAAAGAACCCAGAGATGCATTTTAAATAAAAGGACACATTCTACTCAAGTAAAAACACTCTGATTCCCGGACCGTCCACGGGCCGGATTTAGTTTGCCTACCCATGGCCTAGAGGGTGCCTGTTTGCATGCACCCCGGCCCAGATTTAGGGAAAGGAAACCTTCAGTGCAGGGCTGGTCCACCCATGAGGCGAGAAGAGGCGACTGCCTCAGGCGGCAGATCCACCAGGGCAGCAGATTCTGATGTCAATCTTTCTCTCCCCCGCCCCTCTCTCCCCCGCCCCATTCCTGTTGTAGATTTTCCCTCACCCCTTCTTCCTTGGCAAGGAGAGGGGCGAATATGTCATTTTGGGATCTGCCTCAGGTGCCAGCTCTGCTGCAGTGTAATAAACAAGCATTCATTGCTCTAGCTCTTGTAAATGAACAGAAAGCGTACGTGTTTGATTCAACTCCGGTATTAATTTCAAGCCAAATAAATGTGTAACTGGAGATCCAGTTGACGCCGAGGCACCATTAAAAGCGAGAAAAGAAGGGGAGAAGCAGCCTTTTATCTCCGCCGTATCCCTTGCCAGGCGAGTGGATGTGACACATTGTCACATACAGACATCATTTCTGCAGTTCAGAGGAAGAATTTGAAGCATTTCGCTGCACTATTGAAGTGGATGGGAAAAAGTCAAAGGGGGACTATTTGGAAACTTTCAGTCAGGCATTCCAAATTCCTGCGAAGGCATCCCAGAGCGATCATCATTCTGGAGAACTTCTGCTGAACAGCACTCGTGAGACAGAGAGAAATATGAGAGAGAGAGAGAGGATGGCTTGCCTTGAGAAGAATAATGCCATTGTTTTCCTGATAATTACTTTGAGACTTCATTCAGTGGTGTGTGTTGGCATTCAAGAAATAGACGCTGCATAGGTCAGGAGCTTAGAATCCCAGCTCCCGAACTACTTCCTGCTATAGGTCTTTGAAAGGGCAGAAAGATACCAAGAGGAGGAGCCATAGCTCAGCAGTGTGGCTGAAGGTCCCAGGTGTTATCTCTGGCACCTCTAGGTAGGGCTGGGAGAGACCAGTGTGGACAGTACTGAGTTAGATAGCTCAATGGTTTGACTTGGTATAAGGCAGTATCCTTCTATCTTCCTATGCTCCTAATCCATTTCTGTGAGTTTGGGAACATAGCGCCGGGTTTCAAGAGATGTTTGGGTGTGCTGAGCTCAGCCAAAGAAGTGATAATGGTGGTGTAATATCTGTCAATGTGAAACTGAGGGGGTGGGGAATCTAAATTAGGGATGAGAAACTTATTGGGACTCCAACTCCCATCAGCTCCAGTCAGCATGACCTGTGGTTAGGGATGATGGGAACAACGACCTCTGAAGGGCCAGTGGTTCCCCATCCTAACCTATTTAGTAGTACAGTGGTACCTTGGGTTAAGAACTTAATTCATTCTGGAGGTCCGTTCTTAACCTGAAACTGTTCTTAACCTGAGGTACCACTTTAGCTAATGGGGCCTCCTCCTGCTGCTGCTGCTACGCCACCACCGCACAATTTCTGTTCTCATCCTGAAGCAAAGTTCTTAACCTGAGGTACTATTTCTGGGTTAGCAGAGTCTGTAACCTGAAGCCTCTGTAACCTGAGGTACCACCGTATTTTAAATTCGGTTGATTTTTTTAAATTCTTTTACATTGCCTAGTGCCTTCATTTAAAGCAAGAACACACCTGTGAGTTTCTAGGAATGCCCACCCCAAAAAGTAATGCTTTATTTATTTGTTTACTTTTTAAAACCACAACAGCAACACATAAAAGAATAGCAGCGGGGAACCTGTGGCCCCCTGAATACTGCTGGGCTGCATCAGCCCCAGGCCCCATAGCCAGGGATGCTGGGAATTGTAGTCCAGTAGCACCTCAAAGGCCACAGGTTCTTTGTTCCTCCTGTAAAGGATCGGGCAAGACTGAATACTGTGCTAACTGGGGCAGATGGGGCACAGTCCAGCACAAGCTGGCAAGGGGTGTTCTAACCACTATACCACGCTGTCTCCCAGATACTGAAAGGTGTTTGGCATCCTTCCCTTATGAACTTGCGTATGAGCATATCCTGGGAACAGTGGCGTAGCGTGGGGGGTGCAGGGGGGCCGGCCGCACCGGGCGCAACATCTGGGGGTTAGGGTTAGGGGGCGCAAATCCATGGGTTAGGGGGTGCAAATTACTTGCCTTGCCCCGGGTGCTGACAACCCACGCTACGCCACTGCCTGGGAAGCAGAGAAGAGATGTCTAGCTCTACCCCCGCCCTGTCCACACCCCCACTTCCTTTCTTCTTCCTTCCTTGCGTTTTTCTCCCCAAGGAACAATGGAAAGACATTTGGGTGGATGGCAGCGGGTTGTGTAGTTCATAGACTTGAGTGCAGTCTTGAGAACGTTTAAGAGCTAACACTCAGCAACGAGTAAGTTTCCCATGAGAAGCGCAAAAATAATGGAATGCCATAAATAGCTAATACTATTTGTGTTTCCTGCAGACAAAGAGGGGGGAATTGGCTGGTTTTAAGCATCTGTCACAGTCATATTGAGGCATCTGGCTATGTTTTTGCAGTGCCCGTCTCACACTCCTTTGCCCTAGAAGGCAGAGAGACAAAGGCCCCATCTGTGCTATACATTTAAAGCAGTATCATATCACTTTAAATGGTCATGTCTTTCCCCCCAAAGAATCCTGGGAAATGTGGTTTGTAAAGGGGGCTGAGAGTTGCTTGATAGGAGACCCCTATTCCCATCCCTGGACCATAATTCCTAGAGAAGTTTAACAATCAGTGGCTCTTCCCAGGGAATGCTGGGAACTGTAGCTCTGTGATGGAGAATAAGGGGCCTCCTAGCACCCTCTCAGCACCCTCAACAAACTAGTGTTCCCAGGACCCTTTGGGTGAAGACACGGCTGTTTAAAGTGGTGCGATGCTAATTTAAATGTATAGTGCGGATGGAGTCAAAGAACCCTTCGCCACTCATTCAGTTTGACGAAAAGAGTCTGTTTCCTGATATATTTCCTGATTATTATTTCCTGAGATAATCAATCAAAGGCCGACAAAAGGGAACAACAAGCGAAAATTCACATCATAAGTAAACTATTTGTGGGTTTAGAGGAATGCAGCATTGATTGGAAGTATTATGTATGGTCCACAGGAGGGAAACAGACTCCCGTGCAGTGGTGTTTCTGAAGTGCCCTGCATGAAAGGAGTCTGTTGTATGTTATATTGCATGCTCACCTAGCTTTATGAGTGCGGGGTGCGCTCTGCACAATTTTCGATAAGAATAATATGAAACAAAAAAACACACACAGAACCCTCACCCTTCCCTTCCCTTCCCTCCAAGATGGAATGCTAACCAATCCCCTTATGGCAAATGCAGTGTTTATTTTTAATTAAAAAATAACAGAGCTGAGTTGACCTCAGTTTTCCCAGCTGCTATTCTTCCATCATAGCAGCTCATTGGTTGGTTTTCCCTTGCTGATTTCTGTCATTATTTGCACTGAGCCTGTATGTGTATATATATATATATATATATATATATATATATATATATATATATATATATTCACATTGCCTCCCATTTATTTAGCAGTACAGCTGGCCAGTTGTTCACTAAGGGATAATGCAATATTAAATGTTTTGGGTCATGTAGGCTGGCATCAGCTGTTGCTTCCCCAGGCAGCTCTTGGGGACTCCAGGACCTTAGCGGAGCTCACCAATGAATGCTGCCAGCTGACCCATTAGGTGGCTAGGTCTGAGCTGCCCGTTTAGTTTCCCTCAATGCCCTGGAGCAGTGCTAAGTATGGGGCATTGTGGGAAATTAAAATGGTGGCTCTATAGTGCCTGGCATGGACTGCAGTGCAGCGGCTGCCACTGGGGCACTCTGAAGGGGCCCTCAAACTTGGAGGTAACCCTGAGGCTACCTGTGGTTATATTTTGTCTGTGTCGCAAAGATTTTAGCTTGCATTACCACAGCATTTGTGGCTATATCTCTACCCAGCCCCAGTACATTGAAACCTTGGTTCCCGAACGGCTTAGTTGCCGAACAAATCGGCTTCTGAACGCCACAAACCTGGAAGTAAATGTTCCAGTTTGCGAACGTTTTTCGGAAGCTGAACGTCCAAAGCTTGAGTGCAGGAAGCTCCTGCAGCCAATCGGAAGCCGTGCCTTGGTTTTCGAACAGTTTCAGGAGTCAAACAGACTCCCAGAATGGATTAAGTTTGAGAACCAAGGTACCACTGTACTCAAATTACAATGGCCCAGAGAGATGCTGCTCTGAGGATGGAGCCTACTGGGAAGTTAAAATGGTACCTGTAAAGACTACCAGTATGAGGGATTGAAGAAACTAATTGGCACCAAAGAGGGCTACACTCGGGTGCTGGAGCCTGGGCAACTTCCCCAAAGATTTCACATACTGATCCTGTGTGTTCGTCCATTCAAGGAGCAGCCTGTTCAACCAGGCTGGGAACATTAAATCTGCCATGTGGCAACCCCTTGCAGACGGCTGCAGCACCTGGAGGCAATCAAGTCAGATCATGTATCCACAGCAGTGACCAGGGGAGGAAGGACTGCCGGGAGGAAGGCAGAAAGCATAAATGCCATAGTATACCTGCATCAGCACAACTGATGCCTTCATGTGCCCCAGCTGTAACGAAACATGTCTCTCTTGTATTGGTCTCTACAGCCACAGCAGGTGTTGTAACTCTCCAAAAGTTTGGTGCACTCTGAGATAGGTGGGTGCCAGCAAAAGCAAGAGGAGTGTGTTTTAGGGGTGTTGGAGAATTCCAAGGAAAGCTGAAACGGGAGCAGGAATTGCCGGTGTCTGCTTATTTTCTCCATGACCAAAATGGAAATCAATTCAGCAAATATGACTGGTATTTTCTGCAGCTGTTGTTTTCAGTCTGAAAATACGCAATTGATTATGTGATTCTCCCTGCTTTTGCGTTGTGTTTCCTTCACATTGAAATGAATGGAATAATGTAATGACAACATGAATCACACAATTTATGTAATTAATTATGTAATTTATGCCATTTTGCTACAGTAGCGAGTGAAATGAATAATGTAGCTTTGGGGAGAAGGCGAACTGCAGCCTGTTGGAAACAGTGCTGCAACACATTGTGAAATGGAAAACAGTGCTTCCTTCCATCCCAAGATTTGTAAACACAGAGATATATCACAGCCCATGTTAACACTGCTAACACTTCCTATATAATACCCAACCACTTCCACACTCCTTTGTGGTCAAATATAAGAACAAAAAAAACCCCAAAATGTCTTGCAAAAGAGATTCATCTTCATTTTAAGTGACTGCTCTGCCTCTCCATTTTGAAGTAATTTTGTTCTCTGCCAGCTAGGGTAGTGCGAGCGATGCTTCAAATGAGTCAGTTTCTATTTGCCTCTTGTCCCAACAGCTATTTCCTGTCTCCTTATGGCACTAATTCTGTGCGCATATTAAAACTTGGATAGGAAAACCCCAGAAAAAGCACTTCTTCAGCTTTTCCAGAAAGGCACAATGAACTCCACATCCTGCTGTCATTAGAGCTCTTGGTAGCAGAGCTTTTTGAAGCTAGACGGCAAACGGAATGTCTAGGGAAATGCAGTGAAGTAAGCAATTTTCATTAACAGCAGTAAACAGATTGCTCCGGCAGGGGTATTCTGTTGCAGAAACGCCTCTCTCCAATGGCCTGTGTCATTCCTAGATGTGAATGCAAAGAGATGCATGGTCTGTTTTGACTAAGACTCGATTTGGACAATATGCCGTTCATGTGGAGCCCACTGGAAACTGCCTCCACAGGACCACTGCTCTCTGTGGCAAGCTGCACACTTTTTGTTAAAGGCACATAGGGCTGGAATCACACCAAAAAACTTTATGCAGGCATGGGAGGAGTGTGCAAGCTTAAGACCGAGTTCCACAATGTTTTTAAATTAGAAGTGCACAAAAAAAGCTGCTCAGTTTTAACTGTGGTGAGATCCCAAATCAGTAGCCATTATTCAGTTAATTGAATTATTCTTCAAATTACCCATGACCATAAACAGCTCCTAATCTTTCTGGCTGAGAGGAAATAGCAAAATCTTTTAACATAAATAAGAAGACTTGAAGAAGCGACATCCTTGTCAAAGCAGTAGCTGCGCTCCTTTGGCTGTTGCAGCTGATGAGGAGATGAAAGGGATGGGGAAGCTGCTCAGGTTGGTATTGTGGAGAGGTTTGGCAGTAAAGGTGAGAACTTTCTTCCAGAAAGGCTAGCTGCCATATCAGGGAGTTTAAGGCCTCTGAGATATCTTCTTCCTGTTCTCAGAGCTTGCAGGACATGTGGAGGTGATCAGGTTAAGGGATCACAAGTCTTGCCTTCCTTCACAGCCCAGATTTTCTGTCAGGAACTGGATCATGGCCAGTCTAGTCACTGGAGGTCCGATTAATTTGACATCAGCAGAAATGAAGATCTGGGTTTGGACCAGGGTGGCCACTTACACCTTGTAAACAAGAGAGACATGGCCACCCTATTTTGGGAGAGGGTTTTGGGTGACAGGAAAAGAGAAGGGGGCTTCTCTTGCTACTGTTTCTCACCTGACTTTGGTGGTTTATGTAGTGGTTTTCACTTTGTCCATGGGTACTAGAAACTGTGTGCAATTTAAATGGTGTGTATAAGCCAAAGTCCTCCTTATTTAAAGCCCTAAACAGCCTCAGTCCAGTATACCTGAGGGAGTGTCTCCACCCCCATCGTTCTGCCCAGACACTGAAGTCCAGCTCTGAGGGCCTTCTGGCGGTTCCCTCACTGTGAGAAGTGAAGTTACAGGGAACCAGGCAGAGGGCCTTCTCGATAGCAACGCCCGCCCTGTGGAACATCCTCATATCAGATGTCAAAGGAAAAAACAACTCTCAGACTTTTAGAAGACATCTGAAGACAGCCCTGTTTAGGGAAGCTTTTAATATCTGAAGGACTATTGTATTTTAATATTGTGTTGGAAGCCGCCCAGAGTGGGTGGGGTATAAATAAATTATTATTATTATTATTGTTGTTGTTGTTGTTGTTGTTATTGTTATTATTGTTATTATTGCTTCTCTTCTGTGAAGAGAAATCTTGCACACCTGCACACTCTTATGTGTGGGGAGCCTGTGTCTATATTGCAGCTGCCGGATTAAGTCTGTTCTGCAAAAGTTCCTGAATGTAAAATGACAGTGTTATGTTGCTTTTGTCCCTCTTCAAGGGAGTTGTGCAATAACACAGAAATGCTCTGTGTGGACTGTATCCTTCACCTCTTGAATCCTTTTCTTTCCACAGCGATAGCCTACTCAGGCTGCAGAGCCATCTCTGTCATCTAACCTCAAGCCTTCAGTCTTTGACACGCGACTGACCAGCTTTGACGTGCTTGCCCAGCTGAGTCGATGTGAGTATGATGGATGAGCTTTTGAAATTTGTGCTACTTTTGCACTGTTGTTTTCTCACTTTTCTTACTTAAAAACACAATGCATTGCAACAAACCATTGTAGGAAAACTGACCTTTCATGGGTATTTGTACTCTGCTTAATGAGAAAAAAAATTCAAATTCTGTGCTGAGAAAACCTACATTTTCCCCTCTCCATCATGCAAATCCAATGGCTTTGAATGGTAGAATCAGAATAATTCTAATATATTACACTGGGCTCTTGACATAGGTGCTCTATTAGCAGAATCAGCCTCTTGAATGATGAAGGGTCTCCAAATGCAGCTTTCATCAAGTCCAGATATTTTGGACTATAAATCAGGAGAAATTTTTATTTCATTTGCATTTAAAGGTGAACCTACCTAATTTGCTCTTTCCTGAACAATAGATCAACAGGGAACAGTCTTCAAAATCCACACTTCTCTGAGGTTTGCAGTGCTGTTCTCCAGTAACATGTACCAAAATGCACATACTATGCATAAATATACATTAGTGAAACTAGCATGTAAAATTGTCTATAATTGTGTATATTAGTGGAAATCAGCACTACAATGCTGATGAATTTTCATGAAGACTTTTTAATAATTGCAAACTGTTGTGGAAATGTGAAAACTTAAGATTGGAAAAGTCCGCATTATAATAAAAAGAGTACAGAGGATTTTCACCTCATTATTAAGATTCCCACTTCATTATTATAAAAGATTCACTCGTTGGGTCTTTTGAAGCTGTTTTCTGGGGATGAGAAAAGCTGCCATGCATCATCGACCATTGAGAAGTTTGATTCAAAGCAAGACTGACGCTTGAAACAGGCGTGATTCAAATGAAATGTGACGTTACGATACCAGCTGCTCCGCTGTCAGGCAAAAGAGGCACATAGCTTAAATAGCACCTTTCGTTGAAGATGGTCTAAGCTTTTTGTAAAATATCTGAGCCTTGGGCGAAACATTTTAGCCTTCCTTAGGAGTGTTAAATGTAGTCAGGTGCAGAATTGTGGGGTCTGGAATCAAAGGTTTTGATCAAAGGACAGGGATGGTCAATGTGGTGCCCTCTAGATTTCGTGGGACTCCAGCTCCAGTCAGCAACAGCCAGCATGGCCAATGGTCAGGAATGCTGGGTGCTGAAATCCAATGATCTTTGATTACCCCCATCATAGAAGATAAGCACCACTATCAGTTTGCAAATGATGGTTGTGTGCTTCACTGTTTACCCATTGTTTGACTTCCTGCATGCTGGTATCATGTGATTGGGACGCTTATCTGCATTAAAAATATATATATTATTCTGGTCATTTATGAGCATCTCATGCGTATAGATCCACAATCAGTTTAAATGGTGCTTCGTGTTTTGTGGTGGCACTGAAATAATAATGAAATAATAATTTATTATTTATACCCCGCCCATCTGGCTGAGTCTCCCCAGCCACTCTGGGTGGCTCCCAATCAAATGTTAAAAAGAGTACAGCATTAAATATTAAAAACTTCCCTGAACAGGGCTGGTTTCAGATGTCTTTTAAATATAGGATAGCTGCTTATTTCCTTCACATCTGAAGGGAGGGTGTTCCACAGGGCAGGTGCCACTACCGAGAAGGCCCTCTGTCTGGTTCCCTGTAACCTCATTTCTCGCAATGAGGGAACCGCCAGAAGGCCCTTGGCGCTGGATCTCAGTGTCTGGGCTGAACAATGGGGGTGGAGACGCTCATTCAGAATGGCGTATGTGTCGCTGAAACACCTACCCCCAGGCAAGCCCAACCCCCGCCCCCCGAAATTTGAGCCTAGCATAGGAAGCTAAGTTGGAGCCACTGGTCTATTTAGATCAGTGTTACCTTCACTGACTGGCAGTGACTTTCTAGGGTTTCAGGTAGCAGACAATTCCTATCCTGGCCTGGAGGTGCTGGGGATTGAACCTGGGATCTTCTGTTTGCAAGGCAGAAACTCTACCTATGAGCTATGTTGCTTCTCTGGCTTGTAATGGGCTTCCTCCCAGCTCCAGCAATGCCGGCTGAAGTCATATAGTCAGTCTTCCTTGCCGCCAAGCCCCTTTCTTTTTCCAGATCTACACTTATGATGAAGAAGGGGATCCAGTGGAACAGAGGACTTCAGCAGCTTCAGAGGCCTGATTTTTAAGGCATGAGCGCTACTCCAGTGCTTCATCTGGTACACAGAATGAGACCCTCCCTGCCCGTGGACTGTCTCCCCTGAGTAGTGCATGCTCTGGTTATCTCCCGCTTGGATACTGCAATGCACTCTACATGGGGCTACCTTTGAAGGTGACTCGGAAACTGCAATTAATCCAGAATGCGGCAGCTAGACAGATGACTGGGAGCGGCCGCCAGAACCACATAACTCCGGTCCTGAAAGACCTACATTGGCTATGTTTCCGAGCACAATTCAAAGTGTTGGTGCTGACCTTTAAAGCCCTCGACAGCCTCAGCCCAGTATACCTGAAGGAGCGTCTCCACCCCCATCATTCAGCCCGGACACTGAGGTCCAGCACCGAGGGTCTTTTGGTGGTTCCCTCATTGTGAGAAGTGAGGTTACAGGGAACCAGGCAGAGGGCCTTCTTGGTAGTGGCGCCCACCCTGTGGAACACCCTCCCAGCAGATGTCAAGGGAATAAAGAACTATCTGACTTTTAGAAGACATCTGAAGGCAGCCCTGCTTAGGGAAGTTTTTAATGTTTGGTGTTTTATCGTGTTTTTAATATTTTGTTGGGAACCGCCCAGAGTGGCTGGGGAAACTCCGCCAGATGGGTGGGGTATAAATAATAAATCATCCTCATCCTCATCAATGACTTGAATTGGGAGAGGTGCTGAAAACTTCCACTGCCCATGTTTCCTCCATTTCCCAGAAACCACTTCGTTTCAGCTCCTTTTTATCCCAGGGGGGTACTGAGCCTAGAAGTAACCCCCAGTGGGAGATGGCTGGGGGGTGGAGGGTTTTTTGGGGGGGAGGACATCATTTGCAGAGGAAGGTTGCTTCCCTTGTGCTGCACCTTAAACTGACCCCCACCCTTCCACACTGTGGGAAATTGAGACAACCTGCGTTATGACACATGGGGCCATGCCTCCTTTGCCCCTGACCTCTGCTTCTGAAATTATGTGAGATGCTTATTTCAATGAGTTTTGCCAAGAAATCCAGAATGCCTCAACATCTTGTTTTCATAAATGGTTCAGGGTGGAGAGCGGGGCTGTGTATGTCAACAAACAAAAGATCCGTGTACAACATCCAAAGCATGCAAACTGACCACAAATCCACACTTTTAATGGATTTTAAAAACGTGACATAAACACTCCAAGCTTGGTTGGTCCTGCCGGTCACAGGAATTCAGAGGCGGAGAGCAGAATGCCCTAGTGGTCAGGGTTTGCCCGTCTTCTTTCTCAGCACAGAGCAGGAAGAGTTAGTGGCAGGAATTCTGTTGTATGTGTGCTTTTGGAACTCTGCATTTATTAATCTTCTTTAAAATAACATTTATTCTAAATAAGGAGCAACTTTGTGGAATGAGAATACAGTGAGATAGTAGACAACATTGCCAGAAAGCCTGCCAGGGCCATCTTAAGCATATGAGGTGCTGGGGTACAAAGTTCCGCCCGGCGCCCCCTAGGTTGCCCAGAATTGTCAACCTTTTTTAGGGAGGGAACCCTTTTGTTTTAGGAAATAGATGTTTACCTTTAGAATGGTTGCAGGACACAGGGACTCACAGTGCCAACCAACAGGGGTGCCAGTGCCCCACGCACAGGGGCGTACGAAGGTGGGTGCAGGTTCCATGCTGGGAGGGGCAAAATGTCGGGTGGCACAGTCGCCGCGCTGTCCACCCGCTGCCTCCTCCTCAGCTGCATGGTAGCTAACTGTTTCGGCTTCATGCGCAGCGCCCGGCGCGCCGTTTAACATTGTGGGTGCTGTGCGATGCAGGTTCCTTTGCTGGCTTTTCCACTGTCGGTGCACGCTCCCAGAGCCACCCAATGTGGGCTGCCAGCACAGAATGGCAGGGAATGCAAGTGGCAGTGGAGGAGAGTTCTCTGGAGGTGATCCCCGCACTCCTAGTCGTCGGGTTTTGTTGCTGCCGTTGGCATTGTTGACATGCAGTGGATCCCATCCGGAGATGTTTCCTCTGCTGCCACTTGCATTCCCCATCATTCTGCGCTGGCACCCCACGTTGGGTGGCGCTGGGAGTGTGCGCTGACAGCGGAAAAGCCACCAAAGGAACCCACAGCTCGGCACATGCAACAGGATGTGTCGTGCAGCACCCACAATGTTACATGGTGCTCCGAACTGAAACAGCCACCATGCAGCTGGGGCAAGAACTGACAGCCGAGCGGAGCAGAGCGGTGGCTCAGTGTGAGTTTGGGGGTCATAGAATCATAGAGTTGGAAGAGACCATTGAGTCCAACCCCCTGCCAAGCAGGAAACACCATCAGAGCACTCCTGACATATGGTTGTCAAGCCTCTGCTTAAAGACCTCCAAAGAAGGAGACTCCACCACACTCCTTGGCAGCAAATTCCACTGTCGAACAGCTCTTACTGTCAGGAAGTTCTTCCTAATGTTTAGGTGGAATCTTCTTTCTTGTAGTTTGGATCCATTGCTCCGTGTCCGCTTCTCTGGAGCAGCAGAAAACAACCTTTCTCCCTCCTCTATGTGGGGTGAGCAGTCGAGTCTAGGGAAGAGCTGCCTGCGGCACTCCGATGGGATCTGCTCCACTCGGCTGTTGGCAGCTCTTCCCCAGACTCCAACGCTCAGCCCCGGACTCTCAGCCTGGCACCCCTGAGAGCCCGACACCCAAGTGCCATGCACCCCTAGCACCAATGGTTAAGACGGCCCTGAGGGTCACTATATTGATCAAATAGAGGTGGTCTGAGCCAAGTATCAGATAAAGGCAAATAAAGTCCTATCTTGGACATGGACACCCAGATGCTCTTATCATTGCCTTGCTGGATTGGATTAACAGTTTATCTAATCCAGCATTTTGTCTTCAACAGGGATTAAGAATAAAACTGTGAGCTGCCATTATGCCTTTCTACAAACTTTTGCAGGAACACTTGGACTACTGTGTACAGTTCTGGTTGCCTTACCCCAAATAGGATACTGTAGAGCTGTTAACCGTTCTGGTATCATAGAATTTTAGAAGTGGAAGGGACCCTGAGGGGCATCTAGTTCAACCCCCTGCAAGGCAGGAATCTCAGCTAAAGCATCCATGACAGATGGCCATCCATCTTCTCCTTAACAATCTCCAGGGAAGGAGAGTCCACAACCTCCTGAGGGAGTCCGTTCCACTATTGAACAGTTCTTACTGTCAGGAAGTTTTTCCTGATGTTTAGTCAGAATCTCCTTTCTTCTAACTTGAAGCCATTGGTTCGAATCCTACCCTCCAGAGCAGGAGAAAACAAGCTTGTTCCCTCCTCCATGTGATAGCCCTTGAGATATTTGAAGATGGCCATCATATCTCCTCTCAGTCTCCTCTTTTCCAGGCTAAACATACCCAGCTCCTTCAACCGCTCCTCATCAGGCTTGGTTTCCAGACCCTTGATCATCTTGGTCGCCCTCCTTTGCACACATTCCAGCTTGTCTACATCCTTCTTAAATTGTGGTGCCCAGAATTGGACACAGTATTCCAGGTGTGGTCTGACCAAGGCAGAATAGAGTGGGACTATTATTTCCCTTGATCTGGACATTATACTGTTGTCAGGGGCGTAGCATGGGGAGGGTCTTCTGGGGCAGTTGCCCTGGCTGCATGGGGGTGTGTGTGTGTGTGTGCTTTGTTCACTCTCCACTCCCTGAGCCAGGCAGTAAAATGTCCTGAAGTCAGGTGAAGTTTAACCCAACATTTAAAGCATTCCATAGCCTTTGATGGCTCAGTTTTGGAATGCCTTAATTAATATTTCAGCTCTGCTTCTTTTGCTACTACAGTAGTACTCAGCTGGAGTTACAAAGGAATAAGGCAGTGTCGCTTTACAAATAGGGAAACTGAAACTGAGGAGTGTGGAAGACGTACAATGAAATTCTGAGTTCTCGTGTCCCAGAGCCAATATAACTGTGACAGTGACGAAGTTTCCACCATCCTGTCTAGTTTGGCTCCTAGTCTAATGCTGCAGCCACTAATCCACATCACCCTTTATCTAGGGTTCATCTCAGTTTTTGCAGAGTGCATTCCAACAAGAAACAAAGGCAATGAAGGGGCTGCTTCAAAGCCAATGCCCTGTTTAAGGAGATAAAGGTTGCATTTTTTCTGGACAAAGTTAGTCCTCTCATGATAGGCCTATAATCAGCGGTTTGGCTCACAAGTGATAAGCGTGTGGGAGAGCTGAGCAGACCTTGCCTTGCTTTGCTTTTAAGGCTTTTCTAGAGGGGGTTGAAATCCCTCTACTTAAATGTTTCCAAGCAGGATGAACCATGCAGCACAACGACTGCACAGCCGCTGGGTTGCTGTGTTTGGAATACATATGCACATACATGTGTTTGCTCTTCTTTGTTGAGGAAAATGCCACAGGTCAGTTCTGTTCTCTGCATATATAACTCAGACAGGTTCGTTGTGATATGCAAATAGGATTAGAAGGACCCTAAATGGACCGATTTTGCTCATCCAAGAATGGAGCCACTTTCTAAATTAAGCCAAAATATTTTAATCCCCCCAGAGTTCCTTTATCCTCTGCATCTGTCTTACACTGGAGATACATTTTTAAGATTTCTTTGTCAAAATTACTTTTCTCTCCCACCCCCACCCACCTCCCGCTTTCTCCAACTGTACTGCGGTGGGGTCAACAGAGTATGGTTTTACTCAGGCTGAGAAACATCTGAGATTAATCACGTACCCGCAAGCCGGAGAAAACCATCACAGAGGGTCTAATGAATCTTGACTGTTAGTCAGGCTGGAGAATCCCCTTACAGACAGTGCGTGCGTTCAAAATTAAAACAAAGCAAAATACCTCTTGCGCACTCTGGCTCTGTGAGGGAGGCAAGCTGTTCCATTTCACGACCGTTCAAAAGATGGCGGGTTAAAAGGGAGCCGGTCCCTGCTGGTGGCCAGGATTTTCAAGGTCCGACCCTTCACAACACTTGCTCTCTGGTGGGCAAAGATGCCATTGGCTCCTTCCATGCTGAGAACTGCGGCTCTGCAACTCATAAACGCTAAGGGTCTATGTAGCCACCATGGAGCAAGGAGCCCGCGTCTTCCTGTGTTTCAGGACCCAGGCTAGACCTGAGAGCAACCAAACTTAGATCAAGGTTATGAGGTTGTTCTCTGCAGCTCAGGCTCCCTGAGGGCTAGGATTGCCTGATTCAAAGCAGGAGAGAACATTTAGTATATACGTTTTCCACAGAGTGGCAAAAGCCAAGCCTGCAGCAACTTCTCCTGGCAGTTCCTTCCTTGTCCCTGTCTTCTATTCCTCCCCCAACGCTGCTGTGATTGATCAGGGCTCCATGCGTGCCACACAGCAAGCAGGAGTGAAGGACAGAGCCATGGAGAAAATGGGAAGGAGGGACTGTGGCTGCGTCAACTCCTGTTATAAAGGTAAAGGGACCCCTGACAATGACGTCCAGTCGCGAACGACTCTGGGGTTGCGACGCTCATCTCTCTTTAAAGGCTGAGGGAGCCGCCGTTTGTCCGCTTCCGCTGACAGTTTTTCCAGGTCATGTGGCCAGCATGACTAAGCCGCTTCTGGCAAAACCAGAGCAGCACACAGAAATGCCATTTACCTTCCCGCCAGAGTGGTACCTATTTATCTACTTGCACTTTGACATGCTTTTGAACTGCTAGGTTGGCAGGAGCTGGGACTGAGCAACGGGAGCTCACCCTGTCGCGGGGATTCAAACTGCCAACCTTTCTATCGGCAAGCCCACAGTGCTTTAACTCACACCGCCACCCTGTAATAGCGACTCCTGTTATAGCGTGAGATTTAAATATCTATGTGTGTTCTTTGGCGTTGGGCAACCCCGCTGAGGTCAGTTGCTAGAATTGGAAACTCCATTGGTAACTTTATCCTCCACGAACAGGTCTAATCCCCATTCAAAGCCATCCAAGTTGGTAACATCACTGGATCTTGTGGGAGCAAATTCCATTTGCTGCATGAGGAAGTATTTTCTTTTCGTCTGTCCTGAATCACCCATAATTCATCTTCATTTGATGTCCCTGAGTTCTAGGGTTTTTTGGGGGGGGGGAGAGACTTCCGGAGGCGACCGGAATTGTGTACCTAGCGTTCCAACTGAGGTTGCACCATAGACATGGCAATCTCAGAGTTTATAACTTAGAGATATCCAGTCCACTAAGTGTTAAGAAGTTGGTAATTTGAGGACTTGCCCTAAAGTCACATGATACAGGCAGTTCTTGTGGCCTATCCATCGCTGCACCTTTATCTTGGGGAAGGGCTGCGGCTCAGAGGTAGAGCACACGATGTGCATGCTGGGTAGACAGTGCTGAACTAGATGGGCCAGTGGCTTGACTCCATATAAGACAGATTCTTGTGTTCCTAGATCCTGGATGCTCTAGAGTCAAGCTGTTTCAAGCCGTTCCCCCTTCGTCTAATCTGCCTGTGAAGCATCACAGCCCTGGGTGCAGTCATCCTGAGATTGCACCGTCTCAAAATGCATGTAAAAGGGGAACTGTGTGTGCAAGCAGAACAAAACAGAACCCAAACCCCCAAAACTATTACAACTTGGCTATGCCATGCTAAAAACCTCTCTCCTTAGCAAGCAAACTTTCCGCAGGCAGAGATGCTGGGATTCCTTTCATTGGCCTTCTGATCTTTAGTCCTTAGTGTACACGCAGGCTATGCTTTTGATCTTTTCTCCAGAAAAAAGAAACCACGAGACTCAGAAACGTCTTATGTGTGTGCATATTTATTTTTTTAAACAAAAGTTGGGGTTTCTGACCATGAATGCTGAAGCTTCAAGCAAACTTCCCAGTACCATGAGGCCTGCAATAAAAAGGCTCAGGTTGGCAGAACGACTGATGTAATAAACAGAAGCAGGCTTGTTTATTCAGACTGTTGGGCATCAGCTGAGGGTAATTTGCTGTAATGGCTGAAGAGCACAGCCTTTGCTGAACAGAAACTTGTGGGAAAGGCTGTCGTCTCCTCCTGAAAAGTCTTGTTTAATTCATACTTTAGTTTAGACAATTTTTGGTGGTGTGTGCCTCATAGTCCTCGAGATTTTGCCCATCGCAACATGGGGTGGATGTACACACAGGAAAATCCCCACTATAAATAAGTCATAAATTAAATTGTTATAACAAAGGAAAAAACCCTATGTAAAATCTCATAGAAAAGTCCTATGCTCTACAGCACCATCTGGTGTTGTTTGTTTGCAATGCATTTAAAATGCTGTTTTCTGACTAATGTAGCTGAGTCCATGGTGGTGCAGGGGCAGGGCCAATTACAAAAAGGTGGCAGGTGGAGGTGGAAATTGGCACAATCAGCTCACAACTACAGATATCATTTTCTATTGACAACTACTCCCTTTTTAGTAACTGCTAAATTCTTTACCATAGTGATTTCCTTGTTGCAAAGCGTCCCACAACTTTAGCTTTCCTCAGGCTAAGTACAGATACTGGCTCTGGAGGTTATGTGACTTATCCTCCCTGTTTTAGGCAGAAAGGCTTTAAAGTGGAGAAGCCCTTTTACTTTATTTTTTGCCCTCCCTCCCTCCCTGCTTCTTCTTCTTTTAAAAAAGACTCCCTGAACTACCCTTTCTCCTTCGGTGCCTTTACATAGTGTGTGGGAAATTGCTGGAGCTGTCCTCAGTCCATGCAAAAGGCTAAGGTGCGCCCAGGGAACAGGGCAGGAGAGCAAGGAGGCCTGAAAGTGGCCTGAGATGACACACACACACACAGTGCTTTTTTTCTAGAAAAAGAGGTGCAAGAACTCCGACCTTTTGGGGATGGACAACCCTAAGTTGTTGAGCCTTTTTTATATATATAGAAAGGCAATTGTCATGATTGGCTTTGGAGTTATTGGAAGCAAAGCTGATCTTAAACTATAGTAGTAGTTGTTATTTAGTCGTTTAGTCGTGTCCGACTCTTCGTGACCCCATGGACCAGAGCACACCAGGCACTCCTGTCCTCCACTGCCTCCCGCAGTTTGGTCAAATTCATGCTGGTAGCTTCGAGAAGACTGTCCAACCATCTTGTCCTCTGTCGTCCCCTTCTCCTTGTGCCCTCAATCTTTCGCAACATCAGGGTCTTTTCCAGGGAGTCTTCTCTTCTCATGAGGTGGCCAAAGTCTTGGAGCCTCAGCTTCAGAATCTGTCCTTCCAGTGAGCACTCAGGGCTGATTTCCTTCAGAATGGATCGGTTTGATCTTCTTGCAGTCCATGGGACTCTCAAGAGTCTCCTCCAGCACCATAATTCAAAAGCATCAATTCTTCCGTGATCAGCCTTCTTTATGGTCCAGCTCTCACTTCCATACATCACTACTGGGAAAACCATAGCTTTAACTATACGGACCTTTGTTGGCAAGGTGATGTCTCTACTTTTTAAGATGCTGTCTAGGTTTGACTTCACTTTTCTCCCAAGAAGCAGGCGTCTTTTAATTTCGTGGCTGCTCTCACCATCTGCAGTGATCATGGAGCCCAAGAAAGTAAAATCTCTCACTGCCTCCATTTCTTCCCCTTCTATTTGCCAGGAGGTGATGGGCCCAGTGGCCATAATCTTCGTTTTTTTGATGTTGAGCTTCAGACCATATTTTGCGCTCTCCTCTTTCACCCTCATTAAAAGGTTCTTTAATTACTCCTCACTTTCTGCCATCAATGCTGTGTCACCTGAATATCTGAGGTTGTTGATATTTCTTCTGGCAATCTTAATTCCGGCTTGGGATTCATCCAGCCCAGCCTTTCACATGATGAATTCTGCATATAAATTAAATAAGCAGGGAGACAATATACAGCCTTGTCGTACTCCCTTAAACTGTAGACACTTTTAATAACAACCCTCAGAATGCTTAGTCATTTCCACAATCATTTTTGTCTGCTTTAACATTTTGCAATGTGCAAAGGGGGAATCATATGTTCTCTGAGCAACAAGATGGATTGTATCCATTCAGACTTCCGGGTAAGTCTGCATTTGATATGTATGCATGTGTGTGTGTCTCTATGCTCTGATTAGCAGCAGCTGTTTCATCCCCTACCCCCTCCCATGGTCTTCCTCGTGAAATACGGTAGTTTACTTGAGGAACAAGTCTCCCGAATGCCCCTTAGATGGAAAAGCTTGCCATGAGCCATGAATGATCCGCAAAGCTCCTGAGAGTGGTTTCATTTGAAAGCAGGTAGAATCCCAAATTGTTGAGATGCTTTTGTTGTTGCTATTGCTGTTTTTAATGTCTATCTTGGTGGAGGAGAACACCAGGTTTTCCAGTTGCACAGAAGTCTTTGTGACGCAGAGTCAATCAATCAATCAATCAGAGCATAAGAACAAGAGCAAGAATAAGAACATCTAGTCCGGCATCCTGTTTTCACAGTGGCCAACCAGATTCCTGTGGGAGACCCGCAAGCAATTTCTGAGCCCAAGAGCACGCACGCCCCCTGCCGTTTACAGCGACTGGTACTGTATTTTGAAGCATTTCTGCCTCCATGGCTAGTAGCCATTGAAAAGCCTGGCCCACTATGAATTCATCTAATCTTCTTTGAAAACCATCCAAGTTAGTGGTCCTTACTGCTTCCTGTGGGAGGTCCACCATTTAACTATGTGCTGCATGATACCTGTTCCGAATCTTCCAACATCCAGTTTCATTGCAGGTCCATGAGTTTCTGTTGTCATGAGAGAGGGAGAAAAACCTGAATTAGAGTGGAGGTTGGGTAAAGGGTGAATCTCGAAAGATGACTGCACAGTCCAGGAAGGGCGAATTGCATAGGTTTCCCTCTAAATGATAACAGACCCACATTTCTTCCCCATTCCTGCGCCATGCCTTCTGGTGCATTCTAGGATACTCTGGGTAGGTTCCCAGCTGCTACTGTGACCATCACCACTACCAGGTAAGCGCTTCTGGATCCCTGAGACTGCCAGCAACCAGAGCTTCAAGTCCATACCTTTGAGGTTGTCCTCCAGTTGGCTTTCTGGAAAATTCTAGAAGAGTAAAAACAATACGTGTGGCTGGTAGTGTCTGAAGCGGTGAGCCTGCTCTCTGCCGGCTTGTACGATTTAGGACCCTGCACAATGCCATTTCTAAATCACAGGGGGAGCCTCTGCGTATAGAGCAGGATCCGTGCTTCAGACCTCGTCCTCAAGCATGCAAATGGTGGAGATGTTTGGTGATGGGTCAGCTACACACTCCCCCTGAAGGCCCAAATAAGGCTCATGCTGCTGTCTTTTCCATTCCACATGAAGGCATTATTAATTCATTTTACACAAAAGCATAAGTCCCCCCCCCCAAAAAAATTAAATATCTGATGAGATCTTAGTACAGTGGTACCTCAGGTTAAGTACTTAATTCGTTCCGGAGGTCTGTTCTTAACCTGAAACTGTTCCTAACCTGAAGCACCACTTTAGCTAATGGGGCCTCCTGCTGCCACCACGACGATTTCTGTTCTTATCCTGCACAATTTCTGTTCTTATCCAGAAGCAAAGTTCTTAACCTGAAGCACTATTTCTGGGTTAGTGGAGTCTGTAACCTGAAGCGTATGTAACCTGAGGTACCACTGTATTGATGTCAGTATCCTGATTTTGATCATGTTCCCCACCCTAGCCATTTTAACTTTAAAAAATGTATTTTTAAAACTGTAAACTGCCCTAATGTTTTCTGCAGAAGGGTACCGTATATGTTTAACAACAACTCTGATTTGTGTAGCCTCATGTTGGGCCAAAGGGGGTGGACTATATGTCCCTCTAAGAGAGATAGATAGATGATAGATAGATAGATAGATAGATAGAGAGAGAACGAGAACTAACTAACTGAACCCTCGCTGAACTCAGTGGCACTTACATACAACAAGACTGTACTGGTGAACTCTATAAATGCTAAGTATTATATAGGAATTCTGTCCCTGTTTGTATCTGGCCACCCGAACTCTGAACAATCCCTGCACCCGTCCTCAAAGATATTGTAGGCTGCTGACTGCATCACATGGAATTACTATATTCTAGCATCCCCCCTCCCTGGGTGAAAGGTTAGCTCAGAGGATCATTGTTTGTCTTGTAAAATATACTGCTGAAAGCATGCAGCTAGCTGAATTAATTAGTGTTCCTGCTGGAATTTTACCTTTTGCATTTCCTGGCTTCTCGCGACTGTCCTTGCGCGTGACCTTAATGTTTTGTTTAGCGCAGAGTTCTGCAAGATGCGAGGAAAAAGAGAGGGAAAGGAGGAGGGAGGGTGTCGGCCGAGTGATAAAAGCATTCATAAAACAAGCTCATTCACAGGTGATTAAGGCTTTTATATAGCATTTTAATTAAAAACCCAGAAGCGGGTTTAGTGCTGCCGTGGGAGAGGGCCATTAAAACAAGCTGTCAAGTGCAGTATACATAGGGTATGTTCAGACATGACACCTATCCATGGATTTTTGTTCCATGAATGTGCACTGAGGGGCTTGTGGCTCTTTCTTTT
The DNA here is from genome assembly GCF_964234715.1 of Podarcis melisellensis. NCBI lineage: Eukaryota > Metazoa > Chordata > Lepidosauria > Squamata > Lacertidae > Podarcis > Podarcis melisellensis. The sequence goes on from NC_138542.1 coordinate 59,971,415, forward strand.
CTCCTGCATGGCAAGATACCTTCTTTCTGATCCTCACTTGTCGCAAACCATAGTTTACAGTTTTGTCCAAATGGGCAGAAGACGGTCACTGCTTGCTTATGAACCAGGAGGGAATATTGTTGAACATGGGGAGTGAAATATACTCGGAGTCGAGAGTGGATTTCATGCTCTTTATTCAGCTCATAGTGGTGATGAGGAATGGAAGTTTCCCCAGAATGTCTGCTTTATATCCATTATTTACACAATGGGCCCCACGTGATTGGCTAATTCCAGGTTTCACCTGTAGGCGAATCAGGTTGCGGATTCACTTCCACCTGGAGCTGGATTGGGTGGTTCCTGTGGACCAATCAGACTGCTGCATTCTGTATCCTATTGTTCTAGGGCCAATCAGACTGCTGCATTCTGAATCCTATTGTTCTAGGGCCAATCAGACTGCTGCATTCTGAATCCTATTGTTCTAGGGCCAATCAGACTGCTGCATTCTGAATCCTATTGTTCTAGGGCCAATAAGACTGCTGCATTCTGAATCCTATTGTTCTAGGGCCAATCAGACTGCTGCATTTTGGATCCTATTCAACTCAGTACATAACAAGGAGGAAAGTGAGATGTCTATGGATGAGCCCAAGGTTCCTCAGTACTTACTCACAGAATGCCAAACCACGGCTTGGTGTTGCGTCCAAAGATCTCCACAGATATGCACCAATTTATGTCTGTTTCAGAGTGAGAAGCCCATTCAGGAATTCACTTGAAAGCTGATTTACAATTTCAATTAAAAAAGCTGGACTGAATTTTCTGAAAACAGTCAGGAAAGAGCGGGGGAGGGGCAGATGCAAGGCAGGCCTCCTGCACCTTTAATAGCTGGATAGAAGAAGGATTTCAGCAGGTGTAGCTTGTCACCTATTCTACACAATTACTAAAGGTGCAGTGTTCATTTGCACCTGGTTGCTGTGCAGTATTCTGGATTTGCTGCATGGATCTGTTCTCAACAGAGCAGAAAAGGAATCTTTAAGGCCACCAGGGTTGAAAGTGGTTTCTCTCTTATCCGATGTGAAGGTTGGGGGTGAGTATGAGTTAGTAACTTACCAGCTTTGCCCAATGCACAGTGAGTTTGCTCCACAGCCCTGGTTTTCCAGCAAATAGGCCCTTGTAAAACTATATCGAGTTGAATGGCATTTAGGAGTGTTGTTGTTGTTGTTGTTTTGCCTGGGATTGCCATGCCTTGAAAGTCTTTAAAGGCACACACAGAAGAACGAAGGGATGGGCTGAATTCAAACAAAACTTCTATGTTCACATGAGCTAATGTGTTTATTTTAACTGGCGTCCCAAATGAGCTGTTCTGTTTGGGAAGAAGCAAGCTGCTGGATACATATCCTTTAAAAAAAAATGTGGTGCACAAGTTCAGTATCTTCAATGAACATGGAAACATAGGCAAGTTTACAGTAAGGACTGCGTACATGGTTACATGAAAGGAACACAGAGGAAGAAGTCAGTCCAGAGCAACCTTAAATGGAGGGGTTTCTTTTTTTCCTTTATTTTTTTGAGCAAGGAGATGGGATGATAGATGCTGCCATTTTGTCTTGATTCCGAATGTCCCTTTTGCAATGCAGTACATCTTGCATTGTAGGTTTTTGACCGATAAACCACCACGTCACACTCAATTTCATTCATGAACGTGGGTGTGTTATGACACAACAAGGACTGTCAATGGACCTCTTTTCACTCCCCTACCCTTTTCCACTCATGCATGCTTCCGTTCCCCTATGATTCACTGTTAGGTATGCCAAAATACTCCTAAATATTTCATTACGCGAGCAAAGCACCCACAATATGGGTTTCTAGGGCTGCAAATGTTGTTTTTTAAAAAAAAAAAATGGGAATGATTAACACAGAAATGAGCACTAAACTTCTACTACATTCCGCTAGATTTCCAGAAGCACATTTTTGTGTGTGCTATTTTGCCTAATATAGTCATTTTTGCAAGCAATTTCCCCTGTTGGGATGCTTTTTTGGTGTTATTTTCAGTAATATATGCATTTGTGTTCCTGCTTTAGTCTAAAATACAGTCTGTATGCATTTTCTGATAGGAGGACTGTATCACAAAATGAGGAGGGCTGTGAGTTTTGAAGGACAGCTGCATTTCAGCTTGTGTGTGGGTCTCGAAAGTGTGAGCTGGGTAGGTTTTCACTAACATTTAGACCATGCTAATTTCTCCCCCTGGTTTACATGTAGCATGCTAAAGGGTTAAACAGGTGCCTGTGAGTGGTTTCAACCTCTTCTCAGTTTCTGCAAAACTTGTCCCTGTTTATAGCTGGTCTGAACAATGGCCAATGACCCTCCCTTGTAGTCTTCTGGAGAATTTTTCACTTCCAAATATTTCTGAACAGGTTTTGATAGAAAACAGATTTATTTGTTTTCCTTCCAGACGGACTAAGAATATCTAATTCTTTTAGATATTGCAGAAGAATGCTTGACATAGCTATAAATTCAGGGTGCCAGTTTAAACAACCTAAGCTCGAGTCAGGATTGCTGCTAGTTTGCTCGACTTTTCAGATGGTGGAGGGGGGTGGGGAAGGGAGAATTGGAATGGCTCGCCTGTCTTCTTCCCTGGGGTCGCTTGCTTGTGGTTCAGCAGATGCCATAGCATACACGCAACTGAAGCAATACATTTTATACCCTCAAAGGCCAGAATGTCCAGTGCGCTTGGAATTAGCCATTTCACATCCTAGACGAGGCTACGCATACAAACAGACCCAGTCATTCTCATGCCTCCACTAATAGCAGCTGCTAAAAGAGTTGGTGACCTTCAGCTGTGGCCACTTTAACCTCCATCATCATCCCTCAATTTTTTCTAAGCTGTTTTTGGGCACTGTGAATTGTTTACAATATGTGTCCACTTCCTCCAGATCCTTTCTGCAGCCTCCTTAAGCTTTGTAGTATTGCAGACCACCACTCTAGCTTGTATCATCTTATCAAAATCTTGCGCGCTCTTACAATTCAACTTTTGGGGGGTGAACAGCATGCCTTCCCTGTGCCCCAATTTCATTATTCTAATAAGCATTGAAGGCTACTGTAGAGACTAGGACTCTTTTTTTTTTTAAAGGTCTTGTGATTCCCCCCTCCCCTTTTTGTACTTTTCATACTATTTTTTTTTTTCTACTTAAAAAGAAGCCTAGTAAAAGAAAATGAGTGGTGTGCTGTCATTCCACTTCACCCTGCTGTACCCTCCAATCAGAATCATCAATTTGGCTTTTGGAGGGCAAGGGGAAGGCTGATTGAGATGTCTGCCATATATTATGCTGGAAGTTACCAAGTCTATGGCGGGTGGGGAGATTAGGACATGAATCAGCCGCCGCCACAAGTCCCCTGCAACTTCTAGTTAGGGCCTGCATTCAGGAAGGCGGAGACATTTGATGAACTTCACATTTAAAGGTGAACTGCCCCAGTCTGCACTTTGTGAAAAAGATACACAAGCCAAAATGCAGCCATACTCTGATGTCTGCACAATTTTGGAGAATAAACCAATTGCTATACATTTTGGAAAGTTGCTTGTTCACTGTGCATTTGGATGCCTCTTAAATTATCATGAAGAAATGTTAGTTTCCAAAATCAGGGCTTTTGTCTATGTTTGGATACGGCTGGGCCCCATTTTGAATCAAGATGGTGGACTGAGCCTTTCAAAACCACACTGATTTTAATCACTGATTTCATAACTGTGCCAATGTTTTGGTTTCTTAGAATGCCCAAGCAATGCTAGGCCTGAGGCTGCTTGTATAGACCCTTAAAGAATACTATGGGGGTGGTGGACTGTGATCCTTGAATGACGATTGAAGTGCTGCAAGCATATATCTGTTTTCATGTGTACAACACGTCAGCACATGGGTGCTTGGATGTTGATAGGTTGGCACAGCTCTACATCACTGATATGTTGGCCACAGAACACTGCTTTGAAGGAAAGGGACCTAGGAGGGCATCTAGTCTACCCACCCTGCTCCTAGCAGCTTTTGCAGTGTAGAGCGCAGCTACAACATCCTGACAGATGAACCCTTAGCCTCTGCTTAAATAACCCCAGTCAATCAGAATTGATCGTTTTCCTCCCTTGCCTGCATTCAGTGTCTCTGCATCACAGTGCCAGAAACTGAGTTGTCTCCCATTGTTTGCTACTCCTTGCTTTGGCCGAAACAAGCTCAAAACAGTTGCTGCTGTTTCCAGATCTAAAGGTAAAGGTAAAGGGACCCCTGACCATTAGGTCCGGGCATGACCGACTCTGGGGTTGCGGTGCTCATCTCGCTTTATTGGCTGAGGGAGCTGGCTTACAGCTTCCGGGTCATGTGGCCAGCATGACTAAGCCACTTCTGGTGAACCAGAGCAGCACACGGAAACGCCGTTTACCTTCCCACCGGAGTGGTACCTATTTATCTACTTGCACTTTGACATGCTTTTGAACTGCTTGGTTGGCAGGAGCAGGGACTGAGCAATGGGAGCTCACCCCGTCATGGGGATTCTAACCTCCGACCTTCTGATCAACAAGCCCTAGGCTTTGTGGTTTAACCCACAGCGCCACCCGCGTCCCATTTCCCGATCTAGCTGAGCGCAATAGGTTTGCCAAATGCTGTGATATTGTGTGATTATTTGTTCTGGGTGAGAGCTTTGGGGGGTGGAGCTCTCCGCCAGAGGGCAAAACCTAGAGCCGTGTTTGCCAACCTGGTGCTCTCTGGGTATTTTGGACTGCAACTGCAGCCAGAGTGTTACAGTTCCTAGAACACCCTTGCGAAGAAGAGTGAGTAGTTGTTAAACCACTCAGGGAATTGTAGCTCCAGGAGCGGAATAGGAACCTCATAATTACTCCCAGCACCTTTAAGAAACTAGAGCTCCAATAATTCTTTGGGGAAAGCTGTGACTGTTTAAAGGGGTATTATGGTGCTTTAAATGCCACCACTTTAGCTAATGGGGCCTCCTGCTGCCATTGCGCTGCCGCTGCACGATTTCTATTCTCATCCTGAAGCCAAGTTCTTAACCCGAGGTAATATTTCTGGGTTAGCGGAGTCTGTAACCTGAAGCGTATGTAACCCGAGGTACCACTGCAATAGGAAAATATTTGATGGTTGTCCAGCTCCCCTCCCCCACCTTCGTGTGATCTGCCCTTCAACTCGATAAGCATGGCAACAGTCTTCCTGTTCAAATATTAAGGAAGGCCTCTGCATAGGTCTCCCCTCCTCCTCTGTCTCACTTCCACCAAGTAATCATATGTGAGCAAGCCCTATATATACACATATAATCAGCAGGCAAGCTTTAACTAATTCCAGTTTTCTTTTTGTCTCCTTAAAATTGCACTGTGCATCAACCCCGTGTCCTCCCCCCCCCCTTCTCTTTCCTCTTTCCTTCATTGCAAATGCCTGAACTTGGAGTAAAGGGTTGGAAATTTTGCACGAGGGAGGGGGGAGAGGACTCTTTTTCCCTCTCTCCCTTTTAAATAAAAAAAAAAAGCACCCTGAGTGCAGAGTCTAGGCTAGAATTCCAGAGGAAGTTGAGGGCCTCCTGTTCTGCACAGGAAGCAATCTTGCAGCAGGCCTTAAATGCCAGATTCCAGGCAGAGTTTAACTAACCACTGACAGCTCTGTAAACAAAGCAGGGACAAAAAAGAGAGCAGCTTTCCCTTTTCTGGTAGTCATTTTTAAGTTTGGGGCCTGCAGGAGAATTCTCCTATATTTGTCTCGATAGGATATAAACCAAAGGCTGAGAGGGCTTTGCATATGAAGGAACTATAGAAGAGAGCAAATATTTCATGGAGTAAACCCTCAGGAGGAAGGTAGGTGCCTGTTTAAATTGCAGGGATCAAGCTCTGTCTCTTTCTCCCCTCCCTGCCCTTCTTCCCCAAAACCCAGCAGAAATGTGCCAACCTCCAGCTTTGCTTTCTGAAGAAGGATTTGTAGCAAAATTGCCTTTGACTGGATGATGTTTTAAAACACTAGGTTCTCTCCCTCCAGCCCCTCCTCTCCACACCTAATGCCATCTTTAATCTTCCCAAAATTCCTCCTTTTAGTAGTGTGACTAGCAAGGGAAAACATCTTTCAAGTTCAGGGTAGAATTTTTCTGGGAAAAGTTGCTTGAATTTTTTAGTTACAGTTTCCCCCTCCTCTCTCTCTCTCTCTCTCTCTCTCTCCCCCAAGTCTGCAGTTGTATAATTGTGATGTTACAAATTAACTAATATTTCATTCACGGTTCCAGTAACCAAACTAATGTTAAAATGTATACATTGCTCATGTTTATTATACCTAGACTGTGGTTAAATAATATATAGTTGTTTTGTCAACTGTTGTGAAATCTTAAGGAATAATAAAATTGTTTATATATATTTTGTTTCTTTTTTTAAAAAAAAAGACTGTTCCCCCGGCGCAAAAAAGCCTTCGCATAACAAATAGAAAATGTCCTTGTTTACTTTTTAAAATCTTAATTTCTAGTTAGGGAGCTGAATTCCAAAATGTGTTGCATCAAAATTTTTAACATTTTATCTCCGTGACTCTTTGGGGATCCAGTTTACTATCAAGGGGAATGTGATAGAGAACTGAATTTGGAGCTGAATTTAAAAGGCGAACAAAAATTTAATGTAACCCAGTTAATTAAAGGCACCCTTTCATTTCCATGTGTTGTTCTAAGCAACTTTCGCCTCTCTCTTTCTCTTTCTCCCTGAAGTTCAGTCTGATTTGGGGGGTTTATCCAAGTCTGAGTGCACGCCATGGACGACTTTGAACGTCGCAGAGAGCTCAGGAGGCAAAAACGAGAGGAGATGCGCCTGGAAGCAGAGAGGTGAGTAATTAAGTTTTATTTGGAAATGCTGTCTGCAGTTTTATTTTTTACTTTTTAAAAAAGCCTTGTCTCTGAGACTTCCTCCTGTTAAAATGAACCGAAGAGACATGGTTCAACAGACCGTGTTGCCTGAAAGTTTAAGAAAAGCAACTTTCTTTCTTTTCTTTTTTTGCACAGTATGAACGCAGCAGTTCCTCAACCACTAGGCCCTTCTGTGAATTCCATTTGCCACCTTTTGTGCCTTGGGAGGGAATTTACCTGAAGGAGAGGGGAGGCAGAAAACAGTTTATAGGCCTTATTAGAAGGGAGCAGAAGAAGCTGGTAATAGCCATGTTTAAAGTGTCTAATTACTGTCAAGTCGACGCAGTCCTGTTTGAGAGCCTATGATGAAATTACAGGGTGTTTGAGTAGAAGCTGGTAGAGAACATTTTTTATGTGTCCTTAACAGTATATTATGCAACAGCAAATACCGTTGCTTATTAATAGTGGATAGAGTGTTTAATTCTAACACATCCTTTCGGACTATATCCTCTGGAACAATTTCTTGCTTGTTCCCTTTGTATGGTGCTGGTGGAGAACAAAGCCTGGGTCTAAGATATTTAAGCCCAGGATAGGGAACTGATAGCCCGTGGGCCAAATTCACCGCCTCCTGGCCCTTAGATAAGCACCTAATCCCAAGGATGCCTGCTTGGCAAATGCTGCAATGCTCAACCACTGTTCCCTGAGCTCAAACCCAGGTAAAGGGCTCTTTAACCACTTATCCACCTAGTATGAACTGCAACAGAAGTTATTCTGGGTGCTTCTTTTATATCCTACTGGCGCGTGAGCCAAATGAGAGCTGAGGTGTATATGGCAAGAAGTCTAAACACACACACATCCGGAACCCCCCAACGGACTGCTGTTATTAGTTCTGTGAAAGAGGGCTTAGCGGAGCTATTATTTGCATACCATCCATTTTTTTTATTGTGAGAGAAGGCGGCCATTTTGGTTGCTGTGGTCTCACGCCGTTTTGTGTCCCCCCTCCCAAAGAAGCACCTTTTGCAGGGCTGCAATCTCGAGTGGCACTCCAAAATGTGTGTTTCTGGGCACGAAGCCCTGATAAGTGCTTTTTTGTGGGGTGGGGGAACCGCAATGCAAAATCATTCAAGATCACAGCAACCAAAATGGCTGTCGTGCTCTAATGATAAAAACCAGGAAGTTGGCGTCCCAGATATTGGCTTCAAACTGTTGGAGGATATGCATTTTCACGTGTTTTAGTTGGCATGGGAATAAGCCAAGTGGGTGGAGCAAAAGCAGTTTGCCTTTCATCCTCATTCAGTTCAGAATATGAGACTTGTCGAAGAAGATTTGGTGTCCAGGGATTTTCAATGTAAGGAGCTGCTTTGAAAAGCTGCCCATTCCACTGTTCATATATATGAGATTGCTGACTCCTCATTTAGGCTAGCTTGTGTGTGAATGCAAATGGAGGGTGCACAGAAACTCTCAGCTACTTTGGGGAAGGTTCTTGGGCCAGATGATCTCTGTGGGTTGGGTTTCCCACCCTGAGCAGGCACACTGCTATTGCCATTGCCTTTCCCTCTGGACCCAGTTGGCACCACCTCCCAGAGAGAAGGGACAAAGCCTTTGGAGACTACTGTTGCTTCTCCTCGCTCTCCTCAGTTCTTCTGAGATGGCATGTCAACTGGAAGCCACACCAAGCAAGGAGGTTGGGAGGCTCCAAGGAGTGGGGCCCTGGCTATAGGGTGGGACTCAGCTAGTGCCCAACCGTGTCTACCTTGACATTGACCTTGCTTCCAGTATTGAGCTGGTTCTCCCTAACCCCAGTTATTGAAGGTGGCTTGATGGGACACTGCTGCCCCCTACGACATGTGTGCATTCACCCCCCTACTGGTCTGTGGGCAGAGTTTTGTGGGTTTCTATACCGCTTTAAAATCAGCAAAATTTTCACAATTGGGAAAACATTTGAGAGAAAAGCCCATGGGGTGATGTTATGTCAGGGCATAGCATTGTTTCAAGTGAGGCATTATGGGAGAACATGGCAACCCTTTAGGCCGCTGAGAGAAAAAATTACTCCTCTTTACACTGAATTTTTAACAACAAAAGGAAGAGGGTGGGGAGCTGCTATTTGTTCCCAGTAAGCCCCTTGCCTCTGGCAATGTGGAAAAATTTTGCCCGCCCACCCTACCTAGAAATTCGCTGGGTGGGAGATCCATCCCATTTTCACAGCCGCCAGATGGGCTGGGGAAGTGGAGCAGCATTCTGGGTTCAGCTTCTTTCTGGTACAACTGGGCTAAAACATCTCTCCTAATGCTACTGTTAGATTTTCACCCCCATCTCCATGGTAACATGGGGTATAACACAACTGCATGGCATGACCTCATGGTGTCTCTGCTCCTGGCTGACTGTGGAGAGGAGATACACCCTGTCACATCAGTTGTTGTGCTTTGCTCTACACCAGGGAGTGGATGAAACCGTGACGCTCCAAATGTGGCTGAACTCCAACTCCCATAAGTCCAAGCCAGCATGGCCAGTGGTCAGGGATGATGAGAGTAGTAGTCCAATGACATTTGGAAGGCCACTGCGTCCTTATGCTGTTCTATACGTAACCAGTGGTGGTAGCCCTATTTGTCCTGCAACACCTAGTTATACAATATACTTTAGATGGGAGCTTTAGAAATAAAGTAAAGTAACCATTTAGCTTAGGGGTTTAAAAAGTGCATTCTGTTTGCATTTCTGCAAAACGTCTGAAAGAAGTTTGCTGAGCCTTCCAAGGAATATATCTGTGGAGAAGTCAAGCATGAAGTCTGTGACCTGAAATGGCGTATAGATGGGGAAATGTATATGTTAAATCCATCAACTGATTGAAGATTGATTAGCTGTGCTATTGTAACTAATTAAACAAAAGGCCTGAAACCCACAGTATTTCCAGGTTTTAAAACACTCTAGGGATTTCACCGAACACTTGCACGATTCAGATCTGGCTTTAATTATACTGGTATCAGTATTTCTCTCCCCCCTCCCCCATATATCCAGCTGAAGTTTCCTGATTTGGCAAGGACTGGGGCAAGCTCATGGGCGTTTTGAATTCCTCTCTATACGTGTGGCCAACGTCCAAGATGGCTGGCTAGGTAATAGTCTGTGGATGTGGGCATCTTGCTAGGGTGGCTGTTTAAAACAGCAAGGAACAATCCCTTTCTCTATATGGAGGCTCTATGGGTTGGAGGATTTCATCCTAGGTGCATTGTCTAGGAGAACTCCTAGATTCATCTTTGTTGCTGAAGGCCCAAGTGGCGATGGTCATGGAGTCTTTGGACCAGATTCAGCCATTCCTAGACAGGGATAGCTTGACCTCTGTCATCCATGATCTGCTAAGCTATCGACTGGGTGACTACAATCCTTAAACATGACATGGAGGCTGCAACTTGCTGCATAATCTGGTGACAAATATGCTGGGTAGAACATCTTATGGGAACCACATAACACTAGTGCTCAAATAAGTCCACCGGCTGCCATTATGCTCTGGCCTGATTTCAAGGCACTAGATATGACTTATAATGCTCTGAGTTGGTTTGAGATTTGGCTACTTGGAGGAATGTCTTTCCCCATATTGCCATGCCTGACCTTTAAGACCCACCTTGGGGAGCAGGGCACTCCTTGACATCACCCTTTTGGGAGCTATACATTATGTGGGGTGTGAGACAGGTCTTCTGCACTGCAGCAGCTTGATTACATAATGCCAATGGAGGTTACTTTTTGGTGCTAAAATAAAACCTCTTTCTGTAAGCATTTGGGATGGGCTCTTGGGACTGTTTGGTTACAACTTGCCTGCTGGTTTCTTCCTATTGATTAGGAGTGGGTGATTTTGTCAGGGTTGTTTTTTTTTTTTTTGCTTAATTTCAACTTCTCATTTTTTGAGCCTTCAGTTTAGTTCTCCACATTAGCTTGCATTTAAAAGGAGATCCTCATGAATATTCTCCAGCATTTTAGAGCAAATTTCTCCTGACAGACACATTTTGGCAAAGTGGTCTTCCCTAATAAAACACATTTGTGTATGCTGCTTTCACTAAAATGTCATATTTTTGCACCCCAGTATATGCATTTTTGTAAACATTACTCGGCTGGAGGACTGTAATGGCAGAAGTGAGACTTTCAAAGGATGGCTGTGTTTTGGTTTTTTGTATTGTTTCAGGTGTGTATTAGGTACTGTAGATTCATCTTTCAATAGAAACAGAACCAAATTTCTCCCCCATCCCTACCATTGATGAATCATGTTTTTCTGGTCTTACCTTTTAGTATGTGTGTTATAACTGTTAGGAAGTTGTGCTCAGCCTGAAAAAGTCATTGAAATAAATATAAATGAATAAAACTGGCCTTCCCAACTAAAGCTATGGGTATGAAGCATAGCTTGAGCTTGGGCTTACTGAACCCTCTATGGTTAACCACCATTTTGCAGTGGAGATATTGTGCTTTGCTGGAGTTTCAGAAATAGTAATGTCTGTTTGAGGACTGTGTTGTTGCTTAAAGGTAAAGGGACCCCTGACCATTAGGTCCAGTCGTGACTGACTCTGGGGTTGTGGCACTCATCTCGCTTTATTGGCTGAGGGAGCCGGTGTACAACTTCCAGGTCATGTGGCCAGCATGACTAAACCGCTTCTGGCGAACCAGAGCAGTGCACGGAGACGCCATTTACCTTCCCGCCGGAGCGGTACCTATTTATCTAGTTGCACTCTAATGTGCTTTCGAACTGCTAAGTTGACAGGAGCTGGGACCGAGCAATGGGAGCTCACTCCATTACGGGGATTCGAACCGCCGAACTTGGCAAGCCCTGTAGTTTAACCCACAGCGCCACCCGCATCCCGCGTTGTTGCTTAGTGCTTTTAAAAAAGAAGTCTCTTGTGTTTTGAACAAAATCCCAGAAACTAGAATAGTAAATGGGCTTTTCTTTAGCACGTTCTCCAGCTCTCCCAACTTCCCTGAGCGATGAGGTCTTATAGAGCTAGGGCTGCCATACACCTGGGTTTCCCCAGACATATCTGGGATTGGGCCCTCAGAAATTGCATCTGGGGGAAATTTCTGGTAAGTGGTAAAATGTCCGGAAAACCCCAGTCATACAGCAACCCAGTGCAGCCTTCCCAAGAGCTCCAGTCACAGATGCAACAGCAAAAGGGAGGCAGAAAAGGAATCAAACGGTGGATGGGCCTTCCTTGCTGGCTGCCTCACTGGCCCAGGAGCAGGCAGCCCGAGAGGCCCATTGACCCTCCCTGTGGGGCCACTGAGAATGCCCCAGCTGCCCTTCCTGTGTCTGGTGCACTGCACAGTGCACTTGGCCGGAGAAGACTGTTGTGTGCCAGACTCAGCCACGCAGCCGGCGGGAAGCACAGCGACGCGACTCGGGGAGGAGCGCAGAGGCCTCCGATTGGCTGGAAATGGCATCCCCTGCCTCCCCAAACAGCTGGAGGCTCTGGGGAGCTGTGGGCACCCAGCGCCCTGCATGTGCCAGCAGCATGTTGGGCAGCTCTGGAGCAAAGAGGGGACTGCAGCCTTGACACCTCTGATCGCCTCCACACAGGAATCAAGTCAAAAACCAGATTTTCACCTTTTTGAAATATGGCAACCCTATGTAGAGCCAGAGTTTTTGGTTTCCATTGCCTAAGAGAACCTGGGAGACTTGGTAACTTTTGCTTTATACATACAGGTAGAACATAGCTGGGCATAGACAGCAGGTACTCGTATCCATTGCACTTTTTAAATATACATTGATAGGCATAGTTCTCCAGGGATCCAGATGAAGGTCTACCTGAAGACGATGGTCTTAGTATGAATTCCCATCCATATGCAAAGCTTGGGGTCTACCACTGAGGCATGACTCTTCCTTCAGTATTGTCCATCTAGTCCAATATTGTCTACTCTGAACAGCAGTTCATTGGGGTCTCCTATAGAGTTCTTTACCCTCATCGCATCATGTAAGTGAGGACTGAACCTAGGACCTTCTTCGTGCAAATTACGCCCTTTACCATTGAGCTGTGTCCCTCCCTGAGGGGTCCAAACAAGAGAACGACTCAGAATGAAATGTCTTTGCAAGAGCATCCTCGGGGCATATGTAAACCACACAACTTTACAGCTGTGAGATTTATTTTCCATGTTACAGCTGGGGGCTCCCAATGCTGCTGTTATAGCTGAAAAAGGCATTTTCATTAAAGGACTTTGTTGTTTATGACCTTAATTTTCATCTGCTGATTTACAACAGCAATGTAAAGAGACCTTTAAGTGAGTGTAAGTAGTGTAACTATTTAAGAAAATATTTACACTCTCTTAAAAAGCTACTTTTTGAAGCTATTTTCCTCCGGGCTAAAAAATCTAAGGACCCAGTGAGACTGGTGTTCTTGCACCTATGTGCTTGTGGGATGACTTTCCTTCGTTATTCTGAAGATACTGAAGTTTCTTAAAACCTTATATTCATTCCCTTTTAAATTCTGAAGGTATCTCACACTTCATAGATGGTGGGCATATCTGATGTTTGTAAAGTATTGTTTCCTACATAGAAACTTTGGTGTGCTGCATTGTGAGTCTTATTTTCTAAATTCACCAGGGTATAGAAGAATACATCAAAACTGCTTTGGGGCTAATAATGAAATACAGTCATTAATTTTCCTAAGTGAAGACTATGGTGTCATTAAAAAGAAAAAAGCAAATAACAACAACAAAACAATAGATAGAATAGCTTCCTTCAGCAGTTCCCCTGTCTATATAATAACACAGATTGGAGTTCATGTCAAAGAACTGCATGCAATTCAAAGGAATTTAAGTAAACGTTTCAGTAGCAGATTTTGTTTAATGTGATCATATCAGAGTATTGCTCCAAAATTGCAGGCAAATGTACTAAAACCTGCAGATTTTACATTGTAACCTGTTGTGGGAGAACTATTGGTCACAGTGTCCCATGGGGAAGAAGGATTGATTATTAAAAACTGTAGATCTTTGTGGGGAATCGAGGTCTCCTAAAAACTCACAGCACTCAAAACAAACTGCAATTTCCAGCATACCTTGGAGGAAGCCTCAGCTATTTTAAAGTGGTATGCAGTGGTACCTCAGGTTACATACGCTTCGGGTTACATACGCTTCAGGTTACAGACTCCGCTAACCCAGAAATAGTACCTTGTGTTAAGAACTTTGCTTCAGGATGAGAAGAGAAATCGTGCTCTGGCAGCACAGCATTAACTAAAGTGGTGCTTCAGGTTAAGAACAATTTCAGGTTAAGAATGGACCTCCGGAACGAATTAAGTTCTTAACCCGAGATACCACTGTAGTGCAGATGGGGCCTAAGTTGCTGCCCTTTAAAATGAAGGCTGGCATCTCTTATGGGAGCTGCTAGTCATGAGATAGGGAAGACAATCTTCCTTAAGTCTGTCTGCAAAAGACTTTGCTATCATTTTTCAATGGCTACTGCTCTGTGGCAGCAAATGGAGACAAAGACAGAAAGTTCGCTTGGTAATACTCCACTCTTGGTTTTTGTGTGTGAAATCTCAGTGAAGGCAATGTGGTTATGTGCGTGCAACTATGGGCTGGGGTTTGGTGTACAATCCCTTATTATGGCCAAACGCTGTGTAATTTGTGTGGCATTTCAAATCTTTGTGGAGATGGCTCTGTTTGCAAACATAGGGGCTGCAAATGCTGCAGATGCGGCGACATGGATAATCCAAATGTTCCTAAAAGGAATCTCCGTATCTGTAAGCAAAGAGGCCCTTCCACAAACAAACCAAGTTTGTTATCTCAGCTGCTTCTTGAAGCCGAATATTCAGCAGCTGGAGATGTTGGGACAAAATCCAGCCCTATTGAGGGGTGAGTATCCCAAAAAAGCCAATTACAGTGGCACCTCGGGTTAAGTACTCAATTCGTTCTGGAGGTCCGATCTTAACATGAAACTGTTCTTAACCTGAAGCACCACTTTAGCTAATGGGGCCTCCCGCTGCCGCCGTGCGATGTCTGTTCTCATCCTGAAGCAAAGTTCTTAACCCGAGGTACTATTTCTGGGTTAGCGGAGTCTGTAACCTGAAGCGTATGTAACCTGAAGTGTATGTAACCCGAGGTACCACTGTACCATAATTCTCCGTGTATAACACATCCCCATATATAAGACGCCCCCTATTTTGGGGAACTCAAATTTAAGAAAATGGAGGGAGATGCCCAGAGTTGTTGAGTTGAGCTTTTTTTAGGGGGGAATGAATGCCAACAATCGCTCACGTGCCGCTAAATCCGCCTCTCATATGATGTCCCCTTGCTGGTGGAAGCTGCCAATTGCCCACCCAATTGTTGCAGCGTCAGCCAATCAACACCACCCATTGACGCAGAAACCAATAAGATGACCCTCACTTTTTAGCATGATTCTAAAAGAAAAAATCCTAGTCTTATACACAGAAAAGTACAGTATCTTATTTCTTTATTACAAGAACTATAAATAATGCAAAAACCAACACAAGGTATGTGGTGTTTCTGGGAAAATTTTGGTTTCATTTGGCAAACTTTGCATAGGAAAAAAAATCAATTTGCGTTGGAAAATTTTCTGCCACCTTACAGAGTGATCTGTTTTAGCACATTTATTTTACTTGTAGGTTTATGTTTGTTAAATTTACATATCATTTCCCAGTAGGAAAAGCAAGTAACTTATAAGCGTGTAATTATTTTTTTTATTTTTTTTATTTTTGTAAGTGAAATTACAAAAGAAGATTTAACAATTTAATATAATATCATTGCTGTCCAAAACCCTGGGAAAACAAAAATCCTTGCTCGACTTGAAAGCAATGCCAAGGTTGGTGACATGCACCCACCCTAGGAAGAGCACTCCATAAATACTTAGGCTTACCTGCATTTAGTACAAGGATGGGCGTTTGCTTAGGCCTGTACATAAATGTTTGTAACATCTGCATAAGTGATTACTAATAAAAATGATCACATTGGACATATATTCTGTTCTGTATTAAAGCCAAATGTGCTAATAAAACCCAAGGACTTTAGGAAGTCACCTCATGCCAAATATCATATTTATTGCTCATTTGCTTTTAATGATATTCCATGCAAACAAAAAGCTTCCTGCTAAATGCTGATATCCTGTCCATTTCGGTTTTGGTTCCAACGATAGTGGATACAAGTCATATTTCCGATCCTGTCCACAAACGAACATGCAGATTATGGCAATTTCTGCTCCTGTTTCCAATGGAATTCTTCAGAATTCCTTCCCGTAGCCAAAACGCTTCTACTGCAAAGATGGGGAAAGTGGGGTGCTCTGAATTTTGTTGTACCCCCTAGTCCCACCATCCCTGAGTATTCTCCATTCTGGCTGGAGCTACAGTGGTACCTCTGGTTAAGAACTTAATTCGTTCCAGAGGTCTGTTCTTAACCCAAAAACGTTGTTAACCTGAGGTACCACTTTAGCTAATGGGGCCTCCTGCTGCCGCCGCGCCGCTGGAGCACAATTTCTGTTCCCATCCTGAAGCAAAGTTCTTAACTCGAGGTACTATTTCTGGGTTAGCAGAGTTTGTAATCATCTGTAACCTGACGCATCTGTAACCCAAGGTACCACTGTAATGGAAATCTGGAGTGCTGTGGGTTCTCTGTCCCTGCAGAATAACTTTCCTTTGCGAAGGAGCCGATTCTCCTCCTGTTTAGAGGCTGCTTAGATGTATTACCTGCTCAGGTGGTAATGGTGCACTGTAGATATTTCAGAGGAGTGGCCTGAGTTGAGACATCAGGCAGTCCTACAAATGCAGCCTCGTCCCAAGTCAATGCCTCAATACGCAGGCAGGGCTACAACATCCAAAACGTGTGCAGTGACAGATTTGGGTACTACGGTGGCCCATGCAAGGCCAAAATTTGCAGCCCCTCCCCAGACCTCACACTACCTTCCCAAAGGCGGATAAAGAGGCATCTGACTTTGGGAAGGAGGCGTGAGGGAACTGACAGGTTCAAGAGTCCTCCTACCACCTCCCTGAAGCCAGCAAAGTGCTGACTAGGTTTGGGGAAAGAGGCGAGAGGACTTTAAGACCCTGCCTCCATCCCATAGCCCACTGCCTCAGTTGCCAAGCTTTGAGACAGCACCCCCTCGGCTCAGTGCCCATTGCACGCTTGCACAGCCCGAAATCCACCCCGATGTGTGAACTAAGAAGCAATAGTAAATCTACTCTTCTGAGGGTTTTTTATTTATTTTTGGCTTTGCCTCGTTTATCTCTGGCAACGGTAGAAGCGGATAAAATATTTGCTCGCCCAGTAAAAATCTGCCTGGGTGGCAACTCTGCTCAGGTCCATATTTGTAGAAGCCACTAAAATGTCTGTTTCAAGATGTCAGGTCCCTCCAGTTCCCCACCCCCAGGCATAATCTATGCTAGCAAATTAATGGGCAGGGCTGCACACTTTGTCTGTGAATAGTTCATTTGTAGCCCATGTGACCCGACCACTTCTTCTGGTCTCTGTTAGTGAGAACATTCCAAAGATTCTCCCTCTGAACTGTCACTTCAATGTCTTAATAAGGCAGCAGCATGTAGCTGTAAAACAGATGGGTGTTGCCCTTTTCTAAATACTGGTTGCCTGCAGATTCCATTTATGGCAAGGCTCGCAAACCTGGTATTCCATTGAAGGTCAGCAACACAGATAACAGTGCATTTCTCGCTGCAGCGTTGAGCTGGGTCTGATTGCAGGCATCACGCCTTCGAATGAAGGATTGCCTTAGGGCAGAGAAATAGGGTGAAATAAGCAGAAAGATATGGGGCAGTTTGTGTTGCCTCTGGGTTAAGGTGCCAGAATGTGGGGGCTGCCAAAACGCACGATATCCATCTGTTTTTACATGTGGGGTGATGGGAGAGGGTGCTTGGGGAATTAGTTCTTTGCAAATTCTGATTGAACTTATCCGATCAAAACCTCCCAGGCTATTTTGCATACTTTAGGTTAAGATGCATTTAGAAATGTGTATTTCATAAGAAACATCATTCAAAATCCATATTTAAAATATGTATTTAAATTTGGATTTTCATGCTGTTTTTTAAAAAAACAAATAACTGGGATTTTATACTAGATGCTGTTCACTTCTTAACATGATGTTGAAGAGAAGCAACAGCTGGGAACCGAACAACCATGCAGGAAGTCCTGTGTGCCCTCAAGACCTTTAGGGGGCAAAACTTGAATTAGCTGGCTCTGCCCATCATTGGTTCTGGCTCCCTCTATTGTTGACCTCCTTGCCTTCTGCCTTACCAGTCTCAAAGTGCACCAGCCACCTTTGTTTGGGGTCAGTTGAGCTTTGTCATCTATGGCTATATGACATATTGGTGCAGATTGGTTGAGTGGTTTCGGATAGAGAAATTGTGGGCAGGGATATTGGAGGGATGAAGGGAAATTTCTCTACAGTTTCTTGTTTGTTTGTTTGTGTGTGGTGTTGGGGGACACTTTGCACCCTCCACTGTTCCTTGGACTTATTGTTGTCCCAGGACAATGTGGGAGGAGAGGTGGTGGAGCATATATGGGGGAAATCCTGCAAAGTGGACTTCCTTTTCTGAATCCCTCGCCCCAAATGAAAAATATATTCTGGGAAAATTTGGCTCCACCCAACCTCAGATTTCTTTCCCAGAAATAAATGAGGTGCTTATTTAGATAGAACACAAGCGTGTCTTCTCTTTCTCATGTACATACGCAGACATACAAAGTCCGTTTGCCTTTGGATGGGCTGTATTTGGGGCAGATGTTCCCAGATGCTAGAACAGGCTTCCTCAAACTCGGCCCTGCAGATGTTTTTGGCCCACAACTCCCATGATCCCTAGCTAGCAGGACCAATGGTCAGGGATGATGGGAATTGTAGTCTCCAAAACATCTGGAGGGCCAAGTTTGAGGAAGCCTGTGCTAGAACATACTGTAAGCCAATCAGAACAGCCCTGCTGAATCAGGCCAGTGTCCCATCTTGTCCACCATCCTGTTCTAACGGTGGCCAACTAGATGCCCACAGAAACCTGAGGCAGTGCAAGTAGTGCTTCTCAACTTAAACTGAATACCATCAAAGGCAAATCAGAGATGCAGAAGATGAAAGAAGTTATATTGTATCCACAGAAATAAAGCTCAATTTATTTATATAAGATTTATAGCCAGCCCCATTTTCTTACTTCGTTCATCCTCAGCCCAGTGACCCAGGTCACCAAATTTTAATGATGGGATATTGACGCCTGGGGGTAGTGAATTGCAGAAGGTCACCCAACAGGTTTTTGTAGCTGAGATTTGCACTTTCACCTCTCAGGTAGAAGACCAACAATGATCAAATGCCCTTGTGTTTTTCCTTGCTCTAAGGAGGTTCTGCATGTTCACAAAATCCACAAATAAAACAAAACGTGATCACGCCTGATTCCACATTTTCAAGGCATGTGCAGCTTGTGTGAATCAGGGTGGACATTTCAGGAGGACCTCCCTAGAACATTTGGAACGGCATGTTTCTTAAATCCACAGTATCTCAGAAGCCCTTGGTCTTCATCTGGTGGGTCATGATGCTGACTGAACCAAAGCAGATGACAGCAGTGGTGCTGCCTCCATTTTCTGTAGTGGTTGTTGTATTCACATTTTTATTTGTTTAGCTGCAATCCATATCAAAGAAGAAAGACATTCAGAGTTAAGTTGAAAATCTGGTTATTAATTTCCTGGCAGCCAATGCAAACAGAGAAACATGCAGGCTTTCTGGTGGTCTGTTTTAATACATGGATGAAGCCTAGAAAACATCAAGGAATGGATAGTTAACATATCAGTCAAAGAAACTCTCTCCCATTATAAACCTGCTCGCTTTATATTGCATCTATACTTTGTATTTAGCCCAGATGAACTCAATGAGACTCTGTCTCAAATAAATGTGTACAGTGCAGTCTTAATGTCTGAATATTACAACTCTTTTAATAGGGCCCTGTTCTTTCTGCTCTGTATACTGGGGAACTACTAAGGCCCATTCAGCTTCTCGCTCAAGGCAACCCCACAGAGTTCACGATGGGGTACAGGGGGAGGGCGATAGACACTTGAGCTGAGATTTCCTGGATTCAAGGGCAGCGCTGCATTCACAGGAGGGGACCCTGACTTTCCTTGAAGCCTCCAGGGCACGTACATAAAAAGAAGATAAAGAGGGAAGGAGAATCTGAAGAATGTACAGCAGGAAATGGCACAAAGCGTGAGCAAACTTGTTTGTTTACAGTGTTCTGCGTCTGCAAACAAAGAAAATGTAACATTTTCATTAGCAAAAGGAAGAATCGGGTCCAGATAATGCACCAAGCTGGAGGCAGCTCCTCAACCATTCATTGTTGAGTGCCAGATGCTTGGCAATTTCCCACCCTGTTTGTGTGTGTTTGTGGAAGGGGTGTCAGTCCCTGGAGGAAGGCAGAAAAACTAGGAGGTTTATTCAGCCATGGCTGTTGAGCTGTGATGAGCTACAAGCCAAAGTGCAATATAAGATGCCTGGCTAGTTTTCCTTTCTTTGGCTAGTTATCAGAGTGACATGTGGAGGTAACCAGTCGGTTGGCTGGTGTCTTGGTGGCAGAACGATTGGAAGGAAGAACTATTACTCTCATCCAAAGAGCCCAATAAAAGAATGAATATCAGATGTACGAAAGCCTGTTGAGCCACCAAGGGGAGAACAGGATGTCACTGCCTTAACCAGCCACGGCCCTCTGCATATCCCTTACCTAATAAATCCATATACTGTGACTGAAATATGGGTGTCAGAGTGTTCAACTACTGGTGTGGTCTCTTGCAGCCTCCTTTCCTTCATGTGGAATATATTAAACCACCAGTTAGATTTAAGCCAGCTAACTCTGCTGTATTAACTCACTTCTCCCTCTAGAGAAATGGGAAGGAAGTCTTAATGACATCCATGGAAAACTAGCTATTTATTTATCCTAGTGATATGAGTCCCATCACTGGAGGGACTGAAGAATGAATAGCACTCAGGTGCTGGAAATAGGTTCAAAGGGTACATGTTGTAACATGGGACTCTCTCTTACACCAGGAAATTGTCTAGTGCAGTGGTTCCCAACCTTTTTTTTGGCCATGCCCCACTCTAAGCAGCTCTAAAATCCTGGTTGCCCCCCCCCCAGTGACATATAATTCTTATTATTCAAAAAGCCAACTCCTATTTACATGGAGGAAGCCTAAAAAAGGCCATTAAATTGGTCTAACTCATTCTTGAATTGCCCTCCTTAAAAATCAAATTGCCCCCCTATGGGGCGTGTGCCCCACATTGGGAACCACGGGTCTAGTGGCTGAACTTCATTGGACTTCAGATCTGGGCGACCTGGATTCAAATCTCTGCTGAGTCCGAATGCTTAAGTGATGCTGGGCAATCTAATTTACCTCACAGGTTGTATTGAGGGAGAAAATATTGGGAGGATGTGTGTCATGAGTAAAGGGATGGTATAAAAAAAATGTAATAGTTATTTTAGGATTGTAATGCTTGGAGAAGGATACACATTAGGGCTGGGCGATATATTGATATATCGTCCAAAACTGGTTCAAAGTCCATCTCATGATATCGGTTTCATAATTTTTGACCTGGCAATATATTGCGAATCAGGGTGTTGGGTGTGCTATGCAAAAATCACAATGTGGGAACCACCGTGAAGCCAGCCAATGTTTCTCTTGATTCCTGCAGCCCCTGTTAACTCTGCTGGCTCAGCTCTCTCCAGCCTCCTGCATAGGGCAGCGAATCACAAGAGTGGGCGCCGGCAAAATTCAAGATGCAGGGAAAACCATGAAACTAGTCAGCACCACTACACAGCTCCATCCTTATTTCAGACATCACAATATATCGGTATATCGTGATGTTTAGCTGGTGATATATTGTGATGTTGAAAACCAGATATTACCCTGCCCTATTAGGCATTTTCCCCTCTTGAACCTTGCATCTTTCTTAGTACCTTGACAGACAGAAAGTAAATAGGCAAAGCTTTCTCATCTCTTCATCTCCATGTCAGAAAATGCTTCCTTTAGGAATGGAGTAGGGTTCCACATCTCGCCAGAACTTGGACTAGAATTCTAGTGCTTCCCCCTGGGAAAAGCCGCCAGTCAGAGCAAATGGGAAGAGGGTTTCTGGCAGATTGTCGTTTGTTCTGATTTAGAGCTAAAGAGCGGGTTTTCCCTGGGGAGGGAATGGTTCAAGCAGAAATCTGCTCAGACCCATGGCTTCTAGGCATGGGAGAAGTGGAAGTGTATGTGAGCCTTTAATTTCCATTTTAGAAAAGAGTTATTAAAGCTTCATACAGCAGCTATTGTTGCTGTAAAAATATTTGACATTGCTACCCAATACATACGAATAATATGTGTTTAGTCCCAGGGTAGATTTCAAGCAAAAGTATTTTAAACCACAAACATTGTTTAGAGTAGGAAACTCTTCTCTGTTTTCCATTCTATGTTGTTGGCTCCCCCCCCCCCCACTTTCAGCCTCTCCCTGCAAGATTCAAGATAATAGCTGACCTGCATGAGAGGCAGACTTGAATGTGTGTCTGTGCGCCTTGCAATTCAGACTTGCTAATTTTGGCTCTTGGCAACCCTGTGGGAATTTAGAACAATTTCTGGGGTTTATTGGAATGTGAACAAGATCTCTTGCAGTGTCTCACTATGGGTCAGGTAAGTTGGCTCAGGACAATTTGATTTGCAAAATGGTCTATGGCCATAGCCATAACCTTTCCAGACCCAGGACCAAAACGTAGCTTTGGGGACCTATTTCTTAATCTTTAATCATATATTACCATGATGGTAGTTCTCAAGTTGCAGCCCACCTCACGACTCACCAGTTGAAGACTATGAGACGGTTTACTTGCTGCTGCTTTGAGATAACTATGGTTTTATTATGCTCTGTTATGTACTTGGCAGTGTGATTTGTGAACTGCCCCAGGTTTTTGAAATTAAGAGTGGCATATGAATGAATTTAATAAATGAGTACAGAATGAATGCTCTATAAGGGCATAGATCATCAGATGAAGGAATGTGCCCCTTGGAATAACAGTACCTATTTTATACGGCCACAGAAAATATTCTTCTTCTTTTTCCTTCTGACAACTTTGTGTGAACTGCTGACGGGGCTAAACATTTGCTGCAGCACCATGCTGTTGGAATGTGCTTTCACACTGAAGTAAAAAGCAAGAACTCAAATTCGGAGAGATAAGTTGACATCTGATGGGAAGGCATTCCACAGGGCGGGCGTGACTACTGAGAAGGACCTCTGCCTTGTTCCCTGTAACCTCACTCCTTGCAGTGAGGGAACCACCAGAAGGCCTTCAGAGCTGGACCTTAGTGTCCAGGCTGAACAATGGGGGCGGAAAAGCTCCTTTGGGTATACATGATGCAGGTTGTTTAAGATCAACACCAACACTTTGAATTGTGCTGCCTTGAAGTCTGTGTATATAACGACTGTTGCAGTTACCTTTAGCTCTCCTGGCAGAAGCCTGCAGATATTGGTAGGAGGGCATAAGACAGCCTTGAAATTGTGCAAGTGGGAATTAGCTTCCAAGGAAGCATTGATTTCCTCTTCCTGTTTTTCAAGAACTTTATGTGGGGTAGGGGGGAAAAGACTTCTGCTGCATACACATTGCAGGGAACACAATTGGGACGCTGAACTCAAACGTTTTGTCAGTCCTTAAAGGATCTGTGTTAAGCTTTCACTTCCTTTGGGGGGCAGGGCTCCCATTAGAAGAATCTGTACTTAGACCAAGGCCACATTCATTTTAGTGGAGGATACATTCAGAAAGATTATGGTATAATCTCATCTTTCCTTTTCAACACATGTGCACCATATGTCCTTGCGCACGCCTCCTATGGCAAGTAGCATTCCTGAATGCCTCTAGTCGCATGGAAGTGTCTTGCAGAGCTAGTTTCCATTCTGCACGGCTGAGAGAATTGCCAGCTGAGTTTCTGTTGCATAATTGCTGGTCTGGTTCCGAAATCCATTTGCTAATAAATGCCTTTAAGTGCAGCTGTGATTTGAATGCTCTTCTGAGACAGAAGAATGATGCAAAAATCTGCCCAGGTGTGATCTGAACTCTTGCTTGTGTCAGCTGTGCCATCCATTGAAGCAACTAGGATCATGGCAGAAGCCACTTTGAGCAGATCTGGTCAGCAGTGAACTGTGAGCAAGTCCTGTAATCAAGGGGAGAAATTTGATATACAGTGGTACCTTGGGTTAATAATTGAATTCGTTTTGGAGGTCTGTTCTTAACCTGAAACTGTTCTTAACCTGAGGTACCACTTTAGCATCCTCCCGCTGCTGCCGCGCGATGTCTGTTCTCATCCTGAAGCAAAGTTCTTAACCCGAGGTACTATTTCTGGGTTAGCGGGGTCTGTAACCTGAAGCGTCTGTAACCCGAGGTACCACTGTAGTTTGAAAGTTCAAGGTGAACCTGCCCAATTTGAATCTTCCAAAACAATACAATAACCCAGTGCTATTTTTTCTAGAAAAAGAGGTGCCAGAACTCACCACGAATGCCTCCTTTGTCCTCTTATAAAGGCAATGGTACCCACCTGAGAGATGCTGGAACTGAGTTCCAGCTGAAAAAAAGCCCTGCAATAACCAAAACACAGTGTCCCTTGAAAATGTCTCCGATTTTTGTCCTGCAGCTCTCTACCCAAGTAATGTGTACAAAAATGCGTATGCTATTGCAAAATCATACATGCAAATCCACAGATAAGTGAAAACAACATTAAAATGCATTGTATGGGGCAGAATTGCTTTGCAAAAAATATGTATGTTAGGCGAAATTGCATACAAAAGTGTATGTATTTGGAGAAATTCACACTGAAATGCCGGTGAATTTTCATGAGGACAATTGATGTGGAAATGTGGGGAACTGAACTTCAAAAAGACTGGAGAAATTAGAAACTGAGAATAACTAAAATTGACGGATTCACCCATTGCCACTGTTATCAGCACTACCAGGCCTTCCACTCACTGCTGTTGCCTCAGGGTGGGCAATTGAAAGGCGAGGCAAGCTGGAATTTCTCAAAGAGCCATATTTTCTGCTGGGATCTCCAGCTGCTGACCCCTCTTTAAATAAGTGGAGTAGATCTTTTAGGCGTAGGCAAACTTGTTAGATTATAGACAATTGATTGCAATCCTGAGGTGTGTGCATGCACCAAACCTGATTGCACACCCAAGCTTTCTCATGCATAGCACCTCTTGATGCTGACAGTCAACCCTCTTTTATATTTATCGAGGCTTCAACAAGGGTTGGAGCTGCTGTATGTATATAAAAAAAGCCTTGAGGAAGCTCTGAATAGAAACTATTTTTAAATTTTCTACCGGCTTTCAAAAGGAAAGAAAAGCATCATCTCCTGTCTTCAATTAACTCTGTTAATGATTCCCAGAGCCTTACAGTATGTGTGGTGGTATTTAATTAAATCAGAGGAGACATGATTTGAACAAGACTTTAGTTTCACTTTGAAAGTTATTAAATAAACTGATATGGTTTTGTTCCACTAAGGTTCCTGGGAGCATCCGGCTAAATTTTAATCATGAGCAGCTAGCCAAATAGTGGCCCTCCCAAAAAAAACCTGAGGATAATAACTAGATATTTAAAAAAGATGGTATGTAAGATCATATCTAGCAGCTTTAAACCCCGCACCCATCTGAACAGTGTACAACTTTTGCCCAACTAAATGAAGTTAACGATCATCTCACAGAGGCCCGTTTAATGTGTTAGGTTGCAATCCCAAACATGTCTACTCAGAAGTAAGTCCCATTGAATTCAGTGGGGCTTACTCCCAGAGAAGTGGGGTTGAGACTAAAGCCTTAAGTGCTTGCTGACATTCCATTGACAAAATAGTGGCTGGATATTGAATGAGCAGGACTGGTGATTCTAGAAGGTTCTGCAATGATCATTCCACTGCCTAGTACTGTACAGTAGTTTCCAAACTGTCTGTGCTTAAGGAACATTTTTCAACTTGAACAGGCAGCTGAGGACTCTCCTTGCATCTGCTATGCAATCCCATATGCACCACAGAAAATTTTGCATGCATTCTAGTCATAATATTGTGGCAGGTAGAAAGTAGCTAGCCTCTCTTTCTTTGTCTGACTTTTCCTATGGCATCTAGTCTGTTTCACCCTTGTGTACAAGGCAAGAGAGAGGGCTGGTTAACATCCTATACCCTTTTAAATGTGTTTGTGGGAGGAGATAGAGGTGGAGGGTATTGGTTTGAATTGTCCCTGTTTTTATTATGTATTTTGTGTTGTTCATCTGGAATTTCAAGTTGTGAGGTCTGTGGATGAAGGGATGTATACAAATTTAAACAACAACACAGTTTATTTCCAAGCACTTTAATTTTACCATTCATCTCCAAACCCAAGGTCTCCAGCTGCTATGTTAAGGATATTTTAAGAAGGAGGGTTTTTGTTCTACATGGGAAGGCAAAGTGACTACATACAGTATAGTGCTTTTTTCTGGGGGGACGCAGGGGTATGCATACCCCTAAACATTTTGTGAATCAAAGTTTGGCCTCATTGAGGAGCAGTATTTCAATATGAGTAGGAAAATGAGAGTACCCCTAAACATTTTTTTAGAAAAAAAGCACTGACTACCTATATTCAAGTAGCAGAATCAGCAAAACTTAGGAGTTTTGCAAAGGGTGCAAAACTGTCTTGGCAATTCATTCCACTCCATGAAGAGTGGGCTTTGGTTTCACATGGTGAAATGCTCCTATTATTTTTAGATCTGCTCATTATTTATCATTTAATAACAATCATGCTATCAAAATGTCTTTATAGAAGCAACATGTTGTCAGAAACAAAGGACATTTCTGTTTCTCTGATAAAACTCAGACACCAGAATCCTTTCCCTTCTGTGTAAAATTGGTATATTTTTGGTGTGTGGGAACATCTTAAGAAAAACAGACAAATGTATCCACCCAAACAGACTGTGGTATTTGTGCTGGAGCTCTCTGTGCAGATCTGTTTCATATGTACTTAGGTTGGCAGAGTTGATCCTGACCTGGTTAATGAGGCTGGAACTAGACGTTAGGGCAGATGCACGAAGGCTGTTGCCAAGAACAGCAGTCCTGTGTCTCATTCTTCTCTCCTTGGTAACATCAAGCAATGCAAAATTTATCAATTTCATTTTTATCCCTCCCAAGAAGGTCAGTGCAGTGCAAGGTTGGGCAAATATGTCAACCTGCCGCTATTTTACTTTCACTGGAGTGATGATGTGCCAGGCTATGGAGATGGCTGGAACTGCTGGTTTCAGTTTCTTTTTAATTCTCATTTTCCTAATTTTAACATTTGGCTCTCCTCATTTCCACGTCCATTTGCAACTTATTATTACTATATTTTTAAAGGACGTTTATCAGCATTTTGGTGCAAATTCTCCTAACATACACATTTTTGCATGTAATCTTTCCTAATATGAACATTTATGCAAAACATTTTCCCAGGATATAATGCATTTTGGATGTTACTTTCACTATCATATGCATTTATCTGCACACTTTAGTACAGTGATACCTCGGTTTTTTAACATCTCTGTTGATGAACGTTTCGGTTTTCAAACGTCATAAACCCAGAAGTAAATGCTTCGGTTTTTGAACAAGCCTCGGAAATTGAACATGCCATGCGGCTTCCATACTGAGGTTTCCATTTTGAGGCTTCGGTTTTGAGTTTTCGGTTTTAGAACGTTTCAGAATTCAAACGGTCTTCCGGAATGGATTATGTTCGAAAACCAAGGTACCACTGTATACTTATTTTTTATGCATTACTTTGCTGGAGGACAATATTGCAAAATTTGTAGAAGGGTGAATTTTGAAGGATGGCAGTGTTTTGATTTGTGTGTTGTGTAAGAAAAGACGAATCCAGTAAATTTGCCTTTGAATGTGAGCTGAATTGAATTTTCTCCCCATCCTCAACATAGTGTACAGAATTCTCTTCCCCAAACCATTTTATCAACCCTGTTAAGTAAGCTAGGCTCAGAGAGAGCAGCTGGCCCAAGATATTGCTAAACAGGGATTTGAACCCGACGCCCTTGTCCATTCTCCCTCCCTCCTTTGAACTGTAACTTGCATGAGCCCCAGCCAGCATGTCCAATGGTCGAGGTAATGGGAGTTGTAGTCCAATAACCTATGGAGAGCAGTAGGTTGGAGAAAGCTGCTCTAGTCACTATACCATGCTAGACTTTGATGTATGTGTCGTGATGTTTGCACATGCATGCAGTGCAGTGGAGTGTCGTATTGCACATTTTGAAACACAAGGCATTAGAGGGAGGAGAGTCAGAGAGTCGGGGCTGTTGTCTTCAAGACCACCATGTATCTGCTGCAGTGTCTGCTTCCAGTCTGAGGGTGCAACTAGCCAAGTGTGATTGCTTCATGACTGCCGTTTTGTTTATTATTTGTTTGCATATGAATATGGCAAACTGCTTTTTTCCTACAGTGCATTTAGTGTGAGTTATAGTGTAAAATGCAAACTGAAGATAAAATTCCTATCAAAATAACACTAAAGCGAAGCACGACATTAGACACGATCCAGCCAAGTCAAACACTTTTTAAGTCCCATTAATTATGCTGACAGAGTTAAACGTTACTTTACATTTCTCTCAGTGAGAAGCATTTGAACTTTAAAAGTGCTTAATTTGGACTGGATTGTTCCCATAATAGACAGCAGCAGCAAAAGCACTTTAAAAAAAAATCCAGCTGCCAGAAGATTCAAAATGCCACAGAAGCTAAAAATAACCCAAGAGAGAAAGCTTTTTTAAAAAATAAAAACAAAACAGTACACAGGTCTGTTGGCAGGGAGCTTTGTCACATAGATGCCACTTGTAAAAAAATAAAAATAAAAGCTTGCCAATAATACCTAACACTGTCTGCTTCCAGGTGAAGTCTATATCGAAGCACCAATTGCCCTGATTTGCTTTCACAAAAATTGCATGGAGGTCTTATTACTTCTCTGTCAATATTGTGCACTCTTGGCCGGAGTTTTCTTTCACTTTTCCTATTGCATAAAGTCTTTTTCTTCTTCTTGAGTGGATTTATTGTGCAAGGGCTCTGCTTAGATATTGCTTTTTATTGTAGTGTATCCACTTCCTTTGTGGGATAAGAAGGTACATTCTTACTGCACAAAGGAAAATGTATTTGTGTTGAGAGTCGGTATGCAGTGGTGGTGAAGAGTGTTGGGCCCAGGACCTTGAGGCTGCAGCTCAAATCCCTTCTCAGCCATCAAGTTCACTGGGTGACCTTAGGCCAGCCACTATCCCTCATCCCTCAACCTAACCTACCCCACAGGGTTGTTGTGAGGGTAAAATGGAGAGGGTGGAGAACCATGTATCCCACCTTGAGCTCCCTGGAGGAAAGGTACAATAGAAATGTAGTAATAAATAAACAAATGTTTACGTAAGCCACCTGGAGACCTTTAAGGTAACAAGTGACTAATCAGTTGAAAGAATAATAAAAATATACCTGCACCCAAACATGGGAGAGATTTGTGCAAACTGTGGCAGTCTGGAAGCTCCCTGGAAAAAATATACAGTGGACGCTCGGGTTGCAAATGTGATCCGTGCAGGAGGCACATTCGCAACCTGCAGCGTTCGCAACCTGCAGCGCGGGTCATGATTCGGCATGTCTGCGCATGCGCAAAGCATGATTTAGCGCTTCTGCGCATGCGCTGAACCCAGAAGTAACCCATTCTGGTACTTTTGGGTTCAGCGCAGTGCGCAACCCGAAAACACACAACCTGCTGTATTTCAAGGCAGATTCAGGCCCCTTCCTGAAGATACTATTCATTTGCTTATTTTGAATACTTAAGGAAATCATAGAATCATAAGGCTGGAAAGGGGCCCTGAGGATAATCTATTCCAACCCCCTGCCATGCAGGAATATGCAGCTGCCCCATACAGGGATTGATCCTGCAACACTGGACATCATCAGCACCATGCAACCAACTGAGCTATCCAGGCTGCATCAAAGAAGCATTGTTATATCACTGTAGCCCTGAGAAGCTGTCAAAGATTAGAAAAGATCCTGGGAATAAAACCATGCTCAAACCTAATACAGGAGCAGAAATGACGCGGTATCCATATGGAACCAGCGTTATGCAGGCAGCTCTTC
Organism: Podarcis melisellensis; assembly: GCF_964234715.1. Classification (NCBI taxonomy): domain Eukaryota; kingdom Metazoa; phylum Chordata; class Lepidosauria; order Squamata; family Lacertidae; genus Podarcis; species Podarcis melisellensis. The sequence goes on from NC_138542.1 coordinate 60,001,295, forward strand.
CTGTCCCTCTTCCTGCTGTTTCCTGGTGTCATAGACTGAGAAGCCAAGCAGCTGGGTCCTGCTGAACCATACATTTATCGTGTTGTGATGCCACTTAAAACAGTGATGGCTTCCCCAAAGAATTATGGGAGGCTGTGTTTTGTTAACGGTGCTGAGAGTTGTTAGGCAATCCCTATTCCCCTCCCAGAGCTACCTGGTGGCTGGGTTTTCTAACAGCGCCCATAACAAACTCGGCTTCCATCAGCCATAGCTAGCATGGCCAGGAATAATGAAATAATGAAGCCAGGTTACAGGGAAACCAGGCAGAGGGCCTTCTCGGTAGTGGCACCCGCCCTGTGGAACGCCCTTCCACCAGATGTCAAAGACAACAACAACTACCAGACTTTTAGAAGATATTTGAAGGCAGCCCTGTTTAGGGAAGCTTTTAACGTTTGATGCATTACTGTATTTTAATATTGTCTTGAAAGCCGCCCAGAGTGGCTGGGGAAGCCCAGCCAGATGGGTGGGGTATAAATAATAAATTATTATTATTATTATTAGTTCCACAACATCTGGAGGGCCACCGATTCCCCATCCTTTCCACCACTGGATGTGTAAGTTACAGTATTTCTTGACGGATGCTTCAGGCTGCCGCTCATTGTAATAAGCTTTGATTTCACCCAACGGCTTCCACTTGATGATTTTAAAACCAGTATCTCTATGCTGTATTGATATAGCTCTGGTAAAGGAGTGTGGCTCTATAGTACATTGTTGGAAGCCTTCTAAATTAACTGGCCTCCAGACATGACAAGGAGATCATTGTTCTAGGCTTTGTATAATGTACCCCACCACCAACGGTACAGCAGTAAAAACAACTCAAGGAAACACTTGGATGGAAATAGCCTTCCTTTCTATCACAGATTTATAAAATATTATGTTCCTTTGTTGCTGGATTTTGCATCACTTTGTGGACTGCCGACATGGAAGTTGGTCCTAGGAAATGTGGTTTTCTAATCAAGTTTCAGTTTGCAGTGAGAGAGGGAGCCGATATGATATCTTGCTACTCCTTTCTTATAAAGGAGAGCTGCCAGAAGGCAAAAAATATGGAAAACTCCATTTTCTGAACTCTCTAGTGGAATGCTGTTCTGACAGAACAGGGCTCCATTATGTTCTATGAGGCTATTATGTTTTGGAAGAAGGGTGAGTTTTTAAAAAAATTATAATAACAGGTACATAGACTGTTCATGTGAAACCTATCTAGATATTTCTTCAGGTGTTTAACAACCGTTAATGTCCTAAACATTGTATACCAGTAACTGAGCGAACTGAGGACTTGCCGATCGAAAGGTCGGCGGTTCGAATCCCTGCTGCGGGGTGCGCTCCCACTGCTCGGTCCCAGCGCCTGCCAACCTAGCAGTTCGAAAGCACCTCCGGGTGCAAGTAGATAAATAGGGACCGCTTACCAGTGGGAAGGTAAACGGCGTTTCCGTGTGCAGCTCTGGCTCACCAGAGCAGCGATGTCACGCTGGCCATGTGACCCGGAAGTGTCTCCGGACAGCGCTGGCCCCTGGCCTCTTGAGTGAGATGGGCGCACAACCCCAGAGTCTGGGAAGACTGGCCCGTACGGGCAGGGGTACCTTTACCTTTACTTTACCTTAACTGAGCGAAAGCCTGTACTTTGGAATAAATTCTACTTTGCCCTTCAGATTTTATTTGCATTCAGCATTTATAAGTTACTTTCCCAATAAAACCACCCGAAACCGCATACAGAGAGTTAACACTATTCAGCAACAATCTTAAAATGGAGAATGTGAACCAATAAAAGCAGCAACCATAAGTAAAAACCTGGTAATCTGTAGTAATCAAAGCTCATGGGCTGTGATTGCTTTTGCTTGATGGCTTCAACTTTATGTTTTAAAACAGTGGCCAAGCTGCACTGATATATCTCCACTAAAGGAGATGCATCAATTTTTGATCTGCTGGTGGAAGGCAGGGAACAAGGAAGCCTACTTCCTTGTTATGGGCTTCCACAGGACAATCTTTTAATGGAATTGGGGCCAGCACTTAAAAAGCCCTGTCCCATACTTTTGGCAGATTTCCCTTTATACACTGAAAGGACATGCAGCAGACCTCCTTTAGATGCCCCAAGAGACCAGGGTGGTTGATATGGAATACAAGCATGGAGATACTTATGTAGTCATCCTTTCCAGGACCCGACCCCCCCCCCCCCCAATCTAGCATAGACATACATGCTACTAACCTCTAGTGAAAACATTGCCCTCGACTGATCAGTCTTGTTGAGGAGGGAGAAAGCCAGTCTTCTGTGTTTCTGTGCTGTCTGTGGAAGGGTTTCCCTTCCTCAGAGCCAGCATGGTAACTAAATGACATATGAGGAATGGAGAGATCTGCCCCTGCTTCTATCAATCTGCTTATTTGCCTGCCAAGAATTTTCTGTTGTCTGTGCCTCTACCATCTATGCCTTCTATGCCTTGTAGGGGGTTGGACTAGATTGCTCTAGGGGTCCCTCCAACCTTACTATTCTGCTTCTATACCAGGCAAGGCTGGTCAGTAGCATGTACAGAGGTACTTCGGGTTACATACACTTCAGGTTACATACACTTCAGGTTACAGACTCCGCTAACTCAGAAATAGTGCTTCAGGTTAAGAACCTTGCTTCAGGATGAGAACAGAAATCGTGCTCCGGCAGCGCAGCAGCAGCAGGAGGCCCCATTAGCTAAAGTGGTGCTTCAGGTTAAGAACAGTTTCAGGTTAAGAACAGAACGAATTAAGTACTTAACCCGAGGTACCACTGTAGTTCTATTTCCCTCCCTCCACAAAAAACAAGGTTTTGTTTTTTTTGCTGTTTCGCTGATCAGCTCTCCATAGCAATATTTCCTTAAAAAAAGAAAACTCTGGTGTTCTATTCAGAGATCTCCCATATAGCATGCAGTTTAGCTCACAAATTAAATGGGATTGAAATGGGATTGTAATTGCCACTGAACCTCAAATTGCTTCCAATTGCTTTGAATATGCAGGTGCTTTCCCTTGCTGCTGCTCCTGCTGCCTATTCCCTGTTTAATTAACCAGATAAGAATCTGCAGCTCCTTGCAGTACCCAGAATTAAAGGGCTAAAGAAAGCTCTCTTTAAAAAGAAAGCATTTGAATGGGACTCAATACAGAAGGCTGGGTTAGCAATGTATGTTATAAAGGCAGAGTTCCTGTGTATTCTGCAACAGCAACAAAAAGTTGTGACAATCTTGACTTTCCCAGGTAGTGAAGAGTTAATATTATTATTTAAACAATGAGCAGATGTTAATGTCATTATGCTGGATTTTTAACAACAAACACATTTCTTTTTCCTGCACAGCGCCAATAGCTTTGTGGAGCCTTTGGCAGATAAGGCTGTTTTCTGAGAAGTGGTACATGGCTGGAGTTTGTGTGTTTGTTGGAGAAGCTGGCATCTCTGAAATAAGGCAGTTGTATTTGTATCTATTTCCCCCTTCCATCTTCAGTGTAAAGTTCAACGGAGGATAAATACCATGTTTACCAGGAGGTGAAAATAACAACTTTTTCTTTAAAAACAACACGTTTATCTAGTAAGCTACGATATTTGAGATTCCTGGCACTTTGCATCTTTTCCTCTCCAACAGACCCTGTGAAAGCATGTGGCGACTGAGTTCGAATTCAGACGTGAAATGTCTGTAAACACATGTACCGGAGTTCATTTGGAGAAATAGTTGACGGAGAAATGGTGCTACAGATGTACAAATAAATGCCAATGAAAGCAAAAGTTTCCCTTTTACATCAGCCAACTTTCAGGTTTTAAAAATAAATTAAAGCCATTTAGCAATATTCAGTGTGAAAATCTTGTCCTGATCCTGAAAGAGCGGCTGGTGCTCAGATCCCCCTGTTTAGACTTTGAGTTGTGCATGCAAAAAAAGGTGAGGCTTTTATGCTATTCCCTTTCCTGAATTCCTCCATGTAATACCAGGGTTATTGGCACAGTTCCCATCTCTGGAGTGAGGCTTCATATACAGTGCGAAACAGATGCTTGATGCTATCAGCTGCCCCTCACTGCTGAAGGTAAAGCCAGGAGATTAAATCTAGGCCCGCCTTCCCTTTTTGGAAGGTGATTGGTTCTGCCACCTTTGACGCTGCCAAACATTTGTTGGGTGGACATTCATGCTGCCTGCTAATACATGCAGAAAGAGTTCCCATTTCATTTTAAAAGACGAAACACAGCTTGCATGTGTATGAAATCAAGACACAGTCTCTGCCGTATTTCATACAGTGGTACCTCGGGTTAAGTACTTAATTCGTTCAGGAGGTCCGTACTTAACCTGAAACTGTTCTTAACCTGAAGCACCACTTTAGCTAATGGGGCCTCCCGCTGCTGCCGCGCTGCCGGAGCACGATTTCTGTTCTCATCCTGAAGCAAAGTTCTTAACCTGAAGCACTATTTCTGGGTTAGCGGAGTCTGTAACCTGAAGCGTATGTAACCTGAGGTACCACTGTACTGTGGCCTGAAATTATGTTGCTTAACTACTATTGCAGATAATTTGCTGAGTGTGCCGACTCTTAATGACACTGGTGGAACATACCCAACCCAATAGCTTCCTTAGAAAGGCAAAAGGGGCCATTCCCTCAAACAGGACAAGACTCTGAGTTCAAGAGACCATATTGGCTGCGATTCCTGGAAGACCTGCTCTCTGCCTTGCAGGTCATTTCCCCCAGACCTGGGAGGGTGGGGCCTGGACTGACTCCAGCTACAAAAACTGAAGTTGATTAACAGTTTCTGGGGCTGGGGTATTTAGTGGATTTTGTTACTGGGCAGTTGTTGCTGTTATCTATGTAGAAATTATTCAATTTGATTGTGTACTCTTTGATATTTCATTGTTTATGACTACTTTTGTTATGTTTGTAATTATGTGATTTTTGTTTCATGTTGTAAGCTGCCTTGAGCATGTTTTGAACTACGGCAAGGCAGCAGACAAATGAAATGATGTACGTATGTAAGTTCTGCATCTCACCGTAAAGAACTATGTCAAGTTCCCTTGGGGCAAAACTATATTTAAGTTGTAACTTAGCTCCTGGAAAATCCTCATTTCCATAGAGGGTCGAACTGGACATGCCAACAAAGAGGTGCTCAGATGTGAACCTTTGGGCTTGTAAAATCAGTCTCACATGAGTGAGGAGCTTTCAAATTCTAATAATAATAATTTATTATTTATACCCCGCCCATCTGGCTGGGTTTCCACAGCCACTCTGGGCAGCTTTCAACAAAGATTAAAAATACATTAAAACATCAGTCATTAAAAACTTCCCTAAACAGGGCTGCCTTCAGATGTCTTCTAAACGTCAGATAGTCTTTGACATCTGGTGGGAGGGCGTTCCACAGGGCAGGCGCCACAACTGAGAAGGCCCTCTGCCTGGTTCCCTGTAACTTGGCTTCTCGCAGCGAGGGAACCGCCAGAAGGTCATTGGTGTTGGATTTCAGTGTCCAGGCAGAACGATGGGGGTGGAGACACTCCTTCAGGTATACTGGACCGAGGCAGTTTATTCTAAATTCTTCTGCAGTTCAGATCAAAATCAGAGCTAATCTGACACTTACTGAAGGGGCATAGCAGGAGTAGAGAATCTTCTTTGCGTGCAGAAGGTGCCAATTTCAGCCCTCAGCATCTTCAAGTAAGCTGGGGAAGGTTCTCTAAAACTGGGTGGGATTCAACTGAAATGCAGTGGTTCCCAATTAGCCAAATCCTGAACACCCCTTATATTTCAAAAGCCAAGCCACAAACCTGCTTTTGAAAATTTGGTATGTCTATGGTAGTTTTTGTTGTGTGAATTGTGCCACAGGCCCCCTGTGTGGGTTACAGACTCCTTGGGGTCTGTGGACCACCAATTCAAAGGGACCCCTGACCATTAGGTCCAGTCGTGGCCAACTCTCGGGTCGCAGCGCTCATCTCGCTTTATTGGCTGAGGGAGCCGGCGTACAGCTTCTGGGTCATGTGGCCAGCATGACTAAGCCACTTCTGGCGAACCAGAGCAGCGCATGGAAAGACCGTTTACCTTCCCACTGGAGCGGTACCTATTTATCTACTTGCACTTTGACTTGCTTTCGAACTGCTAGGTTGGCAGGAGCAGGGACCGAGCAACGGGAGCTCACCCCATCGCAGGGATTCGAAACACCGACCTTCTGATCAGCAAGTCCTAGGCTCTGTGGTTTAACCCACAGCGCCACCTGCATCCCTGGACCACCAATTGGGAACCACCAAACTAATAAGTCCCGTCCATGGAAGCCCAGTGCAAGGACTTAAGTTTGTGCAACAGGTCTTCCCCCCTGCTCTGCCCACCCCTCACAGGCTCCCTTGCCCCCAAAATCAGCTCTGTGAGGGGTTGGGAGAACCCAGAGGGTGGAGAAGGGAGCATTGCTGTGTTTGGCAAAACAAAATGCTTGCCTTGACATAACTATTGCCTTGGTGCAACATAAAATTAGGCAAATTTGCATGCAAAATATTAGCAGACATTTACTGGTGAATTTCCATGATTATAAAAAAGAAGAAGAAAACCCCCCTGCAAACTGCTACAGAAATGTGAAAAAATGAACTTGAGACTGGAAAAGGAGAAACTAAAATTGACAGAATTTCTTATCCCTAATTCAATCTATAACCATGCATAACTGAAAAAAGTAGCTTACACATCTGGTGAAGTATTCTGTGTCCCACAAAAAAATTGTTTTTAAGATGCCACAGGCCTTGTGCTTCTGCGTGCTTGCTGTTCAGACAGGCTTTTGACCTGAAGCCCTGCTGTTAACACACATGCTGGCTTACCTGGAATGCGGCTCCTGCTGCAAACAGGACTTTTGCAAGTAAACAAACACCTTTGCATTGTGTTTCACGTCCCTGCAGCTCAGTGCTCGCTGCAGGCAAACCCAAACCGAAGAAACCTCTATGCAGCAGACCGGTATCTGCTTACCGGTGACATCACAGCAGAGCAGCTGGGAGAAACCTGTAGGATCCTTTCCAGTGTTTGCAAAGGCCTGAGCTTTGCAAATGGGGCTCTATTAGAGAGAATGCAGTAAAGGTAGTGCTGGGGGTGGGGGCAGCTTGGGATCATGTGATCACAGTGCAGAGGGGACTAAGTGGTTGGAGGATTCGGGCTAGAGAGTCAGTAGAACAGAGGGCACAACATATAATACACCAAAGGGTCGTTCCAGAGCAGTTAGCTGACAGGGGAGGGAGCGAAAGCAGCCAGTATCTTCTCTGGCTGCCTAAAGGCAAGAGGAATATTTTTGCTCCCTCCTTCCACACCCTGCTCATTCCTTCAGCTGCTCCCTCCGAGGCTGTCAGCCGGCAAAGCACCATTCTCTAATCCCTGCATTCCAGGGATGATCAGCGGAGCCTGTTGCAGGAGAAACCTATCAGGTCTTTCCATGTGAGTTCCTGATTTTTGATGCTGTATGTGTGTGTGGGGGGGGGGGGGGGAGTTTCTAACTTTTCGGTCTGTGGGGTTTTCCTCCTAAAGTTGGAGAAAAATTGGCTCTGATGGTTCGAAGAAGCAGAATAGGTTGCCACATGTTGGGAGAGCTGTGAGCCAATGCTTTCAATTGTCTTATCCCGTCCCTGCCCCCCTCCACCCTCTTTTGCTGTAGTCAAATTTTGCTTTCTTGTAAAAACGGCCACAACTCTGTATGCATTCAGAAAAGATCTAGCAATCAAATTTCAAATGAAAATTGGCTGCTTAGTTGTTATAGAAGTTGCTTTCGTCTATGTGAAATTTGGAGGCTGATTAATCTCCTGGTAAATACTAGACACTGATTAACTCAAGGGGCATAGAAAGTGATGTGGTATCTGGTAGTATGATATTGAGAGAGGAGTTGTATCATTGCACTGCATGTTTTAATTGCTGCCATTGGCAAAATGTTCTTTCGATTTTAGAAATTTGCAGAAATGTTATATGGGGGTATTAATCAGGGTACAGCAGACTCTAGCAATCAAATCAAAACTGGGGGTAGTTTAGAAAGCCTGTTTTCATGATGACAACAATGTGACCCACATGACTGCAGAGAAGTGAACATTGTATCCCTTAAACATTCAGAAATAACCAAACCCTCAAAGGATCCAAATGTGTCAGTTTTAGTTACAATGGTTAGTTATTTATCATTTATAACAATATTTGTATACCGATGTATCATAAAAATATATCACAGTGGTTTATGGCGGTTTGCTTAAAACCAGACAATAAAACCACAAGTTAAAAACAAGTTTAAAGCAAAAGGAAACTAAAAACAAACAACATTAGGCCATTGTGGGAAATGTACTCTTAATTGCACACACAGGCCTGGTGGAATAGAAGAATTTTCAGCAGGCCTTTAAAAGTTGGCACAGAAAAGTGCCCACGGAATCTCTAGTGGCAGGGTGTTCCAGACGACTGGGCCGATAACACTAAAAGCCCCATTTCTTAGTTTTTTAATTCACGGTGGATTTTATGGCATGATTCATAATGTGAAAATCTGCAGAGGTAATTATACGATTTCCCTGCAAAAGGAGACTTGACAAGATTGCCTACACTGAATCTAGATAAATTGATGCATAGTGGTAAATATTTCTTCCAGCTGAATGAGATGAGTGGGAAACGACGATGCACCGCGTAGACAGTTAACCACAGGGGCTCATTTTTGTCTTGCTGAAGTCAGCTCAATTTGGCATTTCCACATAATTCTGTGATTCTTCCATCATATCTCCAGCGATCAGCTCAACCCTTCCCACTCATTCATCACTCAGCTTTGTCAGAAGGTGACACATGCTCATATCATGATTGAGGGTCACCAGGCTGCCTGACTCAAACCCTCCCAGTGTCTCTCTCCTGTTAAAGGGATAAAGGCTCAGACAGGTATCTAGACAGTGACTTTGTTATCACACGGAAACTGGACTCGGGCAGCAGACAGAAAACGAAGTAAATATTAAACATTCCTTTGATACTTACATGTCCCACAACATTGCACCAACGAGCTTCACAAGTTACTCAACCTTTTGTGAATCACAGGTAATAAAAAACTTACTCAAGCAAGTCAGATTTGGAGCAGGACCTCGCAGACTCAGTGGCTCCAAATCCCTGACAGATTGAGTGAATCCAACCAAATTCCTCGATTCTGGATACTTAGATTCATATCAAACTGCTGGGTTTTGTTTTTTTCCCTTTTGTTTTAACAGAGCTGAAGTCAGGTGCAGCTGCTGTGTCAAGCAAAGGTTATGTATGCAATAGGTCGACTTGGTACTGCAATCTATAAAATGATAACCTGATATTAAATGCAAAAATGCATATATGGCAGATTTGGCCTTTCTGTGTGAGAACTGAGCCCCAAAATGGCCCCAGGAATGGGTTCTTTCAGATCTCTTTTTAGTATGTAACGGGACTTGCAGAAAATAAAAATACAAAATAAAGTTGCAGGGTAGAGTGTTCTACCATACCTACGTTCGGGATGTTCCATTCCATTTCTCATTCCAGATGGTTTTCTGCTTTCCACCCAGCAGTCAGCCAGCATGCTGTAGTCACTGGGCATGCTCAGACTTCAATGAGGGTCTTGGCCCCCACCCCTTAGGGATTTTGTACTACTGCAGACCTTGGGGTTCTCTCCCCAGTCTGCAGATACCCCCTTGATATGCATGGATGGTGCCATCTAGGCTGCCTAATAGTTGACCCTCTACATGCATTTGCTATTAAAATATAGGATAATATACAGCATTCATCCGGTGATTTTATGAGTGCTTTTAACACCTCACTTACATTGCGTTTTCACAACAGTTCTGCACGGTGGGTCATTATTATTATTATCATCCCTATACAGTAGTACCTTGGGTTACAGACGCTTCAGGTTACAGACTCCGCTAACTCAGAAATAGTACCTCAGGTTAAGAACTTTGCTTCAGGATGAGAACAGAAATCGTGCTCCGGCGACGCAGCAGCAGGAGGGGGCCCCATTAGCTAAAGTGGTGCTTCAGGTTAAGAACAGTTTCAGGTTAAGAACGGACCTCCAGAACGAATTAAGTTCTTAACCCGAGGTACCACTGTATTTCTGAATGTTTAAGGGATACAATGTTTACCTCTCTGCAGTCATGTGGGTTACATTGTTGTCATCATGAAAACAGGCTTTAGGGTCATTATTATTATTGTCCCTATATGGTACCTCAGGTTACAGATGCTTCAGGTTACAGACGCTTCAGGTTACAGACGCTTCAGGTTACAGACGCTTCAGATTACGGACTCCGCTAACCCAGAAATAGTACTTCAAGTTAAGAACTTTGCTTCAGGATGAGAAGAGAAATTGTGTGGCGGCTGCGGCAGCAGCGGGAGGCCCCATTAGCCTAAAGTGGTGCTTCAGGTTAAGTTCTTAACCAGAGGTCCCACTGTAATTAGAGATGGAGGGCTGAGGATAAGCATGATGGCTTCTTGAATGTGCTGTAGTAGTTAGAGTTTTGCTCAGACTGGGGAGAACCAGGTGGATAATCCAGAAAGCTCACAGAGTGTCCTTGGGCCGTTCGCTATCTCTCAGACCTGACCTACCTCACAGGGTTGTTGTGAGGACAAAACAGAGGGGGGTGGGAACAGGACCTGGTGCAGCAGCCTGAGTTCCTTCGAGGAAGGGACGAAGAAATGTAATGTTGCCTACTGAGCAGAGGCAGCCATACACTGCATAGCCCTTACTGGGGATTATTATTATTATTATTATTATTATTATTATTAACACCCTTCCCGGTTCAAAAACCGGGCTCAGGGCGGCCAACAACAAATTTAAAACACTTAATTGTAAAAGCAGCATAAAATACAGTATAAAAACATGAATAACAATAAAATTCAAAATTCAGAAATGTGTTTAGGGGAAATAAGCATTAGATAATCCCCAGGGCTAGCTGGCTGAATTGGTCCTACTTGGGCCAGCGAGGAGGCCAGGGGAGAATTAGCTGTGGGGTCTCAGAGCGGGTGATCTTCATAAAAGGGGAGGGGGAGGGAAGGGAAGGGAAATAAAAGATCAGGCTTAATTACAAATTAAAGGCCAGGCGGAATAGCTCTATCTTAAAGGCCCGACGGAAGGAGCTTTAATCCTGAAGGGCCCTAGTCTCAGAGCATTCTACCAGGTCAGAGCCATCACTGAGAAGGCCCTGGTGGAGGATAGTCTGACTTCCTTAGGGCCCGGGACCTCTAAACTATGGTTATTCATGGACCTTAAGGTCCTCTGCGGGGCATACCAGGGGAGGCGGTCCCATAGATACGAGGGCCCTAAGCCACAAAGGGCTTTAAAGGTCAAGACCAGCACCTTTAACCTGACCCTATACTCCACTGGGCAGCAGGGCAGGGTCCCCCCCCATGCCCTGTTTGTGGGACTCCCACAGACGTCTGGACGGCTGGTGTGGGAAATAAGATTGGGGACAAAGTCAAAATTCGGGGATCCTGCGGGGATCTTCTTATGTCTTTCGAGAAAAGACAAGTTAGAGGCGACATGACAGAAGTGTACAAAAAAGTATGGGTGGAAGGAAGATCTTTCCTCCCTCTCTCATTAGGCTAGAACTCGTGGCCATCGAATGAAGCAGAAGGTTGGAGGGCAGAAAGCACCCAGTTAAACTGTGGAACTCACTGCCACAGGAGGCAGGGATGGCCCTTGACTTGGATGGCTTTGAAAAACAATTGAATGGTTCCCAGGAGAATAAGGCTGCTACCCTTGATCTCCATGTTCTGCCACCGCTGTTGGAGGCACCATGCTTCTGATTAAGGGTTGCTGAGAGCTGCAGAAGGGAAGGGTTGCTGTTGTGCTCAGGCCCTGTTCACAGGCTTCCTGTCTTCACAGCTTCTGGTTGGTTGCGGTGAAGGCAGAATGATGGAGTCATGATGGAGTCGATGGGGCTTTGGTCTTATCCAGCAGCGCTGTTTCTAAGTTCTTAGAAATGAGTGTTGAACGGGGGACTTCTGAGCCCTAAAACGCAGCCTCTTAACCATCATTTGCATTAACTCTCACTATAGCGTATTATTAGCAGTAGTATTTGTTAAATACTCCCCATTCTTCCCAAATGAGTTTACTGATAGCTATATCTCTACAAACAAGCTAGTTTGTCACCACTGCCTTTGTAGCCAGAGGGCTCTCAGTACAATGAATGAAAACTATTTCCATTCAGGTAGATATATTTGTGTATGTGCCAGTTTCCACTGGTCTCTCTAGAGGTTTATCTCTCTCCTGATTGAAAAAAATAATATTTCCATACAGAAGTATTTGGTTGTGTGTGTACGCGCTTTGCATTCGTGTGTTTGTGCGTTCCTAGTTTTCCACCACTGTGAAAAATATTTTCTCATTTTAAAGGTGTTGTTTTCCCTCACCCACTACCTAAATTTTCCGTGCCATTTTTGGATGTTTTCCCCCCAATCCAATTGGCTCTCAAAAGGATGGAGTTTTGTAGACTTAGACTTTGCCTACATTCTCACTGGAGCTTCTTGTGTATTCAGCAGTAAGACATCCCAAAAAGTAAAAGTGAAGGTGTACCTGTGGTTTATTTAAAAATATATTTAATTGGCTTTTAAATGGCTTTCAAGTGTCTTTTCATCAAAATTTCTTTCACAGTAGTAATCAGTTCACTCATGAGAGTTCTACCTTCTTTGGAAGGAATGGAGGGATAGAAATTTGGCAAATACATACGCACAAGGGTTTTACAATGCATCAAGGAAGGCAAAACCTGCAGAGCCGGGAAAATACCTTCCCGGCTCCAAATACGGCAACCCTTACAAACTATAGCAAAGCCCACAAAACATCCTGGAAGGAAAGGTTTAGGACACCTACACAAAGGCAATAACGAGCAGCGGGTGGGTGATGCTCCCGGCCCAATGTACTGCCGAGAGCAGCGCCAGCCCCATTATATAGGCTGGGAGTGGACCTGAATGAAGACTGCCACACTCACGTCCACTCCCCAAGCCCCGCCCCCCAGACCCCCATGGATTGGATCAAATCAGGTCTGGCGGGAACCTGTGATGCTCCGCAGTGGCTGGGGAGAAAGCAAATGGCTGCCACACGACAGGTCACAACCATCGCCCACCCTGAACTGGTAAGGGGCGATTTCTATCATAATTGAATATTGATCCTTCTGGATAATTTGCTCGCGTTTACTTTGGCTTTCAAAGAATCCTGGCTTAGTGTTGAATTGGTTTAAAGCAACGCCCAGTCAGCGTATAAGCAAGCTGACTTCAAGCTATGTGTAATGAATTTAATACAGTTTAGTCCATAAAATGAGAGGTGCAGGGTTCAAACTTGCCTCAGCACCAACTAAGAGTTTGCTTCCTTGGTAATCAGGCAAATACACTTGGTATGTGCTGAGAGGCACTCTGTATTTTACAGGTTACAGGATGCAGATCTGAGTCCTTGCTAAAATTATCAACAAGATAAGATTACTCTCTTTTTTAAAAAATAAAATCTCTCTCTCTTTTTTTAATTGGTCACAAATTCTGATGCAGTTGCACAAACCCAAGTGAACTCCCAGGCTTTTATTTCTTCCCTGTTCCTTTTAATTTCCGATGCGTGCTTTATTTTATTTTGCTTTTTTATTGCTGATGTGCAGCGTATGTTCGCAAAGTAAACTTTAGGGCCCAGAGGTTGATAACCGAGATTGTCCTAATAAGGGCAAATAAAAAATGCACAGCTTTTATTGGCGAGGTCAAAGAAATGAGGCAGTGCATATATTAACTCCCTCTCTCACTGAGGAGGATATGGTGTGGTTTGGCCTGCGCAGCGGTGGTTTGGCTTAGCTGGTCACGAGTCAGTTTGTTCCACTGTTGAAATCCCTTGTAGAGTCGATGGTCACGACATTATAGCCTTCCTTCCTTCCTTCCCTCCCTCCCTTCATTATATTTTATGTATCTGCTCAATGAGTCACTCACTGGTCCAGTGAACAAAGCTGAAATACCTGGAGCCAGAAGATGCTGCCAGAAAAACTGTTGTCCCACCATGAATTAGGGGCTCCTCCCCATTTATTGAGCATTCACCATGATTTGCTTGCACAAAGCTTACCTGGACTTTATTGAGGATGTGCGGGGAAGATATATGACCATGATAATTCATCCTCTATCTGCCCTGATTTGCTTGCGTGATGCTTATACACCACAGATCCGTTATACCCTCACAAACAACCCTGCAAGGTAGCTTAGGCTGAGAGAGAGCGACTAGCCCACCCAAGGTGACCCAGTGAGATCCATGGTTCATTGGGGATTTGAACCAGGATCTCCCCAGTCCTTCTTTCCAACTACAGCACCACACTGATAATGTGCCCATTTCCACAGAAGTAGAGGTGTGTGCTGTGAAGGTCAGAACTATCGGCGCATAATGCTCTCCCCCGTTCATTTTTGATGTGCAGAAAGTTACTTTTATACATCATTACTGAGTGGTGTGCAGATCCACATCTTCAGCTGAAGCAAAGCCTAGGTTTGTGTCTTGGTACAGCATCTTAAAAAGCAGAGACATCGCCTCGCCAACAAAGGTCCGTACAGTTAAAGCTATGGTTTTCCCAGTAGTGATGTATGGAAGTGAGAGCTGGACCATAAAGAAGGCTGATCGCCGAAGAATTGATGCTTTTGAATTATGGTGCTGGAGGAGACTCTTGAGAGTCCCATGGACTGCAAGAAGATCAAACCTATCCATTCTTAAGGAAATCAGCCTGAGTGCTCACTGGAAGGACAGAAGCTGAGGCTCCAATACTTTGGCCACCTCATGAGAAAATAAGACTCCCTGGAAAAGACCCTGATGTTGGGAAAGATTGAGGGCACAAGAAGAAGGGGACAACAGAGGACGAGATGGTTGGATAGTGTTTTTGAAGCTACCAGCATTAGTTTGACCAAACTGCGGGAGGCAGTGGAAGACAGGAGTGCCTGGCGTGCTCTGGTCCATGGAGTCACGAAGAGTCGGACACAACTAAATGACTAAACAACAACAACAACTAGCACATCTTAACCATCATCCAGGTCCCTTTGCATCTTTCATTCCTCTGTTTCTCCTTTTCCTCTGGAGTTTTGCGCACTGCTGAAATTCAGTGCCAGCTGGGATGCAAGCTGGGAGATTGTATTTTTTAAATAAATACATAGGGGGTGTGCATAGGGGCCCTTCCATCTGTGCTTTTGACAAGATCAGCCACCCTGCTTTTAAGGCAAGGATGTGCCCCACCAGATATTGTTGGATTCCCATCAGCCCTGACCATGCTCTCTGAAGCTGACGGAAGTTTGAAGCCTAGCAGCATCAGGCTCCCGCTTCTGTCTTTGAAAGGTAGGGCAAATCTGGTCTGGGGCTCCTCTTTGCTGCTATTCTGCTGATCTCTGTCAACTGGATTTCTTCTGCCCATCCTCCACCCCCTGCCCTTTTCCTCAGTGCTTCCTCCTGGAAAGGAGCTGGAATGTGAGGGAAAGTTTTCAGATGGGTGTCACGGCAGAAAGGGAACGCAAAGCAAAAATGTATTCCGCTTATTTTTGGTGCTTTGAAAGTGCCCGTCAGTAGCACAGGAAGGAGGAGGCGGGTGTTTTAAGAGTGCCAAGTGGAACAAAACAGACAGCGAAGAATCTTCCCTGTCTGCTGCAGCACTTGCAGTGAAGAAACAATACCACATTCTTTCAGTGCTATCTCCTCCTTTCTGCCGCTGGGATGGATCGGTGGGGATCTATGGAGCATGTTTAGTTGGCTTGGTTTCCCAGATCTGAAGACTCAACGGCTCTAGTTTTAAAAGCTGTTCTCTGAAACCATGAGAGCTAGAAACTTAGCAGGAGTTTAGATAAACAGATAGACAAATGTAACATGCTGTTTATGTACTTCTTCACCTTTTTAAAACTACCTAAATGGGGAAGAACTAGAGCCTTCCTTGTGGAAGCAGCAGATCTTCCATATGGTCAGGAAATGCTTCTGCCCTACCTGGAACCCAGGATTCTGATTTGGGCAGAGCTCATGCTCACTTTAAGCCTGAACTGCAAGACCTGTTTGCCAGAGCTTGGAATAAAGGGATGCAACAATGTTTTCTTTGTTCCAAACGGCAAAGATCTTGCGTAGAGTTCTGCTTTGATCTTTCACCCGAGGTTCTACAAAGCCTACTAAAGTGCAGTGTGCGTTCTTTCGACGCAGTGTGAGTCATTTGCAAGTGTGCTGCAAAGTGTGCTGCAAAGTGCTCATTAGCTTTAAACGGACCAGAGCTGTGCTGTGCAGTCTTCTGCACTGATTTAGCAGCCAGACTCAAAGACTTAACAGTTGATAGCATTGGTAGGAAAACTCCCGTGGAGTTAACAGTGACCAAAGGGAGAGAGGGAACATCAGATCAGAGTTCGTTGTGGGAGAATAGAAATCTGCCTTAGCAGTGAGAAATTCCCACCTGACAAGTCTATATACATAGCGGCCAAATAGGAAGACTCTCCCCAAATGGCGTTGCTACAGTTGGTCACTGCTGCCCACTTGTGTGTGGCCTAGAATAGGCAAATAACACAGTGCCCACTTGCTGCATTTCTATATCATGTCCAAGCCATCAATCTCTCCCAGAGCGTTGATCATATTGCTGAGAAATGGGAGGCATGGGGGTGGATTTCGGGCACATTAGGGTCTGTGGCAAATTCTTCTGTGTGGTTTTCTCCCACGCATCCGCAGAAAACGAACCACATTTTGTTCTGCTTCTCAGTTTCGCGGAGGGCGTTTTAGAAATAATAAGAATAAGAATATGCTGTTCTTTGTTATTGATATAAAACTATTCTTGCAAAGAATGAGAAAACAGGAATTACAGCTTCCCGCAGCGCATAGTTGAACTGTGGAATTTGCTGCCACAAGATATAGTCGTGGCTCCCCAATTTGTGTCTTTAAATGGAGATTATAGCAACACTAATGGAGGATCAGGCTTTTCAGCAACTCTTTGCAATAAGGGCAATACACCAGCTCCAATATCAGAGGCAGGATGCCTCCTTGAATGCCTGTTGCTGGGGGTCATGAGCTGGAGAGAGGCATGATGCTCATCTCTTGCTTGTGGGCTTCTTGTGGGTGTCTGGTTGGCCACTCTGAGAACAGGATGCTGGGACAGATATGTTTGGTCTTACTTTCTTAAGGCCTTTCAGTCCAAAAACAGACTCAAGTGGGATGTGTGTTTTTTTAATATTTATTTATTTTCCCATTCTTTATTATCACACTTTCATCCAGGATTGTTGAATAACTTACAAAAACAAAAAAAAAAAAAACAATTCAGTCAAAAATCTAACAATAACATGCATCAAAATCATCCTCCTATTAGTTATACATAACAATATATACTTTTGTCCCTACTAATTTATCCTAATTTCCCCCTCCCTCCCTTCCCTTTACCCCTCCCCCAAAAACTTGTTATCTCTTCAGATCTTTAACCATGTACACAGATTATTCATTCTAATTTGGATGCTTGAGTTGGCTTCCTCCCATGCTATCCAATTCCTATAACTTGTCCATTTATTCAAAATCTTTTGACATTTGTTTCCCCATCATTACCTTTTCAAATATATCAGATAAGTGGGACAACTGAGAAAGGAAATGGAAGCAAGGGGGTAAAGAGGAAAATAACATGTGATTGTTTCAGTTAGCACATTTTTGGGATGAGTTGTAGTTGGGCTTTAGGACTAGCAGGTTGTCCAAAAGATCTCACTGACGTATTTTGAGGATAAGTGTGAAGTCAAGGAAATGTTTTCATGGATGCATTCCTGAAGGCATTTCCAGGCCCAAAGAGCAGCAAGGGAGAAAGTGTGGAATCACCGGAGAGCTTTCTCCAATGCAGGGTTCTCAGAAGTTGTTGGAGTACGAGCTCTGTAATGCAGCCAGCACGGCCAATGGCCAGGAATGATGGAACTGCAGTTGAGCTGCATGGAGAGATGCAAGGTTGGGGAGGTTGATCTTAAAGGAAGCAAGAGAGATCTTCAGGAGCCTCAAGGTGGTGAAGCTATAGGACAATGGTGGAGTTCTCATTCTACTTCCTAACATGCACAGAATGGTTGCTAAACATAAATTTAAGGTAAAGGTAAAGGGACCCCTGACCATTAGGTCCAGTTGTGGCCGACTCTGGGGTTGCGGTGCTCATCTGACTTTATTGGCCGAAGGAGCCAGCGTACAGATTCCGGTCATGTAGCCAGCATGACTAAGCCGCTTCTGGCAAACCAGAGCAGCGCATGGAAACGCTGTTTACCTTCCCGCCGGAGTGGTACCTATTTATCTACTTGCACTTTGACATGCTTTCAAACTGCTAGGTTGGCAGGAGCAGGGACCGAGCAACGGGAGCTCACCCCGTCACAGGGATTCGAACCGCTGACCTTCTGATCAGCAAGCCCAAGGCTCTGTGGTTTAACCCACAGTGCCCTGATAGCAAAAGAGAGCAAATCAGGAATGCACCAGGAAATGAGAAAGAGGCTTGTGCGTGAACTCAAGGCAGACACTCGTATGACCCCCCTCCCATGGTTTCTTATTACAACATTTTCTTAGAACTTTGGTAAATGGCATCATCGCTGTCACTCATCGGGTGGCTCATTAGCGACATTTAGCAACCAACGCCTTGTAAGTCTAGCAGCAACCAAAGCTAAGCAGTCTTCCTCGTGTTATCTTTGGAACCATTTTTGGCCGCCTTGCACTGCTTTTTCACTTAACTAAAGGCAAAGATGAGCTGATCAGCATGTGCGTAGGAACGTTTTGTGCCATTGAAGTCAAATTGGATGAAACCGCAGATTAAATGTAAGAGGTGACTGCCGGCGCCGAACTCAGCCCTTTTTCTGTAGCTCGTTCTTTGGCTCTCTGAAAAGCCTTTTTGGGGTAGTTGGGTTGTGAATCTAAAACAGAACATATCTATTTTAGATAGAATATATCTATTTATCCCCTGCCATGGTAAGCTACAGTTCCCCCCCTCTCTGAAGAATCTGACACTGGGGACGGCGTGCCTTTAAGTTAAAAGCCCTGAAATAATTGTGCCTGCGAACACCTGATACGGAGCCTTGGCTTTTGTTTGGCTCAGTGTAGCCAAATTGCCTACAGGCTTTTAGCCATAAAACATATCACTCATGCTGTGTGTAGGTCTGAAGCCTCTTAAGCATAATTACAGCAGAACTTTGCAGCGCCAGAAATGTTAAATATCTTGGCAGTGAACTTCTCTTTGTAAGAAGCTTACCCAGGGACAGATCTACAGGAGGGCAACTAGGATTCTGAGGGTTAAGAAACCTGCTTTGTATCTTCATTTTTGTGAACTATTATTTTACACTTCTTCATATTTATACCCTGCTTTTCTTTAATTGTGGTACCCAAGATGGCATAGATATGGTTCCCAGGTGGCCTTAACATCCAGGCACTGAGCCGACTCAGGCCTGCTGCTTTCAGCCATCTGGTGACCTGGTGCCTCATCGTAGTCAGAAGAAATAGTTTCTTTGGGCACAGCAGCTGATTCAACCAGGAGCAGTTTGGGTTAAATCTGCCTTTTCAGAACCACAATAGTGACAGTGCTATATTGGTTTTGTCTACAAAGGCACTTCAATATTTTCAGTACCCTTGGACATACTATTTTCCTCATGCAGGGAAAGATGAGCTCCCTTGTATATGAGGAATAAAGGCGGTCGGTTTTGTGTCGTCGTATGTTTCCAAACTGTTTGATCATGCTTGGCGCTGAGTGTAATCCAAATAACGCAAATATTTCTGTTTTTCTCGGAATGTATTCAGAACTTTCAGAATTTCAGGACATTTTTACATGGCAATCTTCCCAGTTTATTGCTTATTCTTTATGCACCCCTTGATCATAAAACACTTCAAAGCCGTTTACAAAAAGTTGGAGCAAAGACATCAGTCTTAGCCATTTTATGAAGTGGGAACCGGGATGGGCTGAAGGGAGGAAGTCAAATGGTTTTGAAGTTGGGGTGTGTGGAAAGGAGGTGGGACTCACAGCTGTCCATGGAGGCACAGGTCAATTCTGTATCCAGGGCAGCTATCTACCAGCTCCATCTGGTATGCAGGCTGAGACCCTACCTGCCCGCAGACTGTCTCGCCAGAGTAGTGCATGCTCTGGTTATCTCCAGCTTGGACTACTGCAACACGCTCTATGTGGGACTACCTTTGAAGGTGACCAGGAAACTACAATTAATCCAAAATGCGGCAGCTAGACTGGTGACTGGGAATGGCCACCGAGACCACATAACACCGGTCTTGAAAGACCTACATTGGCTCCCAGTACGTTTCCGAGCACAATTCAAAGTGTTGGTGCTGACCTTTCAAGCCCTAAATGGCCTCGGCCCAGTATACCTGAAGGAGCGTCTCCACTCCCAACGTTTGGCCCAGACACTGAGGTCTAGCGCCGAGGGCCTTCTGGCGGTTCCCTCACTGCGAGAAGTGAGGTTACAGGGAACCAGACAGAGGGCCTTCTTGGTAGTGGCTCCTTCCCTGTGGAACACCCTCCCACCAGATGTCAAAGGAATAAACAGCTATCTGACTTTTAGAAGATATCTGAAGGCAGCCCTGTTTAGGGAAGTTTTTTAATGACTGATGTTTTAATGTATTTTTAATCTCCTGTTGGAAGCCGCCCAGAGTGGCTGGGAAAACCCAGCCAGATGGGCAATATATAAGTAATTTAATAATAATAATAATAATAATAATAATAATAATAATAATAATAATATTTTTATTATTATTATATAATAATAATATAATAATAATATAATATGAGACCTTCCTTATTCATGGCTACAGTGGTATTGTGAGGTTGGTCAACAGTTTTATGTTTGCAAGCAGGGGTACTGAGGCTGAGAGGTGGTGACTCGGTGTCTCGCCTCATCACAAATGATAGCTTGGTTTCCATTGGTTAGAAAGGAAGTTCAGCAGCCTATTTTTTAATTGCACCAGAGTGCTTGGCAAAGGTCTGCTGCAAATCCCCCACTTTGAAGAAAGATCCTTTCTGCTGTGCATGGTATCTATCCATCCAGCAAGTATATGGAGACGTTGGCGATGTAGGAATGTGGGGCATCTGATTCTTGTTAGCTCTGTTCTCCACATGCCACACAGCTCAGCACAGCACATCTTTGGGAAGCCAGGTCTCCCCTCCCTCCAAATCAGCCCAGTTTATTTCAATTAATGTGAAATTTCACAGTCAGCTCTTGTTTGGTGTGGGTCTTTCTTTCACACGCATGGCTTTCTGGTTGCTAGCAATAGTTAGTCCACCAGCTGGAAAAGGGGGGAAGGAAACACTCCATGGATACGTATCATCTAGGAAACACATGCAAAGCACTTCCCTGTTGGTTGGGAAGCCTGCTCTCTGGTAGAAAAGCCATCACAATGGGGACATTTCTCACCTCTCTTATTAGAATATGGATATAGCTGTGCAATCTAAGTTGAGCACAACCTACTAGAACATAGACTTGTGAAGAAGAGCCCTGGTGACTCAGGTCCATCTAGTCCAGCGTTCTGGACCAGTGGCCAATCAGATGCCAATCAGAAGCCTGCAAGCAGGACCGTGGTGCAATGCACACAGGGGTGTTACGTCCCAGTTTTTCCTCTTGAGGTGAAATGAGAAGTGCTGCCCCACTCTGTCTCCCTGCAGTGCCTCCTCCTTTGCTGGATCACTCGCCTCCTCTGGCCCCACTGCACCGCCTCTGCCAGTGGTGGAGAAATGGCCCTGCCATAGGCACCGATTTTCTGCCAGATCTCATTTCTCGCACTCCATAGGGTCTCACAAGATCTGGCATGAGAATTTGGTGCTGCTTCTCTGACAGAAGTTGGGCGGCTGCTTCACCCTACTTCCTGGGTGGGCTGGCCCTGAATTAATACATTATGGAACAAACTCTGTTGACCGCATGTCATAGTCCTCTGTTTGAAGGGCTGTCTGGTCCAAGTCAGCTTAAAGATAAATAACTCTAAGAAGGAAGAGCAGGCGGTCCTTTGTAGCAGCACATCAACCCCGAGAGACTAAGCAGGCACACAGTCACCTGGTCACAATCTTCCCCACAGCGTGGAGATGAATTTCTTCTAAATTGTTTCTAAATTTGCCTCTGTTCATATGAATTCACATTTGCCAATTTTATGCAAGTGTCTATCTTTCTGTCCTTTTGGGGGGCGGGGAGTGATTAACTTTCTCTCTTGGCAGTGTATGACTGGCCACCCTAGCATCAAAATTTATTCCATTCCAAGCAAGGTATATACTCCATAACTTCCATGTTTAGTTCCTTTTATTTTGCCAGTGTCTGTGATTTCCAGTTCTATATTATCCCACTCAGACAGCGATGGGATTTACAATACCTGGCCAAAGAGATATTTTGGTGCTGCCACTATGTTTTATATGACTGTGCACAATACAAACTAACATGGAGAACTGAATTGGAGATTGGGAAAATGAGAAATTGAGAGAAGCTGAAAATGGCGGATTTCCCATCCATAAAAAACAGAAGTGTGATATCCCACCTTTGGACATGTGTATCTTTTGGGTGGTCTGTGGCAAAGGTTAAAAAAGGCTGCACTCCCAGAGCACTGAGTCTCAAACCCATCGTAGATGCGGCAACCCAGCAAACCATTGTAGACTCCGCATATTGAGCACATTACTCGCTTTGGCTTTGGGATGCTTCCAGCAAAGCCCTTTTATCTTTTCGTTGGAGGAAAATTTAACATTGTTTCAGTAGCTGAAGGTTTTATTTTTGCTCTCTTTACAGGCTGCCTTGCCTGCAGTTCTTCCTGAGATATAAGCAGGAGGCAATTTATAGACTTGCTGCAGATGTGTTTTGTAGAATCAGCTTGTGTCGCATGCTATGAAGCAAACGATCAGTCTTTCTACCATTTTTAAAAAAATAGGGGCTGCCTATAGATATTGGTGGACTTTATCCAACAAAGTAGCCTATATGTTATGCAAAGGCCTACGCTGTCTAATACTGGAGAATCTATAAGGCACAAACCATCAAATTAGGTTGGTTTTGCTTTAAAATACAGAACAAACTAATTTCTCCTTCATCACTATTAGCCGCTCTGAATAGCAGGAGCTCTCCAGGCAGAGCTGGCCCACCTATTAGGCAACCTCCTCAGATGGTGGGATTGCCAGGGGCAGCAGATCCTGGTGTCAAATTTCTCCCCCCTCTTGTTCCTGATGTAGATCTTCACTCACCCCTTCTTCCCTGGTGGGCAAGGGCGTGCTATTTTAGGCTTTGCATCAGGGGCCAAACTGGCTTGGGGCACGGGTTTCTCCCAATTATGTTACCAGGCTTTAAAGTCAAGATGTTGCAGGTTGAATTTGGAACTTCCTGCATGCAATGCATGTGCTCTACCATTGTGGTCTCATAGGGAGAATGTCTTCACATTATAATTCACGGTGTGCATCTGAACTCATGCAATTGGGGGCCCTTAAATATGGTCCATTCTAGCACCCAATACAGACTTCAATTCAGCCCTTAGTCTGTCATGCTGTGATTCCCCAGGAGACATTCTCCATTTCCTAGCTGCTTTGCCAGGCTTGAGCTTCTCTGAGCTATATGTTTGCCAAGATGTATTTTTAGATAGGAAGAGATGAATTAAATTTTAAGAATAGATTTGTAAACAATCCAGCTCTGCATCCAATTAATCCACCAAGCTGCATGTTTTCTCCTTCTCCCCCCTCTTTTTTTGCAATCTGGTTGGCGTATGTAATACTTGCGCGGGAAGTTCCTTGGAAACAAAACCTGCAACTTCTCCGTGCTGTACCTACCTCAGCGGTCTGGATTGAGACATTTTGGAGCTTCCCTAAGACAAATAAATACTATTAAGTGTAATGCAGCTGATGAGAACAGACAGCTCAAAAGAGAGAACAAGCAGCGTCAAATCACAGAGCCTTGATGGGCAGTCAGAGCAAAAACCTACAGCTCCGAGTGGAAATAGCTGAAATGTCGAGAAATGTTGTCGCAAGTGGCCAAAACCATAATGCCTCTTGAGGGAGGAGATAAATAGCTGGTGGTGTATCCCATTTTATTTTTAGCAGGATGTAAATGCAGATATTAAGGGCAGCTAAGAATTCCAACCACTTCCTTGCCCCGGTGTGTACATCACATTAGCAAGTTTAGCAAGAGAAAGGGCTCCTCTTTCCTAGTGAACCTTTTTTATGTGTACGTACTGCAATGACGTAATGCAATTATGGTGCTGGAAGAGACTCTTGAGAGTCCCATGGATTGCAAGAAGAACAAACTTATCCATTCTTAAGGAAATCAGCCCTGAATGCTCACTGGAAGGACAGATCGTGAAGCTGAGGCTCCAATACTTTGGCCATCTCATAAGAAGAGAAGACTCCCTGGAAAAGACCCTGATGTTGGGAAAGATGGAGGGCACAAGGAGAAGGGGACGACAGAGGACGAGATGGTTGGATAGTGTTCTCGAAGCTACAAACATGAGTTTGACCAAACTGTGGGAGGCAGTGGAAGACAGGAGTGCCTGGTGTGCTCTGGTCCAGGGGGTCACGAAGAGTTGGACACGACTAAACAACAACAACAACACTGCAATGACTTTGTCATTTGATGTAGGACTGAAACAGTCTAAGGTTCTTCATGACGTGCAAACATTTTCTTATAGGTACTGGAACAAGCAGACAGAGATGTAATCTTACCCGATTCCCACTTTCTAAACCGATACATGAGCTGAACTACAGCTCTCCTTCAAAATCTACATTTCAGATTTGGTGACGGGAGTTCTCCACCCCCCAAAAAAAAAAACCCTGTGTGTGTGTGTGTGTGTGTAACATAACTAGGGTCAAAATGTTGAAGTCATGAAACAGAATATCTGGAGGCACTTCTGGAAGAAGAGAGGCATTACGGTAAAAGAAGGCATACCTGTCTTCTCAGTCCCTTGGCTGGAGATGATGACATCAAGGTGTGTGCAAGACGGAAAGCAAACCATAGGCTGGTAGATTTTAGACTGAATTGAGAAAGGGACCACCTCAGCGTACGTGGCTCGTCTTGCATACAGCTTATGCAAGACAAGTTGCCTGACCTATCTGGACCTATTTATCTGCTTGACAAGCCAGCAAGCCTTCAAAGGGCTTCACACACATTATCTCTGTGGTTCCTGCAAAAGACTCAAGCAGGGCTTTGGTTGATGAAACCAAGGGCCCGCCTAGTTCAGCATCCTGTTTCTCATAGTGGCTGTCCAGATGTCTCTGGGAAAATCCAAAAGCAGGACATGAAGTCCACAGGCTTCTCCTGCCGCTGCTCCCCAGGAACTGGCCTTCGGAGCTAAGCTGCTTCTGAACATGGAGATTCAGAGGCGAACGGCATGTTGATGCTTAATGCCTTGAATGCTGTTACATCCTCTGTTTTTCTGCAATTAATTACACGGGGGGCATGGCATGTGTGTCTCTGTGTGTCTGTGTCTATGTCCCCAGTATGCTAAGAAGGGAGGGGTTATTCCTTCCCCAGGCACAACCCCTCTCTGAAAATGCCCCCTCCCCCTGGTATGGCATATTAAAAATGACTATATAGAAAGGAGAGCCAAGCAGCCAGACTGATGTAAAAACAAAAGTGCAGTGGCAGAGGGCCTCTAGAGTTATTCCAGCTATGACTCTCTTAAGGCAAGGTTGGGGGTGAGATTTTCAGCCTCTCAGTGCTAGAGCCTCTGCTATGCATGCGGAAAGTGCATCTTCAGGCAGGACCGGGAAAGACCCCTTGTCTGAAATCCAGGAGAGCTGCTGGCCATCATTGTAGACAATATTGAGCTAGATCAAGTGTTTCCCAAACTTGGGTCTGCAGCTGCTTATGGACTACAATTCCTATCATCCCTTGCTAGCTAGGGATGATGGGAGTTGTAGTCCAAAAACAGCTGGAGACCCAAGTTTGGGAAACACTGAGCTAGATGGACCAGTGGATTTGACTCCATAGAAGGCAGCTTCCTGTGATCCCATCATCCCTGACCATGGGCTCGCTAACTGGGGCTGATGGGAGTTCAGCAACGTTCAGAGGCCCCCTGTGATCTACCCCTGGTTTAACGAAGCAGTGCACTTCCTGTTCCCGGCTGCACCATATATGGGAAATGCCCTAAGCAAAGAGCGAAAGAGAGAAGAGTGCTCTTATCTCACAACATCCTCCTTTCAGCTGAATATTTAATAAGGCATATCAGATGGTCAGGAGAGCAGAGAAGCCTATCATTATGGAGCTGTTTTCCCAGCGGTGACAAAATAGCTTGCAGCAAGCAGATGTTCAACCAGGGAAAAGGTTTGTTAAGAGACATGCTGCAGGTAGAGAGAACGTTATCTCAGTGTGGATTGTGCAAGTTGCATTCTGGAGAAGGGCATTGTTGATTTGACATCCTGGGTTGCTTAGAAAGGAGGCAGAAATGAATGTTTGCCCTGGCTGGGGAATATCTCACTTGCATGGAATGTTGCAGGGGGCCCACAGCATGCATTATGGGTCCCAGCTTCATGGTGTTTGGTAACAAGTGTCTGCCTTTTGCAGTTTATGTTTATTAAGAGAAACAGACATGTAGCATGTTCTGGATGTGGCAGGCACAGTTAGCCAGGCAAAGTATGAGGTGTCTGTGAGGACCAAATAAAGCGTTACCTTTTATTGATTGACCTTTGTTTTATCTATCTCTTGCATTTCTTCACTAGACCTAAAACTAAGCGCATGGCTGGCAGCTGTACGCCTTGTTCATATCTTTCCTTCTGTAATATTGGGAATGGATGAAATGCAAAATGCTGCGATGCCAGGACATCTAAGTTGGATTAGAACTCCCTTTTGGGGTTGGAGAACTGTTTTGCAAAATTCTGGGAAGCGTGACTATTGCAGGACAGGTGTATTTTGGTTTGTGTTGTTTCGGGAAGGACAGATTAGATAGGATTGTATTAATATGCAAACCCAACCCAATTCCTTCCCCATGGTGTTCCTTTTCTTCTAGCTGGCAACATCACCTACCAGGGCTAGATTTAGGTTTGATGAGGCCCTAAGCTACTGAAGGTAATGGGGCCCTTTATGTGTCCAGCTGTCCTTTCTCAACAGCAAATTGTCACTGTTTTTTCGTGTTGAATATATGCTATGTGGTAATTTATGGACCTAATAGGTATCTCAAGCCATTTGCACATAACAAAATATGTATTTTTTCAAAGTAATTGTTGAACATGCAACCAGTCCATGCAGAATGTAGACACCCTATATATAGAAATGAGCAAACCAGTGTGTTTTTTAGGGAGCAGGCTAGCAGGCGGGGTCCATTACTTACATCATAGGAGCCTACACAACATAAAACACTGTTGCTGTACGTAGGTTTTATTTTATTTGTTTTTTGTCTTATATTTTGGAAATGTACATCCATTTTTTTCCCTTTTATTTTTTTTGGGGGGGGGCCAAGAGAGTAGGGCCCTCAGTTATAGCTTGTTTAGCTTATACGTAAATCCAGCACTGGGTGGGAAACTTTTATGCATGGCTTCCAGGGTTCTAAATTTTTAAGTAAAGCAGATTCCCTGCTGCAGATGCTCGCCCAGAGTTGGTGCCTCATTGTTTTGAATGCCAGGATAGGGCTCTGCTTTATCCCTTATTCGTACCAGATCCTTCTCATTTAGGGTCAAGGCTTTCTGCTTTGTCTCTGCTTTGAACTCTTCCAACCGCAAGGGCTGCCCTGCTGACACATGCCTCCTCCCACTTTTTCTTCTTTTTATGGCATGGTCTCACCAGCAAGATTAAAAGAAACAGTTGTGGTGGAACAAGGGGCAGGGGCAAAGCAACCACAACAAAAGCTTGCGCCGTGCCAAAGCCAAGAAACACAGCATGGGAGCATAGCTTCCACTCCAGCTCTGGCACGTTAACGGCAACATTGGCTTTTAAGTTTCTTTTGGAACTCGTAAAGCCAGGGTGTGAAATGTCTGCTGATACAGCTTTTTCTCCCTTTCTCACTCCTCCCCCTTAGGGCAGCTTCCGACATGACGACTCCACGTTCCCCCATGAAAAAGGTGTTTTTGCACCAAGCTGTTGGTAAACAGCCACATGGGTTCATTTTGGAACTTACAAGGCCCTTGATGCCCCTCAATGCCTGAACATCCCTCCTGGAGCACCTCATGACCCAACACCTTTCACTTTTCCCCATAAAGCCTTTCACTTAACCCTTTGGTTCTCGCCTCCATCAGAAACAAAACCAGGGAATATTAAAGGAACCCCTGACAGTTAAGTCCAGTTGCGAATGACTCTGGGGTTATGGCGCTCATCTCACTTTATAGGCTGAGGTAGCTGGCGTTTGTCCACAGACAGTTTTTTCAGGTCATGTGGCCAGCATGACTAATCTGCTTCTGGCGCAACAGAACACTAACCCCAGAGCAGCACATGGAAACGGCATTTACCTTCCCGCTAGAGTGGTACCTATTTATCTACTTGCACTTTGATGTCCTTTCGAAGTGCTAGGTTGGCAGGAGCTGGGACTGAGCAATGGGAGCTCACTCCATCGCGGGGATTCAAACCGCCAACCTTTTGATCGGCAAGCCCAAGGCTCAGTGGTTTAGATCACAGCACCATGTTAATTGCATGCAATTCCTGGCAATCACCTCTTGCTTTGCCACCCTACTCCTTTCCCTTCCCTTCCCTCTTCTTGTAGACTTCCCACTCTGGCCAAATTTCAGATTGTAGGCTTGCTGGGTACAGAGACCTGCCTTCTTTCTCTTCTTTTCTGTTTTGCTTCCTCCGCGCATATGTTGCTGGTGTTGTACAATAGTAGAAACTCTGTAACCTTAGAAACAGTCTAACGTCAATGCGCCACATTGACTATTGGAATGAACAACAGAAAAGTGGTTTTCAGGCTCACAATCACTCCAGAATGGATTGAATAAAGGCTCTGACCTCTCCCAAATGGTCTTTTGCAGGTTAGCCTACCAAAGAAATGACGACGACGAGGAAGAGGCTGCCAGAGAACGCCGCAGGCGGGCCCGGCAAGAAAGACTGCGGCAAAAGGAAGATGATGACTTCACAGGGCAAGTGATAGAGAAGCCTGAAGTCAATGCCCAAAACAAGTAAGACTCGACTCTATGACTCTGTTCTTGGCTTGCCTGACAAATCAGGGCAGAGAAGTGTCAAGTAATGTAATAGCTCCTGCTCAGGGGTGACCTGTCCTGTTTTACCACCTGAGGCAAAAGGTGAATGTACCGCTTTCTGCTGCTGTGCCCCTGAGGCGGCTGCTTCACCCGGCCTAATAGGTGGGCTGGCTCTGTTTCTGCTGTTTAACCCAATGTTCTGTATCAGGCACCCCCAAACTTGGCCCTCCAGATGTTTTGGGACTACAACTCCCATCACCCCTAGCTAATGGGACCAGTGGTCAGGGATGATGGGAGTTATAGTCTCAAAACATCTGGAGGGCCGAGTTTGGGGATGCCTGTTCTATATCATCTATCTTTAGTGTAATAGAGGCACCAGTAATCTGGAACACAAAGTGTATTTTTAAAAACAAACATTTGATTGAAAGTTTTAACATTGCCAACACAGAAGAGAAGAGTGCTTCAAATTGAGCAGCCCTGGTAAGTACAGCCAGCACAAGGGTTCAAACCAAAGATACAGTAAGAATTGCAAACATTGGGTTCGTGACTAGGAAGCGAACATACATAATTGCATTTGTAAATAGGTCCGCCACCCTAAAGGAAGCCTGGGTGAAAGGAAGAGGAGGAGGAGGAGCGAGATTCTTGTTTACATAACTCACTAAGAGGGAACCAAACTTTGTCAAATTTATGACATCTGGCAACACTTCCCCTAACTGAGATCAAGCAGGCCCCTACAGTTCTGATATTTAAGAACATAAGAACATAAGAAGAACATAAGAACATAAGAAGAGGCTGCTGGATCAGACCAGTGGCCCATCTAGTCCAGTGTCCAACCAGAGGCCTGTGGGAAATTCTGCAAGCAGGACCTGAGCTCAAGAGCATTGTTCTATCCTGCTCTTTCCAAAACCTGGTGTTCAGAAGCATTACTGCCTCTAGTTGTGGGGGCAGAGCATAGCAGTCATGGCCCATAGCAGGCATGGCCAAACTTGGCCCTCCAGATGTTTTGGGACTACAATTCCCACCATCCCTGACCACTGGTCCTGTTAGCTAGGGGTGATGGGAGTTGTAGTCCCAAAACATCTGGAGGGCCAAGTTTGGCCATGCCTGGCCTATAGTCATGAATGTCCCTCTCCTCCATGAATTTGACTAATCCTCTTTTAAAGGCATCTAGATTTGGTGGCCTCCTGTGGGATATAGATGTACTTTCTTTTATCTGTCCTGAATCTTTCAACATTCAGCTTCATGGAATGTCCATGCATTCTAACATTTGCCACCCCTGAAAACATTCTTGTTTCTCCAGATGTTTTTAGATAATTCATTTGATTCAGTGTCCATCATTTGTCCTGCACGGTAGTACCTAAGTTCGCAAACAGCTTAGTTGTCAAACAAATCAGCTCCCAAACGCTGCAAACCCGGAAGTGAGTGTCCTGGTTTGCGAACCTTTTTCGGAAGCTGAACGTCTGACGCGGCTTCCATTTGAGTGCAGGAAGTTCCTGAAGCCAATTGGGAGCCACGCCTTGGTTTTTTAGCAGTTTCACGAGTCGAACAAACTCCCGGAACGGATTAAGTTTGAGAACCAAGATACCACTCTATTTTATGATTTTTCACTTTGATGATATTTTACTGATTTCATTGTGCTCCTCTAGGAGTTGGCGGCTTATAAATATTATGATAAAGAAAGTTAATGTAATAGTTGACGTAAAACCAAAGCACTTTGTTGTGGCTGAAGGCTCACAAGGTATTCCTGATTTTGTGTCTTATGTAGCATTGAAGAAGAGACCAAAAGTACTATGACAACAGTTACCACCGTTACAAATAGTCAAGGGGATGGGGATGATGATTCTGTGTTCCTGGAGAGGCTGGCCAGGAGAGAAGAAAGGCGCCAGAAGCGTCTCCAAGAAGCCATGGAACGCCAGAAGGAGTTTGACCCGACAATTACTGACGAGAGCCTGTCACTCATAAGCAAAAAGGAGATGAACAACGTGGAAGAAAACGAGACCCCAGAGAAAGATGAAAAAGTGGACACCCATAGGAGACGCTATGAGGTAGAGGAAACTGAAACCATCACCAAATCGTACCAGAGGAACAACTTGAGACAGGACGAGGAAGACGAGAAGAAAGATGAGGAAGACAAGGAAGAACCTCAAAACGAGAAGCCAAAGGAAAGAACCATAGAGGATAATCAGGTAGAAGTAACATTAGAAAAGGAAACAGTAGACAATGCAGAAGAAGCTGTGGTGGTAGAAATAAAACATTTTGAGGTAAACGCAGATGAGGGAAAAGTAGAAAACGGCACCGATGCCCTAGCAGTTGAGGAGGAAACAGGGAGTGGGGAGGTAATAAATATTACCGTAGCCTTAGATCAAAAGACAGAAGAAGAAGATGAAACAGAGGCAGAAAAGAAAAAATTAGAGGAGAAAGAAAGGCTTGAGAGAGAAGAAATGGAGAGGGCTAAAGCAGAGGCAGAAAGGAGGGCTGAGGAGGAGAGAGAGAGGCTCGAAGCAGAGAAAAGGGCAGCTGAGGAGAAAGAGAAGTTAGAAGCAGAGGAAAGGGAAAGGATCAAAGCAGAAGAAGAACGGAAAGCGGAGGAAGAGAGGAAGAGGATTGAGGCAGAGGAGAGAAGGGCTGCCCAGGAGAAAGAGAGGCGTGAAGCTGAGGAGAGGGAAAGGGCTAAGGCGGCCGAAGAGAAGAAAGCTGCCGAGGAAAGGGCAAAGGAACAGGCAAAGAGGGAGGCTGAGGAACGGGAGAGGGCAAAGAAGGCAGCAGAAGACAAGGCTAAGCTAGAAGAGGAAAGGTTGAAGGCAAAGCAAAAGGCTGAGGAGACCAAGGTAGATCAGGCAAAAGGGAGGAAGGGAGAAGAGAAGAAAATAGAAGACAAACAGGTAAAAGAGAAGAAAGTGCAAGAGGAAAAAGCCCCGGCAGCTTCCCTGAGAAAACAGGTACAGTAAACATTTTGCACTCAGCCAACTTACTACACTTGTGTTTCGTGGGAAATGTAATGCATTTTACCAAAACAAAACCAAAAAATGGCTGGATTGTGACTTGCTCACAGTCATCCCTCTGCACTTTTGACCACTAACTCTTGCAAAAAAAGGAAGAATCTTTATTATTATTATTATTATTTGTTCTTAAACTTATGGCTTCCAACTCTCGCTAACATAGTGCATGGTGGTGCATGTCTGTTTGTTCCCTTCTTGGCTCTCAGATCTTCCAGTGGGATTTTGTGCATGATCTGAAACCCTCACCGTCTCCCTTGCCTTCTTTTTCCGCGGCTGCCAGTTGGCCAGGGGCAATAGCCGGGCGCATATGCAAGGTACAAAGGCACGGCATGGGCGGTCTGTGGACGAGCACCCAGCAAACGTTTGTGGCGGAAGTGCCAGATAAGCACCCTTGAGTATTAGAGCCAAGCACAGACCGAGCTCTGCTGGGCTATGCGCAGACACGGGGCACTCCAGAACGGAGGGAAGAGAGCACGGGCGTGCAAGAGGGATGTGGAAGTCACTGTGCTACCACCCGGAGGGAGTTGTGTTGCACGGCGGCAGCAGCAGTGGCACGGAAC
This sequence comes from Podarcis melisellensis, assembly GCF_964234715.1. Taxonomy (NCBI): domain Eukaryota; kingdom Metazoa; phylum Chordata; class Lepidosauria; order Squamata; family Lacertidae; genus Podarcis; species Podarcis melisellensis. Next base: position 60,033,812 of record NC_138542.1, read on the forward strand.
CAGGGGGTATGTGAGCACAAGCTTGGTTGACGCCGTGGCAGATGGGGCAGGGTTTGCCATGGAAATTGATCTTTTCGTCTTGCGGAAACATTACAAAAGGGGGAAGAGAAAGAGGTTAAAGTGGAAGCTAAAAAGGAAAAGCCTCAAGATGACAAACTCCGACCAGCCTTCAAAAAAGAGGAGGTAACTAACCTGTTGCTTTGGGGGGGGGGGAGAGTGTGTGGGAAGTGGAACAGAGCCCCAGACATTTGTAAAATAAGCTCAGAGGAGAGTCACTCAGCAAAAGTCAAAGCCATTTAATGCGCCTTCCAAGTGTAGGAGCACCTTGACTCCAGAGCGCCGTTTCCCACTGGGAAAAGGAAAGGAAGGTCGCAAGAAGATAACAGCCAATAGCAAGACGTGAGCTGAGTCAAAGCTTTGTGAAACTGGGTGTGTGTGGTAAAACAGGCATGAGACTAGTTTAGCATGCCCCAGCCTTAGCTTGCATCCAGGTGTAAGATGAAACAATCACATTCCCATTCAGTCAACGTCAGCCCACATCCCTGTACAGAGTGCAGGATGTGGTCTTTGGTCCTGTATTTTTAATAGGTTAAGGGAGCATCTGGTGTTGGGGTTCTGGACTGGCACCGACTAACCTTCCGTTTCTCAATTTCTCCCTCCATTTCCTCATAACTTCTTTTCCTGGAATTGGTAATTTATTCTCTTAATGACGGATACCCCAAGAAACCTTTAGCTCCTTAGTCTGAACTTAACTAATGATTTTCCATTTCATAATATAAAATATGCAGACTCCAGCTTCCTCCCCCTTGTTGAAAAAATACATTTTTACAAAATACAGTGCATTGCATTTCTTCTGTAAACACAGGAGCTGGTGCCATTGTGTTTCACTGTATGGTAAGTAAAGAATACTGGGCCCCAGAGTATCATTCCGAAACTCAGGGTCTGGCTCACTTATGCAAGAACCATAATGTAGGTTTCGTTTGAGTGAATCTTTCAATTTCAGTTTCTCGTCCCCCCCCCCCAGTCTTTAGTCTAGTTTGCATTTATTTTCAAGTCCTCATAATTCTGAATTTATCCCAATAACAATTTTTTTATTTAATTTTGCCTAACATACGCATACTTGCAAACAATTTCCCACCAATCTATGCCTCTTTATAAAGTTTGCCTGAGCATATGCATTTTTGAACACATTACTTGAGTGGTGAACCACACTGCAAAATTCAGAGAAAGGATTGTTGTGTTTCGGTTCACCTGCGAATTGGGTAGATTTGACTTGAAATGTAAAGTAAATTGACTTTCTCCTCCATCCCTTTTCACTACCCATGGTCCCAGTTCCATGAGGATCAAACTGGCAAGTATCATCTGTTGCCTGACCCATAAAACAAAGGATTTACCTGTGTACTTTTAAAGCAAGCTGAGAAAAGGCTATATTTTGGTCAGTTCCCATCCTTAAATGCTTAATGAAGTGCTATGTGTTGTTGGCAATTAAGTGATGAGCTTGACCATTCACCAATTTCTCAAGGAAAAGCAAAACTGTGAAAACGAGAAGAGATTCCAGTTCACAAGGGCGACCATCGTTCTGTATCCAGTTCAGTTTACATCCTAGAGTCAGTTTGCTTCTCTAGACTACCTTAAAATTCTGGGTGTGCAGAGTTGGCCTGCAAACGTCTTACTGAAGCAAGCTTTCTCATGACATGATATTTGTGGTATTTCCTGCTTCCAATTTGGCTAGACATGCAGCATGAACCACATTTTATTTTCCTTTTCTTTATTTACAGAGTCTCCACCCCCCTTTTTTTTCTTTTTAAAATGCATTTATGTTTACAAGAGGATAAGCTCTTAGTCTAAATTGTGGTCGTAAAAGGCTCACAACTTTCTTTGGAGAATTTTGATCTTGAAATCCAGTTAGGATTTGGATTGTCCAAAAGAAGTATTTGAGAGATCCAGATTAAAATACCACACATTATATATTCCTTCTAAGTCAGCTGGTTGCCAGTCAACTGATTAAGGAGCTGTTGGTAAATTATCTACATTTTAACTGAAAATTAAGTAATCACAAATGAGTTTGCAGGATATCAAAAACTTGTCTAGGTGTCTTTGGGGGCAGGAATATTAGAGGAAGTGTGAAACTGAAAGAGCAATGCTATATATACCTACTCATAAGTAAGTGCCATTGAGTTCATTACTCCTGTAAAGTGTTATAGAATTGCAGCCTCAAACTTAGAAAAGCTACCATGTGTTACTAGATTTGGGTTGGAGTTCTGCCCTCCATGATGGAATCTCAGTTTCTGATGGGGATGGGAGCATTTCTGAAGTGGTTCGCTCTGTTACCTGGAAGGTTTATTCATTAATTATTATTTATTTTTATTATATATTTTTAGGAGGGCTTTAGAGGATATTGCAGCCTGGTGGTGGCTGGTTAGTGGCATTAGTGAAATGCTTCCAGCTTTTGTATTTATATTTTGTCTGGGTCCTTTTTCCTTTAATTGATTTTTTAAAAAATGTTATTGTATTTTTCATGTGCATCTTGAATATCAACATTGAGAGAAAGCTGGGGAAACATTCTAACCCACCCACCCCCCAAATGATGCAACTGCTGTGATGCAACAGTTGAAACACTATGTTGTTGTATATCTGGGTTTCATTCCTACCCTGAAATTGGAATAAATGTGTAGGAGAGCCATCTTGACATACCTCCCCCCTACAAATATATTTGGCAATCTCCAAAATTCCTTTCTCAAAGACTTTAGCATTTGTGCATGGTGAAGGTTGCTCGGTTGAGTCAAGGGAGAACATTTGCATTTTTGCTCACTGCCATTTCAGGTTTGCTTTGGCTGCTAGTTTAACTGATGCTCTTCCTGAGAATACAATTTCTCTTATGTGTCAGAAGAGGGGTTGTTGTTTTTTAACGCTGCACAGTTCCAGTGAGCATCCAGGCATGATGACTCAGTGTGCTGTAGGGTCAGGCTGTCAGCCGTGGACATAAATGATGCTAATCCCAAATGATGCCGTTTGGGGTGGGAAGGACTTTGCAAGGATGTTGCATCTGGCTGAGAATATCACTAGGCCAAGAATTGTGCAGCAAAAGGGAAGAACTCCACTTGGCTTGCCTTTGGCATTGGAGCTCAACCTGAGCAGTAGAACCGCTTATATGCTTGCGCAAAGCATATGGGAAGGACTGCAGCTCAGGCTACCTGGTTTGCTTGAACAAAGTCTCAGGTTCATTCTCTGGCAACCCCAGGTAGGCCAGAGAAGGAAAGAGGCCTGTCTGAAATCCAAGGAAGGCACTGGCAGTGAGCTAGAAAGACCAATTGTCTTGACTTGATGTAAAACAGCGGGTGGCGCTGTGGGTAAAACCTCAGCGCCTAGGACTTGCCGATCGCATGGTCGGCGGTTTGAATCCCCGCGGCGGGGTGCGCTCCCGTCGTTCGGTCCCAGCGCCAGCCAACCTAGCAGTTCGAAAGCATCCCTAAGTGCAAGTAGATAAATAGGGACCGCTTACCAGCGGGAAGGTAAACGGCGTTCCGTGTGCTGCGCTGGCTTGCCAGATGCAGCTTCTCACGCTGGCCACGTGACCCGGAAGTGTCTGCGGACAGCGCTGGCTCCCGGCCTCTAGAGTGAGATGAGCACACAACCCTAGAGTCTGTCAAGACTGGCCCGTACGGGCAGGGGTACCTTTACCTTTACCTTTATGGTCCTATAGGTGTGGTGGAGTCATGTCTGCACCTACATGCGTCTGAAGCCATTGAAACCCATAATCTGTGCATGGCACAGGGAAGAGGAGTTAGTGGCTCACCTTGACAGGAGCAGGACGTCCAAGTTGTGGCATTGAGCACAGGTGGCTAACCCACAGAGCAAGAACCATCATCATCCCTTGAGGCCTTTCTTTGTGTGCCTCTTCCACAAGAGGTCTGGAGGATGGCAACACAAGAGCAGGCCTTCTCTGTGGTGGCTCCCCCATTTTGGAATGCTCTCCCCACAGAGGCTCACCTGGTACCTTCATTACATATCTTTAGGTGCCAGGCAAAAACATTCCTCTTCTCCCATCCTATGACCCTTTTAAATGTGTTTGTGGGATTATTGGTTTGTTTTTGTTTTGTTTCATTAGGGATCCTATGTTCTCATTTTGTATTTTTTTTCTGTTGTGAACCGCCCTGGATGAAGGGTGGTATACAAATTTAATAAATAATAAAATAAAAAGCAGGGACCAGTTATAGTTGTAAGGGGTGTGCGATAAAATGGCTTTCCCAATTTCCCCATCCTTTTTGCACAGAGCCAAGTTGGGGATGGCATTTCCGAAATTCTTTTGACGGGTTGTAGCGTCATCATGAAGCCAGTTACAGCGGACGCTTGGGTTGCGAACGTGATCTGTGCGGGATGCACATTCACAACCCGCAGTGGTGCGTCTGTGCATGCGCGGGTCGCAATTCGGTGTGTCTGCGCATGCGCAAAGAGCGATTTAGCGCTTCTGCGCATGTGTGACCGCCGAAACCCGGAAGTAGCCCATTCCGGTACTTCCGGGTTTCGGCGGTCCGCAACCCAAATAAACACAACCTGAAGTGTCTGTAACCCGAGGTATGACTGTATAGTGAATTCAGTGCTTCCTCGGAGAATGCTAGGAGGGGAAAAAAATGTGGCAAACAGCAGCTGAGGCAGTGGAGTTGGTTATTATTGCTTCCACCAGAAGTATAAAATACATGGTGGTGCTGGTGGGAAAAGTTGAGTCAAGGTGCAGTTTTGTGAAGCCTTTTCTTTGTCCTGACCTGCTCTGGATTTTGCAGGGTTGGGGAGAACTTTCAACACTGCCCAAGTTGACTTGTGCAGGAACAGGATTGTCCATGGCCAATAGTGGGGGTGGGGAGGGAGTTGATCTTCCTGCCAGTTTCTCCAGCTTGGTAGACTTGTGATGAATCCCTGTTGATGAACTACAGCTCCTATCATCCCCAGCCAGCATGGCCAATGACCTGGGATGCTGAGATTTGTAGGTCGGCAGCATCTGGTGGGCCCTGGATTCCCCACACCTGTTGTAAGAGCCGCTGCAAAACATGGATCAGGAAACTGTGGCCCTTGAAATGTTGTTGGATTATAACTCTCATCACCCCTGACCATTGGCTATGGCTGGATGGGGCTGATTGGAGCCCAGCAACATCTGGCAGACCACAAGTTCTCCTGCTGCAAAACATCTGCAGAAGATTAATGGCTCATCATCTGCTTGCTGGAAGCGGGAGAGGGATGCCTCTCCCCTGGGGGGTGCTAGGATGTAATTGGTTCATTTTCACAATGTCGTCCTAGCAGATAAAAGACAGCAAGCTGATCAGGGACAAAGCACCCAAAGAAGAGGCTAAGCCAGGCTGGGATCGCAAGAAGGGATTTCCAGATTCGAAGCCACAGAACGGGGAGCGTTTCCAGGAACTCCCTGCCCACAAACTCAAGCATACGGAAAATGCCTTTAGGTAAGAGATACACTCGTAAGGGGGCAGTGTTTATACTTGGGCCTGGTGTTGCCTTTAATGGGTCTTGGCTGCAACAGGATGAACTGTGCCGTAGGAAAGACAGAAGCCATTTTTACATGGGAGGCTTGAAAGGGTTTCTCGCCAACCTGTTAATCTGCAATTTGTATATAAATCCCATGTTGGCTAGAGTTCCCGTTCTCGTTCCCCATGATTTCTCTGCCCCATTGGCAACAAGTACAACAGTTAGGTCAATAGTGCAGTGAAATGGCCAGACGTCAAGCCTCCTGCATGGCTTTAGCTGAGTCCTGAAAAGTTTAATCTTGCACAGTTTACTCTGTGAAGCACTGGGCAATTTGCACAGGGCAGCGACATTGGCGTGGTGCTTCTGCCTGCAATGTTTATCCTTTAGGAAATTAAAAGGTAAGCGGTGAGTTACCTATAAGAGCTGGAGTCTGCCAGTATGGTGAAGTGGTTCGAGTGTTAGATTAGGACCAGATAGGCACATCCAGCTGTGAAGCTCATGGCATAATAATAATAATAATAATAATAATAATAATTTATTATTTATACCCCACCCATCTGGCTGGGCTTCCCCAGCCACTCTGGGTGGCTTCCAACAAAATATTAAAATACAGTAATGCATCAAACATTAAAAGCTTCCCTAAACAGGGCTGCCTTCAGATGTTTTCTAAAAATCTGTCTCTACCTCTTAGCCTAACCTCAGCCACGGGGTTGTTGTGAGGATAAAATGGGGGGGGGGGAGAGTATATGAGCTATCTTGGAGGAAAGGTGGGGTGGAAGGTCTGTCTCTCACAATATAAACTGACATGGACTCTGTATTCATCATCTGAGTCCTTTGTTTGTGTGCCTCCTCCACAAGAGATCTGGAAGGTGGCAAGGGGGCCTTTTCTGCAGTGTCTCCCCGTTTGTGCAATACTCGCCCCAGGGAGGTTTACTTGGCACCTTCACTGTATATCTTTAGTTGCCAGGTGAAAACGTTCCTCTCTGATCAGGCGTTTGGCCGATTAATATTCTACAGCCTTTCAAGTGTGTTTCTGTTCCAACTATTTATTTGTGCTCTTCTCTCATGTTTTTACCTTGTGGACTGCCCCGAGATCGTCTGATGAAGGGTGGTATATAAATCAAGTAAAATTTAATATAAATAAATAAATCAGGTAAAAATAACCAATTAAACGTTGCAACAAATGTCCCAGATTTGGTGTAGGTTGACATTCACATGATCTGAATGTCGGCAGAGTTCTGCCTTGAGGGGGATTTTGCTGGCCTCATTCTCTGTCCCCCGGCTAGCAGGAAAGTTCTCTAGAGCAGTGTTTCCCAACCTTGTGCCTCCAGCTGTTTTTGAACTACAATTCCCATCATCCCTGACTAGCAAGACCAGTGGCAAGGGATGATGGGAATTGTAGTCCAAAAACAGCTGGAGGCACAAGGTTGGGAAACACTGCTCTAGAGAAACTTGCCTTGGGACTGGGACACCTCAGACAACAGGGCGAGAGAGCTCACTTTGACCACGTAAGAAACACAGCTCAAGACCCAGCAGCAGAACCTCATTTCTCTTACTCTTACGATCTGCCCAGATTCCCCGCACGTTCTCAGATGCCTCTTGCAGCCCCATCTCAATGTGGCCCTGGGAAATCAACATTGCTCTACTTACTGTAGAGGTTGGATTCGCCAGCTGTTTTGTTTTAATCTCCCGCTCATTTCCCCTGTGGCCCTTTCAGTAGATGAGATGATATTGTAAACGCCACTCACAAGCCTCCATTCCTGTAAAGCTGAAGCTATTTAGGGTTGTAAAGATGACCCCTGAAGCTGCATATGTCTGCAAACCTAAACTATGTGTGTTTGAGCCATATAAAGATAAAGTGTGAAGGGAAGTCCTGAGAGGCTCAAAGAATATTGATTGTTTCCCATGCTTTTGACACTTGCAATGTACACTGTTTTTTTTAAAAAAAACAACAAGTAATAATAAAACAATACGTAATAAAACTGTGTGTGCATTAATGCATATATGCATTAAAAATATAAAGTACAGCAAACATACAAGTGCAATGAAACGGTTATATATTTTCTCCCCATCCCTGACAAACAAATACCCAAGGCAGCTTGCAAAAAATAAATGATAGGCGTTTATTTCCTTGACATCTGATGGGAGGGCATTCCACAGGGCAGGCGCCACCACCGAGAAGACCCTTCTCCTGGTTCTCAGTAGCTTTACTTCTCGCAGTGAGGGAACCATCAGAAGGCCCTCAGAGCTGGACCTCAGTGTCTAGACTTCAGACTGCAAGTGGCAGAGTTTTATTTACAGTGCTCTTCCATGTAAAAAGTGCATAATATATTTTCATACCGGGGAGAGAGCTAGGCAAGAACCACTCTCCCTCATGTGCTGGTTTATAATAATATTGAGAGAGTTTTTTTAAAAATGTAGAAGAGAATTGAAAGCTACGACACCCCATTCTGCGCTCTGAAGTGGTCCAGTTCAGGGTACAGCGGTCTCTGCCATCCATTCCATTTTGCATTATATCTAGATTGATCTTCACAATGCCAATCCTGACAAGCTACAGAATACTCTTCCTCACTGTCGCTTGCTTCTTTCTCTCCCAGCCGCCCAGGCCTCAAACCCACCCCAGATTCTGAAGAAGCCAAGCCGGTGTCCCACGTGGAGGCTGGCAAGCGGGTGGAGGAGCTGCGCCGTCGCCGAGGCGAAAACGAGAGCGAAGAGTTTGAGAAGATGAAACAGAAACAACAGGAGGCAGCCGTGGAGCTGGAGGAACTGAAGAAGAAGCGCGAAGAGCGCCGTAAGATTCTGGAAGAGGAGGAGCAGAGGAAGAAGAAGGAGGAGGCAGAAAGAAAAACTCGGGAGGAGGTAATAGCTGCTTGATGTATATTCCAGGCTTCCTCAACCTTGTTTTTTGGCCTACAACTCCCATGATCCCTAGCTAGCAGGACCAGTGGTCAGGGATGCTGGGAATTGTAGTCTCAAAACGTCTGGAGGGCCGAAGTTAATAAAGCCTGATGTATTCAGAACATTGTTGTGGTTGATGGAGGAAACTGCCTCATATGGATAGATTCCACTGGTGCATCTACACAAGTTTTGTCTACACTGATTGACAGGAAAAGGATAGGCACTTTGACCCTCTGTGTGCATGGGTGTCTTTGTAGAGCAGTGGCATTGTACACTATATCCTGAGCATGGTGAGGGAACAATTGCCCAGCTTTCTGCCATAAGAACAGGATCATTGGTTTGGGTAAATATCTCAATTGGACCTAAGAATTGTGCCTAGCTTCTGGTTGTACATCTCTGAATTAGGTTGCTCTGTTCCTTTGGCAAAGATTCTTCTGGTGGTGTTGTGTCTCAGACTTACTTTAATGGAAAAATCTGGTTTGGAATAAGCTCTTTAAACGGAGGGTAATTGCCTTTTAAAACTGAGCGTCTAGCTCCTAAAACCCTATGGCTTTAACGAAAGACAGCAGCACATTCCAAAAAATGAGGCAACCAGTGACTAATATTGAAATACACTTTAAGGGAAATACTCCTCTCAAGAGATAATTGTATTGTACGAGGTGCTCTTTCAAAGCTTGCAATATTGTTGGTTCGTTTCATTACTTGTTTCACCAAATTTGCACACCGCTCGGTTGTAAGCAACAGCAACAACTTCCTCAAAGCAGCTTACAAAATAATAAAACAATGAAATGAGTTCTTCTCTTCCTAAGTTCTAATTGCAATCTATGGATTATCCTGCCCTTTTTACTGTTGTGCCACAGGACGGTCAGGAATTCTGTTCCCTTGCTACAGTTCTAGCTGGGTGTGGGGGAGATACAGAAATTTACCGCAGGGGTAGGAACGGATAGATCCCAATTGTTTGCTTTTAAATTGAAAACATGAAAATGAGCTACAAGCTACTCATTCACTACATATTGTGAGTTTGGTAGGAAGAGAAGAGGCGGCTGAAGGAAGAAATTGAGAGGAGAAGGGCGGAAGCTGCCGAGAAACGCCAGAAGATGCCCGAGGAAGCCCAGAGCGAAGACAAGAAGCCGTTCAAGTGTTTCACTCCAAAGGGTTCCTCTCTCAAGGTAAGGCTTCCTTGGGTCCATGTGGAGGATTAATTGCAGGTCAAGAAGGAATTTCAGCTGGCTCCTAGCGTCCGTACCATTTTAATCCAGGTTTGATGAAATGTATCCCCTATTTCACTTGCAAAGTAGGTGTGGAAATAATGCCTTTTCCTCTTCCTTGGTTCTGCTGATAGCATCTAAAAATTCTGATTGCTATACAAAAATTCAAAGCAACAGTACAGGCCTTGCCTATTGGCTCACTCCAGCATGACGGTCAGATCATACTTAAAGCACTTTCAACACATTTGAAGCACATGGCTTCTTTCTGCCAAATCCTGGGGAGAAGGACGTTTGCTCCTCACAGGCCTATATGATTGCCAGCACCTTTAACAAGCTACAGTTCCTGCAATTCTTTGAAGGAAGCAAGATGCTTTAAATGTTCGCTGAATCTGCTTTGAAGACAGGTGCACCAACTCCTGAAGGCAGAGGGGTCTTCGGCCCCCTCAAGATCTTCTGGAAGGGTGCCAAGCCTCTTTGATGTTCAGGGGGCCAAGGAGGCTGAGCACAACAGAGGAAGCCACGTCACGCTGGGCTCCCCACTCAGCCACTCCCAACGATGCGACGCCATGCGCTCTCCAAACACCCTCCCCCTCTAATCTTGGGTGCAAGACAGCGCCTCTGTTTAACGGTATGGTTTGGCTGCAGCCCACCTCCCTTATTTAGTTTTTGGAGGGAGTGTCCAGGCCACATTCAAATAAACGCTTTTGCTCTATAACTGTGCAAAGTCTTTACTGCTAACGGTCCTGTCTTGAGCTCGACCCTCTGGGAATAAGGTTACCAACTTTTTGTGTGTCTGTTTTGGTGCTCTGTGCTTTGTGACCAAAAAGATACGAGGTATTCTCCCACCACCACCACCAACAGCAGCAGCATGTGGGGTGTTATGTACTAAGCTTGGATCCTAGAACAATAGGCAGGTAGGATCCTAGAATGCAACAACTGATTGGCCTGTGGGAGCAGCCCAATCAGGCTCCAGGAGGGAAGCAGAATCAGCCAATCAGACGGGACCCATTGTGTAAGTAATGTATATAAAGCCAGAGGGTTTTATTTGGGCGGGGGGATTCATTCACTGTTTTATGAGCTACAGTAAAGAGCATGAAATCACTATGCGACTCCGACTATATTTCATGGATGTAGCAGTGAGAAGAAGTAAAGCTTTGCTTGCCGAATTTGCTACCCTGTTGAAGAGTTTGGATTTGATATCCCACTTTATCACTACCCGAAGGAGTCTCAAAGCAGCCAACATTCTCCTTTCCCTTCCTCCCCCACAACAAACACTCTGTGAGGTGAGTGGGGCTGAGAGACTTCAGAGAAGTGTGACTAGCCCAAGGTCACCCAGCAGCTGCATGTGGAGGAGCGGAGCCGCAAACCCGGTTCCTCAGATTACGAGTCTACCGCTCTTAACCACTACACCACACTGGCTCTTAGGTCAGTTACGAGTCAGTGCCAACTGGGCAGCCACTCGTGGCAGCGCCACCAACAAGGCCTCATCAGACAATCGTAAGAGATCATAGCTCAGTGGCAAAGCACATGCTTTTCATGCAGAAGGTCTTAGTTTCTCAAGCTTAGAAGCAGCAGTGGACAGCAGGGTTGGGCTATGCCACTCACCCGACCTTATGCCAGCTGAGTTGCTACCGCATACTAGGATGGAGATGGCAAAGTCGGGGCTGTGCAAACGGGCTGGCAGAGCCAAACCAGCACTCCTGCTGGTGTGTTTGCACTGCACCTACTGCATGCCTGTCTTGCCCTTCATCCCAGTACGCAGCAGCCACTCGGCCAGAAGGCGGTCAGGGGCGTGATGCTCCATGTCATCTGCTGCTGCTTTAGAAGATCTGATAGCAGATGTCCGGTGGGATTCTGTGTGCAAGACCCTGCAGAGCTGTTTTAATTGAAATGGACAATGCTCATCTAGATGGGCTCTCGTAAGTACTGTTTGCAAATTCCGACAAATTTGGAAAAGAGATATCACCCTTCCTTGACCGGTTCTCTTCATTCCCAGCTTAATCTACATCTGGAGTTGACTTTGGGCTTCCTCAAAAAAATAAAAAATAGGAAGCTGCAGAGTGGGTTTTACTGTTACTGTTTTTCTTTTTCATTGCTTATGCTTCCCAGAGGAAGATTCTTATGTGATGCCTTGTGAATCCTGGCATGTGTGTGTGTTGCTTGCACTCAAAACAGATCTGTCTCTGCTGCACAGAACCATTAACAGCAACAAGAGTTTTGCCGCTGATTTTGAAAGGATTAAACCCTATAGTTTTAGATTGAACAGGATGTAAAATTCAGACAGAGAGAGAAAGAAACTGGCTGGGTTTGGAATTTGGATTTTGAGAGATCATAACACCTACTACTTTTGATGTCTTGTTTTACAGATTGCTGCTTGTTTTTACAGATCTCTCCTGCTTTCTGTCTTGTTTTACAGATCTATTTTGTAATTCTGTTTACCGTATGTGCCCATAACATTTCTAAGTTGTGAGCATGCTGGTGTTGTGCAGTGACATCTGTTTTCCTGTAAATAATCTTGTGCTCAGCTTGATCAACTCCTTCCAATACGTTTTCTTTCTCCCATTTTTTGTAGGCCGGGGGCAGTCAATGTAGTTCCCTCCAGAGGTTGTCAGACTCCCAACTCCCATCAGCCCCACCCAACATGGTCCATGTTTGGGGGGGGGGAGGGAGGTCAGGGGTTCTAGTCCAGCAACATCTGGAGGGCACCAGGCTGGTGACCCCAGTGTGCAAGCCTGCAAATTACAAAGCAATTTTTAATTTATTTGTTTGTTCATCCCATTTATCAGCCAACCATTAAAAAACTACAAGCAACAATAAATACAATACAAACCACAAAAGCCAAACAGCATAAAACACCAACAGCAGGTAGAGATACAAACCAATTTAAAAAGTTATGTAAAAAACGCAGCATCACAATGATCCTGGGCAGATAAAACAGTGTTTCCCTGAAGCCAAAAACATGGGGTGCTGCAGCTAAAAAGGTCCTGTCATGGGTTACTGACACCCATCATACTTCTTAAAGCAAGAGCCCCGGAGGAAAACCTTAGCAGTCATGCAGGTTCGTGTGGACAGAAGCCTTACAATCTCTTGACTAAAAATTTTAGTGTGCTCAACATGGGGCTCAAACTCACAACCCTGAGATTAAGAGTCTCATGCTCTACCGACTGAGCTATTGCTAAAACCTAACCTACTGTACAAAGGTAGAGATTCAAACCTGCTGCTCTGTCCATACTTGGCTCTGCTTCCTCCACCTGCATGTGCCCCCCTAGAAAGTTCCTCACTAGGAAATACGGCCCTTGGGGAGGAAAAGGGCTCCCATGCCGTGCTTGACCTGTGACCTTCCATGTGCTGCTGAACTAGAACTCCCAGCAGCTTCAGCCAGCATAGCAAATGATTTGCAACAGCGGGAGTTGTCGTTCAGCTACATCTGGAGATGGATCACAGGTTACCCACCTCTGGAGTAGAGACAGATTTAATCCATTGGCTTCCAGTCCATTTTATCTTTTGCATGTATTCACTCACAAGTCTGTTTTGTCTTGTTTCTGCCTTAAGCTATGATTATTATTTTTAAATGCACGAAAACGTGCATTTAGCTGATTATTTTAAATGAATTTTCTCTCTGAAAGTGTTTTCTCTCAAATTGCACATTTAAAAACTTGGTGTGTGTGCGTGTTTGTGGCAAAATATGGGACATCCAGAGAGTAAAAGAATCGGATGGATTGCTAAATTCCAATCTGCAAATTAATCTGGGATGTGCAGTCAGGTCCGTCCATGCCGGAATTCTTGAATTCCTCAAGGATCCCTATATACTGGGTGGTCTGACAGAAAAGCACACTGCCATGTTTATCATTCTCCAAGCAGGTATCTCTTAGTGATTCTCAATTAAAGAAAAACATGAATATATAGGCGCAGAGGCGGGCAAATAATACCAGCCAGACAAGAAGAGCAAAGTGGCTGGCCATTTCAGATGTGATCGATTTCCTCACAAGGAAGTGCCCAGAGATATAGATGTAGATACAAAAATCACTGAGAGTGTGCAAATTATTGTTACGTTCTGATTGCATATGTAAATGTTTCTCTGCATTCAGCCATGGCTTTCTAGCGCATACATGTGGATTAAAAACATGTAACTATATGTGGTTGCTAGACATGTGGATTGTATGTCTCCCCATCCCAACTTTGAAATACTATTATCTGTGATTTTTGAAACAACCTTGAGAGAGGTTGAAAGAAGAAGAAAATTGAGGGATTTGAAGGGGAACTACCGGTATATCCTTCTCTCTGTGTTACGTTGCCATCTTGTGGCGGTGAAAAGCACACTGCGTTTGGGGCCATCTGCAACCCCAAACTTCCAATCTGAGCAACAGTTCAGGTGCTCCAATTCTGCAGTCAGACAAGCGATGTGGGTGATGCTGTGGGTTAAACCAGAGCCTAGGACTTGACGATCAGAAGGTCGGCGGTTCTAATCCCCGCGACAGGGTGAGCTCCCATTGCTCGGTCCCAGCTCCTGCCAACCTAGCAGTTCGAAAGCACGTCAAAGTGCAAGTAGATAAATAGGTACCGCTCTGGCGGGAAGGTAAACGGTGTTTCCGTGCGCTGCTCTGGTTCGCCAGAAGTGGCTTAGTCATGCTGGCCACATGACCCGGAAGCTGTACGCCGGCTCCCTCGGCCAATAAAGCGAGATGAGCGCCGCAACCCCAGAGTCGGCCTCGACTGGACCTAATGGTCAGGGGTCCCTTTACCTTTATATCCTTCTCAATGTGTTACGTTGCCATCTTGTGGCGGTGAAAAGCACACTGTGTTTGTGGCCATCTGCAACCCCAAACCTCCAATCTGAGCAACAGTTCAGGTGCTCCAATTCTGCAGTAAGACATTATCATGCAAGTGAATTATCCAGCGTGCGATTACTCCTTGCATGTTGGATTCTTCGGCACGAAGATCCCAGATATCTCCTTTTAAATGCGCTTGTGGGAGGGAGTTACTGGGTTTGTTTTATTGCATATTTTAATTGTCCCAGCTCTACAATTATATGATTCTAAGAGACTCTCATGCTTACAGAACTGCAGAATCCACAGGAGTCCCTAACTAGCCATGAGTTCCTTCCCCTCCATGCTCATTTCATCTTGTTGCGGTGGTGTTGTGTGTTGTGCTACTGTTTTATTTAGAGCATCTTTGCTGATCACTCAGCTGCTTCTCTTTTCACCAGGCTCTGTTGCCTTAGCAAACCTTGAATTTTGTTTTACTTGACTTTTTTCTTCTTTTCTAGATAGAAGAACGTGCAGAGTTCTTGAACAAATCCGCCCAAAAGAGGTAAGAGAACCTTGCTGTAGCAACAAGAGCATTATAAAAATCCTGTGCCCAGCAATAGGGAGTAATATTTTTCCATTTATTTAAATTTTTTATATAGTGGAATGAAACCTACCCACACGACTCCAGTCGTCTCCAAGATAGACAGCAGGTTGGAGCAGTACACTAGTGCAATTGAGGTGAGCTTATTGTAGCTTCAGGATGTATTGGGTTCTTCTGGTTGGCTGCTGGCAAGGCCCAGACAATGTACTTGAGGCTCCAGGCCCAGGCAAGAGTAAACTTGGATGTAACACAAAACCATGGTTTGCTTAGTGAAATTGGTTAAACATCTGAACCCAAAGTCTGCCTACAAACTCATGTGTTTAGTGTCAATAAACCCAAAACAGAAATCTCAGCCTGAAGCTGCTTTGTAAAGAACAGCTTGTACTAACCACAGTGTGATGTAGAATCTGAATCTACAGATTACTGAAAGCCATAGTTGGGGCCAAGTCCCTTTTGTAGAAATCTTGGTTATTCTCTGAGTGCTTGAATACTGTAACTTGAAGCTGGAAAGGAAGAACCGAAAGCATCCTTAGAGGGAGAATCTTTGCAGGTGCAGATTATTTTTGAATTCAAGCGGTGACTGCAAAGGAAGGATCGGAAGCATGCTTAGGGCACACTCTCGGTTCTCCCTTTGCAGCCTCAGCATGTGAATTTGAATCGCATGGTGTCTGATGATTGGCAGCTGGGCACTCCCATACACCTGACCCTATGGCTGGATGCAGTTCCCTCCCTCTGCATTCCCACCTCCAGACACTAAGCAAGCAACTGCACAGCTTTGCCTGACACGAATGGCACAGAAAAACAGAAGTGGGTGTTGTCCACATACTGATGCCACTTTGCCTCAAATCCCTGGATGACCACTCAAGAGTAGATTTAATCTTTCTCTCGCCAGCAGCATTCACAGCAAAGTGCTCCCCTGCCCCCAACATGGCTGTGGTGCTTAGGGAAAACCCCTCCCACTGGTGCACCATAGATCCCTCTGCAAATGGAATTAAATAATAATAATGATAATAATATATATTTTTTTAAATTTATATTCCGCCCTCCCCAGCTGAAGCCGGGCTCAGAGCAGCTAACAACAATAAAAGTAACACAGCATTCTAAAACCAATTCACTCTAAAATCAATTCAAAATCAAATTAATGGCAACCATTGGCCTAGCGCTCTGTGAGGGTTACCAAAGGAGGGGGTCAGGCTGTGCCTTGGCCAAAGGCCTGGTGGAACAGCTCTGTCTTGCAGGCCCTGCAGAAAGATGTCAAGTCCCGCAAGGCCCTAGTCTTTTGTGGCAGAGTGTTCCACCAGATCGGGGCCACAGCCAAAAAAGCCTTGGCTCTGGTTGAGGCCAGCCTAACCTCCCTGTGGCCTGGGACCTCCAAGATGTTTTTGTTTGAAGACCGTAAGGTCCTCCGTGGTACATACCAGGAAAAATCATAGCTGCTCACTATGCAATGGAAGGAACATCTGATTTGGCCTGGAGACTGACTGGTTTCTTCCTGCAGGGCACCAAAGCTGCAAAGGCCGCCAAGCCAGCAGCCTCTGACCTCCCAGTTCCTGCCGAGGGAGTCCGAAACATCAAAAGCATGTGGGAAAAAGGCAACGTGTTCTCGTCACCTTCTGGCACGGGGACGCCCAATAAGGTAAGTGTCCCCCCTTCGATGTCACACACACATTTAAGCGCCTCTGCTCTGATTCCAGATAGCGGTCAAGGCAAGGGAGGAAAGGATGCTTAGGTCCACTTGTCGCAGGGCTTGGGGTAGTGGAAACCTTAACCGGTCCATGTCTATTAGGCATTGCTGATGGATGAGGAATCACAAGTGGGAAGAGGGGTGTTGCATTCAGATCCTGCTTGCAGAATTCCCAGAGGCACCTGGCTGCTGACCACCGTAAAAACAGGATGCAATACGATACGATAATCTTTACTGTCATTGTCCCGTACAGAACAATGAAATTGAAAAATCTACATAAAACATTCAAAACCCAACAAGCCTGCTATCCCAGCTATCCCAACCTGGTTAGCCCCCTAAAAACTCTGATACCCCATTTTTAAATACAATATACTCCCATAGAGACTCCTTACACTGCGTTTAAAACCAAAATTGCATTTGGGTAGAAACTGTTTCTCAGGCGGCTAGTCCTGGCCTTTATAACCCTGTACCTTCTTCCAGAAGGCAGAAGCTGAAAGGGATCATCTCCGGGGTGTGCACTATCTCTGCACTATCTCTTCAGTTTTCTTATTCTCTCCACAGTCTTTACAACCCTGGACAGCATTGTTTTTCCCTGACCGTGCAGCTCCCAAACCACACACACAGACCATAAGTTAATACACCCTCAACAGTACAATGGTAAAATGCCATCAACAGGTCCTTTGAGAGATTGTTTTTCCGGAGGATGTTGGACTAGATGGGCCACTGGCCTAATTCAGCAGGACTCTCCTTATGATCTTAACATGCACTTTGCATCTAAATGGCAATGGGGGCTCTCCATTGCACAGCCTTCCTAGACTACAGCATCTGTTCTAAGTTTTGAGGACACATCACTTCAAAGCCCACCACTTCCGTGAAGTTGCGAAACACAGGCTTGAGATACGATTTATTATATTTCGACGCTGCTCTTCACTGGAAGGAGTCCCAAAGTGGCTTACAAACAAGAAGTAACATCACAGAACATCACAAACGCGGCATAACTCATGTAGAATAATTAACGAATCATCAGTAGAACAAGTGCAATCTATAAAAACTCTTTAACAAGGCTGCAACTAAGAAATAAGCTAAACATTGCAATTAAAGCAAAGGTCGTGTTACTAGCAAATCGGCAAAGCGTTTGTAATCTGTGAAACAATATTAACAAAATAGCACCAGCTAAAAAATAAGGTAAGCATCACAATAAGAAGCAAAAGTCGTATTATGTGATTAACAAATCAGTGCAGCATTCATAATCTATAGAACAATATAATAACAATAATAACAATAATAATTTATACCCCGCCCACCTAGCTGGGTTTCCCCAGCCACTCTGGGTGGCTTCCAACAAAATATTGAAATACAATAGTCCATCAAACATTAAAGCTTCCTAAACAGGGCTGCCTTCAGATGTCTTCTAAAAGTCTGGTAGTTGTTTTAACAAAATATTAACAAAATAGAAGCAAAAAAACAACAACTAAGCACTGTTCAGTTCATACACAAACTCTCCACACTCCCATGCATCATATTCTTTCACTCTGTTCAGCTCATTAGAATAAGCATACACTTTATCCCCGTGGCAGCAACTCCCCTGTGAAGTGAAACCAAACACCCCTGATGGCAAGCAGACTCTCTCTCAGCTCGCTGTTCTTCCTCTGGAAACTGTTCCCTTATGCAGGCTCCTAGGGCTGGAGGGTGGGGCAAGGCAGGTGGAGAAAGCCATTACCTGCTGGCCAACTCAGTGTCTCTCTCCCCTCACTTTGGTTTCACTCCTAAATCCTTTACACACACACACACCGCCGCGCCTTTTATAATTCATCCTCGCATGCAACCTGTAATCACATTGGGAAATGAATCTTCTGCAGGAAACAGCTGGACTAAAGGTCGGCGTCTCCAGTCGCATCAACGAATGGTTGACCAAGACCCCAGAAAACAGCAAATCGCCTGCTCCCAAACCTTCGGTGAGTGCTTGCCCTTCTATTTACAGTAGCTTCGTTCATTGGTAA